>NC_063044.1:24778673-25499835 GCF_018812025.1 Megalobrama amblycephala
CAGAGAAGCGCAGAAGGTCGTAAAGCCTACTACGACAAAAAGGCCTCTTACCAAGAACTCAATGTCGGAGACAAAGTGTGGTACTACAGCTTTGCCCAGCCGAGGCAGAAAGCTCCCCATCGCCTGTCAAAGAAATTCCTACCTCACTGGACAGGACCACATGAGATTGTGGACAAGCTCTCACCTGTCGCCTACCGAATCAAAATCAGACAAGGCCGCAACGAGCCTGTCCTTCGATGGGTCCATCGGAACTAGATAAAGAGGCACCAAGGTTCCAACCGACAGGAAAAGGGGGAGGTTCAAACCCACTGACACAGACCGACAATCCCATACTCTACACCACACTAATGACTTGTCATTTTAGGGAAAGTTTTTGCTTTTTTTTTCCTATTTTTATTTTACACAACACTTACACATGCTCCTCCACAGCACTGCTAGGAACAACCTCTAGTAGAAAGGAGTTGCTTCACACATGTGACACTCACTTTGCTCTAGTAAACTCAGTGTCCTCGTGTCTCTTTGTGTTTTCTTTTCTCTCTCTCCTCATGCTTTCCCTTTTTCCTCCTTCACTATCATTAGTCTTCCTCCTCAGTTGCCCATTATCGATTTGAATAATGTTTACCGGCTCAAAGACGTTGTGAATGTTTGATTTTGGCAAGGGAACACCTATGTCAAAATACACACCCCTGAGGTCGTGGCGTACCATGATAACAACGAACAGTTGTATCTAGCCCCAAACCTAAAAATGTGTACGCTCACTAAAGACATTCATTACCTTTGCCCAAGTAAACCATTCGTCCGCGACAATACCGAGGGCATCTGCGGCCTAGAATCAATTAGACCCGACACTAGCTGCCCCGCTGAAGCTACACCATGGTCTCAAGTCGAGGCAACGCAAGCCGAAATCATAGGAAACCGATGGTTAGTCAACACCCCTGCACGTACCGCTACCCTTTCCTATGATCAACACGATACTGCCACGCGCATCATTCTGCCTAACCAAACCCTCTGGATCAGTGTCCCTAAGGGCTCGATCCTCCACATAGACGATCTTGCATTGTATCACCTTGGCGACGATGAGTACCAGGCGGAACTTGAAATCTCACCGTTCTTCAAACAGCATTCCTTCGTCCTCGATCCGGAATTGGAAGAAAGGATCAGGGAGGAAGGAACACAACTTATTGATCTGACTCCTGTTGATACAGCCTTAGAAGCTATAGCTCGCCTTCCGCCCGCTGGCGTGTCATTCATTCGGTCTTGGTCTGCTGCTGACACAGCACTTTGCATCTCTACTGTTGTAGGATATATTGTGACCTTGACACTGGCCTTCATCCTGCACAAGCGAATGAATGCCGTGCAAGAGTCTTTTGATAGATGCACGTCGGGCGTCCCGCGCATTTTCCGACGTGATAGAACTGACCAAGAACCTGAACCCGAGAACTCAACCAACCTGATTGAAATTACGCCTCTACCTCCTCGTCGAACCACTGACAATTAGATTAGTCGAAACCACCCAATCACAACTGATCTTAAACAGTACGCCCCTATGTTAGTTGAAGTGTTCCTAACCCGTTTACTCCAAGATACCCAAGTCCTTCACCAGGATTCAGCCAAGTGAGGGAAGCGTTGTTTGTGTTTCGTGTTTGTCTGTTCTCTCTCTCTGCCTCTTGTTCCAGTGCCTGCCGACGTTCGCACCAGGAACCTCGCCAAGCAAAAGGGGACTCTGTAGGGACTCGTTCGACAGACGTTACCAAATGGCTTCATCAGCCAGAGGCATGATTGAACAAAGCTTCATTTGGTCCAAAAGATCCATTTCCTGAAGTGATGACGTGACTTCTTTTAACAAAGGACTCTGTCTAAAGGACTTCTTAGCTCATCAGCAATAAACTAATCAGAACCCATCACGTGGATCTGATCACATTAAATCTATTGATTCTCTCACAAAACCCTCTTGTATTATCGGACGGAACAGGAAAAGACCCATCAACGGATTTAAAGACGAATCTGTCCTATCAATACCTCCCTTGTGTTGACCGTCCATCGTGACCCGGTCACTCGTGACTCCGGTCAAAGTTTAAACTATGCTTAAGGACTCAATCTTGAATCTCAAAAGGGACAATTGTCGATTACTTAAAGTATTAACTATATACAGAATAATACATGCCATGATGTAATTACTAACATGTCTATTCAATGTATTCAATATGTGGGTTTTCTTCAAATGCATTATTGTAATCATTGTTTTAATTAGGTCAGTCTAGTAATATGTGTGTAAGAAGTGTGCCATGTTTGAGTTCTAAATGCAGAATTTATAATTCTGTGTAATTCTGTGTGAATGAAACATTGAAATTCAGTATCAGGAAAATATTAAGAAACTTTATAAAGTTGTTAATAAAACAGGAGAATGTTCTGCAGATATCACGCGATGTGATCAATAGACAATAGACGAGGCGTGTCTAATCTCCGTAGCAACGTCTCATTGGAGGATCGCTCCCTTAAAACTATGCTGTCCGAAGCTAATGTCAGAAGCTGGAAGTCAGAAAAAGCCAGAAGTCGGTCAGAAATCGCTCGAAATCGGTCAGAAGCCGGTAGCCGAAACACCGCTACTTTGACCACGGCGGAAAAGTCGCATGGGTCATTGATAACTGATTGACCGGGGCTGATTTTCCATCGAACACCCGACTTCAACCACGAGCTGCGCCGCTGATCATTCGACAGCCGTCACATCCAGACTCCAAAACACTTCGTGAAATATCTGACCAAAGTCTCCCAAGAAGAGAGCCGCTCAAGCCAGACGCTCAGCCAGCAGCATCCTTCAAAGCTTCCACGCAACCCACAGGGCTTTCCCGAGAAGACGTCACCTGAAAGACAGCCAATCCAGAACGGGATTCCGCTGTACACGAGTCACGGAACAACCCGATTACCTCAGCTGTCACAGCAAACGCAGGTACAAGCAAACTTCTCTCTCTCTCTTGCTGGAAACTGGTGAAACTCCTTTAAACCTAAAGAATCAAGCCAAAGCTCTGCTTTTGTGATTTTCCTCAGGTTATGAGTTAAGTTAGCACTGAACTTGGGACTTTTCATAACTCATCAACTCCGCAAATGTGTGTGCATGTATGTGTGTGTGTGTGTGTGTGTGTGTGTGTGTTTAGCCTTAGTTTCCTGTAATCATTAGAAGTAGTCAATAAATCTTGTTTTGATTTTCACATATACGAGTTTCTTGTGCTGTGTATCAAATTACTGTCTTAAACTTAAAGATCAAGTTACCTCTTGCTTATAATATAATAATTACAATAATAACAATAATCATAATAAAATATTGTTACTGTTGGCCGCAGAATAATATTTTATCCAGAATTGGTAACCTCAATTTTCGCTGGACGAATAATTGATGAAGTGTTAAATATTAATCCTGAATCATTTACAGTGAATCATTTACAGTTGATTCAATTCTTATTCCCTGTAACAATTAAATTGAGCTAATAAATAGGCTAAGTCCTTACACCTGCTTAAAAGTTTTTGCCACGTATCCTAGTGTTAAAGATGAATTAATTATATCAAGAAGTGGACCTACGACCTCTGGAAGCATTTCTTTCAGTAGTTTAGTCGGCATTGGGTCTAACATACATGTTGTTGATTTTGATGATTTGATAAGTTTATATAATTCTTCCTCTCCTATAGCGGCGAATGATTCTAGTTTTACCTCAGGGACACTACAGTGCACTGTCTGAAGCGAAACTGTAGACGGTTGCATGTTTATAATTTTCTCTCTAATAT
Source organism: Megalobrama amblycephala (assembly GCF_018812025.1). Classification (NCBI taxonomy): domain Eukaryota; kingdom Metazoa; phylum Chordata; class Actinopteri; order Cypriniformes; family Xenocyprididae; genus Megalobrama; species Megalobrama amblycephala. Next base: position 24,782,451 of record NC_063044.1, read on the forward strand.
TGTCAATCTTGCAAGTAAAGAAGTTCATAAAGTCATTACTGCTGTGCTCTTTGGAAACGTCAGCAGTTGAATCTCTGTTTCTAGTTAATTTAGCCACTATGTCAAATAAATACCTAGGATTATGTTTGTTTTCTATTAAGAGATTTGAAAAATAAGTAGATCTAGCATTTCTTATAGCCGTTCTGTACTCAATCATTTATTCTTTCCACGAAAGGCGGAAAACTTCTAGTTTTGTTTTCTTCCAACTATGTTCAGCTTTTCTCACAGCTCGTTTTAGAGCCCGAGTGTGCTCATCAAACCACGACGTTGGATTCGTTTCCTTAATCTTCTTTAGACGTAAAGGAGCGACTGCATCTAATATGCTGGAAAAGAGAGAGCCAATAGTTTCTGTTGCAGCATCGAGTTCTTCTAAGTTGTCAGGTATACTAAGGCGATGAAACTGCTCGGGGAGATTATTTATAAAGCAATCTTTAGTGGTAGAAGTGATGGTTCTACCATATTTATGGCTGGGTGGTGGTTTTGTAGCCTTGGCTAACTGTATTATACACGAGACTAAATAATGATCTGATATATCATCGCTCTGCTGTAGAATTTCAACAGCATCAATATCAATTCCATGCGACAGTATTAGATCTAAGGTATGATTACGACAATGAGTGGGTCCTGACACGTGTTGTCTAACTCCAATAGAGTTTAAAATGTCTGCAAATGCCAATCCAAATGCGTCTTTATTATTATCTACATGGATATTAAAATCACCACCAACAAGGACTTTATCCGCAGCCAGTACTAACTCTGATAGAAAATCAACAAATTCTTTGATAAAGTCAGTATGGTGCCCTGGTGGCCTGTATACAGTAGCCAGCACAAATGTCAACTTACATAATGTTACATAAAGCACCATCACTTCAAAGGAATTATATTTGAAATTCTTTTGAATGATTCTGAATATATTACTAAAAATTACAGCAACACCTCCCCCTTTGCCTTTCTGTCGAGGATTGTGTCGATAGTCATAACCTTGAGGACTAGACTCATTTAAAATAATGTAATCGTCTGGTTTTAGCCAGGTTTCTGTCAAACACAGCAAGTCTAGTTTATTGTCTGTGATAATTTCATTTACAATAAGTGCTTTTGAAGAAATAGATCTAATATTCAGTAACCCAAGCTTTATCATTTGTTTATCTGATTTATCTGTGATTTTCATTTTTTGAACATCAATTAAATTTTTACCCTTAAAAGGTTTCGGAAGTTTTTTGTATTTACTAGTTCGAGGTACAGACACAGTCTCTATGTGATAATATCTAGGTGAAAGAGTTTCTATGTGCTGTGAATTATCTGAGTTCTGTGACGTGAGGCGGCTAGCAGACGGTCGGTTTAGCCAGTTTGTCTGTGTCCTGATCTGGGCCCTGGTTTGTCATGTTTCAGCTCTAAGACTATTTGCCAAATTTCTAGATAGAAGAGCAGCACCGTCCCGGGAGGGATGAATACCATCTCTTTTCAACAGATCAGGTCTGCCCCAAAAGCTTTTCCAATTGTCTATGAAACCTATATTATTCTGCGGACACCACTTAGACAGCCAGCCATTGAGTGATGATAACCTGCTAACTACCTCATCACTCCGACGAACAGGAAGAGGGCCAGAACAAATTACTTCTGCTGACATTGAATTTGCGAGTTCACACACCTCTTTAATGTTAATTTTAGTGATCTCCGACTGGCGAAGTCGAACATCATTTGTGCCGACGTGGATAATGATTTTAGAATATTTACGTTTAGCATTAGCCAGCACTTTTAAATTTGCTTTGATGTCAGGTGCTCTGACATCAAAGCAAACAGAGCCAGTTAAAAGGAAGGGTTGGTAACCAGAATTCTGGAGCTGTGGAAATGAGTGGTCAGAGACAGAACCAGCTTGAGCAAAAGCTACACTCTTGGATTTTTCAGCAGCAAACTTCCATTTCCATGCTTTGCAGTCAGATATCAGGTGACCTGGATCTAGGCAATAAAAACATCAGAGCGTTTGCCATCAGAGCATTTCAGCATTGGCTTCTCTTTCTCGGTTTTCTCAGAGGAAAGAACAGGTGACATTCTTTCGGTTTGCTCATTCACAAAATTCCGGCGTCTAAACTGACGTGTAGAAGAAAATACTGACCTGTGTGTAAGTGCAAACTCATCAGCTACCACTGTGGCTTCAGAGAGAGAACTTAGCTTTTGCTCATTCAGATGAACTACAATATTCTCAGGCAGGCAGTTTTTAAACTCTTCAAGCAAAATGAGTTCTTGCAGTTGTTCAAAACTGGTAACCTTACTAGCCAGACACCACTTCTCAAACAAGACTCTTTTCTCGAGCAAACTCAACAAATGTTTGTTTGGTTGTTTTTGTTGTGCCTCGAAAGCGCTGACGATATGCTTCGGGGACCAGTTCGTATGCATGCAATACTGCAGCTTTTATGATGTCGTAATCCAAGGACTGTTCAATTGGTAATGCAGAGCATACCTCCTGGGCCTTACCTACAAAATTACATTGAAGCAGTAAACCCCACATATCTTTTGGCCAGCCTAGTTTTGTAGCAATGCGCTCAAAGGCTATGAAGTAGGCATCTACCTCAGCTTCTCGAAATGGAGGTACCAGTTTAACATACTTCGCTACATCAAAGGTAGTTTGAGCATCATTTACACTATCAAAATTGACTGTGCTATTCTGCACTGGAATACTTGCCAAAACAGGTGAGGAAGGTCTGGAACGTGGAGTTGGCACAGGCTTACGGCGTGCAGACTCTGCTTCTATCTGTAAGCTTCGCAGTTTGATATCCCGGACGAGCCCCCAATTTTCACTGTTACGTCCCAGGCATAAAGTTTGTCTAGGAAAAAGGGGAGTAACAGTGAAAAAATAAAATAAAATGGAATGTTGGGGTAAGTGAGCGTGCCCGTCCCCTGCCCTGCACGACAGACACAAGTTGAAGCTCAACAAAAGGGTTTATTAACAAAAGATATTTTTAGACAAAGTAAAAAAAAAGTAAATCAAAAGGAAGCAAAAGACACTTCAGGAGGGGGTATTGCCAAAATAACAAACAAAAGTACCCTCTGACTAGTTAAGGAGTAAAAACTACTTAGACTACCAAAAGAAAACAAATAAACAACAGAAAAGTACACTAACTCCCTAACTAGCCAAAAAAACAGGAGAAAACTTATTACAAAAATCAAATAGGCACCCACCTCCCTACAGCTTCCAACACGTTTGAGCATGTAGATGACAGCAACAATGACTAGATGACCAAAACTCAGGATACAATAAGCCTATTAGCTTTGTAGAAAAGCTTCACCATCTCACACAATTAATCACACAACTCAGAGCAACAAGCAGAACAGGAGAGGAACACAACACTCTGGAAGGCAGGCTTCAGTTTGAGTAACTCTGGGAGCTTCTTTTCAGCATGCAGCCACAACGAGCCCCAGGTGTGATCAATCAACTCGATCTCTCTCTCCCCAGCACCTAGTAGAGCAGCAGAGAGAGACACACAGAGAAAAGGGAAAAAAAAAAACAGTACACCGGACAGAATATATACACCAATGACACAATCATGGAACGTAACAAAACAAAAATAAAGAATTGCAAAGGAAAAATGAAGTATTGAGCCGAAAAAAATAAGTTTTGCAAACAAAAATAATAAATTGCAAAATAAAATAACGTAGTGCAAAAATAAAAATATAATCAATTACAAAAATCAATGACAGCTGTAATCCTATTTTATCTTTGCCACATATTTTTCATGCTCAAACCTACTAAATCATTTGCAACACTCATTTTATTCTGCGTTTCAGTCAAGCGTGCGCTCACGATACCGGTTTTCCTTTGCGCTGCACTTTTCTGTGCGGTTCTCTTTATGGCACTGGTTTGACGTGGGGGTGGAGTCAAGAAACTAAATAAATTACTAATAAATTGCAATTGAAATAAAGGTGACTTGACTTGATTTAGGCCGGACCCAACATGAAGACGTGATGCTGAAGCAGAATGAATCTCTCACTGACTCTGAACTTTGTTTTTGTGTGTGTGTGTGTGTGTGTGGGTGTGTGTGTACTGTATCATGCTTTTCATTTAGAGTTTCCTTTGACCTTTTAGTCAATTGCATTTAGACTGCTGTATGTTTGCAGTATGTAAGTACTGTATATACAGACATTCAATACTATATAATATTGAATATAATACTGTACTTACAGTATACTTTAAATTCACATTACTTGTGATTTCTACCCTTGTGAAAAAGAAGTGCACTTAATTGTATTGAAAGTGTACTTTTTGTGTACTTCAAGTCTTAAAAGTATACTTTTTAAAAAGTGCACTTGCATATAATATAATATAATTAAAATTAAAGGCCACTTAATTGTACTTAAAAAGAATATACTTTAATGACAATATTTATTAACACACTTAAGTGCACTTTTTAAAAATGAACTTTGTAATAATGTCTAATTAAGTTGTACTTAAAGAAATTACACTTTAATGACAATATTTATTAACATGCTTAAGTGCACTTTTTAAAAATGCACTTTGGAATAATGTCAAATTAAGTTTTACTTACAGTAAGTACACTTTAATGACAATATTTATTAACATGCTTAAGTGCACTTTTTAAAAATGCACTTTGTAATAATGTCTAATTAATTTGTACTTAAAGAAAGTACACTTTAATGACTATTTATTAACACGCTTAAGTGCACTTTTTAAAAATGCACTTTGTAATAATGTCTAATTAAATTTTACTTACAGAAAGTACACTTTAATGACAATATTTCTAAATATGCCAAAGTGCACTTTTTAAAAATGCACTTTTTAATGATCTCTAATTAAGTTTTACTTAAAGAAAGTACACTTTAATGACAATATTTATTAACACACTTAAGTGCACTTTTTAAAAATGAACTTTGTAATAATGTCTAATTAAGTTGTACTTAAAGAAATTACACTTTAATGACAATATTTATTAACATGCTTAAGTGCACTTTTTAAAAATGCACTTTGTAATAATGTCAAATTAAGTTTTACTTACAGTAAGTACACTTTAATGACAATATTTATTAACATGCTTAAGTGCACTTTTTAAAAATGCACTTTGTAATAATGTCTAATTAATTTGTACTTAAAGAAAGTACACTTTAATGACAATATTTACTAACACGCTTAAATGCACATTTTAAAAATGCATTTTGGAACAATGTCTAATTAGGTTTTACTTAAAGAAAGTACAATTTCAAGACAATATTTCTAAACACACTTAAGTGCACTTTTTTTAAAAATGCACTTAATTTTTACTTAATTATGACTTTATAGTGTTTTAAATAAGTACACTTATTTTGATGTATTGACTAATATGCTAAAGCACATGAAAAAATAATTTATTTTAATTTCAATTTAAGTGTGTTGTCCAAAATGACATTTGTTAATGTATTTTAAATGTGCTTAGTCTTTAATATATAGTATACTGTGTGCATTAATACACCTGAAATGTATTTTTCTTTTGAATTTCAATACACTTGTTTATACAGTATAATCCAGTACAACTTATTGTTGAAATTTTTATCACTAGCTCCTGCTCTAAACTCAATTAGTGTCAGTTTTCTACATAATATTTGACATAAAATGTAATTTGTGGAGTGCTGAATTTGTGATACTTAATGCAATAGTGCTGTACTTTACATATGTGTCTAATAATTTTAATATCATTATGTTGTTCTAAGTCGAATAAACATATTTAATTGCATTAGTTGCAAGCAAAGGTTTAACAAATCTAAACAAAATTAATTTGAATTCATATTCAGTTAAAATACATTAATAATTTTAATCAGACTAAACTGTAAAAATGATTGACTTTTAGTTAGGTGAATGAGTCAAGTTCCCTAAACGTAGTCGAACTACAACAATGAACTAGAAAAACTTCAATTTGAACAGAAATTAAATCATGCACATAGCCTATAAACGTTTTGTTTAATGCGCATGCGCCAAAATACTACGTCATGACGGCGCACTACTTCACCAGAGTTTGAAAAATGCACTTTCAGCCATCTTTCTGTGATCGCGATGCGCGAGGCAACTCTGCTGATCAAAGAAGAAGAAAACAAAGGAGTGCACGTTTGGATGACTACAGATGAGACGTTATGTACTACAAATAAAGAAGCAAGTAAGTATCTTGATATATGCTCACTTCATTTTTATTTTTTCACCGTAACATAGCAGTTCTTATTGCAATTAAGAGTGTAACTTGTTTAGATTAATCGCAATATGGAGGGGAATTAATCATGTTTACTATATATTTTTTAATGATTGCATTATAATAATTTCTTATATATGAATGTGATCGCGTGTGTGGGCGTGTTTAAAGAATTTGGTTGCTGAAAATATTTTAATTGAACTCTGACTTTTTAAATCATTTGAAATGACTTAAGGTTAAATTTGCAGAACTAAATTCAAAGATCTGATCTTGTAACATTCAAAGACATTTACATTTAATCCATCTAATCACTATTATAACCACCAGTAATGTTCAATATATCACCCCCTCTAGAAATACTGCTTATAATCTATTTTTCTTTTTGCATTTGAAAAGTGAGGTGTTCAATTACTGTTTGTGTTTGTAATATGTAATATTTTTGTGCTTATCTAGTTATTAGGGGTGTGACGAGATCTCGTCTCACGAGACTAAACTGTGACGAGATTTCTCGTCGAGGCGAAAAGTAGTCTCGTGTTGTTGCCATGACAGAGTGTTAGGATGATTAGGAAAGAATATGCCACCGCTACGTATACATTACGCCTCCACTGTCGTTTTGCTTTGTATTTAAATAAAAAACATTTAATTCAGTTGGATAACGGACGCCGCCGCTCCATATTTACAGAGTTACGCGCGGTCGTTGAAAGTGAAAGTAAACATAAGCGCGTATTCAAACGCGATCTCAATACCCCGCATTTTGAAAGCGGCTCCCAGATGAATACAGATATCTCTCAATATGAAAGCTATTTTAGGATGGGCAGTGTAGTTGTAACCATCTCTCAGCTCTGTATCAAAGAAAAATGTGGTCTTATTTGCATGACTGACATGAAAACGAATAACAGTTTTCTCTTAATCTTATTAAGCACAAACAGTAAGGTTTCATTTGTTAACATTAGTTAATGCACTGTAAACTATGAACTAAAAATTAATGACTATTTTAATTAACTAACATATATGTTAGTTAATAAAATAAACAAAGATTACTAAATACTGTAGCAAATATATTGCTCATTGTTAGTTGATGTTGGTTAATACATTAATGTTAATAAATGAGAATTTAATGTAAAGTGTTAACGTTTTTATTTATACTGTTTTTATTTCTATGATCAGTTTGTGGAAAGGAGTTCAGTTAGGAGGTCTAAAGTTGTAGAAGCTCATAAATCATGTACAGTAAGGTCTGAAGAGACTGAAATCATACAGAAGAGAAGTCAGTCAGTTGAGTTAGTAGCAAAACCTTTTACAGTACTTGAGCATTGTTGTCTTTTACTGCATATGATAATTCACACTCAGAAAGTAGAACTGAAATGACATTCATTACAAGATGATTAGTTAAAACATTTCAAATACACCTGCAGAATATTTTTTCTAGTCATGATTTCACCATTGAGGATTTCTTAAAAATAGTGTGTAAAAATCTTGTCTCGTCTCGTCTCGTGAACTCAGTCTCGAGTCTCGTCTCGTCTCGTGAGATACCTGTCTCGTCACACCCCTACTAGTTATATATTCATTTTGTAGGATCAGTACAGATCTGTCAATGGAGATACAGTGCAAGCTGTGTGGAATCAAAGACCCGTATTGATGAGGTGATGTTACAAGTTTTGTCATTAATTCTACCATTAATTTCTACCATCTTGCTATTACCACCCACTGCCACTTATACCAACAACGGAAATAAGTGCAGTTATAATAGCAAAATATGTGGGAGATCATTGCACATCAAAGTTAATACCTAATCAAAACTAGTTAGCACATAATTTATAATTGAAATAGTTTAATAATATTTGGTTTAGGACTGCACGATATTGGCAAAAAAAAAATTCTGCAATATATATTGCGATATGAAAAAAATTCACCAGATGACTTAAATAGCTCTATTTGAAAAGAAGTAATCATTCTAGGAGGATTGGGTTGATTTGAGTGAATGCACATAGAAAATAATGAACAAATTATAAGCATAGATAAATATAGAACAAAGATACAAATTAAATAAATAGTGCTTTATATTTTTCAGCTAAGTCTAACAGTATTCAGTAGGGCTGGGTATTGACAATGTTCACGATTCGATTCGATTTCTATTCACAAGCTTGCAATTCGATTTCGATTCAATATCGTTTATTTTGGATGTATATCAGATACAGTTAATGACAAATTTTCTTGAGGAAAAAAAATCTCTCAAATAATGCTATAAACTAGACGAGGGAGTCACTTGGTACTATATTACTATAATATTGAAGGTTAAAATTAACTTATTTACATGCAAACACTTAAATTACAATAAATAGTTTTTTATAATAAAGTTATAATACTAACTTTAGAATTACATAATCATATTTCTACTCCAATTCGTTTTTCGAAATATAAACATTTAAATCATGGCTGTCATAAATAATTTATTCAAACATGCATTAAATACATAAATTAATTATAAATAAAATAAAAATTTAAAATAAAATTATAATGAATATGTAACGTGGTGCATATAATTAGCAGAATGCTCCTCTCTATAGCTGACTAATGAGTTTATGCTGAATATGATTTTTCTGAAGTAAATGTGACGTTACGTGACATTGTTTACAAGCTGTTTTATTGACGTCTTTCCACGGATGAAACACTGATCTGAGCGATTAAATGTGACATGTTATGGATCAGTTGTACTGTATCTTGTAACATACCTTCAGATGTTCATTCATATTTATTTCCCACTGTAACTGGTATTAAAGTGGAGGAGATGATCGTTAAACAGTACACATTAGGGCTGAAACGATTAGTCGACATTATCGACAACGTCGACAATAAAAAATTGTCGACAAATATTTTTGTTGTCGAATAGTCTCTTGATCTCATACGACATATTTGAAGGGCCTGCAATAACGCGGTGTAACCAGTGGGGCGCTGTAGCGCAATATTGTAATGCAGCTCTCCCGGATCCAATTCAATAAAAGAAGTCAGCGCTTTGGAGAGCATAATGCAAACGAAGTCGAACCCGTTAAATGTGGGAGATTAACATAGCATAAACATAACAAACATAACGTTTAGCATAACTACAGAATACTGTCATGCAGGGCCACCAACTCTCATTCAAACTCACTGTTCTCACGCCACACGTTCATTTTCTCACAAAGTGAAAGATGCATCGCAGAGCAAAGAGGACACAGACAACGCACCGACAGATCAGGTTACTTTTGATATAAAACTAAGTCTAAGCTTTTAAATTCAGTCAATATTACTACGGGATTCAAACAATACTTGTGGTGGTGACGCTGTTTAACGTTGTGTGGCAGATCGCTGTAACACCTCGGTTCAAGCGGCATGTGAACCTATTCCTCTCTATTACAGTGCGAAATAAACATGAATGAACATCAAAAAGTACTTACTGAACTTACTGAAATGAATCCATCTCTATTGTAATCACTTAATCGGAGTTTTAACCGCAGAAAGAAGTCAGTAAAACTTGCAAACAAATATAATCACACAAAATGTAACATTTACCTCAGGAAAGCCATTCAGTGACCATAAACTCGAGAGATATATATATATATATATATATATATATATATATATATATATATATATATATATATATGTGTGTGTATGTATGTTGTTGTTTCATTTTTCAAAAAACCCCACATAATTAGATTATATTTTTTTAACCTGAAGGATATTGGTCTATTCAGTTGGCTTGAAAATTATTAAAAATACACTTTTAAAAGCTGAAGTGATTTCCTTGTTTTATTTACTAGTTAAAGTACAGTATAACTCAATATTTTAACTAATTGCTAAAGTAGAATAATCGAACATAGCTTACTGATCAATCAGTGCAATAATCGATGATTAGTCGATTAATCGTTATAATAATCGATAGATTAATCGATTATCAAAATAATCGTTTGTTGCAGCCCTAGTACACATCTTGGCTTCAATCACTATCAGCAACTCTTTGCCTTTAGGAATACCAAATGGGTCTAGGAGGGTGGTGGAAAAGGACATCAAATGTCTTTGTTCATTTTTGATTATTTTCAAAACTACAAAGGTGTATATAAACTTTGGAGTGCAACTATATCTCTATATCTATTGCCTTCATTCAATTGAGCCAATTATAATAATGGACTGACTCTGTTTACAAACAATTGTTTTCCTTCTGTTTATCTTTTTCCTCAAGGTATTATTTTTTTTTACTTTCCTGCCTCTTTGGAACATGTCCATTTACGCATACTGTGTAGAGATGGTGCGCAGCTTCATGGACATTTGAGGTTTTTTGCCGATGGAGAGCTTCTGGGACATTGACATAAACAGCACTTTTTCCTACAACTTCAAAAAAGTTGGTGATAGACAATTTTGGTTTCTTGTTTTTGTGCCTTTGGAATTTGTCAAGTTTTTTGTTTTGTTTTGTTTTGTTTTTCTTTTCAAAATTACATTCACTGTAATGCTGGAGAAAGATTTTAGAAGAAACCTTTTGGTCCTGTTTAATGTTCGTGCTAGTAAAGGTTTCAGAGCTTATAAGTAACTAGGTTCGATAACACTTTACAATAAGGTCTCATTTGTTAACATCAATTAATATATTAGACAACATGATCTAACTATGTGCATTAACTTTTTACAGTATTTATTCATCTTTTGTTAACATTAGGTAATAAAAAATATAGTTTTTTCAAGTTAGTTAATAAAATGTATAGTCATTGTTCATGTTAGTTTACAGTGCATTATCTATTAACATATGTAACTTTTGATTTTAATCATGCATAAGTAAATGTTAAAATGAATATTAACCATGATTAATAAATGCTTTGAAGTATTTTTCATTCATAGTTCATGTTAACTAAAATAGTTAACTAATAAAAAGTTATTTTAAAGTGTTACCCAAAGTTTTGAATCTTTTCTTTTCTTTACATTTTGTTTGTATACATTTTTGTTTGTATCTTATTTATCATCTTATAGATCATACCGAATGATTTTATCTGAAAATGTAAAAATGCAGAAAGTGATGGGTAGGTTAAGCTTTAGGTACTTTGTATGTGAGGGAGAAAATGATAGTGCATATAAGCCTCTCTGTCCTCCAGACTCTTTCTATATGAGAGTTAAAGTGTTGTAATTGTTTGTGTTTGTATAGTGTTTCTTGGGTTTTTCTTGTGCATCAACAAAAAGGTTTTTGTGTATTTGTTTTAGAGATTGTTTTGTCGATAAATGTAGAGGGTTTCAATTTGCATTTGTGTTGATTGCAATATTTTGAAATATACTAAATTGTAACTTCATTATTATATGTAACTACAAATAATGTAATAATAAATGTAAATAACGTAATTACAAATGTATTAAATGATATAACAGTGTACATGTAAATTACATTGAAGTATATTTTAGTTCACATTAATTGCTTGTCAGTACATTCGGAAGTACACTTTTACCATATTTCAAAGTACATAAAAAATTGTATTAAAGTCGCACTTAAGTAGTTTTAAAAAAATCATTCAGAAATTCAACTTATTGCATTTAATATGAACTTAATCTGTGATATATTTAAAATTAATTACAAATAGAATGCACTTAAGCGGCTGAAAACATTACATTTAATTCACACTTAAGTGTATTAATAACTGATATTAAAATATATTTTATTTCACATTAATTGCTTGTCAGTACATTAAGCAGTGCACTTCAACTATATTTTAAAGATACTAGACGCAATTATGAAGGTTATCATAAAGTTGTATTAAAGTACCACTTAAGTTGTTCAAAAAAATCACTCAAAAGTTCAATTTATTGCATTTAATATGAACTTAAACTGTGATACATTTGAAATTAAATACAAATAGAATGCACTTAAGCGCTGAAAACATTACATTTAATTCACACTTAAGTGTATTTATAACTGATATTAAAATATATTTTATTTCACATTAATTGCTTGTCAGTACATTAGGCAGTAATGAAGGTTATCATAAAGTTGTATTAAAGTACCACTTAAGTTGTTCAAAAAAATCACTCAAAAGTTCAACTTATTGCATTTAATATGAACTTAATCTGTGATACATTTGAAATTAATTACAAATAGAATGCACTTAAGCGCTGAAAACATTACATTTAATTCACACTTAAGTGTATTTATAACTGATATTAAAATATATTTTATTTCACATTAATTGCTTGTCAGTACATTAAGCAGTGCACTTCAACTATATTTTAAAGATACTAGACGCAATTATGAAGGTTATCATAAAGTTGTATTAAAGTACCACTTAAGTTGTTCAAAAAAATCACTCAAAAGTTCAATTTATTGCATTTAATATGAACTTAAACTGTGATACATTTGAAATTAAATACAAATAGAATGCACTTAAGCGCTGAAAACATTACATTTAATTCACACTTAAGTGTATTTATAACTGATATTAAAATATATTTTATTTCACATTAATTGCTTGTCAGTACATTAGGCAGTAATGAAGGTTATCATAAAGTTGTATTAAAGTACCACTTAAGTTGTTCAAAAAAATCACTCAAAAGTTCAACTTATTGCATTTAATATGAACTTAATCTGTGATACATTTGAAATTAATTACAAATAGAATGCACTTAAGCGCTGAAAACATTACATTTAATTCACGCTTAAGTGTATTTATAACTGATATTAAAATATATTTTATTTCACATTAATTGCTTGTCAGTACATTAGGCAGTGCACTTCAACTATATTTTAAACATACTAGACGTAATTATGAAGGTTATCATAAAGTTGTATTAAAGTACCACTTAAGTTGTTCAAAAAAATCACTCTAAAGTTCAATTTATTGCATTTAATATGAACTTAATCTGTGATACATTTGAAATTACAAATAGAAATAGAATGCACTTAAGCGATGAAAACATTACATTTAATTCACACTTAAGTGTGTTCTTTTTAAGTATATTATTTGTGCAATAAGTACACTTTATAAAAGTATACTAAAGTGCACTTTTTTTTTCACAAGGGTATACATTTTATGTAATGGCAAAATGTGTTTACTGTGTTACAATATACTTTTTTTTCTGTAACCTCATGTTCTTGATGTTGTGTTTTCCATTTTTTAATGTAGTGTCTAGTGAATGATCTGTAGTGTTTATATATTGTTTAATGTGTGTATGATCTGAAAGCTTTGTTTGATTTTGCCATAAGAGTCAGAGGTTTTGTGAAATTAGTTTGAAGATTGGATTTGTGTTTAATGTTTTGAGAAAATGAGTGATGGTTTCAAGAAATGTGTTTTAGCAATTGTGAAATACTGTAATAATTTTTTTAAATAAATGTAATAAAAGAAACTGAGATACTATAAATCTTTCTTGTAAGACTAATAACATTTGGATTAGTAGTAGGCCTATCAGTTGACATGAAAATATTTATTTTGAGGCTAGTGATTTTGACTTTTAGAAAACAGGAGTGTCTGACATAAATTTCTTTGTTTTTTTCAGTATTCCAGAGGCCATTTTGGAGGTGCATGGAGAAAGAAAAGCTGGGTATTCGGAATGATTGAGATTTTGCCTTCCCGAAAACCAGTATTGCGGTTGGTGGACAAAAGGGCCAAGACAACCCTTTTACCAATCATAGAGAAACATTTAAAAAGAGGTAGAATCATTCATAGTTATGAGTGGCATGCATACTCAGCGCTTTCAGAGAGAGGATACCAAGGGGTTCATGCACAAAACATTGAAAGGGCATGGGCAAACTTCAAAAGGGAAGTGTAGAGGTGCGTGCAAACCATTCAGAGAAGGCTCTCAAAAAACATCTGATATATATATATATATATATATATATATATATATATATATATATATATATATATATATATATATATATGGACTTATTGGTTAGGCAGGAGACACAGAGAGGGGATTCTCGGAAGGCTTTTGCATGATATAAGTCAGTTCTATCGCTGACTTTACTTTATTATTTTTATTTTATTTATTATTTTTATTTTATTATTTTATTTTTTTTATATATATACTTTGGGACGTTCTTACAGATGTGCACACATACAGCAATGCAAAAAAAGAAGGCTTTTTCATTTTGTGTTGTCCACAGCCTCCTTTTTATTTTATTAAAAACCAAATACTTATAAAGCAGCAATAAAGCAGCAGCTATTACGGTACACAGGAGGCAGACACAGATGTAAACAGGTAACTTGTCTTTATTGATACCAGTAGAGCATGGAGCATGAAACAGGTAAGCAGAGGAGAGTCAATGGATGATTAGATGATAATAATGGAGATAGTTACTGTCCTTTTCCTTTCAGATACGGAGATCAATGAACACGCTGGAGCTTGGAGATCGCTGGAGGTGACTGGAGCTGACTGGAGCACACCCACACAGTAGACGAGGCACACAGAGGGAAGGAGACACGCTGGAGACAGGTAAGTATGGAGCGAGGAGTCCTTGAGGTAAGCATTAACATAAGTATATGCGAACGAGACCGGACATGGAGTGCTGTGTGTGTGTGTGCTCTTTATGGTACTGCTGATGAGTGCGGTGATGAGGTGCAGGTGGCGGTGATCAGTACTCTGGGGATGGTGTGCGCTGTGATTGGTTGACGTTGGAACCTGACGTGTCTGTGACAGTACCCCCCCCTCCACGGCCCGCTCCTGAGGGCCGAGGACCCCGACGCCGTGGTGGTCGTCCTCTTCCCCGCGGTGCCGGTCTATCAGGGTGACTGTCGTGGAAAGTTTGAAGTAGGTTGGGATCAAGGATGTCGTTTCTTGGGACCCAGGAGCGTTCTTCGGGGCCGTATCCTTCCCAGTCGACCAAGTATTCCAGCTGACCACCACGACGCCGGGAGTCCAAGATCTCATGAACCTCGTATGCCGCGCCATCTTCCAGGATGAGTGGAAGGGGGGGTTCGGCGGGAGCCACGTCAGGTCCTGTGGAGAGAGCAGAAGGGTGGTAAGGTTTAAGGAGTGAAACGTGGAAAGTGGAGTGAATGCGGTACCCTTGTGGCAGCTGGAGTTGGTAAGTGACTGGGTTAACCTGCTTGATGATGGGAAATGGGCCAATGAACCTGGGACGCAGTCTGATGTCCCGGGTAGACAGCCAAACCTGCTGACCGGGCTGGAAGACGGGTGTTGGAACGCCGAAGGTCAGCTGTCATTCTGCGTCTGCGCAGGGCTCGTTGCAGCTGGTGGTGAGCTGAGTCCCAGACCCTCTTGCTCTCTCGGAACCAGTAATCCACTGCCGGAACGTTAGAGGGTTCCCCGGTCCAGGGGAACAGTGGGGGTTGGTAGCCGAGTATGCACTGGAATGGTGTGAGTCCTGTAGTCGACTGCCGGAGAGAGTTCTGGGCGTACTCGGCCCAACCCAGGAACTGGTTCCAAGAGTCCTGGTGGTCATGACAGAAGGTACAGAGGAAGCGGCCGATCTCCTGAACCTTCCTTTCAGTCTGCCCGTTCGACTGCGGATAGTATCCCGAAGTTAGGCTGATGGCCACACCTAGGAGGGAGTGGAATGCTTTCCATACTCTGGAGATGAACTGGGGTCCTCTGTCTGATACAATGTCCTCTGGTATTCCGAAATACCTGAACACGTGGTTGAAGAGCATTTCAGCGGTTTCCATGGCAGTGGGTAATCCTCGTAGTGGAATGAGACAACAAGATTTGGAGAAACGATCTATGATGACTAGGATGCAGGTATTAGTTATGAAATCCACTCCTAGGTGTGACCATGGTCGGTTGGGAATGGGCAGAGGAAGGAGTTTCCCAGCTGGCAGATGACGAGGACTTTTGGAGATGGCGCACTCCCGACAGCCCTGCACGTACCTTCTGACATCAGATGCCATCCCTGGCCACCAGAAGCGTTCTTTCAGCAACGAGAGGGTTTCATTGACCCCCGGGTGACCAGTGCCTAGTGACGTGTGAGCTGTGTGGATGGTTGGAGTGCATTGTGTCCGGGTGATGTAGAGCAAGCCAGGTGGACAGCCCGGCGGAGGGTTTGTGGAGGCATTGGAGGAGGGAATGGTCTCCTCTGACCAAGTGATGGGGCTTACAATGAGTGAGCTCGGGATGATAGGCTTGAGTTCTTCTGTCTTTTCTTCGGGAGCATGGAGACGGGAGAGAGCGTCGGCTTTGGTGTTCTTCGAGCCTGGACGTAGGAGACGGTGTAGTTGAATCGGAGAAGAACATGGCCCAACGGGCTTGTCTTGGGTTTAACCGTTTGGCAGAACGAAGATACTCCAGGTTTTTGTGGTCTGTTAGAACCAGGAACGCATGTTTGGCTCCCTCCAGCCAATGCCTCCACTCTTCCAAGGCAAGCTTTACTGCTAGGAGTTCCCTGTCACTGATGGAGTAGTTGACTTCCGCCGGGCTGAGCTTGCGGGAGAAGAAGGCGCATGGATGGAGTCTACTTGGCGTCCCCTGCTGCTGCGACAACACCGCTCCCACTCCAGTGGTAGAGGCGTCCACCTCTACGATGAAGGGCTGTTCTGGATCGGGGTGAACGAGTAAGGGAGCGGTGGTGAAGGCTTCCTTGAGGCGATTAAAGGCATTGGTGGGTGCTGGGTTCCAGGACAGAGACTTGGGCTTATTTCGGAGAAGGCTGGTGAGTGGATGGGTGATGGAGCTGTAATCTTTGATAAACCGACGGTAGAAGTTTGAGAATCCAAGGAAGCATTGCAACTCTTTAATGGTAGTGGGTTCTGGCCAGTTGGTGATGGATTCCACCTTCCTCTCGTCCATCCGGATGCCACTGTGGTCGATGATGTATCCAAGGAATGAGACCGTGGGTTGATGGAATGAACACTTTTCTGCTTTGAGGAATAGATGGAACTGGCGAAGTCGTGTGAGGACCTCCGCAACGTGTCGGCGATGTTTGGCCTGGCTCCGTGAGTAGATGAGTATGTCGTTGATGTAGACTAGGACGAAGCGATGGAGAAACTCCCGGAGCACCTCGTGTATGAAGTCCTGGAATACGGAGGGGGCGTTGACCAGGCCATACGGCATCACAAGGTACTCATAGTGACCAGTAGGAGTAATGAAGGCGGTCTTCCACTCGTCCCCCTCACGTATCCGGATGAGGTTGTACGCGCTGCGGAGGTCCAGCTTCGTGAACACAGTGGCACCACGGAGATGTTCCAGGACCGCTGGGACGAGAGGAAGGGGATATCTGAATTTGACGGTGATCTTATTGAGAGAGCGATAGTCTATACATGGCCGCAAGCCTCCGTCCTTTTTAGCCACAAAGAAGAAACTGGAAGCAGCAGGGGAAGTAGACGGCCGGATGTATCCTTGGGCTAGGGCTTCCTTGATGTAATCCTCCATGGCCTTCTCCTCCGGGATGGATAGTGGGTAGATCTTACCCTTCGGCACTGGTTCACCCGGAAGCAGGTCCCATGGCCGGTGTGGAGGCAGCTTGGAAGCCCTCTGTGGGCAGAAGACATCGCTGAAGGGGGCGTAACACTTGGGGATGTCGATGGAGCGTTGTTCAACTGGACTCTCGATGGATGTTGCACAGAGGGAGAGATCAGAAGATGGAGAAGGTGGCACAGGAAGTTCAGTTAGACAGCGAGAGAAACAGGTGTCGCCCCACTTCAGGATTTCGCCCGTCTTCCAGGAGATGGTTGGGTTGTGCTGCTCCAACCAGGGGCACCCCAGAATCACATCAGCGGTGGAATCCTCCAGAACCAGCAGATGTAATTCCTCTTGATGTAGCAAACCGACTTGAAGCTTGAGGGGTCCTGCCACTGTACGGACATGCTTACAGCTGAGAGGCTTGCCAGTTATGGAGTTGATCTGGTAGATTGTCGGAGACGGAGAGGTCTTGAGACGTAGCTGCCGGCAGAGGGCGCCGGAGACGAAGTTGCCGGCTGACCCTGAGTCGAGGAGCGCGACCACTGTAAGGGAGATATCAGCGGCAGTAAGATTGACGACAGTGGTGAGTGGTTTCATTTTTTGAGTAGAAGGGATGATGGCACTCACCATGGGTCGAGGAGGTCGTGTGGGGCACGCCGCAATCGCATGCCCAGGAGCGCCACAATATAAACATAAGTTCAGGGTCAGCTGACGGCGGCGCTCAGCAGGAGATAAACGTGAGTTTTCAACATCCATGGGTTCGTTGGCTGGTTCTGGGGAGCTGACGGGTTCGGATCGGCAGAGGAGCATGTTGGGAAGTGACTGGTCCTGGTGCTCTTGGAGGCACGCCTGCATACGAGTGGCACAGCGGATTGATAGCTGGATGAACTTCTCGAGGCCGATGGAGTCCTCGTATGCAGTGAGATGCAGCCGTACCCGAGGTTCCAATCCTTGACGATATGTGGTAATCAGAGCTTGTTCGTTCCATCCGCTAACTGCAGCAAGTGTAATGAATTGCAAAGCATAGTCGTAAATAGACATTGATCCTTGTTTTAAATTGTAGAGTATCTCACCAGCAGACAAATCTGTAATCGGTTTCCCGAACACCTCCCGGAAGTGGGAAATAAACGCTGGATAAGATTGCGTCACTGCACCACGTTGTGACCAGATGGAATCGTCCCACTTCAATGCTTTGCCGCTTAACTGAGAGATGAGAAAGGCTATTTTTGATGTATCGCTCGGGTACAGGTGCGGCTGCATCTCCAGGACCAGTTCGCATTGCAGCAGAAATCCCCTGCAATCCTCCGCCGGTCCTGAGTAGGGCGCCGGTTTGGCCATGGGACTGGCGTACGGCGGCGGTGAAGGAGATCCTGTGGTACTGGCTGCGGTGTTCGCTGGTGCAGGTGAAGGAGAAGTGACTGGTGGCGGTGGATTGGCGGTGAGGGTTCGCCGAAGCGCATCCACCAGGGCCTGAAATGGATCCGGTTGGCTCATACTGGGTCTGCGGTGTTGGCCCGGTCTTCTGTTACGGTACACAGGAGGCAGACACAGATGTAAACAGGTAACTTGTCTTTATTGACACCAGTAGAGCATGGAGCATGAAACAGGTAAGCAGAGGAGAGTCAATGATTAGATGATTAGATGATAATAATGGAGATAGTTGCTGTCCTTTTCCTTTCAGATACGGAGATCAATGAACACGCTGGAGCTTGGAGATCGCTGGAGGTGACTGGAGCTTACTGGAGCATACCCACACAGTAGACGAGGCACACAGAGGAAAGGAGACACGCTGGAGACAGGTAAGTATGGAGCGAGGAGTCCTTGAGGTGAGCATTAACATAAGTATATGCGAACGAGACCGGACATGGAGTGCTGTGTGTGTGTGCTCTTTATGGTGCTGCTGATGAGTGCGGTGATGAGGTGCAGGTGAAGTGATCAGTACTCTGGGGATGGTGTGCGCTGTGATTGGTTGACGTTGGAACCTGACGTGTCTGTGACAGCAGCAGCGTAGCAGATCTATTCCGCCAAGACCAAACTTATCTACATTGTCATACCCATTACCATACCAAACACTTCGAGAGTTGTCATGACAGAACTGAATGTTTAGTGAAAGTATGTTGATACATTGGTTAATAGCTACATGATGACTACTTAAAAGCTCTTATTTTGCCGTACTTTAGAGTGCTGAAAACTTGAGGATTTGTTGCATGTCTGCTAATACGTCTACAACCAGAGCTGGGTAGATTACTTATGAATTGTAATCACTTACTGATTACAAATTACATGAGAAAATTTGTAATCAGTAATATAACCTCTCAGATTACAAATTTTTGGTAACGTAATCTGACTACTTTTGGATTACTTTTAGATTACTTTTGTGCTAACCCTTATTTGATGTCATATATACCATAGGATAATCTTGTACTATTTTGACAGATACAAAGAAAAAATATATTCCAAAAAATATAAATTCTATTCACCAACAAGAGCCTCAACAGATTTGTTTAAAGTGCAATGTATGGACAGTTAATACTTCAAATTACAAAACACTAATGTACCTGTTAGTGTTTGCTGATAGTAACACTGAATACAACAAAATCACATCTTATGATTTTAAAACATATTTACTTCAAGTAAATTTAGAAAATTCCTTCTCATTACCACCACCTTTACACTTGCACCTCTTTATTTTCCCCTTCTCAGGCATATTCTTATACTTTTCTGTCTCTATGTATACTTTCCCTGTTACATTATGCAATTGTGATAAATGTGTAAACAGATTCAGAAAAACTGCATTTCCTGTGCTGTGTGTATTACAGTTTTTCTCAATTGCTAAAACACAATTTCTGAAACCTTGCTCCATTTTCTGAAACCATTAAACACAAAACCTCTTCTTCAAGCACTATTTACAAAACCTCTGACTCCTCTCGCAAAATGAAACTTTCGCCTCAAAACAGTTTTACCTGTGTTCAAAATCTGCTCTCAAATCATAAACAAAGTGATCAAAATGATATACACTATCAAGCAGTCAGTAAACAATACACCAAAAAACAGAAAACACATTGTTCAAAACATATAGTTCTCAGGGAGAAGTACATTTTTAATCTCAAATGTAATATTTCTCCGTCATTGTCTTTTGATGAACAAAAACATGTTCTATCATAGTTATACTCAAAATTAATCAGAAATTACTACTCTGCTTTGCTCTTTGCAATTTTTTGTTGTTGTTCTTCCTCCTCCTTGTACCCCTATTTTTACAGTAGTGTACCCTGCATCTCACAAACTTGTCCTTTGTCTCTGTGATATTGTAATTCTTGTTCTTTGTTGATATGAACCTGCAACCAGTCAAAATCTATTGAGCAGTCAATACTGTTAACAAATGGAAAGCACAATGTTCAGGGCCATACAGTTTGTTCATTGTACAGTATACAGCCTACAATGCACTGTACTACAGTATAAAATACTAAAAGGGACAAAAATCAAAAGAGTAAATATGTGGTCAGTGTGCTTCTTGTCTTTGGGCTGGGTCAGGCCAGAGCACTTCTTTGACATCACAAGCAATATTGTCCCTCCTGAGGCAATGGGGAAAGAAGCCTCTTGTGTGCCGTATCCAGCCCTAACATGATTCCTCACATATATCACCACAGGCTAAATCCATGGCTTGCAGCAGATTTACTCTGGTGTAGGTTTGTCTGTCATATACTTTCCATCTCCAAGAGGAAAAAAAAGTCCTCAATCGGATTCAGGAAAGGCGAGTATGGAGGGAGGTCTGTCCAAGGATTCCAAGTCAAATATTGTCTGTGTAAAAATACAATATACTGTATTTTGAATTTTGTAAGTCGTACAGAGACAGTGCTATACTGTAGAGTACAATTAGGCTTACTGTATGCACTTCTGATTCACATACATTGTATGTACTGAAGAGTAATGTCATTCACATAGTATGTGTTAGTACTGTAGACAATCTAGATTACGGTAAATGTACACTTACTTGCACATACTGAGCTTGCAGTTCTTTCACAGTTGGTGAGTTGCGCTCAAAAGGTACTCTGTATACTTGTTTCATTCGCATCCTGTTACGATAAAGGATACGGTCAGTTGTGGAAATGCTCACACTGTCGATTCCCTTGTCAAAGTGTGTGTTGTCTTGTATCACTCATTCCTGGATTTCTCTGAGTCGTATTACATTATCTTGAAGGACCATGCCCACTATAACGGCCTCTTGCTCCCGAGTGAATATAGCTGTCCTTCCACCTGCATGTGGCAGCCAATTCTACAAAAAGTAGATGTGCAGTTACAACAAATATTCATGCATTACTATACATACAGTGATGCACTTTACAAATGTCTATTGAAACAGCTGCATATAGTGTAGTACAGTAAATTTGCAATTACAAAAATACAGTAGTATACTTGTTCTTTTCTTTGAATGTCCTTACTATGGTGGACACAGAAAATCGGCTCATATTGGGTTGCACTCTAAGTCCTGCTTCCCTCATTGTCAGTCCATGGACAAGAACATGGTCTATGACTGTTGCTCGAATTTCTTCAGATATTTCCACTCTTTGTCTTCCTCCTCCTCCTCTTATTCTTCCTCCTCCTCTTCCTCCTCGTCTCCCACCTTGCATACGCACTTGTCCTCGTCCTCTCACATTGTTCCTTCTATCCATTCTCAGACTTTCTCCTTCCCACCTTCAACAACCTGTTTGTTCTCTGAACTGGCTTATATTGGTTGCGTCACATCATTTGAAACAGGTTACATCAATTTTGAGTGGTTGTGTTCAGTCAATGACATGTGTTTTCTATTTGTATTTGATTGTTGCCACTTGTGTTTACCAGTATGGATAACATGTGCATTAGAGTGCAGAATGTGTTTTGAGAATGAGAATGTGTTTAGAGTTTTGCTGAAAAGTCTAAGTGAGATCTGCAAATTGTGTTTTACCATGTGAAATGGTTTAAGGTATTGACAACAGACTGCACAATTAGCTAAATGAGGTCAGGCAACTGAGAACTTTGTTCAGCCAATGGGTTTTAGTGTTTTAGCAATTGAGAAAAACTGTATTAACCAAGCAGTTATCATTTTGGGGATTTGTGCATTTGATAATATGAGAAATTCCAGAGTTTTGTTTATTGTGTTTATTTGACAAATGGAACATAAATGTTTGTGAATTGTGTAAAGCCAATAAAACAATCTGTGATAGTTTTTTCCTTATTTATTGAAGTTTTGGTTGGATGTATTACAGTTTTTTACAATTGCTAACAAGCGTTTACGAATACATAATTTTTTTTTCTAAACTCTAAACACAGCAACACACATGCATCACACAATTAGCCAAATAGTTAATTTTCTGCCTAAAACAGGGGGTGCTTCTCAATATCCCTCCTCGTTTCCTCACTCCTCCGTCCTCAATCCTATGACCCGGAAACCGATCAGGCTCAGCCATCTTGAAGGACATCTCA
The DNA here is from genome assembly GCF_018812025.1 of Megalobrama amblycephala. Taxonomy (NCBI): domain Eukaryota; kingdom Metazoa; phylum Chordata; class Actinopteri; order Cypriniformes; family Xenocyprididae; genus Megalobrama; species Megalobrama amblycephala. Next base: position 24,805,475 of record NC_063044.1, read on the forward strand.
ATTCTCTAATTGCACAGCAAGGAGGTGTGGAACGAGGAGTGAGGAGGCTTCCCGAGGAGTTATGAGCGAGGATACACAGGTGCATCCTTTGCGGAAGTCTTTCTCGCCGAGAAACCTGACGCATGCATAAATTCTCCTCCCCCTTCATATCTGTCACAATAATTTAAATGCATGCTTTAATTTATGCAGTTTAAATAAACTTTACATCTCATATATTTCAACGGGGCATCTTGCTTTATTAATATTTATTATATTTTTTTTTAATAAACCAAACTTTAATAACATGTGGGTAGATCCCTCGTGTGCAACTGATGACGCTTTGAAGTGACGCTTAAGGGAGCGAGGATATATCATTTCATTTGATTCAATTCCTCTGTCCTCGCTTCTTTTCCTTGTGTCCTTCCCTCGCATCCTGAAGGGGTGGAGCTAAGACGCGAGGAAAGGAAACGAGGATGCACAAATAAGAATTGAGAAGCACCCCTGGATAGTCCAGAACATGGAGGCCAACAAGAATACTGGGAAAATAATTATCAAAATTGGATCATAGTATTATTATAGAATACATACAGTCAGTAACATCACCTGATCAGCCCCTGTGCAGCAGCATTGAGAATAACATCTATGCGTTTACATACTGAAGAGCAACAATCAGCAGATCTGTCACTGTTTATGACCACTTACAAAACTGCTGGCAGTGTTAAGTGTTGTACAGAATGATTTGACAGCCTAAAATGTATGAGAGGAAAGCATACAGTTTAGGATGAAGAAAAGTTCCTATATTAGATTAATGTGATCATATGTTGTAATCAGTTTAAATTTTCCTCATAACTGTTATTCCATTTAGATTTATTTCCTTTATTTCCTCATCCTCCTCCCATACTTGTAACAAATCCTTACCTAAAATGGAATCCCTAAAATTATACTTATTAATTTCTTTTTTTTTTTTTTTTTTGTCCAGAATGCTTAAATCATTTAATTTTGATTATATTGTTTTTATTTTTAATGCATTTTTGGAGATATTTTGTAATATCTATATATATATTAAAATTTAAAGGTAAATAAAAAATATTACAAAATATCTCCAAAAATGCATTAAAAATAAAAACAATATAATCAAAATTAAATGATTGTATATATAAGCTAATTTTTCACATTCTTTCACTTAAATACAAAATAACTCTCCATTACATGCACAGTTCAATTTTCTCTGAAAATAACATGATTTTTAATGACTCTTGCCACTAGATGGCCTTATTTCTCTATATGGAGCAAAGGAACTGTTCCCCTGGATTTGAAGTCAGTTTGCTGTTTTGTACAGTTTTAGTGTGCATTCAAGGTACATTTCTCACTTGTAAGTCGCTTTGGATAAAAGCGTCTGCCAAATGAATAAATGTAATGTACATGTAAATGTAACCATATTTTGTGAAATAAACACAAACTCTACATTTCAACACATAATAACTCTATCAAAACATAGCTAACCTGATTCAAAATCGAGTTGTTCTGTCAAAACACTCACACTAGTTTTCTATCCAACATGAACATATAGTCAATCAGCACAATGACTGTGAAAATACTAACAGTTGATGGAAATTACTTGTCATGTTTCAGTTCTACCTTCAAAAAATATGAAATCCATAATTTTTAAAATTCAGTTTCCTTACATGTAAGACATTCTACATTTTTGGATGAGTGTTGCATTCTTGGCAACATACTATGTTGAATGAGCTATTATTTTATAGAATGTACAGTAGAAAAATAAGAAGAAAGTAACAGAATTGCTCAGGGCAGACACTGGTCAAATGAGTCCCCATATATGCAGAACTTCAGTTGTCCCCTTGGTTAAAATCTCTTTCTGGGGGTGGGGTGGGGTGTTGATGGTGCCCCCATAGAGGGTGGGATGGTGTCCCCTTGGTAGTTAGTGCACTACGCAGACCACATATTCTGCATATATGGAACAGTGGTAGTGGAATCGTAGTAAAATATTATAGTATAAAGCTTTTACTGAAATTAAAATATGAAATTGCTGCTATTGATCAAGAACAAATCCAACATACATGGCCTTTGGTTACTGTTGAAGCTTTTTTTCACCACAGAATAAAAGCAAAAAATTTTGACTTTTTATCTCACAATTTTATTTATTTATTTTACTTTATTTTTTGCAATTGTGAGTTTACATCTCACAATTCTGACATTTTTTTCCCCTCAGAATTGTGAAATATAAACTATAGGAATTGAGAGGAAAAAAAGTCAGAATAGTGAGATAAAAAGACAATTACCTTTTTTTTATTTTCTATTCATGGCAGAAATAAGCTGTCATAGGTTCATGTGTAAGGGGGAAAACCATAGAGATGCACAATCACGCACACATTCTTCATCCTCACCCATTCCTCTTCTCCCTTGTCCTGATCCAAATTAATCTACTCCTATTCTTCTCCCTCACCCAGACATTATTTTTCTCTCTCTCTCTGCTCCTCTGTGTTGTTCTTCATCCACAGTGAATAAATCCGATTCAAAGAGTCCTATTTTACTATGTGTCCATGTAATGAAAAGAACTTCAACACCTGACTATGCCTCCAACTGAGATTGGAATCTGCTATTTCTCAATATTTCAGTGATCTGCTAATTAAAAATGCTTATCAATTGTTGCAGTATTTGTTTTATATATTTTTTCAATACTTTTGAGCTGCTGTTGTTGCAGAAGTAAAGGTTTTATCCTATATTTAAAGATTGGAACATTATGTCTTCATTTTTGACTTGCTGTGTCTAAGCATTTGCAGATAAGATGAGAAAGATCCATGATTTTGGTATGGGGTAAGCTTATATTAAAAGAAAATTTAAGTATTTTAGAAACATGTTAATTGACTGCATTTTGTGTGAAAACGACATGAATTGTCGGACATGAAAAGACGGATATTCTGCTAAATGTGTTTAGAGTTTTGAAAATGTGACTACAGATTGGACAAAAGTATAGTAATTGAAAAAACCTGTAACTATTATGAAAACATTTGAGATCTTTGTGCATAGTGTTTTGAGAAAATGATCCACATGATTTGCAATTTGTGTGAAATGAATGAAAACGTACAGTCTGTTTAGGACAATTACAAAGTGTTCAGATCACTGCTTTACTGTTTTGAGAACAGTGATCCGAGTTTGGAGAAATGAAACCAAACTGCTATGGTTTCTAGCTAAAGCATGATGTTGAATTAACAGTGCACTCATATTTACACTTTTACACCATAAGAGGGCAGTATGCACCAAAATATTACAGCCTTCTCAAAAGCTGCCTGTGTATGTTAACATAGCCTATAGTAGGCTTGACCAGAAGAGGTTACAGAACTGTTCTTGATACTGTTAATAATTCTTATCATAACACTCTGAAATCCAAAAATGTCTGGAACTGCATCTCCACAGTATCCTAAATGCCATAACAGTATCGGCACATTTTTCCACTGTCTTCAGGAATGCCCATTCATCTCTGATGTGTTTGTGAGAAGCAACTATACATAAGCTGGAGGTTACAGCCTACTCACTAATATATTTACTGGGCATATTGGCCTCTTTGTTTCTTGAGTATTAAGATGTTTTCAAAACTATCCTAATGTGGGGTAGGAAACTAATTATGATTAAATGGATTGGTGCTGAACCCCATTTCATAAATTGAGGGTAAAGTGTCTTAGCATTGATTACAAGTTTACTATATATCCTTAAATACAACTGTGTTTACATGGTGATATTAATTCTGAGATCAACAACATAGTTGTATGCTTTTTTTTTTTCTTTTTTTTTGTTGTTGTTGTGAATATTTATTTTCACATGCCTGTCCTCTCAATGCTGATTATTCTGAAAATGCAATAAACATAATTATTACAATAATAATAAAAAACACTGAAATCCAAATCACTTGCTCTCCCCTCAAACACATACAGCACATACAAATGCCTGTAACAAAAAGTGGTGTTGACAGAAGACATCTGAAATTAAATAAATTTTGGGATTTAAAAAAAAATTAAACATTACATTCTGGGACAACAACATGTGTCATGTCATGTTAATAATTTTGCATATTAGTGAATTGTAGTGTTTTGTTTAATGGAGCTGCTCTCCAGGTGTGAGCTGCTGGTTATCTGTAGGCTGCCGGAAGGGTTGTGATACGCATGTCTGTCCTCCGTTGTGCTATCAGAGGCCCAGGGCCATGTTTTCTGGAGGGAGTGTGGGTGCTGCCGCAGGACATTTTGATAAGCTGCTCTGATAACTTACACAACAAACACAATTAATGAACCTAAGAGGCTAAGACAGAAGCATTCAACCTTTCTACCCTCAGTTTAAATAAACTAAAAACATTTAAAAGTGTAATTATTGAAATGTAAATAAATTAGAGTTTTGTGGACACTTTGATGATTTTTGGTTTGTGGAGTAAAAATTATAGCTTTTATTTTGAGGTAAAAAGATGAGACCCTTGGGTTAAGTTTTTTTTTTTTTTTTTTTTTTTTTCAATTATGCAACTAATTTTTCAAAACATAAATTACACAAAACATTTTGCTATGACAACTAAATTAGCAAATGTTTCTATTAATTTCCCTTCATAACACATAATGGCTGATGCATCATCATCCTGCACATGCTAAACTTTAATTTTGCTAAATATAAACATGCTAAATGTAAATATATCTCACACACACTTGTACGTGGGTTTCCATGTTTTATGGGGACTTTCCATAGACAGAACGATTTTTATTATACTGTACACACTGTATATTTTCCCCTCTAACCCTAAAACTACCCATCACTGAAAACTTTCTGCTTTTTCACATTTTCAAAAATCATTACTTAGTATGATTTATAAGTTTTACGTTTTCCTCATGGGGACAAAAAATAAATAAATAAACATACTCATCTACTTTATATGAAATTATAACATTTTGCTCTGTTCTGTGACTTCTTCTACAAACTTGTTTCAGAGGATGACATAATGCTAAACAAGACTACACCTTAAAACCTTAAGGGATAGTTCACCCAAAAATGAAAATTTGATGTTTATCTGCTTACCCCCAGGGCATCCAAGATGTAGGTGACTTTGTTTCTTCAGTAGAACACAAATGATGATTTTTAACTCTAACCGTTGCCGTCTGTCAGTCGTATAATGCTTGTCAATGGGAACTTCGTCTATAAGAGTAAAAAAAAAAACACGCACAGACAAATCCAAATTAAACCCTGCTGATCGTGACGACACATTGATGTCCTAAGACACGAAACGATCGGTTTGTGCGAGAAACCAAACAGTATTTATAGAATTTTTTACCTCTAAAACACCACTATGTCCAACTGCCCTGCGCATTCAGTCGGTGAGGTCAGAAAACACGTTCTGATGACGGAAGTGATGTCTCGCGCTTTGCTTCAATGAGTGCAAGACATCACTTCCATTGTCAGAGCGTGTTCAGACCTCACTAACCGGATGCGCAGGGCAGTTGGACATAGTGGTGTTTTAGAGGTAAAAAATTATATAAATACTGTTCGGTTTCTCGGACAAACCAATCGTTTTGTGTCTTAGGACATCAATGTGTCATCATGAGCCGCAGGGTTTAATTTGGATTTGTCTGTGCATGTTTTTTTGACTCTTATAGATAGAATTCCCATTGACAAGCATTATACGACTGACAGACGGTAACAGTTGGAGTTAAAAATCATTTGTGTTCTACTGAAGAAACAAAGTCACCTACATTCCCTGGGGGTAAGCAGATAAACATCAAATTTTCATTTTTGGGTGAACTATCCCTTTAAAATAAATAGCATTTATGAAATCGTTTAATCATTTATCATGCCATATTTATTTTGTTTGCCGTTTGTTTTCTCAGTATATGCTGTGACTGACAGTTAAACCGTAAAACACACCAAAAATGCTACATAAATTCATTTGTGTGCTGTAATCCAAATCTTTAGAATCCATACAATTGTGAGAAACAGACCCAAATTTAAGCCTTTATTCAGAGATCTTCATCTCTCTTCTTAGCAGCGACTATAAATGTCAAATCCTGAGCTCATTATAAATTAAAAAATGCCACCTCAAGCAGCTTTACAACAGGATTATGGCAGTCATATAAAACACTCACAGACTCTAGCCTTCTTCGTCACAGATTTAGCCATGCCATGTTTTTGGTGATGTGTGATGAACGTTTGAATGAGAAATGAGCGCCTTCACAGATTTCAGTGATTCATTTACTTAAACTTAAACTCTGCTCTTCACCTCATAGAAAATTATACCACTAGAGAGGACTGTGACTGAAACACATCATCATTTGTACTACTATTGGTACCACTTTTGACAATTTTGCAATAAATTATTGTGATTTCACTTTTCCCTTAACAAGAAGACACAAATTTGTTGGAATTTTTACTTGGTGTAAATAATATTTTGGAAATAACATTTTGTTGTTCTTGTTGTTGTTGTTGTTGTTGTTGTTGTTGTTTTGTGATTCAGTCAGCAGGTATGAAAACTGAAAATGAACCTGGCATTAGCCTACCTCACTGAAGGTGAATCTGGTGTAACTTTATGAAGTACTGTAGCTCTGTAAATCATTTTATACAGATGTAAAATCTTGAAAATAATATTCATAAATCTGACAACAAAAGTTAAAGGTTGAAGGTGTTTAAAACAAGCTGAAAATCAAATAAGTATTTCATTTCCTTTTGAACTGCACAGATACTCTCCTCCATTACATCAACACATGATTACTTTAGCACACGTGTTGCCATGATGGGCTCATTTATCTTGATTTCTTTGGGTTCAGATAAATGGACAATGAGGAACCCAATGTCTGCCACAGAGGTGTTTTTAATACGCATGTGAAATCACTGCAGTTTTATCACCTGACAGCGTGACGGCCCCTCATTCTACTGCTGTCTTAGGACACCTGCCCACCTGGCAAGACACTGATGACTGACTCTGAGAAAATAATCATCATAATCACTCATCCTTCAGACACACACACACACACACACACACACACACACACACACACACACACACACACACACACACACACACACAGGTTTGTTTTTGTGAATTGTGGGGACATTCCATAGGCGTAATAGTTCTTATACTGTACAAACTGTATTTTCTATCGCCCTACACCAACCCTACACCTAAACCTCCCCATCACAGGAAACTGTGCACATTTTTACTTTCTCAAAAAAACTCATTCTGTATGATTTATAAGCCTTTTGAAAAATGGGGACATGAGGTAATGTCCTCATAAGTCACCCTCTCCTTGTAATAACGGTGTCATACAAATGTCATTATAAAAATTTGTATCCTGATATGTCACAAAAACACGCACACACGCACTACAGTCACAAGTGTCAACACATAATCATGTGAATAACTACATTAATAAAAAGAGTCCAGAAACTCTCCTGAAAATAACAGAGAGATCTGAATTGCCAGAGTATCCCAAAATGTGATTTCTGGGTTAACGTTACCTTACCTCGGTCAAGAGGAATGAAACAGATCGCCTTTCAGCTTCCACTCAATTAAAACATGTCTTTGCCAACAAAAGAAAACTATTAGTGGTCCATGATTCAAAGGTCGGAAAAGGCAGTATAACAAAAACTACACAATTTTATGACCTGGTAGTATGTCCAATACTGATTGAATTACTTTCACTTTTCTAAGTAAGATGTTTTAGTGAGCTGTGGAAGTGTACAAATTGCAGCCAGTGTCTAATGAGAGTCTAATACAGGTCACATGACACACTTGAGAAACATATTTGAATAGCAGTGAGTATTTGCGGTGTGAGAGTACACAATGCATCTAATTCATCTTCACAGAACCTTGTTCTATATCATAAATGCACTGAGAAAATATTGACAAGGAAATGACTGAGCGGATTTAAAGCCAGAGTGTTGGATTAACACACAGCGGAGGGGAGGATCTGTTGAGAAACACTCCTCTGTTTCAGTGTCAAGGCTACAAAACAGAGCCAGATAACAGAAGTCAGTCCACAACTCCAGACACACACAACTCCCAATGCAAAGGCTATCCAAAACAACATATTTACGAATTACTGTTTAAATCAAAGTCTATGATGTACTTTCAGCATGTACATGAGTCCATGTAAAATGATCATTTGTGGTAAATAAATAAATAAAAAGAATATAGTGTAATGTGGGGTCTGAAAACCAGTGGGATCTGGTGGTTGTATGCTCACTTATTGATGTCATCTTATAGAATTCAACTATACCATACCCTGAAATGCAATCCACACAATCCAGCTGACATCCGTAGATGACAATTTAGTTTTTTTAGTTTGTGAAACTTTGAGACTTTATGAAACCTTGAAACTTTCAAATAGTGAGGACTGCTTCATATGTTCACATTTTTTACACAGACCCATTAAAAGTTTGAGATGGTGGCTTGAGCTCACTGCATACCTTATTTTAAAGATATTCACACAAAGTGGCATTTCAATTCAAACTTTAGTGTGTAAGAGCTATTGGAGAGAAACAATGTACCAACAAAACGTTTTGTTTCTCATACATTAAATTTCATTTAGAGTGACTGACTGTATGTATGTGGTTGATGCTGTGTGCCTTCAGCCCTGCTGAAACTAACAAAAAATATATATATATTTAACTGTGCTGTTAGTATGCTTCTTTTAACCTAAAAATAAGAGAGTATACTTTGTTTACTTTTTATGTGCAAAACAAAGATATACTTACCAAATTTTACTAAGTATACTTGGCTTATGCTGACATGTATACACAAATGTCTAAGTATATTTGGCCTATACTTATGAAATGTGCAGTTAAGTATATTTTATATTTTACATAGTTGTGTTTACTCTTTTGAGAGAGTAGCTTATTAAGTGCCATTTTTAACACATAGTGGCTTCTTTGAGGTAATCAGCATATTTTACATGTTATCTTATAAGCGTACATGCTCAAGTTCATAGTAACAAGTCAGCTGGGATGGAAGTTCATTTTGTTAAGTAAACTTAAGTAAAGTAAGTTAAGTAAAGTAAAGTATATTTTCCAAGTATACTTTATATAGTGAGTATACTAATACCAGTATACTAGTAGTATACTTGTACTAACTCTTAATTTGCAATTCAGACATTGAATAAAAAATATGTTATGTAAAATGTCATTGTTATTGACATACAGTAAACATAAACATACAGTACTTTTTTTTCTCAGTGCATTCTTAAAGTACAAAAATAATATATAAATAGTAAACTATAAGTATGAAGTTCACTTAAAACATAATTATACTTGCAGTAAAACTAGTACTGAGAATATTCTTCCAAATGTACTTTTATACACTAAATAATGGGTTTAAAGTATTTAAATGGTAAACTATCAATATACCTATAAACTCACTTAGTTGCGATACTAAAGAAAATGTAATAATATGTAATCAGTTAACTACTGTGACACATAAAGTACCCTTAAAAGTATACTTTTAGAAACTAATCACTTACTCCCAATAAGTGTTACATAAGTACACATACAAGTATACAACTAGTGCATTATTATTAATAAATAAACTTTAAGTATATATATATTTTTTGTAAAGGCTGTCATTCATAAACGTCAGGCTTTTTCCTGATTGATGCTGAGTTTCAGGAAAATTGAGCTCTAGTTCAGCCTTATGAACATTAACTAAACACTAATGGAAAACCATGCAGGCTTCAACACAACCGGTGCATGTAATACAGTAAAAAGCCTGACAGGAGTGCTCTAGCTCTACTGCTGAGTGAAACTCCTTCCTAAAATACAGCAGCAAGATACATAGTCAATGAGGGCTAAGCTTGAGGTTTTGGGTTCATGTCAAGTAATTGATCTACTATTTATAGATAGATCTGGTCATGGATGATGATTGGTCAATGCAGTGTTCCAGTTGTGCTAAAACACACATTATACAACAGCTATGATATGAAAAATCTGTTGAATTAGTTACTTGTGTAAATCACAGCACCCTAGACAAACGATACCTACATGTCAGGGACTAGGTCTTCATATCATTTTGTGGATGTAATGTTTTATGATTTTTTTGTTCTTTAAATTACTGTTATGTAGTATCCATTTTATAAAAGCAATTAGACCCTTGAAGTGTGCTATATTGTGAATCATGCCTAAGATGCCATGACTGTACAGCCTTGCTCCTGAAGCACAATCCTGCTCCGAGAGGCTTGATCCAGATCTGATCAAACACACCCGATCCAGCTCGAGCTACACATGCACAGTGACTGTCTAAACACACATGAATGAACAACAGTGTCCTTCATCTGGATGTGATATAGGATCATGTTCTATACTTGAATGGTGATTCAGTGCTTCATTAGATGAAATTTCCCAACCATCTTCATTTGTCATTAGGATTTTGCTTTGAGTCTTCCAGGATTTTGCAGGACAACAGTTCTGAGTTCTCAACAGTAGTTGAATAAAAGTGCTCATTTTATAGGAGGTGGGAAGCGAGTGAAGCTTGGCTGCTTTTAAAACAGGGGAGAGGACCTGAGGTGCCATTAGTGGCTTGCACACAGCTGGAAGCCATTCCAAAAACATGGTGTGCTGGACGTCGTCTCAAACCACATGTTTTCACTGGGTTTTCACACTGTTCCTCACAATTGACTCACAAAGAGAAAAAGGCAGACCTCGTATTGTATCTGGGTAACAAGGAGAATCACTAGAAGTAATAACCATGGAAATAAAAGAGGAGCAGTGCTATTTTTAATTGTGTACACAATTGTGGATTTTCTAAGCAATAAGTCTTTTGTAAGTAGTACAAACTACTCCGTCAGTTCTCAGAGGTATTTGGTCAGAAAGCCAAGAGTAGCGCATTATCAGTGACGCCATAGTCTTAAACTGCTGAGATGCATTTAAAGTAATTGTAAAACCACATCAGTGCGTTTTTACTACGTGGACTGTGGTTTTTAATAACACCCATTAGATATTTAATTTGCTGCATCTAATCAGTCAGGGTGAAATTGCAATGTTAGATTGAAGTCGTATGTACTTCAAAACTCAAGCAGGGCCAATTCAGATGGACCGATACCAAACACACCGAGTTACTTCAAATTTAGCTGGTGCAATGTTTTCCATTAGCCACTAAAAAGTGGGTGCTTTTTGGTTTGTGCTTTCTTTAATAAAATTGTCCGTGAAGCACATTAATGGTGTGTGGCCGACCACATATATCACTTAGAGCGGTGTACTGTGTACTAACAGTGCCAATTAATGTATTTCAGCGAGTGAGTTTAAATCATCTTTGATAAGTGAACGATTTTAAAATGATTTTAATCTAAAATGTGTGCATTCACTTTAGCTGTGATTACAGTGGTTGAAGTCCCAAGATTACAGCTACTCATTACTGTTTGGCTGACCATGGTAAATTACAACAGCAAAAATACAGCTGTTGTGTTTTTCCTCATTCTTATCAAGGAGCATTACTGTCATAAACTGTAATGAGTGGTTCTCAAAGTTTTTGACTCGAGTTGTCCAACACAATATTGGAAGTAATGATATATTAATTATTTAAGCATGATCCATGACAGTGTCATATTGTATATTTTTTATTAATGTTTTGAATTAGGTTTTATTTCCATTTTGCATAATTGTATTATTTTTGTTGTGTTTTTGAAAATTTTATTCCATATAGTTTTTTTTATAATTTAGCTATTTTTCTAATTTTTTTTTTTAAAAGTTGAACTAAATGAAAATGAGAAATACTGCCTTGAAAACTAGATGCTGTTAGTTTTAGTTTTGTGATTCCAGAAGTTGAGCACTGTATGTTCTACAATATGAAAATAATTACTCAATACTAGTAAAAATATTGAGACTTATTAAAGTAACATTGTAAAGCAATCTGTTTAATTTTCCTGACCAATACCAATATTGGTCCAATATCCTTATACATCAGGTGATTTTATAGAATTTTTATAGATTTAAAATTTAACCCAGAATAGTTGTTTGATGAAATGTGAAATATATATTTTGTACTTAGTCCTAATTAAACTATAAGGAGTAAAAACTGTCATTTTTTCCTTCCGTTTCACTAGTATTAGTGAAAAGTGAAAGCACCATACACCCCTGTAAATCTAAATGTTCAACACTGAAAAAAAACAATGTTTATATATTATATATATATAAGTTTACAGAATTACAAAATGCCAGCAGGAATTGTCATTTCACGTTATTGTTTAACATCACAGTATTTCATCCTATTATTTCTTGCTAATGTTTTTTAACTTACAAGCAGGCATATCCAGAGAAAAATGAATATAAGCTAAGCTGTAAAACAGAAGTGTATTTTTTTATAGATACAGTGGGATTGTATGGAGCTGCTGTGGTCTATAAATGTAAAGCAGTGTGCTCTATGAAGGGAGGTTATGTCTTCAGTTTTGGCATTGCAATAGATCTCATGCAATTAGTCTGACTCCCTACAAACAACAGGCTTCAGTGATGACGTACGGTCAGGTCAGAGCTCAGCTGAGACGATTGCGTGTGGCTGTTTAAAAACGGGTAAAATAATGTGTGCTAATTAACAGCAGCTGCACTAAACAAATGTCTGATCTAACTAACTGAATATAAACAACTGGAATCACTATGATTAATTAGTGAGGTTTACACTTCAGCTAAATGAATAAATATACTAAGGCTACTTTGGTTTAGTGATTTAAACAAACCACTAACATTAGTACACTTCAGTGTGTTCTGAGACAGAATATCATAGAAAACAACTGACTTACAACCACCCACAACACCCTACAAATCACCCACTGAACTATTTGCAATACGGCAGAGATATTTGCACAGGAAAGCCACTCCATCACATTTTCTTTTTTTGTCTGTGCTTACTCATTAAAATCCTCATCCAAATATTTTATAGTCTCGACCTCTGCATACTGTATGTGTTCTTCAGGGAGAGGTTTATTGGAGTTTTGTTTTATTGATTTGCCAAGAATAATTATGCTCAAGACAAACAGCATGTATGGCTAGGTTTGCTATAACATAAGCGATCACCCGGTTGGTTTTCTATTTCAGACTGAACGTCCATTTAAAATGCATACTCATTCTGCCACTCATTATAAATTTTGACTTTTGAGTAAAAGACATTTTCTCCATACACTCTTAGAGAAAAGGTTCTATATATCTTTCAGGCTTCTGTCAGGTGCTTCATATATAGAAAATGTTCATTTTATGGGTTTAGTTTTAATTAATTAATTTATTTTGAATTCATTTTAAGATTAATTAAACTTCATGAATTAAATAGCTGTAAAAAACATACTTTATCACTAGAAAAAAATTAAATAACCCATTAAACATGAACCTTATATAAAACCTTTTTGGCTTGAATGGTTCTTTAAAATTGAGCCAAGAACACTGTAAAATATGAATAATGAGTCTTGTAATTTGTATAAAAAAATTTTCATCGTAATAAAAATATTGTTTATATTTCATTAACGAAATAGTGATTCAGTGTTGTTTAAAATATTGATAATATTTCACTAATAAAACCTAGAAATAGTTTTTATTAGTGACAATAAGTCCCTCTTTTTTAGGTCCCTCTTTTTTAAAGAAACTTGTGCAATTTTGAGGCTTATTATTATTATATTATTATTATTCGTTACATTTATATAGCACTTTTCTGGGTACTCAAAGCGCTCTACATACGGAAGGGGGAATCTCTTCAACCACCACCAATGTGCAGCATCCACCTGGATGATGCGACGGCAGCCATATTGCGCCAGAACTCCCACCATACACCAGCTTATTGGTGGAGAGGAGACAGAGTGATGAAGCCAGTCAGTATATGGGGATGATTAGAAGGCCATGATGGACAGAGGCTAATGGGCAAATTTGGCCAGGATGTCGGGATTACACCCCTACTCTTTTTCGAAGGACATCCTGGGATTTTAAAGGACCACAGAGAGTCAGGACCTTGGTCTCATCCGAAGGCTTAAATTGAAGAACCAATTAAGCTGATAAAATTAAGGAAAGAAGGCTTTCCTTAAGGGAATTAGTTCAACAATGAGGTTTTATTTAGAGACACCAATCCATTTAAATGTGAACAACTGCAGTGAGTTATCAGAAAACATTTGGGCAAGCGGTTGAATATCGACCACATTAAGAGATAAGTCTTACTAATTTATAAACATTTTATTTAATAAATTAGCTCTTTCAGGATAGACCAGTTGTGTTTACTCTAGTTCAGGAGTATCACCAATGTTGCACGTTGATGACTGATGAAGATGGCAAAGCAGACAAAATATATGTATTATATGTGTTCTTCAATCCATCTCAGGTATGTTCATAAGAATAAAGTATATTTATAATGCAATGTTAAGTACATAGAGTATGTCTCAATCAGCTCACTAGTTCAGTAGTCAGGACACTGATCAGTGAGTCAGCCATTTTAAGGGCTGTCTCAATCACAAAATCCTTCCAGTGCACTGAAATGTTAATTCCTTAAAAAGTCCCACAATGCACCATGAAAACCAGAGAGCATCGATGCTCACTATTTGATCCCTTAATAGAAGTTCAGAAGTGTGAAATTTAAATCTCATGAGTCAACTCACCACATAATGTCACCTAAAAAAACAAAAAACAAACTACAAACCAATTGTTTCAGCATTATATTTCACCATTCAGGCCTTGTGTCCTCCATGTCAGCTGCAGGTTGCCCTTCCAGTACTGCTGCATGATGACCAGCTGTTTGCAGAGTGTGAGGAATGATTCACTGCACACGTGTGTTTATGAGATGTGATGTGTTTGGGGGTGAACATTAAAGGATTAGTCCAATTTTAAATAAACTTTTCCTGATAATTTACTCACCCCCATGTCATCCAAGATGTTCATGTCTTTCTTTCGTCAGTTGAAAAGAAATTAAGGTTTTTGATGAAAACATTCCAGGATTATTCTCCTTATAATGGACTTCAATGGGCTCCAAATGGTTGAAGGTCAAAATTACAGTTTCAGTGCAGCTTCAAAGGGATTTAAATGATACCAGACAAGGAATAAGTCTTTTATTTAGAGACACCATCGTTTCGATCTTATCTAGCGAAACGATCGAAACGATCATTTTCGAAAAAAATACAACTGTATGCTTTATAAACACAAATTATCGTCTTCCGGTTTCCACATTCCGGTGAGTAAATTATCAGGAAAAGTTTATTTAAAAGTGGACTAATTTGTCTGCTTGAGCTGGTACGGTGTAATTGCTATATATATATATATATATATATATTTTTTTTTTTTTTTTACTTGTTTATTCAGAAAATGTTTAGCCTGAAGCTACATATTTTTTTCATCAAACATCTTTAACTAAATAATGAACTGAAAGTAGTGACTGATCTTTTTTTCTGTATTGTGACGTACATCTGAATGTAACAATAATGTAAATGAAAATATGTGGGGCAGGACTTGGTTCAATTCATCAGTTTTTGACTGGATGTTGAGATGTGGGCGTGGCACTCAAAAGTGTATGCAGGTGAGCGTGAGCTTGCAGGGGCGGAGTTTAAGAGCACTAAATGTTTGGAGAATCCTGCATACATCACCAGAGAGAACACTGATGTTTCACCGGAAGATCCAGTTATGACACAGTTGTAGGACACTTGGCACGCTTTCTTATTGGCTATCAAATATTTTAGTAATTATTAGTATAAAGTAGTACCATCTGAAAGCTCAGAGTTCATCCTGTGAAAACTGTGTTGAAATTGGACTCTGCTTTCCACGGAAACAGTACTTTAAATCCTTTTACCAGGCTCAATTTTTATGAAATCATCTAACAAACACATTTATAAAACAGTGCTTTCACTTGTATAATAATCTGCTGAGTGTCTTCTTTAAAAATAGACCAACCTTTGGTCTGTATTCCAAAGCATTCAGTTCAGATCTATGATGAAAAAGAGTTAAGGTTAAGGACTGTTTAATAATCAACCAATTTCTACAGCCATGGTACTGGGGACCTGAGGTGTATGTAAATGATTGAAAATTAAAATAAAAATGTTTTTTTTTGTGTGTGTGAAATTTTCAGGTTCAAATCTGTCAGTCTTAACCGATCAGGGGTGCGTTTCCCGAAAGCATCGTTGGTGAACCATGGTCGTAAGTCCCATTGAACTCTATTGGTAACGACGGAACTTGCATTATAAGGAGAACTTGGGAAACGCACCCCAGGTTGCATTTGATAGTGCATGTAGGAACTGACATGAGTTAGGAGGCTCAGGCTGGCATTCACAACTCAGACAAATGTTATTATTTATTTTTACGGTAAGCAATAAAAAATGATTGGTTTTCAGTATTACAGCTAACAGGTAGCAGGTTAAACAAAACCCTGAACAGAAGCCTCATTGAAAGTAAGTAAATAACGGAAGCCATGAATGACAAATGCCAAACAAACACTCATAACATTTGTTCCTAAGCTTCCGTGTTTATGGCACATTTTTACAAGGAATTAATGACAACAAGCCTTAGAGTTACAGAAAATTAGCGTGAACAGAATAAGGAGCAATTAGCAGCCAATCGTGCAGCGCTGTCAGTGTTATGAGGTGAGTGAAAGAAAACAGCATGCAGCGCTCAGGGCAGGTACAATCAGGGGTCAGCGTCACTGCTAGAAACGAATGCGTAAACATTAAGCGCACTAGCCAGACGGGATTTAAACTTTGTAGGTCAAAGACCTAAGTTTGGTTTAAAGACAAAAGCATACCAAGCACAATGTTCTCTCATCATTCCTGATTTCTAAGGCCCTGTTTCCACAGGGTATTGAGATGCATTCTGGTCGATCGGATCACAAGTGGACGATGCTAAATACAGGTGTAAACTGGGTGTAAAACCTTTTGAAGTTTTGAATCTTCAAAGATTTACAAAAATATTTTGTTTCAAATCAGTGGTTCAGAGCACCAAAATCACGTGATTTCAGTAAACGAGGCTTCAATACATCATAAGTGTTTCGAAATTTCAATAGTTCACATGACTTTGGCATTTTGATATGCGCTCCGAACCACTGAATCGAAACAAAAGATTCGTAAAGCTTCAAAGCTTCATGAACAGTGTTTTGAAATTGTCTATCACTAGATATTGTTGAATTAAGTCGCTATTTTGTTTTGTTTTTTTTTGCGCACAAAAAGTATTCTCGTCGCTTTGTAATATTTAACCACTGTAGTCACATGAACTTTTAAATATGTCTTTAGTAGCTTTCTGGGCATCCGAAAGTGTAAATTATCTTGCTGGCAATATGAGGCCTCACTGAGCCATCGGATTTTATCAAAAATATCTTAATTTGTGTTCTGAAGATGAACGAAGGTGTGGAACCACATGAGGGTGAGTGATAAATTACATAATTTTTGGGTGATGTCATGAAGATACTCCATGACTATGTGACTATTTGTGGTGAACGTGTTATGTTAGACTTGGTATGTTTATCATGGTATGTTCCGTAGGCGGGGCCATGACTTTAAGATGGCCACCAGAACATTCAGTGGGGAGGTGTGGTGAGACTGGCGTGAGCGTGGTCGGAGTACTGCCACTTTTAGTCTGTTTGGTGAATGTGTTTTGTATATATATATTTTTTTTATTTTTATTTTTGGTTTGTAGCACTATTTATTTTTTCTGCATCATGGGATTTATTTTTACTTTTTGTAAAATAAATTTTCAGCATCAAATGGATTTCCTGTTGTCCTGGTTTGTCCCTGCAGCGGTCAGATATTTCAATGAACACCGTAAATTATTATTATTTTTTTTTATTGTGAAACTGTATCATGTCTCAATGGTCCTTAATCATATATTCATTGTTTCTTAATTTCTGTGTGTTAATTGTGTGCTGAGTTTCTTGGTTGTATTGTCGAAGTTGGTGGCAAATCAGTTTCCTACCGGGATTAATAAAGTTTTCAATCAATCAATCAATCAATCAATCAACCTCATCACCTCTAACCGCAAGGTTCATCCACAACAGGTGAACTAACCCTTTAATATATATCCTGACGCATCCAGGCTTTAAAATGGCAGTGAACAGGGGTCATTAGTATGAACTGAAGAAAGTACTTCCATCTACATCCATCCATCTTAAACATGTACTCCACATGGCTCCGGGGGGTTAATAAAGGCCTTCTGAAGCGAAGCAATGCGTTTGTGTAAAAAAATATCCATATTTAACAAGTTATTAAGTAAAATATCTAGCTTCCACCAGACTGCCGCATTCAAGTTACGAAAAAAGTGTAAACTGGCGTCATGACAGTTACACTTTTTCTGTAAGTTGAATAGGGAAGGTGTAGGACGTAGCGTAAGCTTTTTGAACTGCAAGAGTTTTACACTTTCTTCGTGAGTGTAATACAGAAGGCGGTCTGGTGGGAGCTAGATATTTTACTTAACTTGTTAAATATGGATATTATTTTTACATGAACGCATTGCTTCACTTCAGAAGACTTGCCACGTTTTATGATGTCTTTCACTCGAAGGCCTCCGTCATACAGAGGGGAAATGATAGAATTCTCATTTTCATTTGACTATTCCATTAAAACAATTAACAAATGTATTATTATTATTATTATTATTATTATTATTATTGCATTTTATATTTGACAGCACCAAAGTAGTAATGTGTCCTAGTCAAGATATCTTGATTTGTATGGCAGCGTATGGACACATAGATGGACACATAATGTAAAGGTTGGTTTACATGCTAAACATATCTAGCAGCCTAGTCTGCTACAGTAGATAGTCTGCTAGGAAAGGCAACATCTTTCATCCTCAAACTGTAACTGGAAGTTGGCCTCAGCTGTGATTCAATACTTGTGCGCTTAATGGCTCAGAATAGCTGAACATCCCCCTTCTTTTGTGACTCTCATGAAGAAGGTTTTTGCCAGGGTGGATGACAAATTTTTGTTCTTAAATGGTAGCGTGATGTCTATCATATTTTGGATGCAGCGTGTTTAAAACATAGAAGTGCTGAAATGGTTTCATACAACTACATTTAGCTACATTCTACATGCACTGAATATTGTTCTATGATATTTGATAATTTCTCTGCTAGAAAGTTGCATTGCATTGGTGCAGTCAAAAAATTTAATAACTGATGTTAAACTTGATGCAATGCACCAACCTAGAGTGTGCCAATTACAATCAATAAAGAGATATACAATGCTAATTAGTTATGCATCTATATCTATACAGTGCATTTAACAGAGGTAGAGCTACTACAGCATGTGTGTGTGTTCACTGTGGTATTTTACCACATTACAGCCCATCCCAATGAATATTCAGAGCCACGGAATTAAAAACAGCCTGACCACAGTGAGCGATCCGATCGCCCCCCCTCTGCAGACGGATCTGGACAGCTCATAAATCTCCCAGACATGACTGAGGTGGACCAAGGCCATCGTTCCACCAGAGCTCATCCAATAAACCTGCAGTAACATTAGTAGGTCACGGCAGCATGATCGTATGAGCAAATACACTATTTGAGTACGTATTTCCTGTTGCATTTATTTTTACACAATTATGCGCTATAATATGTACATTGACAAAACATGCTATGTGAGAGACAAATTTAATAAATGTTAAAAAGCCTCTATATTCCATTTTCCATACAAATACAGAAAACTCTGTAGAAACAATTTGTTAATAGAGACTAAGGGCCCTATTTTAATGATCTAAGCAGATTTGCTATTTACTGTACATGGTGGAATCTGCAAGCAGAAAGACTGAACGCTTATCCAGAAAGGAATCCTTTTATTTTTAAAATGTAAATGTGTGTTGCTGCGCCATCCCTGTGAGTGTACACGTTATGCACCCACCTATAGGTGCATATTACTAACGCGCCATTTAAATAACAACAAAAAAATACTGCGCCATTGACTTTAGACTAGGTTTTTGTTGGTCAATGGCACAATCATTTTCACTTGTCTCAAAACAGCAATGCGGCTGAACACACCTCGTTTTCAGGCCAGCACACCCATGGGCGAACAGATGGACGTGAGTGCATTTGCTATTTAAACAACGTGAGTGTTAGACGTGAAAATGATAACTACGTCGGGCTGAAACTAGTAAAAAACACATGTGTTGCATCTGCTGTCACATTGTGCCAGTTGTATGATAAGGCCCTAAATCTCTTCCACGTATGGTGTATTCTTGAAATAATATCTTTGGACCTGGCCTGTGTCCCAGGGCCTTGAATGATCAGGGTCCTCCAAACCCTCAGACTGCATGGCCAAGACTGTCGATTGAAGATGAGTTGGCACCATGAGCTCCAGGGCCATGGCTGACCACTATCACCCCTGTTTTCCAGGAGAATTCACTGATGTGGTCAAAATTCGGTCTTGTTTCTTGAACAAATGATAAGGTCCGGCCCATGAGTTTTTGTAAACTCCTGCTCTAACACGAATGTTGCTCCAGGAGCAAAATAAAAGAGGCTGACCCAAGAGGACGTTGTAGTTAACTTAAAAAAGTTAATGAAGTCATTGTTCAATTCTATGCAAACTAGATTCATTATAGAACGCACCATATTCATATCAGTGCTATTTACCAGCCATTATAAATTTCAGAGATTCAAGTTAATCTTTTGCATCCAGCTGAAGTCATAAGTCTCAAAAATTCAGTTCAACAATGAAAGCTTTTAGTTTTTATCCTGTTAATCAGATCTAGCTCATAAGTTTTGGTAAACAGGCCAGTTCCTTTGGTTTCAATTGGTTTTACTTTGGTCAAGTGCAAATGTATTTGAATGTGTGACGTCACAAATCATTTTTGAAGCTTGATTACATAAATGCTTTTTTTATAGTGACATTTTAATCTATGAAACTTGCAGGATGTTCTAAAGTTAAAAAGACTGTCAATAGATTGAAGAAAATTTGTCATTTGTCATGTCACAACCTTTTTAAAGGAACACTCCACATTTTTTTGAAAATAGGCTCATTTTCCAACTCCACTAGAGTTAAAAGTTGGGTTTTACCGTTTTCTAATCCATTCAGCCGATCTCCAGGTCTGGCGGTACCACTTTTAGCATAGCTTATCATAGTTCATTGAATCTGATTGGTCATTTTTGAGCGAGATGCTAACGGTCTAAAGAGTTTTGATATTTTTCCTATTTAAAACTTGACTCTTCTGTTGTTACATCATGTACTAAGACCGACGGAAAATTAGGGCTGGGCGATATATCGCATGCGATTCTCACGCGCATTTCGTCAGTAAAGCCGGTTCCCTGATTACCGCTAAATCGCCATCACCTGCTTTCAAATGGAGCGCCATTTAACAGACAGAGCCGTAGTTCACTGATAAGCCACGCAAATATCGCGTTCATTATCGAAGGCGATTCATCTGCGATATGAACGTGATATTGCGTGGCTTATCAGTGAACTACGGCTCTGTCTGTTAAATGGCGCTCCATTTGAAAGCAGGTGATGGCGATTTAGCGGTAATCAGGGAACCGGCTTTACTGACGAAATGCGCGTGAGAATCACATGCGATATATCGCCCAGCCCTACGGAAAATGAAAAGTTTTCTAGGCCGATATGTCTAGGAACTATACTCTCATTCTGGCGTAATAATCAAGGAACTTTGCTGAAGTACCATGGGTGCAGCAGGCGCAATAATATTGTACCTACAGAAGAGTCAAGTTTTAAATAGGAAAAATATCAAAACTCTTTGGTCATTTTTGAGCAAGATGCTAACGGTCTAATCAGATTCAATGAACTATGCTACGCTAAGCTAAAAGTGGTACCGCCAGACCTGGAGATCAGCTGAATGGATTCGAAAACGGTAAATCTCAACTGTTTAACTGTAGGGGAGTTGGAAAATGAGCCTATTTTCAAAAAAAAGTGGAGTGTTCCTTTAAACTTGGTTGACAAAATGCAAACATTACAGCATTGCAACTTTAATAACTAATGTATATTTTAATAAATACATCAAAACTGTATAAACTAAAATGATTTGGAAATTGTGATTAGGTTGTCTCATTACTAAAATTCCTATTTAATGCCATCTTTTATGGGGCATACATATTATTTTTGTGAAAAGTATATTTTTGTTAGAGACGCAACAGTCCACTGAGGTAATCACACTTACTACACAGTGTCTTTGTTCCTCTGACTTCTTGATTGACAGGATGTGTTAATATCACTGCACTTATTTGGTGCGATAAGTTATGTGAAAGCAGAATTTGTCCAAATGTGAGGTGTCTTTCAGAAAGCTGTTTCTATATCTAAAGCGCTTAGGTTCTTCTGAATCAGACCTTTTGTTTATTTTGCTGATCTGAATCTTCAGCTCCAGAACTTCGGCCCTCATGCTGTTGCCATAGGAACAAACTCATGGCCGCCCATTGACAAGTGTTTGCTTTGGCAGTGAATCAAGGGTTGAGGGTGGTGGAGTTAGAGAGCTTGCGTGGGATGAGGGATGTGATATGGAATGTCTTGAGAGATGGACTGTTAAAAAAAGAGCCGGACTGGAAATGTTCATGTTCATAGACTTCCCGGGAGCTGGCGGAAGATCTCAGGGGCATTCTGTCACCTTTACTGACCATAAAAAATTGATCTCTTGCTGCCCTTAACTGGCACTTTCCATTACAGGCACCTTCCATCAACAGCCACAGTATTTCAACACATTACCTGTGCTGTTACTTTGAAAAGAAAGAAACACTGTTTTGCTGAGATCTGCAAAGAAAGAAGCATAATTTTGCCATCTCTGACAACTGGTTTCAGTTCAACTAAAATTAAACCAAATACCTCACACTCAAAAAACATATTGCTGGTCCCTTTGGATAAGCCTCAGAAAAGTTTTTGCAGATATTAATAATTTTTGTAAGTGTTTAATAACACTTTGTCATTGCTTCTGATCTGGAGTCTATAGCAGCCCGTAGAAGGACACTCTGAACTTAAACCATAGCAAATTTGGCATCTCTATCTCCGTCTAGCACAAGCTCAAAATTGCTTTTATTTTTGTGGATGCAATCTGAATTTGTTTTTGTTGTTTTGTCACTTTATAGACAAAGTTAAATATACAGCAATTCTATGGGCATGAATTTCATTTCCATTTATTTCACATCATTTGCCAGTGTCAAGTTCCCCAAATCAGAGCTTGATTAACGAAAATGTGTTTTGACAAGATTTGTGAAGATCACATGATTGCAGCACTAAAATCAATGACACATAAAGCACAGAGGGGAACTGTAGGGGGCTGAATGAATTTTTCAGGCTTGCTGAGTTTCAGGTCTAAAACAGGCTTGCCTGACATAGGCTGGTCGTACCATGCAGACTATAGCCTGTCTCAAACTACTGTCCACCAGCCAAACATGTATATTCCCTAAATGGTCTAAAAGCTTATCACATCCATTAGTTCTTCAAACTTCTTGCCCTCCACTGGGGACGTCTCAGGCCACAGGCAGGGGAAACACCCTAGACAGATAGCTAGTCCATCACATATTCATAAACACATATTCACACCAACAGACAATTTACCCAGTGTCTCCAATTAACCCTTGCTGCATATCTTTGGACTGTGGGGAAAATCAGAGCAAATGAAGGAAACCCACACAGAGATCATGCACACAGAAAGGCCTCCTGGCTCACCTGGGACCTTCTTGCAGTGAGGAAGCAGTGGTACCCACTAAGCCACAGTACCACCCTGACTTGTAACAAATAAAAACACATTGGGGCCACATGCAACTGTGAATGCATAATGAATGCAGACATTTAACATGTTAAAGGGTCTATTTTAATTTTAGACAGCTGTTTGTCAAGGACAAAATCTTAGCTCTGAACGTTTCATTTTGGTGCATACCTCCAAACACGCTTGTGCAGAATGTAGCTAGCTGTAGATTCATTGACATCCTCTGCTGATGGAAACCTTCCAGGCAGGATAAGGATAATGAATATCCTTTGAATTGTCTCCATGGACATGGATCATTATTACTTCTGTGGTCTCAAATCACATCCTAATGGTGTCTACCTTCATGTATATTACAATATTTGGGTCCCAGCTGATGGAAAACATCCTCCTTGGTCTCTTGACATTTGTGTTCTGTTGCAGAAATGTTTCAAAAGCAGGGGAAAACAGGGGCCCAGCAATTTTGCATCCCAGATGATCAGCAGATGATTCCTCCTGCTGTTGACCTCTGCTTCCTGTAGAGCAACAGAACGGATATCAAAACCACACACAGGCCGCATGGCAGTTGCCTGTCTGGAAACCAACCCTTGAGGCCAAAACCTTATTCGGAAACTTCCTCTACTTTCAGAGGTGACACCCTGCTGAGGTGGTGTGTCCAGCGTGGGCTGGGCTGAAAGTATTTAACAGCTGATGCACCTTCCGATCATTGAAGGAATCACAAAAGAACTGAATGTGATTTAAAAGGAATGCAGGAGCATCAAAACAAGCATGCTTGCCACTGCTGTGACCACTGACCCTGAGAGGAAGTGTCCAAGCCCCCAAAAAAGAAAGAAGCCAGATGTGAATGGGAAATGCTTATGGAGATGTCTGGAGGTTGCTGCAATGTAGGGTGGGAGCTATACAAACAATTAAAACACAGTGATCAACATGATCTAAGTTTTGAGTCAGTCAATAAAGACTTCCTAAGATGACATTTGGAGTAGGTCACTTACACTCACACATTAATTCCTGACTTCCCAACTGTGGCATTAAATGTGATAAGAAACATTCACACAATACAAACCCATTCTACTGTGAGCTCATTAGCATCCATATGGATTTCCCTTAGGTTACCAAGAGGTGTCCTCATTTGGGACTCTGCATTCTGTGGAAGCGGATCTCTTGAATATGATGGCGATGAGGGGCGCCTTTGCCACATGTGTTCTCTTAGAGTGAGGCTCCATAAATTAAACATGATGCCTTAATAAAACAAGCCAAGCCACATCCACTGGGTTATCTAGCCCAACTTGGGCTCTTTTCCTGAGTGGGATGCTGTATCATGTTCCTAGAGGCCCTGTTTCCTCATCTCCACCCTCATCTTTGTCTAGACCCATTCCATCCTACATCCATTCCCAAGAGACTGGCATCCAGATGTGTTTTGCAGCATCTCATGCTTTTCTGTTCTCCCCCTTGAGGAACCGGATTGTCTGTGGAGATTGTGTTTCTGTCTTGTCCTTTAATCCAACAAGCATGAAAGAACTGCACTAAAGTTTTTAAGAAGTGAGAGAAGAATGGTGGGGCTGGAGAAATGACAACCGTAACTACACAGTGCTTCCTGCATGTTTGGATAATGGAGCAGGAACTTTGTTCATGGAACTGACCTCTATGTCATGCCTGAGAGGCAGGTCACCAGGGGAAGATGAGTCCCTGTGGCTCTTTAGCAACATGGCAGTTGGAATGTCCTATAGCTCTCCTGGGTTCATGTGGATTTGTGTGGGCTCATGGCCAAGATAAGGTTCGTTGGTGTATGTTTTGCGAACATATCCAACAGAGCTTTAGCATGATTGATAACTGAATGTCAAATGTGTTGAGAACAAACAAAAAAGTTTAGAAAGAATGCACCAATAAATGTGTAATATCTTTTAATACCAAGTCATGAGGCTGTGCAAGTGTTTTGATCATTAGCAAAGCAGACCCAGGGACCTTTCATGTCCATTATGGGGCTCTTTTTAGTTTTCTTATAGAAAGCACTCAATTTCATGAGACCATCATGTACAGAAAGTAGCTGAGGTCTGTCATCACAGGCCCCTATAAAGTGTGGTTGACCGCACATGAGGCTGATTACCAGAGATTGCAGGGTTTTACTGAGCTGTGAGTGAAAAGGAATTAAACCCAGGGTGCTTTTAGGGGCAATTTCACTTCAGCTGACCCACTTCCATTTCAGATGCCATGAATGCTAACTGTGAGTGTTTTTTTTTTTTTTTTTTTTAAACTATATCTTTATGTCTGTTACAAAAAAAAACAAAAAAAAAACAAAAAAAACTCAGCTTCACTGAATGGGCTAAAATAAAATTTTGATACTTCAGTGAAGCCTAGAGCTACACAAGAAAACTATGCAAGAAATGAATCAGAAATGAAAAATTATGCAGCAAAGCTTGCAGGAACAATTACAGAGGTCAGCTGAGCTTTATATTTAATTAAGTTCCCATACCATGTGAAGCATGCAACAAATACAAGGATCACAGGATTTAATTAATAGTATTTGTCACACTGATCCTGGCAAATAGGACCTCTGTGGAGACATTTAGTCTCACTATGGAGACACTCTTCAAGTTATTCGATGGTCTAGTTCCACTGCATCTCAGACATGCTGAGATTCTCCAGCTTCCACCATAAACTATCAAAAATAGTCAAATAATTCAAGATTTTAAAGGATTCCAAGGATTTTTTTTTTATTATTTATTTATTTTTTTAAAGTTTTTCATTCCTTTGGCTCTTACACCAGGGGACTGAAGATAGTATGTACTATGTATTGTGACATGACTCGTACTTAATTAACATTTCAGTTAAACTGCTTGGGAGTGAGCAAAATGACCAATATCTTAAAAGCGTAATTTAACCACGGCAGTGATACGCATAACCAAACTGTAATTAGGCCTGTCAATACACAAATAAAATATAAAATGAAAAAACCTTACAGATTTCATAATCCTCCATATCAGCACATATCAAATTTGATTTGATATGTGCTGATATTGAGGGTTATGAAATCTGTAAGGTTTTTTCATATACCCATTTGAAAAAACCTTATAACGTATACCCAATGTCACATACATGCTGTACACTCACATAAAACAATGCTATACAGCAAAACTAAACTGCTTGATTATTTATATTGTCACCATATAGTAGTGGCCAAAAGTGATGTCTAGCCTAGGAAACCTGACATCTTCACCCTTTATTTTAGTGTTATTAAAGATTGGGTAGCACTTTTTAATAAGTATACAGCAATAAAGTACTTACAAATCATTTGCAAACTATCTTTTTTGCAATCTCTACATTGTTAGTATATTAATAGGCTATATACAAATAGTGAGTTCTTCATTCATTGTCATTCATTCATGTTAGAACCAATCAACATTGGTCTGAAGAGCCTTCAGTATAATATATATATATATATATATATATATATATATATATATATATATATATATATATATATATATATATATATATATATATATATATATATATTTTTTTTTTTTTTAAATCTAATAAATTAATTCTTATTAACCTGGGCATCACTAAAACAGTGTATATAAGTTTCATGTTAAAAAGAACTATACTTATTAATAGAATCTCAGAAGACTGCATTTAGCTACAATGATACTCATTCATCCAGATTATCCAAATCCAAAAAGATAAAGAGAGATAGAAAGGAGGAAAGACAACAAATAGAGGCATTTTGTCCAGTCAATGGACACCCACGTACCTTCCGGCCTCCTGAGATGAAGAAGAGCCAGACAGCGTGGTTTTTCTTTCATAGTGCCTTTTGAAGCTGTCATTCCATCAGCGCATGCACTACAAATCAACAATCAGACATTTCCTGTACTGTTTAGCAGTGGGCTGTTGCTAGATAACAGCGACTGCACTCAGAACAAGAGCCCTGGCAAACCTCAGGCTGTTTTCAGCACCCTGGAGTTTGTCTGTTTCTGTTAGACCAAGCACTTCCACCCTTGGGGTCTTTATCTTCTTCAGAGCCTCTTGTGCCAGATTGACTTGCCCAATGAGATCTGTAATACCTGAGGAAAGTGGTAGCCATATAGATTTTTTGTTATAGTTACCTTATGCAATCACAAATCAGCTCGGAGAGGTGTTTATTTAAAGGAGACTTATAATGCCCCTTTTTACAAGATGTAATGTGTCCCCAGAATATGTCTGTGAAGTTTCAGCAAAAAATACCTCACAGGTCATTTATTATACCATGTTGTAAACACATAAAATTGTTTGAGTAAATACAAAAACATGCTGTTTTTGTGCATTTGTCTTTAAATGCAAATGAGCTTCTGCTCCCCACCCACTTTCCATGAAAGCGCTTCCTGCTTGGACAATTCCTGCTGCATCGGATACTCTGCCAAATACTAACAAATCATCTGCTTGGTTTTGATTTCTTCATCATGAAAGTTTATTTTCTGTATGTGTTTTAATATCAACTTCTAATTTATAATTTTCTGAGTGCACACATCTGAAGCACATGCACAGAAAGCTGGCTGTCAGACGGCACGTCTCGTGAGTATTAAACTGACTTTTCTTTCACATTTTATTGTGCTTAAACTGTGAAAAACACAGTCAGTTATGTCAACAACGTAAACAATAGGGACAGAAATAGCGTGTATATTAGATCTGTGGTGCATTCCCTTCAAAAATAAAACTAATCCATTGTGTCTTCAGCAGCTCAGATATCGGGAGTAAATGAAGACCGTTATGTTCACTCTTACATCCAACAATAAAACACCTCAATCACTTACTAGGCAATCTTGTTGCCACAGCTACTCTCAACTCGCTCAAGGTGTAAAATATGCCAATACTGCTCTGTCTTTCAGCAATCTTAAGCGGGGCCTGAGCAATGTGCCATCACATGAGCTAAATTAATATCTAAAGATTTTTACAAATGAAATTAATCAACACTGAACTTACTTTAGAGGGATAATGACATTTTCTTCTCGAGCTGCTGTACAGCTGAAACAACTTTGTCTGTAAGTTTCCTATTGATCACTTTAAAGGGTTAGTTCAGCCAAAAATGAAAATTCTGTCATTTATTACTCACCCTTATGGCGTTCCACACCCGTAAGACCTTTGGTAATCTTCAGAACACAAATTAAGATATTGTTGATGAAATCTGATGGCTCAGTGAGGCCTCCATAGCCAGCAATGGCATTTCCTCTCTCAAGATCCATTAATGTACTAAAAACATATTTAAATCAGTTTATGTGAGTTCAGTGGTTCAATATTAATATTATAAAGTGATGACTTATATAGTGATGGCCGATTTCGAAACACTGCTTCAGGAAGCTTCGGAGCATAATGAATCAGCGTGTCGAATCAGTGGTTCGGAGCGCCAAAGTCATGTGATTTCAGCAGTTTGGCGGTTTGACACGTGATCCGAATCATGATTCGATACACTGATTCATAACGCTCCGAAGCTTCATGAAGCAGTGTTTTGAAATCGGCAATCACTATATAAGTCGTTATTTCGTTTTTTTTGGCGCACCAAAAAATTCTCGTTGCTTAATATTATATTAATATTGAACCACTGTACTCACATGAACTGATTTAAATATGTTTTTAGTACATTAATGGATCTTGAGAGAGGAAATGTCATTGCTGGCTATGGAGGCCTCACTGAGCCATCGAATTTCAACAAAAATATCTTAATTTGTGCTCCGAATATTAACAAAGGTCTTACGGGTGTGGAACAACATGAGGGTGAGTAATAAATTACATTATTTTCAGTTTTGGGTGAACTTACCCTTTAAAGCTGCCTTTGAAACAATCTCTATTGTAAAAAGCGCTTTATAAATAAAGATGACTTGACTAGTATCTGCCACTGTTTGCTCCAAGTATAATTAGTGGAAAGAAAATACATTTTTTTAGTATTTACACCTTATGTAAGTAGCATCCAACTCAATTTGCACTGTGCAAATAGTCTCTGCCTATAGTTAAAAATTAAAAATGAATATTTTAAAGGCTTTTTGGCTGCAGAATGATGTAGTTGCCTTGACTCTTTGGGTCCATCTTGAATAAAACCTGTGGAAATAATATCACAGATGAACTGTGAGAATAGTTATGTGAAAGGGCCCAATTTGAGTCACATTCTAATCACTTTTAGCCATGTTTGGTTTCTTTAATTGCATAATTCTGGAGTGTGGAACCAAACTGAGCAGGTTTGTGCTTCCTTACAGGAAGATATTTGACCTCCATGGAAATAAGAAATCGCCACCATGTTGATACACCCTGGAGTGAGGTCCTGTCATAACAAATTACTGGTCCACGCCTTTGGATTGGGCATTTAGGAGAATTGTACATGTCAATCACGTCATGCGGTTGGATATTTGTATAATTAAATCCTACTCCGGTGGCCTGGTCACGCTCTAACAATGGCCAAGACCCGACAGGGTCCAAAACACACAAACTCAAGTGGTGGAATGTGTCTCCTGTCACCAAGGGCTTCCTCTAGAACAGCACCACGGACTGTGAGGTGTTGTGCTATTTAATTACTCTGAGCTTACAGTTCCCCTCTCCCAGATTAATAAGGTTACCTTTTCAGTCAAAATAAGAATATGAACCTCTGTTTTCTTTGGTCTAATTAGCCCTTAATTAATATTGTCAGCACAGGATGAGGCCTCAAACTAGGCCGGGCTGTGAAGAGACAGGCTTTGTGAAATGAAAATTTGGGAAGCTTTGCTTATATCTAAACACAGAATAAGAGCCTGCAGGAGAGAAATTCGAGTCTCACACAAACACTAACAAAATCAGCTTTGTAGTCACGCAGTGAAGAATTCCAGGAAAGAAAAGAACAGAAAAGAAACCTCCACATTCACAAGTATCTTGATGACATGATGTCAGTTAAAGATTAAAGGAACAGTTCTCCCAAAAATGAAAGTTCTGTGATCATTTACTCACCCTTATATTGCTTATATCACTATGGAATAATTCCAACATAACAATTAATACAGTTTTATATACAGTGTTGTAAACAGACTGTATGGTCACAATTATGAATATGGGACTACTGATTTAAATTTCTTGTATTTTAGATGTACAATAAGCAGAATAATTACAACAAGAAAAAAAAAGAAAAAAAAAAAAAAAAAAGAAAAAAAAAAGTGGATTTAAGGTTAGAAAGCATGTCAAAATGCCAGTCTGTCAGTCAAGTCCAAAGCAAGACACAGCCCATAGAAATTCAGTATGACAATGACATCTCAGTCTGATGGCAGATTAAAAAAAAAATAAAAGTAAATAAACTACTAAAACTACACATTTTTGAGCTTATTCTTTTCATTTTATACTATACTTCCTTGCACTGTCGCCTACTGCACAACACCTGTGTGACAACTGACAAATTAAAGGATCAGGCATACACGTTACGGTCTGTGGTTGATAAAGAGCACACAACGAACAAAATCCTTAAGGAGAACTTTTAATTCAGTAAACCACACTAACAGGGGAACAACTTGGAGAAATAACCAACCAAATACACCATAAAACAACATAAAACAGAAACTAAGGGCTTATACACAAAGGAAACAGGAGCAAACAAGACTAAATTATCAAGACACACCTGAACGGAGGACACTAATCAAATCAGTAACCAAGGATACAAACAGACGGGCAAATGAGGAGAACTCAACTAATTGACAAGAAAGCTGACAGAAAGGACATGAAAACTGAAAAAAAAAAAAAAAAAAAAAAAAACTATAAACATGAACAAAGTAAACCAAACATGTAACATTACTCCCCCCTCCCCAAAAGACACATCCTCGTGCCACAAACTGGGGTGGGAGTTTGGTGGCCCTGGAGACTGACTAGTAGTCTTTGGTAGGACAGGAAGCCTCCAGGGCGATGCCAGCAGCTCAGGGGACCAAGGCTGATCTGGCAATTCAAGGGACCAGGACAGATCCGACCGTTCAGGGGAAGAAAAAAAAAAAAAAAAAAAAAAAAATTATTGAGCAGAGCTTCAGCTGAGCTCACTGGAATGGGCTCTGTGGCAGAGTCTGGAGCAGACTCAGGTGCTGGAGCCGTCACTGCCCAGGTGAAAAAAAAAAAAAAAAAACTATTTAAAAATTTTATTTAGATACCACTTATAGTACATTTGGACCCATAGTGTACTACAAGTGGTAACTAAATATATTTTTTAAATACAGAGATAGTATACTAAAAGCACATTTTAGTTCATATTTCATATTTATGTCTCAAAACAGCACAGTTGAGTACACAGATGTTCTTAAGATTATCTTAAGTACTAAAGAAGAATTTTTAGTATATTAGGTACAAAATTAGTGCACAAAAATAGAGCACTTTAAGTACATTATAGAAGTTTTTTTTTTTTCACCTGGGTGGACTCTGGTCAGGGGCTGGAACAGACACTGGAGCGGACCTAAGGGCTGGAACCATCTCTAGGCTCCGGGACATCCCCTCATACTCCACCAAAATTGCACATGCATGGCTGCCATGACGGGACAAGGCTCTGGCATGGCAGCCATCTTGGGACGAGGCTCTGGACTGGTGGCCATCTTATTCTCTGGGCTGAGGACTGGGATGTTCTTAGGAACTGCAGATGGAGGGAGCGAGGCGGACTTCAGCACTGACCTGACCGATGTAAATGCTGGGTCTGTAACTTTGGCCCCCAGGTCAGCGCTATTGGAAACCCATTTACAGAACTGGGGAAATACAGGAGGGCAGGAATGGACAGATCCATCGGTGCGGTATGTGGAGGGAACCAGCATGGGGTGAGCTGGCAAGGCTAAGTGTGTTTCAGAAAGGACTGGATGAGGAAAACACTCCTTTGCTTTAACTTCTACTTTATCGACTCAACTAGAGAGAAGTAACAAGCTGGTTCGCTACAACGAATAGTATCCCTATCCAGTCCCATCCGAAAACACACATAGAAGGAGGCATCAGGCCAGCTCACCTGATGGGGTAGCTCGAGAAACTCCTCCACATACCTCTCCAAAGGCCGACCATTCTGCCACAGGCCCCAAGGTGGTCCTCAACCAGGATCATTTTTGGGTTAGTTCTTCTATTTCTTTGGATCTTGCATTCTGTTATGGTCTGTGGTTGATAAAGAGCACATGGCAAAGGAAATCCTTAAGGAGAACTTTTAAATCAGTAAACCACACAAACAGAATAATAACTTGGAGGAATAACCAACCAAACACACCATAAAACAAGACAAGGAACAGACAGAAACTATAAGGGCTTATATATAAAGGAAAAAGAGGAACAAAGAAGACACACCTGAACTGAGGACACTAATCAAATCAGTAATCTAGGATACAAACAGACAGGCAAATGAGGAGAACTCAACTAATTAACAGACAAGAAAGCTGAATAAAAAACTGAAGACAGAAACGACATGAAAACTGATAAAAACAAACTATAAACATAAACAAAGTAAACCAAACATGTAATAATAGGATAGCTGATACTGATCAGTTAAAAAATGTTTAATCAGCCACGATCCTGATCCTTCAGATCGGCTCAGGACATCCCTGAAGAATGTTCACACTTCTCTTATAATGAAAGCAGACAGTGACCAAGGGCTGTTGAGCTTCAAAAAGGACATAAATCACCATTAAAACAAACAAACAAACAAACAAAAAAACTATAAGTAGTCCATACTATTTGAGCTCCAAGTCTTCTGAAGCCATACGCAATAGCTTTGTGTGAAAAACAGTCATTATTTACTGCAGGGATGTAACAAAGTGAGGGGCATAGAATATTCAGCAGTTTCTGACCAGTTGTCTTGTACAGTACTGTATGTATTCCCTTTGTCTTAATTGTAAGGTAGACCGAGTACAGCTGTAGATGGATACATTTGTAACACTGTGAATATTTCCCTTCTCATGCAGGTTTCTATCATGTAAACACATTCACATTAGCATCTTCTCTCTGCATGAAACATTTGAAGAACATTATCCATATTCCTAAACAAACTGCCCGTTGTAGTTACTGATTTGTATTCTTCAAATTAACATCTTTTGAGACAATCAGGCAACATCCAATGTGGTCAGCAGAGGGACAGTAACACTGCTTTATAATTTCTGCTTCTAATGTTGACTGCACTGGTGGTGGGACAAGGTATATGACATCACTGTGAAATGATTATAGCAAAAAGTAACACAAATATTGAACTGATATATAGTCATACATTAGGTTAAAAAGATTTCAAAGCAATCAGTGCATAAAATGTGTCAGTATATTTCACTTAAATGTTGGCCTAATATCTTAGATGTAGAGTGAGAACATAATTTACAGATTTACAGATTGAGTACTGTACCTGTCAGCTTCATGACTGAACTTAATCAACATTATTCTCAAAAGTGATTGTAATAAGATTTCTTAATACATATTAGTACTGATATTACTACAAAAAGCACTTATTTAAAAAAAAAAAAAAAAAAAAGTGAGAAGGATCATTTTCTTTTTTTTCCTTTTTTTGACTTTGAAATGAGACTTGGATGTTATATAATGTTAATGTTTTAGTTTTGTCTTCGTAACTCACTTACAGTAAATACAATTGTAGCAAATAATCTGATGCCTAGAGGATATTTCCACAACAAATTACTTAAATGCCAAAGGCATAAATATTTCACTTTTGACCCGTGCAAGAGAGAGGTAGTGTTCTGTTACCACCTCGTAGCCTAATTTCCAGACCCAAAGTGATCTGTGGTGCTGTGTGTAAACCACATGAAATGACACTTTGTCCTCTGCTGTGTGGCCACACGGAGAGGAAGAAACGTTATCACTCTAGAGGTGTCTGCGCCACACCAGCTACTGCTGGTGCCAGTGATGTCAGTGTTTTCCGTCACGCTGGTGTGCTGGGTAATGTGCTTTCACATAGGGTTTCTCAGCGTTGGGTTGAACTCACACACCTCAGGTCTGACGGTGCTTATAATGTCCAGCCTGACATTAACACACTATTAAAAATAACGGTTTGCACAATGCTGCGAGCTGATTAAAAGAATCAGTAAATGCAAACAATAACAAGCACCAGTCTTTCCCAAAGGCTGTATTTATAGCTCTCGGTTCTGCAGTCAACATTTCAAGCGCATTAAACTGTCAGTGCTGATGGTGGCCCTGGAAATCTGCTGGTGTAAATCCCTCTTAAAGGCAGCGAGTCTAGGGTTATGTTTGCCGTTTACTTGTTTATCAGCTCCAATGAACCACCACCTCTGCAGGTCACCACTTCTAGCCTGAAGGCCTCTTAGCACCTAGTTTTTCCCCATTATAACTGTTTATGCCAATGGTCTAATTATTGCAAGAAATTCAAGCAGTCACTATAATGGCCTGTAGTTTGTTTATTTGAAATGATGAATGTTTTTTATTCTGTGCCTCAGGCTCAACAGGAATATTGTTCTCAAGAAATGACGCAAGTTGCAATGTTTACTCACATGTTTGTGCTGTTGAAATGACGTAATTAAACTACTTTCTTCAATTACCAGAAATAGAATTAGATCAGTCAGTTCAGTGTAATGCAGCTTTGCTTAATGTTTAAATATATTTCAAACCCGATTCCAAAAAAGTTGGGACACTGTACAAATTGTGAATAAAAACAGAATGCAATGATGTGGAAGTTTCAAATTTCATGGCATCAACACATCTCAAAAAAGTTGGGACAAGTCCATGTTTACCACTGTGTGGCATCCCCTCTTCTTTTTATAACAGTCTGCAAACGTCTGGGGACTGAGGAGACAAGTTGCTCAAGTTTAGGAATAGGAATGTTGTCACATTCTTGTCTAATACAGGCTTCTAGTTGCTCAACTGTCTTAGGTCTTCTTTGTTGCATCCTCCTCTTTATGATGTGCCAAATGTTTTCTATGGGTGAAAGATCTGGACTGCAGGCTGGCCATTTCAGTACCCGGATCCTTCTTCTACGCAGCCATGATGTTGTAATTGATGCAGTATGTGGTCTGGCATTGTCATGTTGGAAATTGCAAGGTCTTCCCTGAAAGAGACGACGTCTGGATGGGAGCATATGTTGTTCTAGAACTTGGATATACCTTTCAGCATTGATGGTGCCTTTCCAGATGTGTAAGCTGCCCATGCCACACGCACTCATGCAACCCCATACCATCAGAGATGCAGGCTTCTGAACAGTGCCGTCTAATGGCCCGAAGATCACAGGCATCCAGTATGGTTTTCCTCCCTTGACCCTTACACACAGAGATTGTTCTAGATTATCTGAATCTTTGGATGATATTATGCACTGTAGTTGATGATGACTTCAAACTCTTTGCAATTTTTCTCTGAGAAACTCCTTTCTTATATTGCTCCACTATTTTTCGCCGCAGCATTGGGGGAATTGGTGATCCTCTGCCCATCTTGACTTCTGAGAGACACTGCCACTCTGAGAGGCTCTTTTTATACCCAATCATGTTGCCAATTGACCTAATAAGTTGCAAATTGGTCCTCCAGCTGTTCCTTATATGTACATTTAACTTTTCCGGCCTCTTATTGCTACCTGTCCCAACTTTTTTGGAATGTGTAGCTCTCATGAAATCCAAAATGAGCCAATATTTGGCATGACATTTCAAAATGTCTCACTTTCAACATTTGATATGTTATCTATATTCTATTGTGAATAAAATATACATTTATGAGATTTGTAAATTATTGCATTCCTTTTTTATTCCCAATTTCTTACAGTGTCCCAACTTTTTTGGAATTGGGTTTGTATTTTATTGAAGGGTTACTAGGTTACTAGTTACTAGTTATGACATGCATTTACATGTCAGGGATCTGCTCCACTTTGTGATTTACTTTCATTAGTAAAAGGGATTAGTTCACTTTCAAATTAAAATTTCCTGATAATTTACTCACCCCCATGTCATCCAAGATGTTCATGTCTTTCTTTCTTTCTACAGTCGAAAAGAAATTAAGGTTTTTGATGAAAACAAATTATTCTCCTTCCAAAAGGTTTAGCTTCCAGGATTAGCCTCCAAACGGTTGAACGGTTGACACGATCCCAGACAAGGGATATTTATTGATTAAATAATGAACGCTCATTTTCTAAAAAAAAAAAAAAAAAAAAAAAAAAAAAATTCTATATGTTTTAACAATAAATGCTCATTTTGAACTAGCTCTCTTCTTCTCTATTAGAATTCCGGCAGTGTATTAGCAGTATTAATGCCATCCACAGGTTTGAACTAATTGTTATATACTTGCAGTAGCATATTCAAAATTTGACCTGTGGAGGGCAGTAATACACTTATCAGTGTCTACACTGCTGGAATTCAAATAGAGAAGAAGAAGAGAGCTAGTTCAAGATAAGCATTTATGGTTAAAACGTATAAAATGTAAAAAAAAAAAAAAAAAAAAAAAAAAAATTTAAAAATGAGCGACGATTTCTCTAGAAAAGACCCTTATTTCTTGTCTGGGATCACTGTAAACTGTAATTTTGACCTTCAGCCGTTTGGGCTCCACTAAATCCACTATATGGAGAAAAATCCTGGAATGTTTTCATCAAAAACCTTAATTTCTTTTCGACTGAAGAAAGAAAAAGACATGAACATCTTGGATGACATGGGGGTGAGTAAATTATCAGGAAATTTTAATTTAAAAGTGAACTAATCCTTTAATAAAATAAGTGTTGTTTTGTAAAATATATATTATGTAATAACCAGCAATAAGGTGCTCTGGGCTGTGAGTCATGTCTGAAAATGGTCTTTAGCCTTATTGATTAAATAATGGACATTTCCATGTGCTGGAGGATGGGGGAGTGGTTTTTAAGTACAGTAAAACAACAACAGGATATCATGAAGAGGCCACTACTCCCCACCAAGCCACATCTGTGAATGTGCATGTACGTTTTGTAAATGTGTGCAAAAGAATAAGTTATTCCCCCATGCTGACTGTATTCATTTTGAACTGTGATGACCATCAACAATGACCATCTGTTATGACCTTTATCAATGAAATGTGTCCCGTTTTGGGATGGACAATACAAGACTGGAGCAGTCTTTTCATCCACTGGACAGCTGGAACCAGCCAGTCTTCTCAAACATGTAAATGTCATCTATGCTAAATTTCCAGCCAGGAGAACTTAGTTCTTTGCCAACCTAAATGGTGAGTCTGCATACACTGAACATGCAGCTGGTTTTGCTCCAAACAGGTTCTGGGCCGGAATCCAGCACAGGGTTGAGGAATAAGGAAATGGTGTGCAAGAACGCCAACTCCATATACCCATGCCTTGTTGTCTGATTGGCCGTGGTGAGATGTGTGGCCAAGCTAAACATTCACCCTTTTGCGTCCTTTATGCAGTTCCATCATGAAGGATATGAAGTCTTGCACTATTGTAACTGTCAGTCATACTGATATGTTGTCAAAAGTGTGAATGCAGCAGCTATTTTACAATCAGAACTTTTTTGTCAATTTTTATAATGCCTTATGTATTATTCATTATACCTTTCATAAACAAATTGTATTAATTCACTGTGTTATTTACTAACTAACTGAAATAGAACTATATTATTATGATAATGACTGTTACTATGACATACAATTTCTCAAACTGTGATAAAAGAATGGAAGAAAACAAACAAATTTGATGTTTTTAACCACAGACTCCTTCACAAAATGCCACACAACTAATCTACTGCTGTAATTGATTTAAAAAATGAAACTGAACCAATTTATGGGAGTAGAGGCGGGTCTTGTCATAACTTATGTGTTGACAGGATTACTGTGTGCGTGAGGCACTGAAAGATTGGGTGTGTTCTGTTGAGAATACATGTGACCCCAGTAAATGCTGTACTGGCTACTAGTTGGCTTTTCCTGTCAGAATATGTTAGGCAAAATTAATCTCCAGGGTGCGGGACGAAAACCCCCTGTTCAGCCTCCAGGGTCAAGCAATGAATTAATTAGCTGCTATTGCTCCGGACTGGTGTCCAATATACAAAGCACTAATGGATAAAAGAGGTCCCTTGGAGCAAATGAACTGAAAAACATACGGCATTTAAAATAATAGATACACTGAAACAAGACCTAATTGTTCTACTTTCCGTTAAATGAATCATTTTCCAGTTGTGGATTCTCGGAGTTGAAGCATGACTAACCATCTTAACTACCAATTATTCTTGCATTCTAGCATCAGAGATTCTCTGTTATTTTAAGCTTTCTAAGAGGCACGTTTGACAACAGGATTTATGCAGGAGTCGTCAGTAAATTAAATATTGTCCTGTAATCCTAGTGTAGACATGGGATCAGGGATTTCCAGAGTTGTTGGAGTGTCAAGCTTACCTTTCAAAGTGAGAGCCAGTATTCTGTAGATTTTTAAAAATATATAGAAGTACAGAGAACCGACTCACATTTGAGAATTGACGCCGTAGAAAGCAGACTGAATAAGCTGATGAAGCCAAAGGCAGAGACTCTCGCCATCATGAACTGTACCTTCTATATCTCCTCTGTCAGACCACACAGGGCTACTCTCGGTGGTAATGGTCTGGCACATACTGTAAGCACTTAACCACACTGAGTGCCACTGTTCCTTGACAGCCCAATGGGTTGAAGGTGTGCATCTAGACCACCTTATTCAGTGAATCCATTCCATTGTATATTTTCTTAGAGCTCTGTTTTGTTGTATATCTAATATATGATTTGTCATTCGAATAAATTCATTTGGTGTCTTGTTACCAGGCAGTTTCAGAAGTAATTTACAGTAATTAACCTCAATAGGGTTCTCTTAGAGTGGGCACTGTAAATATAGATCATGCTTCATCCCTTACACCGTTTAATTTGAAGTGACTGGAAAAAGTGAGTGTGAGTCTCTCTGACAGGATTAGGTATTGGAAGGTGTGTGGTACAGTCAGAGATGAATGTCACCATGGTATCTCCCTACCTGAGATTTACAACCAAGTGCATGGAACAGACTGCTCCAGACAGACCTTTAAAACACTTTTAATCAGATGTACACAAGTTTTAATTTCAACATCTGACAGACTCTTACTTACCCAGTGACCACCAAAAAATAAACAAACTCTTTTTTACCATCGGAAAGGTCTAGGAGAATGAACCAAAATATTTCCTGTGGTGGCTTACTAGCTTAGAGTTTGGCTGGAACATTCAACCACCACGCAGATTTAAAATTTTGCCAATCTGTAATATGTCAACATTTTGTAATTCTTCTGTATTCACAGTAGACACATTCAGTATATGAAAATGGAGGGCCGAAAATGTCAGCAGGGTTGATGTCTGTGTGGAACCAGTGGAATCATCCATGCAATGTGAAATGGAACACAGTAATTGTATTTTATGGGCATTGGTTGTAAGGTAAATAAAATAAATAAACAAATAACCAATTCCCATAAAATTAGAATATGAAGTACTGTATGGATATCAAGAGTGGGCCTAAGACAGAGCCTTGTGGCACTCTATACCTGTCACCATCTTGTGACTTTGGTTGGTGATGTTTATACTTTTGTGCTTACCTGTCTGTATTATGTTTTGTGTGTGTGTTTATCTGCAGTTGTGTTTATGTGTCCCAGCTTTCTTTATTCATTAATTCATTCTCACCCCTTCCTGCACCCTTACCTAACACCTGGGTTTGCGTTTCTTGTGTTAACATCAGGAATAGCACCAAATGACCAATTTTCAAGATGTAAAACTATCGCTACTGACGAATGAAGACAACTACACATGAAACACTTAGGGGCGGTTTCCCGGACAGGGTTTAAATTAAGCCAGGATAGGCCTTAATCTAGAATAGTTAATCGTGGCTTAAAAAATGGCTTTCTGAAACACTGATTAAGTACAGATTACTAAACCCTGGACTATGGAGTCCTGAATTAAAATAAACTAGATTAATTCAAAACCAACTGTGCTAATTTGAATTAGCATGAGAGAGGTTGCCTAGAAAACATGGAATGAACCAAGAAAAGCTTAAAATTGCATGGAACTGAGAAGCAAATCCAAGGAAAACTATGGCAGCAGAAAAAGAGTGCAATCCAAACAACAACAACAACAACAACAACAAAACTTTAGTAAACAAGAGACAGTTCTTTTATAGCAAGCAAAATATATCAGCTGTGGAAAAAAAAGAAATGCCTGGAAACCTGTTTGTAAAGAACTCTATATGATTATTAATGATTTTGTTTTGTCCTTTACATAGCAACAAACTAAACATAACTATTTACACATGTGATAATCGGTGTTGGCAGTCGAGAAATAGTGCTTTGGATCAAACCAGCATCATCATAGTGGTTGCTTTATTACATAAAAGAAAAGCAATTTTTGTTAGCAGGTCCTCAACCCAAGCACAAGCTCAACACTTCACCACAAAGGAAATCTCCAAAAAACAATAACATAACAAAAACTTTTACATAATAGAACATTAAACAGTAAGAAGTCTCTCCATATTTAACATGAAGCAATCACATTTGAACCAGAAACAATGGTGTTAAATCAAAATAAATTGTTTAAATAAAGTGAACAGCATTAATATATATATATATATATATATATATATATATATATATATATATATATATATATATATATATATATATATATATATATATATATATATATACATAATAAGAAATACATGTGTCTTCTTTAAAACGCAACGTTAATCTGAAGTTAAACCTGCCTCCTGGTAGGTTTAATTTAAACCTCAATTTAGTCCTGGAGTAGCTCTAGTCTTCCTCCAGGAAATCTGCTTATTAAACTCTAGACTAGACTAAGTCTAGGACTTTTTTAAACCATGACAGAGAAAGCAGATTTCTGTTAATCTGGTTTAAAGGGCCATTTTAGTCTAGGACTAGGCTTAATCTCTGTCCGGGAAACGGCCCCTTAATGTTGGTTAATACATGAAGGGATGATAAATTACTTGTTTGCAATTCTTTCTAAAATTGTTCCAGCATTGTAGGCAGGTAGTGACCAGTGATCTGTTTAACGGTAAAAATCAAGGAAATAAAATAAAACACACAAAGTATTATAATTTGAGGCATAATCAAAGCAAAACTTTGCAAAGCTCAAACTCAAGCTATGCTTGAACCCCAACCCAGACAAGCCAACAGCAACAGGACTAAATGTCAGTGCAAGGCAAGCTTTGATAAGAGAATCTGTGTCATAGCTTCCAAGAATAACAAGCAGACTCCTGGCATACGTTATTTTTAAACATGGAAGTAGCAATGGCTGCTCTCTACACTGGAAAAATAGAACTTGTAATATCAATTTTGCATGTGTCACTCTCCCTTTCCTTTTCAAGGAGTCTTTGGAAATTAGAGTTTACCTTTCATTATGTTTGTACAGGATTGTATTACATATGCAATAAAACACCTTTTAACCTACTCCAATAAAATATAAAAATTCTTGAATGTCTGCTGGCTGTGTTGAGTCTCTCTCTGAGAGATGGACTGCGCATTGCGTGCCAGGCACTGGAACATGCTTTCATGAATCTCAAACCTACTTGTCTGATAATTCTGCATTGAGAGCTCAGTTTCTGTTTGGTTGTTAGCATTAAGTATTGGTTTCAACTCTTAACTCTTACAGTTCAAGGAATTACATACAGTACATAGAGAACAGGGAGATAATTAGTATAGACTGACACATATTTGTGACTATTAATAACTTTTCCCCAGCAGCATTCCGTCTTTTGCTTTGATTCAAATCAGCTGACCCAGAGAGACACGCCGCCCTCCTGGATGAGCAGTCATTATTCACACAAACAGCTACTCAAATGATCATTTCATGCATGTTACAGAATTTGTATTTTACTGTACGTCATAGACACTAGTTCACTCTAGTACTATGAAAAAATGTGTACAGTTTTTACATATTTTGCCTCACACTCAGTCTGGGGGAATATTCAGGGTATATTAAACACACATACTTAATGATACATGTAAGTTCAAGATTGAAAATTCTTCTGTTAAATCATACTGTTGTGGTTTTGTTCCATTAATTAATCAGTCATTTATGTTTTTTTTTTTTTTTCCTCTGGTGGTTTTCATTTTATGTAATGCAGTTTTTTGTGCTTTACAGGGGCCACTTTGATATACAGTATATATTACTATATCCTTAAATATTAGAATATTACTTCAGAAAGCTTCTAAACAGCTGTTAAATAATTCCATGTTTCAGTGTAGATTAATCATATATGTCATACTGTACATGTGTATAAATCATGTTCAGCCTCTGAGAACCAGGTGAAATCAATCAGTCAAGCTTGTTAAAGTCACTTCGTGAGACTTAGATTAGCCATAAACTGTAATCTTATGTTCATGTTTTTTTTTTTTTGTTAGATCATATTCTATCCCATCCTTACAAAAACTAATAAATTTACAGTTGGTATTTAAACCATCACAATCTCTGCTTATTTGGCAGTCTTGTAGCTGATGAATCAAGGTGGTGTGGGTACCAATAGCAGAGTCTGAACAAAGATGTTCTTTCTAAAGGCATGGAGAAGTACTGAAAGGGCAACAGAAGACGGCATTATGATGTACGTTGCCAGTATCATGTTGGGTATGAAAACAAATATAGTCTATCATCTTGCCCCTACAGCGAGGACTCTAAGGGCTTCAATTGATCAGTGTGGAAGTAACACTGGCTACATTTGGAACTACTAGCATACTAAATTTAACCACTGGCTCAGTCCAAAACTGAACGCTGCTACCTTTTTCCCCAGACAGTGTTTTTGTACAGTAGTACCTCCTAAGGAAATTGCTTACAGACAGGCTACCAAGCTTACAAGACAGCATAATGTCTGAGAATACATTTAAGTGAGGTAACTAAGCAAATATTTAAAGTAGAGCTATCAATTTAACGTTAATTAGATAAATTAATTATGGTATAAAATAACGCGTTAAAATTATTAACACATTTAATGCAACCGCCCCGCCCGAGACCAATGTAGGTCATCTGACATTTTACACAGTTGATTGATGATGAATTAGAAGCAGGGTAACCACTCACTGCATGATGGAGCTTATAGAATGCAATTGAATATCCCTAAAATCTATGATATGTGGGCAAAAAAATGCCCCTGTATGAGTTTCTGTCTCATATTTACATCATATGATATAGTTAAGCAATATCACACGATTATCGAGTGCAACATAACACAAGTGCTGTTTGTCTGACCAGAATAACATAAGTGCAAATGCAATACTGATTTTATACAACAGTTCAATAAATCAGAAGTTGCATGTTTGTGTGCCTGTTGTGCACCGGCCTATAGGCGTATATTACTAATGAAAAAAATACTGCAGCATTGACTTTAGACCAGGTTTTTGAGTCAATGGTGCAGTCGTTTTCAGTTGCCTTAAAGTGACAACACGCCAACAATGCACTTGAACACACCTCGTTTTCAGACCAGCACGCCAATGGGCTAAAAGATGCATTTGCTATTTAAACAATGTGGGTGCTGGATGTGAAAATGATAACTGCGTCGGGCTGAAACTAGCAAAAAACACTTGCGTCGCACATGCCGTCACATTGCACCAGGTGTATGATAGGGCCCAGTGACTCAATTACTTAATCATTAAAACATTACCACCACCAGTTTTAGTTTCTTATTTAGAGTATAATTTCATAAAAAAAAAAAAAAAAAAAAAAACATAAAGGCATAGTTCATCCAAAAATTATAATTCAGTCATCATTTACTCAACCTCA
Source organism: Megalobrama amblycephala (assembly GCF_018812025.1). Lineage (NCBI taxonomy): Eukaryota > Metazoa > Chordata > Actinopteri > Cypriniformes > Xenocyprididae > Megalobrama > Megalobrama amblycephala. The sequence continues at coordinate 24,849,710 of NC_063044.1, forward strand.
TGGTCCAAAAATGTATGTTTAATAAATTCTCTGCTGAGTCAAATAAAATATTTCTAAAAAAATGTTATGTCTATTTGATGCTTCACACATTAATGACTTTAAATTATCTTTTAGGGCTTATCTTTCTCCGCCAAATTTGAAGTGTGATAAATTCGCGATTAATTAGATTAACTAATTGCCACATCATGTAATTAATTCGATTAAAAGACTGCAACGATTATTTGACACCACTCGGATGGATATTTGGCTAAAATCAAGTCTTAAATTGTTAATTCACTCAAAAAATGAAAATTATCCTGCAATTTACTCAAGCCATCCTAGGTGTATATGATTTTCTTCTTTCAGCCAAACACAATCTGAGTTATATTAAAAAAGTATCCTGGCTCTTCCAAGCTTTATAATGGGTGTGAATGGCACCATTTGCTGACACACAAGCTGCCTGATTTTCTCTGTGGTTATCTATGGATGTGAGAGCTGGACAGTAAAGAAAGGTGAGTTGAAGATGAGTTGATTGTGTTGGACAGTGTTAGGGAACTTACAATATTGCGTTACTCCCTAAAAAAGTTATTAATTGCTTTACTTAGTTACTTTTTTATGAAAAGTAATGAATTAAAATACTTCTGTGTTACTTTTTCTCACCTGGGCTGGGCTGGGCATCACATCAAAAGTGAAATTAATAAGCCTCAGGCTGAAGGAAATGCATATTTTCACCTGTACAGTAGAGGGCGTCGCTCAAACAAACCTCTCAGCTGTGCTGCCATTCTGAATTAAAGAAGAATATCCCTGCATCCCATTGTGTTTACTATCCACCCTATCCGCTCTAAATAGTACTGAATATTACTAATATCACATAGTATTTAGGATGGATAGTATGCACAATGAGACGCAGGCTAGGATACAGGAGAAGGAAGTTCAACACTCTTATTTCTAAATCTAATCTAAAGTAATTTTTGTATAATTAGTATGGTTGAATTAGATCATTGAAGGTCAGCAGCAAAGACATTGGATAATAAAGTGAGATTAAATACATAAAGTATTTGTGTAATTTAATATAGTTAATTATTACAGGTTTGCGTGAAATTCTAAGATTACATTTTACTGTTTTTATTCATTTTGAATAAATGAATGTTTTCGTGCAAGTGAAATGAGTAAATGCTTTCACATTTAGTCTAGAACTACAATACCCATCATGTTCACACACTTTATTTCTCTCAACATGGGGACACTAGCAGAACTTGTTCAAATTGCACACGATTGATCTCTCTAATAGATTGCTTATCCATCAAGTCGCCATGGATGGGGATTGAACCGAAGGCTCATAGTCAAATCAAAACCGAAAGATACCCTTGGGATGTGCTAAAGAAAGCATGTGATGAAACCAGCTGAATAGGAAAAAAAAATCAAGCAGTCCTGCAGCTGCTGTTGCTGCAAGTGGATGGTGTTTGAAGAACAAGATTTATTTAAAAGAGGAATAGTCAATTCTAACATTAAAAATGTTTTACTGCAATTTCTGATCAATCCAACGAGTACTTTGGGAATAAAATAAGGTAGCACATTTATTTTTAGGTCCTTTAATTTACTTAGCTTAGTTTAAGGCACATCAGGGCTTTTGAAAGGCAAAAGATCTTCAGCTACTGTTGAGATATTTTGTAGTTTGTAGCAGACACAGAGAAAAACACTAATTTAAGGATTTTTTAAGTCCAAGGCTCTTAGAAAATCTTACAGCAGCTATTCATATCATCGTCATAATTTAGCACATGGTTATACACTGGCAGAGTGAGTTCAAATTTTGAAGCCATTTTTGCTTTCCAACTCAGAATTGAGTGATGAGCTCTAAAAGCAGACACGGCAAAGCTTCATAGCTCATTGCTTTTCAGAACTATCATCTCTTATGTTAAATAATTTGCAACAGATGTGCTCAAATGCTGCCATCCTGGCTGAAAAGAGAATATCTTTCGATTTACCAAAAATGTCCTGCATATTTACAATGAACTGAAGATTCATTTGTATTCAATATTTTTCCAAGAAATGTATATGTGAAAAAAAAAAAAAAAAAAAAAAAAAATGCAACAGGAACAAAAGAGTAAATACACTACACTGTATGACCAATCGTGTATAAGGGGGCTAAAGACACACCTTAATGTGTTTTTTTGACTCTTCCCAAAGTGTATGACTGTAGTGTGTATCAATATGTATGTTTTTATTTAACATTAATGGAGCAACAGATTTCGAGTGAAAATAAATGATAAAAGTGATTTGTTATGTTTAAAAACCTTGTACATGTATGAGATGGCAAGGCTCACCAGCATGGGGCAAAAGGCACAAAGTATTTATACAAATACTTGAGCTTAAGTAATGTGTTTTGAATAATATCTAAGTTTGTCAGCCATTTTACTCCAACTCTTCAAACACTATATATAATTTGCAACCCAATCTCATTGTAAATGTGTCTGTGGGAACATTTCTGCAAAATGATAATACGTTGCTTCTTGCACGTTTCGCGTCACTTCAATGTGAAAGTTGGTTGAGGCTGTCACTTCGGAAATGAAATGTTCCGTGTGGGTTGCTAAAAGGTTAATGCCTTATCATGTTTGAAAACGACTTGTACCAGAGCTCTCCACATCTCAAGTGCACTGCTGTACCAGGCGAGCAAGTTTACTACTTCAGAAAAACCATTCATATGGAGCTGGTAATGTGATGCAAACATCAAAATGTAGCAAAAAATAAATAAATAAATAAATACAAATGTACAAATCATACACTATGGTATTTTTAATAATACATCTCCTTTCTCTTTTTTCAGAATGGCATTATGGTGACTTTCAGAAAAAATGACAAAACTCTTCTAAGATGCCTATATTTAGACAAATTAAATAATAAAAAAAGTTTTTTTTAAACACACTTTTTACACTATCACTAGTTTAAGTCCAGAGTGCCCACAGTTGAAGAAACACCCACACAGTGCTCCTCTGTGTACACAAAAGAGTAAGTTATTCAAAGTCCCACACCCCTCATGGCCCCAGTGGCCTTCATTACCAGGAGCCAGCCTCCACCACAGCACAGTAAAAACCTGCATCTTTTCACCTCGCCAAAACCCCCAGAGCAGAGCCGCAGTGAGGAGACGCCCAAAGCTAGAGGCCCTTCACTCAGGCACTACTGACCAACAGTGTCACTCTGGGAATGCTGGGATAAATTTGAGCTCAGTATCATTCTTCACTCAATTCTCTGAAAACCCACTTGCTAATTTACTGTATTCTGTGGTAACCACTAGGGATGCTCCGATCGATCGGCTGCAGATCGGTATTGGCCGATAATTACAATCTATGACTCGATGAGTCATGTGTTATGGGTAATGTTCTCCAACGTCATTTGAAAGTTCAGCCAACCAATGGTGGGTAGGGGTGATGTGTCTAGACCTGTTTTACAGCTGGAGCGCGGTTGGATTGGATCAATCGCTCAGATCAGACAGGTCTTGATTTACCGTGCGCCATAAAATAGGAGCTGAAACAGCTGGACTCATCAACCAGGATCTTATTACTTGTTACTTATTCTAAGTAATTATGAATATTTTTATGCTTTGTGGCATTTATACATGTAAGTAGTTCTTATGTTCAGTAAAAATCACTTGTTTGAAAAATTACAGTGATCATCTTGCTGCTAGGCCAATTGTTTTGTACATTTTAATGACTTTTTTTTTTCCTTGCCAGAACTTTTAACTCTTTCCCCACCATTGATGGAATTATCCATAATTTATGATATAACACTTCCCTGTCATTGAAGGAATTTTCTGGCTTTCTGTGTTTTCACTGGTATATGGTAGGGGGAGCTAATAAGCATCTTCTGAAAGAGTACTGAAACTTCTGATCAAAACACAGGAGAAGAAGAAGCTGAAACAAGCGACATTATATGCAAGCAGATGCATATGTAAAATAATCGTATTACTTGTTGTAATGTAAATTTTGTTATGCTTTGTGGCGTTTATACATGCAAGTTGTTCTTATGTTCATTAAAACACTCACTTGTTTGGAGAGGCTTTTGGACTTGGTTTTTGAGTTAGGGTTAAAATGCTACAATGGTTCCAAATGCCATAACTTTTGATTGCTTTGAGATATTAACACAAAATTTGGCCCAGATGCAGTTGACATAATAGTGAATAAGCCTAATTGATTTTATGACCTGCCATATATACTTTTTAACAGTCATCATGTCAAGCATATATAATAATAATAACAAAATATATCATTAAATTGCATCACTTTTTCTGGAGTTTTCTCAGCAGTAATGACTTTATCAAAATTTTCTTCTTTTTTTTTGTGTTCGTTTTGTGTAGACTTATAGGCCACAAATTTTACATATTTGTAAGGGTTTAACAGTGACAGTGAACAAAGAATTTACATAAAGCTTGAATAATTGGGATCAGGATGGGCCGATCATAATCACAAGAAATAGGTACAATTACATAAATCCTGATCGGACCATCCCTAGTACCCACTGGCTAATCCTGTAAATTCAAACAAATGATTACTTGGTCACCAGCACATTTCAAGAGGAGCGTACAGTCTTCTGAAGTAGTGCACTTTGCAGTATGTACTCTAGAGGGTGTCCGTGTATTGGACTTCTGATGATCGTACTCTGATGGTGTACTCTGACATCACCTCTGCCACTATGGGAATGGAAATTCTCCCCGGTGGCTTGAAAACTCACACTACAGCGCTAGCCTGCCCCCTGATCCTGTCCAAGAACTCTTACTCACTCGGCTGCTGTCTGCTCATGCAGTCAGACGCTAAAACACACTCTGATAAAAGGGGCCCTGACCGGAAACTTTGACCCTTGTTATTCTGATGATGCTGTGGTCAGAGAGTGTTGGTATACTTTCCCATAATGTCTTTTCCCATAAGGTTTATATTAACTCTTTATTTCCTGCTCAAAAAAAAACTTCTTTACTCATGTTCTCACTGTGCAAACAACATAATAGAACCACTTAAAGCTGCAGCACACTGATCGATACAATAGGTATAAAATGAATAAAGTGAGGAAGTTGACTATAACATTTCTCTTAACCCTGAAGAACTGATGGGTAGTTTGAAATCTGAGTAGACTGTGTTGATTGTGGATTTAAATGGATTTTTGTCATATACAGAGATTTCATTCAATTCTTCCACTCATTAAAATTAAATATGGAAATGAAATGAAGGACATTTATTCAGAACTTTTATTGTGCAGTTCAATAATAGTAGTGATTAAAACAAAACTAAATAAATGTACAAAGGGTGTGGGAACTGTATCATTTTATGAATAACATGTCATGGAAATCTGCAGATGTCTGTGGAATTTTCTGCAGAAATTCTGTGATTGTAAATTCCATCCAGATCAAACACATAAGATGGAAAAACAACGGTTTTACGGTATTAATAAAAAATTAAAACATTAAAAAAGTATCATCTTCTACCTATGACACATTACAAGCAACACTTTCCTCAGGATTGTGTTGAAATTGCTGTAGCTGATGTTTCAATGATGGTATTTAATACTGTTCAACTTAGAGTATTTTTTCTTTTTTCTGTGTTTCTAAGTGCGTTTACATACTACACTCAGAAAAGAAACGCAGTCTAAAGAGAGCCAAAGTAAATTTGGAAAAGGAGAGTTCAGATATTTCCTCCTCAGGGTTCGGCTCATGTGTATGTTTTCAGCGGAATGAGCACTGCAGGAGCTCACTGCCTTTCAGTGTTGACTGTTGAACATTCACAAAAACCACAAATTATCATTGGAGTAATGGGTGCTCTGGCCCGGTGAGGAGATTTACTGAATCTGTCTGTCAAATATTCATGGATGAGCGCTGTTAATGGGAGCAGCCAGGCTGAGCAGGACTATTAGACATCATATTCCAAACCAGACTGACTACAGTTTAATAAGCTTTGATACATGCTGAAACTGCACACTCATGGCTGCAGTCAGTGAATGAAAAATATGAGCAAAGCTAACACTTTTAAGAGCCTAAACAACTTTAGCACACTTTGGCCCGGTTTCACAGACAGGGTTTAGCCTAAGCCAGGATTAAACCTTAGTTCAATTAGGGCATTTAAGTTGCTTTTATAAACATTCACTAGAAAAAAAAAGAAAAAAAACATTACTGGTGTGCATATTGAGACTGTGCATAATGCCACTGACATATTTTAAGATATGTCAGTATATATTGCTTTCAGTTAAAACAGCTCAAACATGCAGTTTAATCTAGGACTAGTCTAGCCTTGTCTGTGAAACCGGGGGTTTGTACACTTAATGTTGATTAACTCTGAATCTTATGGATGCGTAGGTATTGTAGGATGAGTGTTTCTCGTTCTTGTGTAATTTGCAATTTTCAAGAAGGTATTCTTGTAAAGGATACAGGACACAGAAGATGCCAGCTCACTTTGTCTTTTCAGTCACTTTATTGGCCATCTGAACGGCCTTGGCTGAGTAGTTTTCTTCTTATCCTTCAGTCCTTCACTTTGATAAGAGTGCTAGAATTTGTTGCAAAAGTAGGTGAGCGCTCCTTTAGACAGCGTTCACAGAATTCCTTTCTGGGCTATTTACATTTGCACAAATTAATTGGATACATTTTTTTTTTTTTTTTTTGCTGGATGGTGAATGGAGGACAGTGATGACTCATGTGGGCCACATTTAAAGGTGCCCTATAATTAAAAATTGAATTTACCTTGGCATAGTTAAATAACAAGAGTTCAGTACATGGAAATGGCATACAGTGAGTCTCAAACTCCATTGTTTCCTCCTTCTTATATAAATCTCATTTGTTTAAAAGACCTCTGAAGAACAGGCGAATCTCAACATAACACTGACTGTTACGTAACAGTTGGGCTCATTAATATGTACACCCCCAATATTTGCATATGCCAGCCCACGATCGAGACATTACACAAGGACAGCCAGTATTAACGTCAGGATCTGTGCACAGCTGAATCATCAGACTAGGTAAGCAAGCAAGAACAATAGCGAAAAATGGCAGATGGAGCAACTGACATGATCCATGATAACATGATATTTTTAGTGATATTTGTAAACTGTCTTTCTAAATGTCTCGTTAGCATGTTGCTAATGTACTGTTAAATGTGGTTAAAGTTACCATTGTTTCTTACTGTATTCACGGAGACAAGAGCCGTCGTTATTTTCATTATTAAACACTTGCAGTCTGTATAATTCATAAACAACTTCGTTCTTTATAAATCTCTCCAACAGTGTAGCATTAGCCGTTAGCCACGGAGCACTATCAAACTCATTCAGAATCAAATAAATACAATACTCACATAATCTGACGCATGCATGACGAACACTTTGTAAAGATCCATTTTGAGGGTTATATTAGCTGTGTAAACTTTGTTTATGCAATGATAGAGTCGAGAGCTCGGGAGGAGGCGGAGAGCGCAAGCAATTAAAGGGGCCGCAGCCTGAATCGGCGCATTTCTAATTATGCCCCAAAATAGGCAGTTAAAAAAATTAATTAAAAAAAATCTATGGGGTATTTTGATCTGAAACTTCACAGACACATTCATATAGCACCAATCTCAAAAAAAAATAAAAATAAAATAAAATAAAATGTGAAGAAACACAGTTAAACAGAAAATCAAAATTGGACATTTGCAATGTGAATTTTTGCCAAAGTTAAGAAAACTTGAGTCGTTTTTGCTTCTTAAGTAAATTGCTCTTAATTTAAGAATGTTTAGATATTTTTACTGGAAAACAATACAAAAATACTAAGAACCCCCTGTTCATCTTGCTGCTAGGTCAATTGTACATTTTAATAATGACATTTTTTTTTTCTTGGCAGAACTATTAACTCTTTCCCTCACATTGAAGGAATTTTCTGGCTTTCCATGTTTTCGCTGTTAAGTGGTAGGGGAAGCTATTAAGCAACTTCTGAAAGAGTACTGAAACTCCTGATCAAAACACAGGAGAAGAAGAAACAGAAATAAGCGATATCATATGTAAGCAGATGCATATCATATGTAAAATAATACGATCATCGACATTAAACAGAATATAAATCAAAACTGCCAAATGTTACTGAATGAGATGTCGACCCAGGACAAGCCTACAGTCTGTTAAACTTTGGGAGTGTTGATGGACTCAATCTACTCCATTCAAACGTTGATTAAAAAAAAAAAAAGAATGCATGAAGCTAGAATAAAACAGTTTTTTTTTTTTTTTTTTTTTTGTAGAGTAGAGGCTCTATTCATACAAAATATTCTGGGGGCCATGAAACTTGACAATGATCAAAAACACGAGCTGGCTGGCAACTTTTTTTTTTTTAAATGCTGGCAGGGAAAGAGTTAACATAGCATACAGGCAAAATGCTAAAATAATTGACACTCAAATCCAATATTTCATGTCTAAAATATGTCAGGGTCCTGATTGGTCAGTTTATTTTGCGATAATGACCAGTTGACTGTACATTATCCCTTACTAAACCTGTAGTTTTGGATTCAGTTTTGTGCACTACACTTGCAATGTGACATATACCATAAAAAGTTGGATTTACAAAACACAAGAAACAATGAAACAAGCACTCAAAATTTGTTCGCATGCACATGATTTGATAAAAACAGGTCTTATTCTTATATTGCATATTTTATTACTGCATTCCATCCATAGCTGGAGCTGAACTGAACTTCATCTTATGGCTTCAGTATATGTATATTTTAAAAGGATGGTGAGGGTCAACATATTGAAAATACAGCATTTATAGTTCCAAAACAGAAGCTATTTTTCTCCCACTGTCATCTGCAATTTTTCCGTTTCTGTTTACAGCACTTAATGGTCGACGATCAGTAGCACTCACATTAGAAGTAGCCAAGCAAAGGCATACTTGATGTGTTAAACATGAATGGACACTACTATATCTTGTGCTGGTAACATGAGTGGCATAACTGTGGGTTTAAAGGACACACACACTCACAGATAGCAGGGGCTGTATGGGCGACCGTGTCAGATTGATGGGGGCCCTGAGAGAACAGTGTTTACACGGGGCCGGTTAATGTCAGCTTTGAGGGCAGCCGCGGTTTCTGACTGGGAGTCCCATCTCTGCAGACAGTCTGTGAACTGTTCGTCTCATTCATTAATCATCCAGCTAATTTGTTTTTGCACGGCCTCACTGACACAGAGTGGCTATTATTACAGTGGCAGCGGCGCAGAATCTCGCAGTAGATCGCTCGTCCTTACAATACGTGCAGCAGGAGAAGTGAACGCGGCCGTCGGCGTCCCACGGATAACTTTGATAGGTGTGTACATGAGACTGTGGTTGTGTGTGTATGTGTGCTACTGGCCTGATGGACGTTATATGAACATATTCAAACACCTGTCACATGGACAGCTTCATCCGTTGACAAGCCGAGGGGTGACAGATATTGAGTTTCTGGAAATCAGTTCTGTATCCAATTATTTCCAAAAGCCCACAAAGGCTCGGCCAACACAACGGATCCAAGGAAAATAAATTCACCTTAATAAGTGTGCGTACTGGCCTGTTTAAGAACTGTTGCTTTGGCAAGTTTTAACAGAAAAAAATGAAAGAAAAATAGGAAATTAATGATTTGACTGAATAAAAAGAGCACAGGACTGAACATTTCAAGACAGTTGTTTAGACATTATTAACAAGAGAGGGACTTTGTTCATTTGAGGTTGAAAACATATTCTTGTCATTTGAATCATCACACATTGAAATTAATAAACTCAATTTTTGCTGAATCATCTTTTTCATGTCATTTTATTTGCCTACAAAACTTGCTGGTACAAAAACCATGCTTCTCAAGACAATTCTAGAAAGAGCTTAACACAGTTTAAAGTTCTTAAGGCTCTTGCACAGATTTTTTGCTGTGGTTTGCAGTCTGGACATGTCAACACTAGTTCCCTAAGAGTTCAGAAAGTCGTGTAGCATATGATAGGCATAGACAATGATAATTTTGTTTTGATTTGTCATGTGCCTCAACAAAGTTTCTGTACATTTTTCTACATTTTGTGTAGAAAATGTGAGCGATGCTTGCCCATGCGAAACTCATAAACCACAATGTCAGATGGCATTGCTATAGGATTGTTGAGGTTTTGAGTGGATAGCGCATTGCCAGGAAGGTCCTAGGATGTACTGGATCGATCTTGTTATTACAGCGTAATATTTCCACAAAATCAGAAATGTCAATGTAATTAATTTATTACACTTTGTTCATCTGCCTGCTGGTGGAGGTGAGTTTATGAAGAAATCTGAGTTTCAAGAGTTGCAAACATGGCTGAGGAATTGCATGTACTCTGGCCGAAAGTATCTAAAGATGGATTGGTGTCACAGTCTTCAAAAACAAATCATCAGAAGTTGTGAAATAGTATCCAACTGAAATATTAAATGGATCATTTACTCACTCTCAAGTTGTATCAAACCTGTATGATTTTCTTTCTCTGCTGAACACAAAAGAATATATTTTGAAGAATGTCGGTAACCAAACAGTTGATAGGTCCCATTGACTTCCATGTTTTTTTTTCTTTCTTTTTTTCCATACTATGGAAGTCAATGGGGCCCATCAACTGTTTGGTTACCGACATTCTTCAAAAATATATTGTTTTGTTTTCAACAGAAGAGAGAAATTCATACAGGTTTAGAACAACTTGAAGGTGAGTAAAAGATAACAGAATTTTCATTTTTGGATGAACTATCCTTTTAAATAGCACCAACAAACCTGTCCATTTACTACTATTTTGCAGTGTTTTACTCAGTATCAATGCATATGGTGTTGTGGTGATAAAGCAATAGCTTCTACAATGTATTTGACCACATTAAATAACTGTATGGTTCTCTAAAATATGTGATTGTAATTACCATTAGTGGTCCAATATTTTTGTATGTATTATTAGTGATATACTATTACTATAAATGGAAATTGAGAGAGAGAGAGAGAAAAGAATGCAGACATCTAAAAGTTTAAAGGAATAATTAATAAAAAAAATATATATATATTATTATTTAGTTACTCTCAAACAAGGCCATCACTAAGAATTCTTGCTGCTCTGCATGGGGGAACTTTCTTTGAATAATGATGACTTATATTTGGGTCTTTTCCTCACATAAAGTTACTGTATAGCTTCAGAAGAGTTGATGTAATATACAGTGGTGATCAGAATTATTGGCACCCTTGGTAAATATGATCAAAGATGACTATAAAAATAAATCTGCATTGTTTATCCTTTTGATCTTTAATTCATAAAATTAGCAAAAATCGAATCTTTCATTGAAGGAAAAGAATTGAAAGTGGGGGGAAAATCACATTATGAAATAAATGGTTTTCTCCAAAACACGTTGGCCACAATTATTGGCACCCTTTTATTCAGTACTTTTTGCAACCTCCTTTTGCCAAGGTAACAGCTCTGAGTTTTCTTCTATAATGCCTGACGAGTTTGGAGAACACCTGACGAGAACAGAGACCATTCCTTCATACAGAATCTCTCCAGATCCTTCAGATTCCAGCTCCATGTTGGTGCTTCTTCTCTTCAGTTCACTTCACTCATTTTCTTTAGGGTTCAGGTCAGGGGACCATGGCAGAACCTTCATTTTGTGCTCAGTGACACATTTTTGTGTTGGTTTTGATGTTTGTTTTGGATCATTGTCCTGATGGAAGATCCAACTATGGCCCATTATTGGATTTCTAGCAGAAGCGGCCAGGGTTTGATTTTTTTTTTATCTGTTGGTATTTCATAGAATCCATGAAGCCATGTATCTGAACAAGATGTCCAGGACCTCCAGCAGAAAAATAAATAATGAATTATTGGTAACACTTTAGAATACTGATCCTTCATTAATAAATACCAACACAGGAACAAATGAGTAATGGATTATTAACACTCTAGTAATTACTATTAACTAACAAGAAACTCTGATTAATGAATTAGTAAGTAATAGTGCTCAGTTGAATGTGGTAGTTCACTATTAGCTAATCAGTAACTACTATTTTTGTCATACCTCCCAGAGAACTACTAAGAACTATTATATACAGGTTCATAATTAATGTGAATGATGCATAATGTATAATTAATTCTAAAGTAAAGGTCATGGTAATCCACTAGTAATTACTGAAGTATTACCAAATCCTTCAGAAGGAATTACTAATTATTTGAATCAGTAGCCTATTCTGAAGTGAGAAACATGATAACTCTCTTCTGGAGTCATTGTACATTTTTGATGTTTTTGTAAAGTATTGGATAGTAATAACTCAAGAGTTACTATATAACTCTGAAGCCGGGCACACATTTAACGACTAGCTAAAACATTCTAACACTGTGCTCAACATACAGCGATTGTTTCCTGCGACTGAAGCAGATTTATATACTTTCACATGGAATTTGAACACCGACTGTAATTGCAGACTGAACGCAACTGGCTCTGACTGGACGCGTTTGAGCGCGATCAGTCATAAATATCAATTTACATTCATAATCGGCCTTACAATTGTTAAGTGTGTGCGCGGCTTAAAGTAACTACTACTTATTTGGGTCAGTATTCTAAAGTGAAGATCATGGTAACCCACTAGCAATTACTCAAGTGTTACCAAATACATCAGAAGGAATTACGGTACAAAAACCTCAAAAGTTTCCAATGACTTCAGTAGTTACTAGAGAGTTATCATGTTTTTTTTTCACTTTAGAATACTGATCCAAATAATTAGTAATTCCTTCTGAAGGATTTGGTAATAATTCAGTAATTACTAGTGGGCTACCATGACCTTTACTTTAGAATTAATTACACATAATGCATCATTCATGTTAATTATGAACCTGTATATAGTAGTTCTTATTAGTTCTATGGGAGGAATGAAAAAATAGTAGTTAATGATTAGCTAATAGTGAACTACCAACTTTAACTGAGCACTATTACTTACTAATTAATTAATCAGAGTTTCTTGTTAGTTAATAGTAGTTAATAATGCATTACTCATTTGTTCCTATGAGGTTATTTATTAATGAAGGATCAGTATTCTAAAGTGTTACCGAATTATTTAAAGGAAATAACCCTGACTTTATTGGAGGTGGAGGTGTGTGTCAAAAAGCTCTAATATTTCAACACTTGGAAGCCTCTCTGCCCTAAAACCAAGGTTCAAATAAACTTAAGCTGAGCCAAATACCTCAAAAGCACATGGTAATGTCATCATCATTAACACAGGACATGACTTGAAGAAATGAGTGTGTGGAAGACATTGGGACACAATGAAAGATTTACCCAATTTAAAACCAAGATTATTCACACATCGATGTGATAGTGATGAAATGGACTCAATAAGTCACAAATTTATCATGGTGGAACACTGTAGAACAATTTTTAGGGTCTTAAAAAGGTGATTTGTAAACTATGGTAGCTGCTCAGATATTTCTCCTTTTGTGTTCCTCAGAAGAAAGGGTGAGAAGTTTTTGGTCTGAATGAATAATTAATCACTTCTATAGGTTGTATAGGAACATAATTTACTCACCCCCATGTCATCCAAGATGTTCATGTCTTTCTTTAGTCAGTCAAAAAGAAATTAAAGTTTTTGAGGAAAGCATTTTAGGATTTTTCGTTTCCGCATTCTTCAAAATGCTTGCCCTGAATGTTCTACGTCTTTCCTATTCTACTTACGGAACTAAAGCGGCGCCAGTTTCGTTTTTTTCCGTAAGTAGAATAGGGAAGGCGTAGGACATTTAGCGTAAGCTTTTGAAGAATGGAAAGTACGTTCAAGGCGATATTTTGTGTTTATAAAGCAATTTGGACCTTCAACCTGTTGGTAGCCTTTGAAATCCACTATATGGAGAAAAATCCTGGAATGTTTTCCTCAAAAACCGTAATTTCTTTTCTTTTACTGATGAAAGAAAGACATGGGGTGACATGGGGGTGAGTAAATTATCAGGAAAAGTTTATTTAAAAGTGGACTAATCCTTTATCATTCGCTTTCTGTATGTTTGTTCGTGGAGTAAGTATATGTAAACTGTGTTCACTGGGTGCCGGTGTTTCGTATGGTATGCGTTTGGGGCAAATGAACATACTCTTACATCACTGGTAGTTCCTGTTGTGCTGGGTTAGATCCTACCACCCACCCCCACCCCCCCAAAAAAAAGACGTTCATAGAACTAAAATCATTACCAGTTCCTGTGGTGCGAACACTCCAAAAAGCTGGTACTTCCGCTAACAGTTATAGGAGCTATAAAAACGTTCCTCCAGTGCAAAAGCCTCCATGACTCCAATGGATCCATTGTGTGGACGGCAGTACTTACTCATATATAGACCACTTGGGTGTGGGCTTATGTGGGGGATGGGGTGATAAAATAGAAGGTCAGTTAAAAAAACATAAAATTCAGCTAGAGGAATAATTTTTCTAGGTGGATCCCATCCATTCAGAAGTGGTTTGTGGGAACTGTGTCATATTTATAACTCTAAGTTTCTTAACACTATTGCAACCAGTTACTCTGTAAAGAGGTTCATTATAATCAATAATTAATAATTTATAGTGTTATTTATTTATTTAATTTTCAAATGCTGCTGTCTCATCAAAATTAAAAAAAAAAAAAGATACCGTCTGTACAACATGTTATTGCTGCTGAGAGCATGTTGTGTGTGTTGTCTGTCATAACGTGGTTCACACCTGCTCACATCACACAAAAGTATATCAGGCACCAAATAAATCCCTTAGGAAAGAAAACACATCAGCATGATGTATGGTTGTTAATGAATATGAGCCAGGAAGTCAGCCTAGCAGCCCGACACAGGAAACTAAGGATTAATTGTAAGTGTGCGAAGAACATGTGTTGTTAAACGTAGATTGTGTAAAAGGTAGTGAAACGTAATTAGCTGAGATGATTGTGTCCAGTGATGGGCTCTGAAAACAGGCCCTGCATCTCAATGCAGAGGAGAGTTCTGCAAACTTTTCATTCAAAATAACACACCCGAGACGAAATGACTGCAATTTACACTTGACATGATTTCAACTCATGCATACAGCCAAAGGTTTGTCATTATCACTGAGTGATTATTTGATTGTCTAATTAATTATTCCCTGTGCGCAACCATTGAACTCAAGTCAGACTAACAGAAAATCAACACACTTAGAAAAGGATGTTTTCCCTAATGAATTTGTCTACTATGTTAAGCTCAGTTCACAATTTTTTTACGGTTTTGGCCACAATTTGGCCATCAGAGACAAATTTTGAGAATCTAAAATATATGCCAAAAATATTCCTCTGATCCTGGCCAAAACCTGAAGTCTTTGATAGCTAGTTTGACTTGTTCTCTGACAGACAATTAATGACCATTGCCATCAAATTTTACCTCTGACGAAGTTTTGAGGCGGAGTCTTGCAGTGTAACTGTGTAAGTGCTACACTTCAAGTAACACTTTAGAAAAAAGAAAAAAAACAACTGTGAATGACTAACTGCATAAGTGTGCACACCCCTTTGATTTTATTACAGTCTTATCAGCTTGGTACATCTTGACTTGGGAATATTTTCCCACTCTTCTTAGCAAAAAACTTATAAAGTCTAAAATTTACTCCAAATGTGGAAAATTAGGGGTGTGTCACTACTAATTTTATGACTCACAAACCATTTTAATGCTTAAAGTAGCTCCTTCTAAATCCCAAAGAGAAACAATCCAAAGCATAGCTGCTGTTGTCAATCCGTGTCACAACCGAGTAAATATATTGGAATATTACAAAGACATTAACCTTTTAAAAAGGTATTACATGTATCGCAAAGGTGTTTTCTTAGTTTTCTTAGTCCAGTTTGCCCTTCCTTCTTGTCTTTGGTAAGATCAGTCTCCTCTGACCAAAAGAAGGTTAAATTACGATTTAAATACAAACAAACAAACAAACAAAACTATGTAAGACAATTCATCATCATCAGTGGACACAGTCACATAGTAGGTTCATGACAACTGTTATCAAAGAATTTGCTCTGCCGGGTAAATTAGTTAACTTTCTCGATCAGGATAACCTCAGATTTTAATCTCATCAAATTTTAATCTTAATCTCATACAAACCCGATTCCAAAAATGTTGGGACACTGTACAAATTGTGAATAAAAACAGAATGCAATGATGTGGAAGTTTCAAATTTCAACATTTTATTCAGAATACAACATAGATGACATATCAAATGTTTAAACTGAGAAAATGTATCATTTTAAGGGAAAAATAAATTGATCTTAAATTTCGTGGCATCAACACATCTCAAAAAAGTTGGGTCAAGGCCATGTTTTCCACTGTGTGGCATACCCTCTTCTTTTTATAACAGTCTGCAAATGTCTGGGGACTGAGGAGACAAGTTGCTCAAGTTTAGGAATAGGAATTTTGTCCCATTCTTGTCTAATACAGGCTTCTAGTTGCTCAACTGT
Source organism: Megalobrama amblycephala (assembly GCF_018812025.1). Classification (NCBI taxonomy): domain Eukaryota; kingdom Metazoa; phylum Chordata; class Actinopteri; order Cypriniformes; family Xenocyprididae; genus Megalobrama; species Megalobrama amblycephala. The sequence goes on from NC_063044.1 coordinate 24,866,090, forward strand.
CTTAGGTCTTCTTTGTCGCATCTTCCTCTTTATGATGCGCCAAATGTTTTCTATGGGTGAAAGATCTGGACTGCAGGCTGGCCATTTCAGTACCCGGATCCTTCTTCTACGCAGCCATGATGTTGTAATTGATGCAGTATGTGGTCTGGCATTGTCATTTGGAAAATGCAAGGTCTTCCCTGAAAGAGACGACGTCTGGATGGGAGCATATGTTGTTCTAGAAATTGGATATACCTTTCAGCATTGATGGTGCCTTTCCAGATGTGTAAGTTGCCCATGCCACACACACTCACGCAACCCTATACCATCAGAGATGCAGGCTTCTGAACTGAGTGCTGATAACAACTTGGGTTGTCCTTGTCCTCTTTAGTCCGGATGACATGGCATCCCAGTTTTCCAAAAAAAAACTTCAAATTTTGATTTGTGTTCAAATTTAGCATTCCTGTATGTGATGCAGTGCCGTCTAAGGGCCCGAAGATCACGGGCATCCAGTATGGTTTTCCGGCCTTGACCCTTACGCACAGAGATTTTTCCAGAATCTCTGAATATTTGGATGATATTATGCACTGTAGATGATGATAACTTCAAACTCTTTGCAATTTTTCTCTGAGAAACTCCTTTCTGATATTGCTCCACTATTTTTCGCCGCAGCATTGGGGGAATTGGTGATCCTCTGCCCATCTTGACTTCTGAGAGACACTGCCACTCTGAGAGACTCTTTTTATACCCAATCATGTTGCCAATTGACCTAATAAGTTGCAATTTGGTCCTCCAGCTGTTCCTTATATATACATTTAACTTTTCCGGCCTCTTATTGCAACCTGTCCCAAGTTTTTTGGAATGTGTAGCTCTCATGAAATCCAAAATGAGCCAATATTTGGCATGACATTTCAAAATGTCTCACTTTCAACATTTAATATGTTATCTATATTCTATTGTGAATAAAATATAAGTTTATGAGATTTGTAAATTATTGCATTCCTTTTTTATTCACAATTTGTACAGTGTCCCAACTTTTTTGGAATCGGGTTTGTATTTGAACTGAAATAATACAAACATTTCTATAATTATAATAATATAATAATATAATAATCATGCAATAATATACTCTTTGACAATACAGTAGGTTATTGTAGATATTGAATAAAATGATTGAAACAGAAGGAAATAACATAATTGCCCGGTTTTACAGACAGGGCTTAGCCTAAGCCAGGATTACACCTTAGTTTAATTAGGTAGCTTTTATAAATGTACACTAGAAAAAAAGAAAAAAAAAAACATTACAGGTGTACATCTTGAGACAAAACAGTGGCACTGACTTATTTAAAATATTTCAGTACAATTTGCTTTCAGTTAAAACAGCTCAAACATGCATTTTAATCTAGGACTATCTTAAGTCTGTGAAAAACATTTAAGGGACATCAAAGCAATTTCAAAATGAAATATAGGGTGCACAAAATATTTGTTCAAGACAACAAGACAAAATATTTGTTTCAATATGCTTTCCTTAATTTATAAAATGAAGAATTTTCTGAAGAAAATGATTAAGGGAAAATATAATTTGAATTGACATGAAATGTACCCAAAATTGTAGATTGACTCTTACGTTTGTGCCAAACACACACTATGTTTGATGTGGTGTAATGTTTATTCAGGCCAATGGCCAAACAGCTAAAGCAGAGTGCTGCTGTAGACATCACAGCATGATTAGGTGTCTGAGACGCATTATATGATATCAGTTCCAGCAGATCATACTGCAACTGCTTTTACTCTTGGCTAGACTTTGGTGATGAGCTACAGGGTTGGCTCATGTAAAGCATAGCCCTAGAAATCCTAAAGTCATAAATTTACCTGGGAGCACATGGACTGATAATGTATGTATGTCCATCCAGATAGTCACCATTTGTTGTTTTTTGTTTGTTTGTTTTGTTTTACGAAATAGTTAAGGAGTTACTGTTTAATAGTTAAAACATTTTAATTGAGGGGTCATGGTGGGCTCTGACAAACACTACAAAAATGCTTTTCTTATTTAGTATTTTTGTCTTTTTTCCAGTCTAAATATCTAAAAATTCTTAAATCCAGATGCTTTTACTAATCCTGATGGTCAGTCGCAATGAAAAGAAATGCAAGCAAAGTATAAACTGTGAGAAATAAAGTTTCACACAATTGTGAGGAAAAAAAGTCAGAATTGCGAGAAAAAAAGTATATCACGCAATTGCTAGTTTATATCTCGGAATTCTGACTTTATATCAAGCAATTGCGACTTTATATCTCAGAATTTTGACTTTTTTAACTCGCAATAATATATATAATATATAATAATAATATAAAGTCGCAATTACTGTTTTTATTTTTTTATTTAGTGGCGGTGCCACTGGGGTGAGAAAATAATCTTGTTTCTGTTTGAATTTGTTTTTTTCTTGTTTCTGTCCCAAACAGAAACAAGATCTTACCCAATTGGCAGATTTTGCTTGTTTTAAGCAAAAACTCACTTCATTTTATTTATTTTCCCAGAAAGCAAGAAAAAATATGTCATTTAAGGTTTCTTGTGAGTTTTGCATATATGAGTCCTTGCACTAAGGTTTAACAAAGATCACTTTAGCCCAATGGTGTCCAGTCCTGCTCCAAGAGAGGCCCATCATCCTGCAGAGTTCAACTCCAACTCTAATTAACCCTCTGGAGTCTGAAGCTGATTTGGGGCTTGGAGAAGTTTTGACATGCCCTGACATTTGTGCTTTTTTCAGTTGTTCATAAACATATAAATTGACAAAAGTGTCATTACACTGTATTCAGCACAAACTATAGGCTACAATAATATGTGAGGAACATGTATGTACATGTTTGTATTTTTGAAGGAATAATGTTTATGCGTGGTTATTGAAAAAACAAAAAACTTAAGTAACTGAAATAAGGCCAAAAAAAGTATATTAAATCTGTGTTCACAAGACTTTTGGGTATTGGAGGTTGTAGACTACAGTTTTTGCTTCAGAATTATGTAAAAAATATGCTGCCTACTCCTTCATATAAAACAATATATTGATTTCGTTTTTGTAAGACACTTTTTGTCAAGAAACACAGTATGCGTGGAGCACCTGAAGCAGCTGATCAAGGCCTTCAGAACCACTAGAAGCTTCCGGGCAGATGCGTTGAAGCTGAACTCTGCAGGACAGTGGCTCCACGAGGAGCAGAACTGGACATTCTTGATTTGGTGGTTCCCATGAAAAGCTTCAGAATATGTTTGTTTGAATTTTTGTTTGGCTTGTACATGGCATGAACATTTCAAATGCTCCACTAGAGGGCAACACACACTTGGAGGACTTTGATATTAAGACTTCAAGTGGTCCATCATCCCCAGCTTCATGTCTGTCACTCTTTAAAGGGTCAAATAAATTATATAACTGAATAATCATTCTTATATCTGTTCATACTTACAGAAGGAAGACTGTTTGAGTTAATGGGGCTGCATCCATGCAAGTCGCATACTCTCTGAGAAAGTAATTCTTTTTAATAATTACTTTGCAACCATTAAAAAAAGTATTTTCTATAGTATGAATGTGTGTGTGAATCTGGACGTACTACAAGTTGTCATTATCCTGTGACCTACCAGCGTCAGTTATATCGCTTCACTGCCATTCAAAAATCCTCTCCCGTGGCCTCATGGGATAGTGAAGTGTCCATCGTATGCACATTTCAGAATCTCACTGGAAGTATTTGGACATACTACTCATCTCACATATTGTTTTTCGTCTGCTTTAATGTAGGGAAGGACTGTATGTATAATCAGATATAGCCACAGTTGAATTCCACTCATTTCACTGGCTGTTCCCATATATCATCTAATTAAACTTAATTTGTTTAATTAGCAGCAATCTAGTGAGTGCAATGAATTGCCCTTGTTTCATTTTACAAAACGCACCAGTGTAAGTAGGCTGTTATCCAGGAGTACGCACAAAAATATACTAACTAGCAGAATAAACCCACAAAACTGGGGTTCAATTAACGTTAAAAGCTCATGCCTAGTCACTGCTAAAGAAGCAGCCAGCACTAGTACAGTTCTTTTCCTTTTCTTCATGTCATATAATCTTTTAGTATAATTTTAGTTATGCAAAGATAAAGACAGGTACGAACCCTAAATACACACAGAATGTTCATTTCATCTTTACAAAACAAAATGGAAAGCATGTTATGTTTGTAAAGCTTTAGTAGTTTGTGTCTAACTTCACTAGTAGGAACTTCTGACCACACTTTTAGCAGCTCAAGGACTGCGTGATCACTGGGAGTTTTAGGATGCTGACTTTAGTGAGCAAAGCCATTAGAAAAACAACATACGTCCAATCTCTGATGTCTCACTACATGAATCACTGTAAAACATCTTCAATCTATGTCTCATCTAGGTTGAGATTGCTGGAGTAATAAACAATTCCTGCCAACTCATTTGAGGAACAACATTTTCACACGTGTGTCCCTCTAATATTATTAATCTTTTTATGCTTATTGGATGCATTTATCTGCTGATGTGGACTAAACTGTTCTAAAATAGGCTGGATTTTTGTGTGTGTGTGAGATCATCTGCCTACCAACAAAACATGTCAAAAAACTACATAAATAATTAATATTTTCCACAAAATATTTTCCATTGACTACACTTTTTTTGACTACACTAGGACAGTTTCACAGTCTCCTGAGCTAAAAAAAAATAAAAAAAATTTGCTTCCTCAAATATCTTTGCAGAAATGCGAACACTGCTCTTTAAATGTTCCACACAGAGAGTGGATGCACAAAGATGATAAAAAAAGGTGTTCACAGCGTTACAACTGCACTCAGTCTACCACTGCAGTCGCTTTCATGACTGAAGGTCATTAATCCTTAAAATGATTACCATTCTTTATATAGTTCAGTTCGGTTTATTTATCCCTTAGGAAATTTGGTTTGCAACAGATTGAACATATGAACAGCAACTGGTATAAATTAATTCCTCTACCTCCTGGTCCTCCCCACAAGCACTCTGTATCTAAGGCCTGATTTCAGGACTCTTTCAGTAGTGGGCGACTGGCTATTAAGCAAGCTTTATAACAACACATTCTTTGAAAATGTCATTAAGCTGAGACCGTTGCAGGCAGTTTTAACCAGCTTAATCATTCTATTTTTACTAATCAGACTAAAGGCCAGTTCATACTGAATGTGTTTTTTTTTTTTTTTTTTTTTTTTAAAAGGTCTAGAGATGCATTTTTGGATCTTTTAACCCTCTGGTATTGTTCATGGGGAGTCACATTTGTGTTGTTTGCAGTGAAAATGACCAAACACCTGAAATGAAACTTTTTTATTATTATTTTCGGTAAATATTGATTGTAATGTTTTTTTTTTTTTTCAATGTTTTTTTCTTTTTTAATTTTGAGATAATTTCATGGTACTAATTAATATTTATGCAAAAATTATGATCAATTTTAAGAATTAATGTAATTAATTTTACTTTAGTCAATCCTGAACACAAAGACATTTTGTTACACATAATATGAAAACATAACAAAAATGAACAGGAATGTTTTATTAGAGCTATATGAACCTGATTTCAACCTCTAATTTGAGTCTTCTGGCCCAATATGGTTACAGCCACACCAGTTCATTTGTGTGTGTATGATAGTTTGTCAAGTGTGTGTAAGTGAGTGTTTGTTTGAATGGGTGTGTCTGTTTTGTACTCTCAAAGTTTTAGAGTGTAACCTCTTCCTTGGCATCTGTGTTTTTACTGCATTGTGGCTGAATTACTGATTTTATTTCACGTATTTGCCAAAACTTGCTTTGTGTTACTGTCACACCAGTTCATATGCATGTGTGTGTCTGTTGGAGGGGGAAGGGGGGTGTCTATTTTGCACTCTTGATATTTTAGAGTTTCACCACTTCATTGCTGTGCACTTTTTTCTGCATCATGGATGATTTGTAGACTGTACACAAAAAAAAAAAAAAAAACCTCTGTATTTTCATATTTTTGTGTATTTTCCATTCATTTCCAATGGTGGTAATTTCTGACCACGAACAAGACAAGTGTGACTCGAACCAAGTCCGTTTTTGTTTTGTTTTGTTTTGTTTGTTTGTTTTGACTACCACAAATGTCACTGAGTTTCATACCATTCTGATGAAGTAGCAATTTTTTAAATTTTAAAACATTTTTTTTTTTTTTTTGGTATAAAATGACGTAACAACACCAGAGACTTAACTTGAGTGGCACATTTTTTTAGAATGCCGTGTCATGCGCAAGACACTGCAATGAATGCGAGACGTGAATGCAACTGTTAAAGCCGTCCATCTAGCGCATTTACATTGAAAAAAAAAAAAAAAAGGAAAAGTAGTGCAGTGGAATTGGAAAAATGCTTTTTGTGTGATTGGCCCCTAATACAGTCAAACCATACAAGAACACAATAGGAGATGAGAGATTCTATAAAACTTTGGTAAAACAATGACATTAGCACTTTACATACCTTAAGACAGTTGTTCCTGAAAGTGTGGGGGCACCACCAGGGGGTGCGGGAGGTCAGCCAAAAAGGAAAAAAATAACAACAAAAAAAGTCGTCGCAACAGCATTCAAGTGTGTAAATAGTGGTTGGCGCTCTGCCTTTATAAAGCGGCACTGAACGCCAATTCCACTGTTCTTCTGACCGTTGACTTTTTACCATCTGAACAATCCTGACATAGAAGTTCTTTGTGTCGAAAAGCACCCCTTCAGCAGAAGGCATCACAAGCTGATATTGTTGTAATGCATCAGATGTTTTAAAGGTGGGCATGGCCAAAAAAGTTTTAGAACCACTGCCATAAAATAATAAATATTCTTAAAAAGAACAAATGCTGTTGAACTTTTTTTGAACAAATGACATCAGCATTAGCATCAAGGTTTAGTTTAAAGTATAGTTTAAGTTATTCATCCACAATCACAGCTCATTCCAGTAGTCTCCCATAGCTAAACTAATGACATACTCTTGGCAAAAACATGCTTTCTTAGAAGGCAGCATGATTGTACTGCCTAGAGTTTGAAGCACAATCTGAAACATTGTCTAGGTAGGTAGCTGCCAAGGTTTTGGAGCAGAGCCACAGTCTGACCTGTTTGTGGAGTTGAGAGTGGGCCATTGCGCACTTGTTCACGTTCCTCAAACACCGCAAACGAAGCTGCTTGGTACTTGCTCATGTTGCTCTTAGATCGTACACTCTTTGGAGACTTCAAGTCATAGACCTCATGATAGACCTTTGATAGAGTTTCCAGCTCAGGTCTGGCTGTCCAGCTGCAAGACCCATCATGCTCTGCGTTTGTGTGCCACTCTCCATAAATATGAGCTGCGAGACTCTTTTCCACTTCAGCCGTGGCCCCTGAGGGAGGACACCGGGACATTCAGCATACACTATAATATTCACAGACTAATAATTTATCCACATAATGTGCTTCTGGATTTACAGAGAACTACTGATTAACGCAGGATGACTGAAGCAAAACCAAATGTAACCTTCATCTGGGGTCATTTTCTGAAGCTTGGCGCATCTGAAAATGTGTTCAATCATTTATAACATAAATGTCAGCTAATGTATTGTCATTTCTATATGGTCATTTTATTTAAGTCATCTGTTTCATTCTGTGGCTCATATATGGAAAGGTATAATGTTATACCCAAAGTGTGGGTATAAGTGATGGCTCGCTTGGGATCGGGGAAGACTGTGATGGACTCCGAATTCAGGAGAGAAAACCAATGAATCATGAATGGAATCTGCAAACCACCGAAAGTTCAGCTGCATCTGCAGTCATTCCAGAAAGTGACAGCTGATTACTGCTTTTCCTTTCTTTAAGGCCTATAAAACAGATACTTTGAATTGTGGTGTCATGGCCCATTTCATCTCAGGACTATTCGCTCCTTCATCTTGGCACGGCTTCCACAGAATCCCTTACCTGCCTTTTAGGCACTATTAACTCTAAGAGGGAAGGCCTGTGTGGGTCAGGCAGACTCTAGCAGAAATCAAAAGAGGCTTTCTATAAGCCCAAAGTCCCAGCCAACTCTAGAGTGAATGTTTGACAGGGAAGGATGGTAATGGCTTTTCTTTATTGAATGAACAGAGCAGCTTTGAATGGCCCTGGGCAAAGAGTGGACTGACTCTGACTTATTTCAGCGTGTAGTTTAAGTACTTGTCATGTCCCACTTACCTTTAATTCAAGTGTGGTCATCTAGTAATAAAACAAAATGAGCTGTTGAATTTTTAAAGGAGATGATTGTTCTCCACCCTGGCTTGTTAATATCAGAATGGAAATGATACAGTGGCCATTTTAACCCAGTTTGGGACGGTTCCATTCAGACTTTTTACATGTTTTAATAGTAGCTAGGCCAACAATATGGTCAGATATTTTTAATGCCACTGAATTAGTTTGATTGGTGCATACTTAGCACACTAACGTACTGTATATAATGTAAACTAACATATGTGACTCAGCCAATGAATTCTATAATACTGTAGAGAGGTACGTCCTGATTTTGCCGAGTTAGACGTGTTCTGGGTCAGCATATTTTGTTGATCCAGGAACAACATTCTTGTTTGAAAATTTAGTCCTAGCAATATCCCTACCCCTAAACCTAACTCTTCCCATAAGTTATCCCTAAAATCAGAGGGAATTGCTATGTGAATAACATTGATGTAGAAGCACCTATCTGGTTGTAACCCTAAACTTGACCCTCAAATCTAATTGGTTGATTGGAATGTTGCTCCAGGAACATGTTGGACTTAGTACCCATTAGCATTCCCAATTATTTCCACAAATGACATGCTGACATCTTCTGTTAGTATAGTCTTATATTTGTCTGCTATAATCTACTAATCCCTACAATACTATCAGTGCACTACCAGGTGAGTTGTAACAATTACAGAAAACATGGACATTTAGGTTTATACACAATCATATCTTTGTGGATCCAGTGTGTCAATGACATCAAGAAAACATTACATAGCTAAAACAGCAAATGACAGACATATTGGTGAAAAACAGCACTAGAGCAGCATTCCCATCTGAGACTATACAAAGACACACAAGACTATAGATGGCATAGGTTATGGGATTGCCACTTAGTTTCCTTTGACTCATCTCAACTTGAAGACAAGTGATAATTCAACAAGATGATACATCAAATCATTTGGAGTAACTATTTACAAGTTTACCAGAGGGGAAAAAGACAAGATGATGGGAATCTGTTCAACAAAGACCACAATGCAAGTCAGACAAGAATAAGACTTTGCCCTTCAAATAAAAACCATGAATGAATTACAGTAGCAAAGAACAGCTCTAATCGTACAAGGGTTGCCAAGGTTTTCATAATATTTTTGTGACTGTGCTCTCATTTGAGACCTCTCATTGTAAATACACTCTGGAACAAGTCATTATCCCATTTTTTTGACATAATAATAAATCTGGAAAATGACATCTGCTTCCCTTTTGTGATATGAATTACACCTCAGAGCGTCTGAATTGAGCTCAGTCAGGTGCCTCCCGGCTGCCTCTGGATGAGTTAGGTTTACAGTGAGCGAAGTGAAGAAACCTGCAAGCACATGCTTTGACCGCAGCATCCCTGCACTCATCAGATGGCTGTGGGCCAAATTATGACAGGAAGGTGAGCTGCTCCTGAAGGCTTTAGCTGTGAGCTCAAAGCCATGCTGTGTTGGCTACTTACAGATCTTATGGCTGGCTCTGCACTGAACTGAACTGCACAACAGATATTAGTTAGTGTACTCTGTATTTGTATGTTTTTGTATGTGGTGTAGTCCAATGCAAAGGTACAAATCACCCCCAAGGGTAAAGTAAAATAAAAGCATTTTCACTTGCATCCTTTTGGAACCCACTGTATTTTGCATTACTGTTAAAGGCCCACTGAAGTACCTTGAAACGTATAGCATTATTCAATGTGTTGACATAATTTCCATTGAAACAGGAAGACAGGGCGGGACATATCGATCAGCTCCTCCCCTTTTTTAAAAAATATACATTACCATTGCGTTTACATCACAGCTCAGGCAGAGCTGTTGAGCTTGGTAAAGCAGCAGTTTCCTCCTAACCTCTAATTTCTCCTCCTAATCTGGTCCATATCACTTTAAAATATAGCATTCTGTGCAGAATTCAAATTGGTCTAATATGTTTTATGACCTGTGCATATGATCCGCTCTGTGCTATTGTGTCTCTGGACCTGAGCAGACTGTGTGCGAAGTGGTTCATGTGACACTAACGTGAAACCACACTTCATTTGCCCCAGTGGAAAGCATATTTACACTGTCTGAATTGTTCCATATCCCCTATTTTGTGCACTATGTGCCATTCACTATATAGAAAATAGTAATAGTGTGAACAAGTGACCGATTTCAGCCGCAGCTTCAGCGTCTTTTTTTATATTATAGGGGGCAGGATGCTTCAGATTCTAGAGAGCATTTGATTGGACAGAAAATCTGATAAGAAGCTGAAGTGCAGAGGGATGTCATCAAAATCATTCAAAAGTGAGAGACTGTAGGTTTTGAATGCTTATATCTTCTAAATGCAAATATTGTCATTGTTTTGGAACATTCTAGCTTATAGATAACAGTAAGGCTAACATAAATACTTAAAGCCAAAAAACTTGTATTTAACTTGTATGTAACACTGGCAAATGTAGTATTATGAAAATGAATGTCCAATGAGTAAATCCAAGAGGAATGTTGAGGAAATGAAAGAGAAATGACCTGCCTGATTCCTCTGGACAGCAGGAGCTGAGATAGTGATCGTCAGTGTTCTTCTGTTCTGGGACTGAGATCAAAACTCAACAGTTCTGTAAACCTCTTCTGTCTCATCTCACTCATGTCTCAGACATGTTTCCGCTTGTGTTTAGGTAGTGATATAGTTCAAGAAGGCAAACTCTGTGATTTAAGTAAACAAGAATCATTATGAAAGCAGTAGAGAATCCGAGACATATCGCTCAACAAGTGAATCTTATTCTGTGATCTGTGAGGAAGGAGATTCTTTTCAGCGGTACGTCAGCGACTGATTGTTTGGAAGATCATTTGGTTCAGATTTGGCTTCTTAAAGCTGTTACTGTCCCATCCTACCTTTACGGAATGTTGCGTCCATCACATTCTGACAAGCTTTTTTTCCTTGTCTTTGTGAGTCTATGAAAGTCATGTTTAGATCATTTTAAATATAGTTCAAGAAATTATTGCTGGGGCACAAATAATAGTGACAGAAACATGCACAGAAAAGATAAAGCTTTCTTCGTAAATAATTATTAAATCATTCCTCGTTCCCCAATGAACACTTACAACATCTCTAAAAACATAAAATTGCTCAAAGCTAATTAGTGTAAATAATTTTGGTAATTTATTTATGAAATTATCCTGGTCACAGAAGAGAAGTTAACTGGTTGTGCCGTTCATCTTATTTCGTTGATGGAAATCTCCAGTTGTTATCTGGGATGATCTCTAAAGCTCATCTCAGCGAGTGTCAGTACCCAAGGGGGCAGAGCTTAGCAAGTGTTCAGTTGGTAGTACAAGATTTTAAATAAATAATTTAAATAGAAATTTGCAAAAGATCTTTAAAAAAAATGTAAAATGATTGTTGTAATAGCCAAAAATCTAGAGTAATAGGACTTTTCTCTTTAGGACATGAAAGCAACAATGGTGGTTTTCATGATCAGTCACACCAACTTGTAAAGGTCACACAGTCAAAGTGACACTAAAACCCCAGACCTGCCAAAGAAATGTACATTCTTTTCGTTAACAACATGATGGAGCGAATTCACAAAATGTCACTGTATTTTAGCACAAAACCCTACATTTTATTCACATACTGTACCACTCGAATTACAATCCATTGAACAAAATGTTCATTACCTACAGGCCCAGTTTCATTGACTGTATGCTATATTAAAGGATTAGTTCACTTTCAAATAGAAATTTCCTGATAATTTACTCACCCCCATGTCATCCAAGATGTTCATGTCTTTCTTTCTTCAGTCGAAAAGAAATTAAGGTTTTTGATGAAAACATTCCAGGATTATTCTCCTTATAGTGGACTTCAATGGCCTCCAAATGGTTGAAGATCAAAATTGCAGTTTCAGTGCAGCTTCAAAGGGCTTTAAATACCAGACGAGGAATAAGGGTTTTATCTAGCGAAACGATCTGTCGTTTTTGAAAAAAATGTAAATATATATGCTTTATATAAGCAAATGATCTGGAATGTTTTCATCAAAAACCTTGATTTCTTTTCTACTGAAGAAAGAAGGACATGGACACCTTGGATGACATGGGGGTGAGTAAATTATCAGGAAAATTTTATTTGAAAGTGAACTAATCCTTTAATATGCGGTCTACCATGACTGAGGTCAATTAAAATGACATTTCTGCAGTGTATGTTTCTGATCACATTGTGCTGTCATCCAATTGTCTTAAATGCCAGTCTCTATAACTCTCAATCAGCACAGGACACAAAGGTATATTGCCTGTAAAGCCATAATTGATTTGATTGTTTGGGTTAAACGACACCTTGCCCCATGTGCCATGTTGTGTTAAGAGTTTAGTGGAGTATATGAGCTGAGGGAAGGTCAGAACAGATGGAAACAAGTGTGTCATGGTCAGAGAAGGTGACGGATAAGCAGGGCTGTCAGGATGACTAATTGCCCGGGGCAGCGGGTCTCGCTGTGGGGTGTTAACAATCACTGCACTGGAAAGAGAGCTATTTGACAGCACGTTCAGAGTTCGTCAGCTGATCTGAACAGAAGCGCCTCTGTTGGCAGGTTGTTTCTCTGGATTATTGTTGTGCCACTAATGACAAGGGGTGCCAAACTGTCTTAACAGAAAATAAAGACCATTTCAAAAGTCTGTACACATCTATGTTCTGCTTAAAGGAGAAAAAAAGAGACAACTCTTATTATTATTTATGCACCCTTGTGTCATTCCAAAGCTTTATGCCTTTCTTTCATTAAACAAATAGACAATGTTCACATTTATCTTTTAAGGACTTATGCAGGTTATGCAATATCTCTGTCCTTACATAACCATTATGGATTTCCTGCTTCCTCCCTGATTGATCTCTGTTGTGTCTTATTAATCAGCCTTGTTTTTCTTAGTTAGCCCTTGTGTGGATTTACTTGTTTGCCGTGACCTTTTTCAGGTCTGTAATTTGTTTCTTCGCATGGAATGACAGCATGCGGTAACCAGGCAAAACATGCATCTATTTTCTAAATGTATGTTATATACCTTATCTTGAAATGATTCATCCATGCATATAATTTTTTTGATCCTGTAAACTTTAAAGGTCCCGTTCTTCGTGATCCCATGTTTCAAACTTTAGTTAGTGTGTAATGTTGTTGTTAGAGTATAAATAAAATCTGTAAAATTTGGACTTCCGCTTCCGGCCGAATGGAGTGAGCAACGAAGTTAGGCAGCTCCGCAAAAGTTTCAACAATTTAAGTATCCTGGGTCAACGAACATCACCCTTTGTCTGTAATTTATCTATAAAAATAATTTAGGACAATATTTGATATGAAGGGCACTCGGAAATACACACAAAAAACTCTACAAGCCACACCCGCACCGGTTGGCACTGCTCCGGCTAACGACTCTGCTAACAAGGCCTCAACCGGCACTGCGAATGCTATTGCAGCACAGGCTGACGCTAACACTGCTCCAGATGGTGAAGCTCTGGCCTGCTCACGAGATGAAGGCATGATGGCGGAAGAAGAAACGCCTCTTTCTGTAGGAATATTTCGAAGTGAACTACGTGCTTACCGCGAAAACTTAAAGAATGATATAAAAGCGGAAATCGAGATTATGCATCAAGATATACGCAAAGACATCACATCGCTACGGGAGGAAGCTAAAGCGGACATTAACACGCTTCGAAACAAACTTTCACAGAAAATAGAAACATTGCACAGAGCCCATACTGAAACGGCAGACACACAGAGAGAGATGGAAAGATCTCTCTGTGATGTTTCGGATAGAATAACCGCCATGGACAAAGCACACGCAACCTTACAGAAGGACTACAATAAACTACAGGAAAAATACATGGACCTGGAGAACAGAAGTCGCAGGCAAAACCGACGCGTGGTGGGAATTAGCGAAGGGATGGAGGATGGGAACCCAAGCCGCTTCATAGCAGAGTTTTTTTCAGAAGTGCTCGGTGAAGAAAACTTTGAATCACCAATCCTGATAGATCGAGCTCATAGAACCCTGGCCCCTAAACCCCGAGCAGGAGAGCGTCCAAGAGCGATGATAGCTCGCCTACACTACTACACCGACAAGGAGAAGATTCTGCAACTATCCAGGAGCAAAGGCAACCTATTTTACAAAGGATCACCTGTACATATTTTTCCGGATATGAGTCCAGAGGTCAGCAAGCTGCGAGCTTCTTTCAACCCGGTTAAGGTGAAACTACGCAACGCTGGAATACCCTACAGTCTGTACTACCCGGCAAAGTTGATCATAACGATGGGCAATACCAAACATTCGTTCACTGACCCACGGGCAGCTGAAAACTTTATCAAAACCCAGGCCCCAACAACTGCACAGGGAGTAGAGGATTAAAGGTATTTGAGTATTCCTTTCAACAGACAATGGTGATGCCACCAAGGAAAACATACTAAAAGGCACTTCTCTTTGGACACATGTAACACATGTTTAATTTAGAGGATATTGGAGTAAAGTTGATAGAGAGAAAAGGAGGGGGAAGAACAATTAGGTAAACAATTATACAACAAGTATGTGTGTGAATGCATGGGTGTATGTAGGTATATGCATATGTATATTTATTTTACTGCATTTTATTTTTTTATTTATTTATTTTTTTTTTTTTATTTATTTATTTATTTATTTATTTATTTTATTTTATTTTTTTTTTTCCTCCACCCCTTTTAAAGTTTTGTTTGTCATTTATTTATTTGTTATTTATCTAGTTTCTATGCGTATTGGACATAAACTGATTTAAATTTCAAGTTTAGGGAAGGGGCTTAGGAGTTAAATTTAATTACTATATTAGATTTGATTTGTGTTTACTTTTATTCAATAAGAGTGTGCCACAACTACAAGAGATCTGACCCAGGAGTATATAGTTTACAACTTTAGGAGTTAAGTGGGTAAGTCAAGTGTCCACGGACTTAGGGATTAGGAACGTAGGGATCTTTATGAAGATCTTTTCTGTTCTTTGTTTTTACCCTAGCACGTTTAGTTTAGGGATGTTGAAAAAGTTCATATGTTCAGTCTTTGTTCTACTTCAGAGGATGTCACACAAGATAGTTTTCACTACCATGCATTAATTAAATATAACACCATATTGGCTAAAACAACTCCGCACAACTTGGTCAAATTTGTGACTTGGGATTGCAAAGGGCTTAATGGAACCATAAAACGGTGTAATATTTTAGCACATTTGAAAAAAATAGATATGGATATTTGCTTTCTACAAGAAACGCACTTGAAAAATCAAGATCACAACAGATTACGTAATAAATGGATTGGACAGATATTTCACTCTAACTTCGGTGCAAAGAGTAGGGGTACAGCAATATTAATTAAAAAAACAGTACCGTTTATTGCTTCAAAGATAATTCCAGACTCTCAAGGCAGATTCATCATAGTCACTGGTAAACTTTATGATAATTTGATCACATTAGTAAATATATATGCGCCCAACGTTGATGACGAACAATTTATAAACTCATTGTTATTAAAAATACCTGACATGGACTCTCATCAACTGATAATTGGGGGAGATTTTAATTTAGTGCTTGATTCTGACCTGGATAGGTCATCACGGAGACCGGTTACTGTGACTAAAATGGCAAAAAGTGTTAAGAAATTCATGAATACTTATAAAATAATAGATCCATGGAGAACCCTGCACCCCAATACACGGCAATATTCTTATTATTCCCCAGTTCATCAGACTTATACCAGAATAGATTACTTTTTAATAGATAGTAAACTCCTTCAACAAACGAAACATTGCAATTATGAAACTTTAATGTTGTCAGATCATAGTCCTCTAACTCTGCATTTAACTTTCGGATATAAATCAAACATCGAAGATCTGGAGGTTTGATAACAGCATACTATCAAGCAAAGAAGGAATAGAAGAAATAAAAAAGCACATAAATTTGTATTTATCATTTAATGACACTCCAGATGTCACAAAATCCACCCTCTGGGAAGCGTTAAAGGCATTCATTAGAGGCCAGATAATCTCATGGAAAAGCCTGAAAAACAAGCAACAAAGGGAAAAAGAAACTCAACTAAAAAAAGAAATAATAGAAACGGACAGACAACATTCATCTAGCCCCTCAGTAACTCTACATAAGAAAAAGCTGGCTTTGCAGACCGAACTGAAATTAGTATACACTTCCAGAACAGTTAAAATGTTGACCAAAGCAAGGCATAGATATTATGAACAAGGGGAAAAAATGGGTAAGATTTTGGCTCAACAAATTAAAAAACAAACTGCATCAAGGATGATTACGGAAATCCGCACAGATTCAGGCCAAGTTACAAGAGACCTACAGGGGATAAATGATACATTTTACATACAGTTTCTATAAAAAACTATATACTTCAGAATCCAAGAAAAACCCCACATTCATAGATATGTTTTTTGATAAAATGTCTATTCCAACAATTAGTTTAGAAAATTTAGAACAACTGGAAAAACCCATAACAAAGCAAGAAATTGAACAAGTTATAAACAGTATGCAAAATTCTAAAGCGCCTGGTCCAGACGGCTACACTTCAGAATTTTACAAAGCCTTTAAAGAGCAGATCTCGATATTGCTGTTAGATGTATTTAATGAAGCCTTACATAGGGGCTCTCTACCTCCAACATTTTACCATGCAAGCATTTCTCTTATTCACAAAAAAGACAAGGATCCTTTAGACCCCGCGTCTTATAGACCGGTGAGCTTACTCAACGTGGACAATAAAATACTTGCAAAAATTGTAGCTACACGGCTGGAAACAATCTTACCGACAATCATTTCACAGGACCAAACTGGGTTTATCAAAAACAGACAGTTGTTTTTTAATATTAGAAAATTACTAAATATAATTCACACTCAGGATAAAAAAAATCTACACCCTGAAATTTTACTTTCCTTGGATGCGGAAAAAGCTTTTGACAGGGTCGAATGGGATTATCTCTTTTCGACCCTGTCAAAGTTCGGATTTGGCCCAAAAATTATATCTTTGGTAAAATTATTATATGCCCAACCCCAGGCTTCAGTGCAGACTAACAATATGCATTCAAGTTATTTCCCTCTCAGCCGCTCGACTAGACAGGGCTGCCCGCTCTCGCCATTACTTTTTGCAATAGCCATTGAACCCCTGGCTCTTTTATTACGGGCAACGGAGGAGTTCATTGGGATTAAAAGGGGAAAAACGGAACATAAGGTTTCTCTGTACGCGGATGACCTGTTACTATACATTTCAAACCCTGTTAAATCTGTTCCTGTGATAATGGAAATTTTGAAAGAATTTGGAGCAGTATCAGGTTACAAATTGAACTTATCAAAAGGTGTCTTATTTCCAATTAATTCTAAAGCCCGTATGAATACTAATGTGTTTAATATCTTTTCTTTTTCAATTTCAACTGAATTTAAATATCTTGGGATAAATATCACGCAGGAATATAACGGCCTCTTTAAGCACAACTTTTTGAAATTATATGATCAAACGAAAAAGGATATAGAGTCATGGAAAAATCTACTACTTTCACTAGCAGGTCAAATAAATATTATTAGAATGAACGTTCTGCCTAAGTTTTTGTTCTTGTTCCAATGTATTCCTATTTGGATAGCCAAAGCATTTTTTAGTAAACTAGATTCCCTCATGTCATATTTTATATGGAATGGAAAAACTCCTAGAATCAAGAAAATGTTCTTGCAAAGACCAACTTGCCAGGGAGGAATGGGATTACCCTGTTTCCGACGTTACTACTGGTCATGTAATATCCGCTCAATGTCGTTTTGGTTGTCCACTCAGGGGGCTGATTGGAGTAGGATGGAGAGTGAAAGCTGTTATCCCACCTCGTTAAAAGCATTACTTTATTCAGCTTTGCCAATTTCAAAACAAAAACCTGAGAACCCAGTAGTTTCTCATTCAGTTAAAATCTGGTCCCAGATTAGGATGCATTACGGATGGAGGGATGCGTCAGCTTTAAGTCCATTGATTAATAATCATACATTTCCTCCATCAGTCTTAAATATGACATTTCTTCAGTGGGAATATAAAGGTATTCGATGTTTAAAAGATTTATTTATTGAAAATATTTTTCCCACATTCAAACAATTACAGAGCAAATACAGTTTGGAAAATAAAGATTTCTTTAAATACCTACAGATCCGAAGTTTTGTTAAGTGCTTATTTCCGTCTTTCCCTAATCAGCCCCCAAATTCTGCAATGGAAACAGTGTTTTTGTCTAATCCATGTCAAAGAGGGCTAATTGCTAAAATTCACAATGTGCTATCACAGGAAGAAACAACACCTACATTGGACCATTTGAAAAGAGCCTGGCAAGATGACCTAGGAGTGTCTATTACAGACAACCAATGGTCAAAAGCCCAAAGAAATGTTCATTCTACCTCTGTTTGTATTAGACATGGTCTTTTGCAGTTCAAGGTGCTTCACAGATTGCATTTATCCAAATTAAAGTTGTCAAAGATGTTTCCTTCCATTAGCCCTTCTTGTGATAGATGTTCACATGGGCCAGCCTCTCTTGCACATATGTTTTGGAAGTGCCCTCACATTACGACCTATTGGAACACTATATTTCAAACCCTTTCCAAGATTTTGAAAAAACAGCTTAAGCCAGAACCAATTTGGGCTCTTTTTGGTGTGAAACCTGTCTATGTACAACTTTCGGATACCCAAAACAGCATGGTTTGTTTTGTGACCTTGTTAGCACGGAGATTGATTCTCTTGTGTTGGAAACAAAAAATGCCCCCTGCTCACTCAGCCTTAATGAAAGACATAATGGGTCATTTGAAATTGGAGAAAATTAAATACTTGTTAAGGGGGAAGTCTGAAATATTTTATTCAATGTGGCAAACTTTCATTGACTACTTTGGTGAGAATGTTTAATTGATTGGCTTAGCATGGAAATAGAAATGATGCCCTCTGATGTACGTTGTTTGTTATTGTGTTTTTGTCTTTCTGTATTTGATATGTAAAAAACCTCAATAAAAAGAATTATAAAAAAAAAAAAAATCTGTAAAATTTTAAAGCTCAAAGTTCAATGCCAAGCGAGATATTTTATTTAACAGAAGTTGCCTACATCGAACGGCCAGTTTGGACTACATCCCTCTACTTCCTTCTTTAATGACGTCACTAAACAGTTTTTTGACTAACCTCCGCCCACAGGAATACACAAGAGTTGCGTTTGTAGAGTGTGTTTGTTGCCATGTCGTCGAAACGCTGTTATTTTCATCCCGCAGTCCAATCACCGGGTCTGATTCTGGCTCAAATTGATAGGGTAAAATTAAAGACATGTTTACAATAACACAATCAAAGCTTCAAAAAACCACAAAAAACGGGACCTTTAATAAAAATATCATATAACTGGATCTTTCCAATGAAACGTCAAGAATTCTCCAATCATTTAGTGCTCCTAACTCCACATCTGCAAGCTCACGCTAAATACAAGATGATAGTGAGCATGTCTGAAAGAAAGATTTAAAACATTTCTTGTTTGTTGCTGCAATGTCGTTTGAGCTCCGTCAAGTTGATTCTTAATCCTTTGTTTTCATCTGGGATGTCCTGTTACTTCATCCTCAACAGTAAAATATCTGGGTGTTATATTAGACAACAACTTGAGTTTCAAAAATCATATTTCATATTACAAAAAACAGCTTTTTTTTTCAAAAACTTCTTCTACTTCAGAAACATTGCTAAGCTTCGGAACATATTATCTGTTTCTGATGCAGAAAAGTTAGTTCATGCATTCATGAACTTTAGACTAGATTACTGTAATGCATTACTAGCTGGTTGTCCTGCATCCTCAATAAACAACCTACAGTACAATTAGTCCAAAATTAGTCCAAAAGAGATGCTTCTTACCAGGTCAAGAAAATATAATCATATAACAAGAATTTTATCATCTCTACACTGGTTACCTATTAAGTTCTGTATCAGTTATAAAGTATTGCTGCTAACCTATAATGCCCTAAACAGTTCAGCTCCTGCATATTTAACTGAGCTTCTATCGCTCTACAATCCTTCAAGCTCTTTAAGATCACAAAACTCTGGACTTCTGGTTGTATCTAGGATATATAAGTCTACTAAAGCAGGGACAGCATTTTCACATTTGGCTCCTAAACTCTGGAATAGCTTTCCTGATCATGTTCGGGGCTCAGACTCAATGTCCCAGTTAAAATCTAAAGATGCATCTCTTTAGCCAAGCATTCATATAATGCATCTCATAAACTTGGAATTCAGTTATATCAGATGAAATGTGCATGACTATGTTATGAACAGCAGCTACTGGATGCCCATCTTGAGGTAACTAGCGATTACGCCAGATCCTGTTTGGATCCAGCTTCTTATGAAGACTTCAGATAAGCCAACACCTGTGAAGAGATGACTGCAATGACTTCAGATGACGCAAACTATATTGTAATCATTACAATCACAACTTGTAATAACTGCTTTAATGAGCTCATTGTTTCTGCCTAAATGAATACATGATGTTAGCTAATGGCATGATTTGTATTATCTTAAAACTTTATATTTCTGACATAGAGACATTACTTTGAAACAGTCACCTCTGATAACTGATCACTGTAAATTGTAATGTAGAAACATGGATTTTCTGTAAAGCTGCTCTGAAACTATAGGGCTTTTCACACCGTGCTTAATCCCGGGTTATCATCATTCTAAACACCGCTTTTAACAACGGGTTGTAATTTAGAAGCGGGGTTAGCATCGCTTTTTACCCGGGGTTATGAAACCCTGCTCCGGAGACGGGTTAGCACCACTTTTGGGGTGTTAACCCCACATTGCAGTGCCAACCTAGTACAGTGTGAAACCATGCAGTGTTAGAATGTTATGCTAGACGCTTAGCAACAGACAACCAATCACGTGCCTCATATTTGTCTACTTTGGCCAGTCACGGAAACACTGTGCATTGTACATATACAGCAAATTCAGTGTTTGTGAGGAAAAATGTCAAATGCTGACAGAAAACGTGACAATTTGAGTTTAGAAGAGACCGTTTCATTCTTACCTTTATAGTCCGAAATGCCCATTCAATATAAACTCAATAGTACAGTCAATAAGAGGATGTGCAATGCTAGAGCTATGTAAACAGGTTGCGTATTGCGTTTATCCAATCAGTGACACTGACACCGCAAATATGCAAATAAGAACATTAACCCAGGGTTGAGGAATGTACAATGTGAAACGTCAGTTTATGAATACCCAAGATTAATTGTTAACCCCGGGTAAATTATGAGCAGTGTGAAACGTGAAGCAAGATAATCCAGGATTTAATTTACCCGGGGTTTAGAACCCAGGGTTAAATATTTCAAGAGTAAAAAGCCCTTATATGTATTGTAAAAAGCGCTAAACAAAAAATGTGAATTGAACTGAATTGGAGACTCTGCTTCCAGTAAAAACCTGGCCAGTTCCTCAATGAGCTTTATTCCCACAACATGCCTTGTCAACAAGTACAAGATGGAGGCAGTGATGTTGACAAAGAGGAATGACTGAGAGCCTCTATATGCGTCACAGACTCCTTAAAATAAACTCAGAGAAAGCACAAGTATATTACACAGACTTTCCTCTCTGGAGAGACAGTGGTTTTTGGGGTAACCGAGATACTAAAGAGAGTAAACCTGTAAAAAGAGCATGAAGGCCACTGGAGGATGTGATTTTAGAGCCTACTCCTTCACTACCCCACACTGGGCCTGACACAGACGTGAGCAGCTGGAGATGGAGCTGACAGGTAGAGCTGGAGAGCCACAGCGGTGACCCAGAACACCGCTTGACTGCTGTTCACTGTTTTTATTAACCCCTGTAACCTCCACAGCTTTTTTTGCAGGGACCGAAAACTATGAATATAACAAAGTCTGCTATATTTTACAACAAAATTGAGTTTAATTCATACACACCCATAACCCATAAACACATCCACACACCTCCCGGTTCTCAGGATTTTATGGGGAAATAGGTTTATTGCAAGCAACTAATAGCCAATTAGCATTGCATAGGTGCTGTATATTCCATGGTCACCCGTTCCAGTGTTAGGACGGAAAATCTGGTTATCCAGGTGTATTCTGCAATTAATATACCAACAGTCATGTCCACTCAGTCAACAGAAATGTCAAGTGTGACAAGACGCTAAATGGGAGTACTTATGTAACTTCCTTTGAATGTTGGAAAACCAGAGAGCGATGGAAGATGGAAGCATAATTTAAACTAAGAGTTCTTAACGGTCTTGTTGCAGCCTCAAATGTTACTACAAAATGGATGGTTCTAGTGCAGGATTCTAAATGATCAATGCAGCCTTCCATTCATGGTAAAATACACAATATAGCAAGAGCCATGATGCAAAACATCTGATTTTACTGATTTTACCAAATCACTGCAAAGCAGAGGTAGGTAGTTACGTGCTTTTACTTCTACTTGACTGTTTATTTCTATAAGTACTTTAACCTGAGTACATATAGAGGCCAAAATATGTTTATTAGTTGGCCTTATAATTTGGCCAGCTTTAATTATATTATTTTTTATAGACTACATCTACAATCAAAATATGGATATCAAGCCTTGTTCAGTTTTCATCTTTAACTGGCATTGGGATCAAGTCTACCTGTATAAAAGCTCAGCTTCTGTAATATCCCTAAAGAGTTTTCCATATTCCAGCTACTGCCGTGTCTAATATCCCGCACTGGTAACGTGACCCTGTGCAGAGGCCTGAAGGCTTGATCTGTCAGAGGCCTAATGCTCGTTTGATTTGGCCTCCGTTCCTCCAGACGGCTCGACATCATATCTGAGCTGCGGTCATGAGTGTGTCTGTCTGTGACTGCTCCGGTATGCGTATGTTGACAGACTGTCATTGAGTTATAGATTGTACCTCTGTCACTTAATACTGCACATAATCTCAGCCATTCTCTGTCCTTACATAACACTCAAGACTATCAATCATACTCTATGTGAATATCACTGAGAGCAGGGTTGGAGACGTGGTCTGGCTGGTATTGTACATGCTCCAACACGATGCTTATGCAAGCGTTGTGGGTTTGATGTGTCATTTCCCGAACCCACCCCCACTTCATTTCTTTGTTGAGAATAGCATACTATTCTACTATTCCTGCTGCATGCATACTGTGAGATGCCTCTTGCTAAATTAAGCATCATGTGAAAGACATAGGGTAGATAAAAGTTTATCGTTGCATGATGCTCACTGTTTCACAAACTATTTTAAAAAGGGAGCAGTATTAGGTACACTACTGTGCAGTAAGCAGTATGATAGTTTTTCCATTCACAGCCAACACAACCTCACTTGCAAATTTTTTAATTTAAATTTCTTTGCAAAAAACACTGAGGTCAAGCTAATAAGATTGAGATATTAAAACAGATTTGAAATCTGTGAGGCTTTCATTGTCAGATGTAATTCATGAATTTGATAATGTCCCAGAATGCAAACATCCTCTAAACAGGAAGCAGTTTGTAAAGTTGAATTGTATAATGGAACATAAGCATACAGGGTTGATGATGTAGCCCATGGGGGGAAAAAAACAAACACACACTAATATGGTTATTTACACACAACCAAGTTTGCACTGTAGCAGACCTGTATCCCATTGAAGAGGAGCGATAACAAGCAACTGAATGACGTGGCCTGTTTTCTTTCTGTGTTTTGTTTCTCCACCGGGTTCCTGTATGTACCTGTCATAACGCATGATTCCCACATTCAGTCCGTCTGCTGCTGATGAGCTGATAATTTAGTGAGTTTTGGCTGGAGACAGTGTTTTTAATCTGAATTTATTACACACACATGACACAAGAGCTCAAGCCTCAAGCACTCTACTCAAGTTAGATTAGAGTTAGAGTTATATATATATTATATATATATATATATATATATATATATATATATATATATATATATATATATATATATATTGTGTGTGTGTGTGTGTTAGGTTTGAGTTGATAAAACAATGCAATGACATTTGATTTTCAAAACTGGAAACCCTTTGGAGCCAACATACGTAATCATTATACAGCTATGTGTAATACTTGATTGTAATTGGTCAATTGTGTTTTCATAATATTGCCTGTCAAGTCAAGTCACCTTTATTTCTATAGCGCTTTTTACAATGCAGATTGTGTCAAAGCAGCTTTACATTGATAACTGGTATATAATTTTGGCTGCACAGCAGCTCTTAAAGAATAGTGTCAATGCAGGCAGATCAAAGCACTGTTGAATAAATGTCAAGAATATTGTTGAATATCAAATGTCAAGTCAAATGTCAAGTGTCCCCAACTAAGCAAGCCAAAGGCGACAGCGGCAAGGAACCCAAACTTCAACAGGTGACATCAGGTGGCAAACTATGGTGATCTATGTTGATATGTCATCTATGTCATTCATAGCAACACCGTATGTCAGACCACTTATCCATGTAACGGAAAGCTTCCATCATACTAACTCGAAGGTATCCATCCTCTTGCATCTCAGTTAGCGATCATATTGAAAATGAAATCAGAGGACTTCAGTATTAATATCACTGTAATCTTGTTGTAATGTTTGTCTTGTTTTTCAGGCCGATTTCTTTGTATGGTCACACTTTAGTTTGGGTAACAATATTCAGTTACACTTTGGTATAAAGAACACACATAAACTATTAACTACGACTTTTCCCTCAATAAACTCCTAATTTACTGCTTATTAATAGTTAGTAAGTTAGTTGCTAAGTTTAGGTATTGGGTAGGATTAAGATTATAGAATATGGTCATGCAGAACAAGGCATTAATATGTGCTTAATAAGTACTAAAACAGCCAATATCATAGTAATATGCATGCTAATAAGCAACTATGCATAGCAATAAGCAACTTAAAAGACCCTAAAATAAAGTGTTACCCAATATTCACTATTAACCCCTTAGCATTCCTGTATAAATTGGCCTAAAATGCCTTAAAAAAGCATACCCCATGTAAATTGCATGCTGTTTTTGAACCATTTAGAATATATGCATGGTTTTGGACTCTTTTGAAAGGTATGTATATCACGGACAGTACAGTGGAACGCTAACAGATTAACTATGACTTTTGCCTCAATAAGCTCCCTATTTACTGCTTATTAATAGTTATTAAGGTAGTTGTTGTAGTTGTTCAGTTAAGGTATGGGGTAGGATTGAGGGATGTAGAATATGGTCATGTAAAATGCATCAATATGTGCTTTATAAGTACTTATAAAGAGCCAATATGCTAGTACAGAGGTGGCCAACGTCGGTCCTGCAGAGTTCCAACCCTGATAAAAATTCACCTGTCTGTATCTTTCTAGAAACCCTTCAGACCTTAATTATCTTGTTCAGGTGTGTTTGGAGAAAAAACTCTGCAATATGCAAGCTAATATGCTACTAGTTAATAGTGAGAATTGGTCCCCAAACTAAAGTGGTACCCTTTGTACATTGTAATGAATAATTCAATTAATACTGGAGTGCAGCATACTAATAAGAAGGTAAGCTAGGATTTTATATATTTCATGTCCACATAATTATTTATTTGGTGACATATAGAGTTCCTCACATGAATTACTGGAAGAGCCAAACTGGTAAGTGGGAGTCCACATAACTTGGTCATATATTTAAGTGATATCACATGAGTGTTGTGATATGCACAGAACTTGTTGAATGCGTGTTTTTTTTTTTTTTTTTTTAGGACCACATTGTGATAATAAAGCATATTTCCCCCCAAAAATTACACAAGAGTAGGATGGTCATGTTGTCCAGGTATGACAAACAGGAGGAAGTGAGCGCTCTGATCAACTAAGTCCAGCAGGTATTTTTAGAAGCGCTGATGTGGCGATGTCATTCTCAGCTGCAGCTCAAACAGCACTGGTGTGTGAGACAGACCCGGCAGACAGACAGAACCACTGAAACCACACGTCTGTCTGACACATCATTTCCTCCTCATGCACAGAGTGTCTGAGATGAAAGCACACAAAACAAGTGTACTCTCAAAACAACATTTAATAATTATTATATATATATATATATATATATATATATCAGAGGTTGCGTTAGACTGTAACTTTGTCCGTCATTTTGACGGACAGGGTCGTAAAAAATCCGTCATAATCTATTATTACCCGTCATT
Organism: Megalobrama amblycephala; assembly: GCF_018812025.1. Lineage (NCBI taxonomy): Eukaryota > Metazoa > Chordata > Actinopteri > Cypriniformes > Xenocyprididae > Megalobrama > Megalobrama amblycephala. The sequence goes on from NC_063044.1 coordinate 24,892,434, forward strand.
TTAATTTTCATCTTTTAATTATAATAACACATTTAATTGCTTTTATTTTTGCTCACATTTGAACAAAAATAAAAGCAATTAAATGTTTTATTATAATTAAAATATGAAATTAAAATGACGGGTAATTCACACGTGAAATTTCTCTGTACGTGTTGGTAGCTATTAAAGAAAACGTGGTTTCATATTTATGTTTAAATAGTCCTATGTTATGTTTTAAATTCATTAATCTATTTGATTATGAAAAGTGAACAGCATGAGTAAGATGCATCATAAGATGCGCATGTCGGGAGACATGGAGTGTGTCAGACAGGATTTCGAACTTCATAAAGTTTATTTTGTAGAAAGCCTTTCTTTAAAGTGAATTTCGTTTTGTAAAAATTGTATCTTAATTTTAATCAATGTTTCATCAACCAATTGCCTGGATGTAATAAATAAGAAGCAAATATAGTAGAAAATATAATCATGACATGGAGGCGCGGGCGCGATCACTGGCGCGTGAACTGGAACGCGTCTTACAGGAATGAACCGAAACTCAGCATATAGGTTGCTTGCCTCAGAGACATGAGAAATATATCTATAGAAAGGATGAAATATCTGCTTTAACGAAAACGAAATAATTCAAATCGAAAAGAAATAGACTACTCAGTTTATGTAGAATAAACCGAATGAATTGTGCATTCTCTCTCTAAGCGCATACATGAGGAGATGAGGAGAGTCAATGTCAACTTCATCTTTGCCGCCGACACTGATTCAGAAAACATTACTTCATTAATAAACAATTAAAATGTCTCCTTGCTGTTTTGGTCACATTCATAAGACCAATATCGATTCGTAAATCCCAGGCTATATGCCCTTTTCAGTTGACAAATAAACAGTAGCTACATAGTGCGCCTCCCACCCAATAAATCGCAATAGGCTGAAAGCTTTGTGTTGCTTTTGATATGGAACAAAGTCTCAGATTTAAAATTCTGTCCATTTCATTAAGAAATTCAAGCAATAAATACCGTTTTGGCGCTCTTTAAGGTGGCGTCATATATTGTTGCAGCTTCCGCCTGTGCGTTATCAAACGCATAGCAAAAGATTCGTGCCAGTTTCATTTTTGTTCTGGATCCAGAGCTCTGCTACTACATTGGAGCGCACTCGCCACCAACTGGACAGGGGTGTGAATTACAGTTACAATTTACAATAGATCACCCTCAGTGTAAGCTGTCAACGTGACGGACGGCCTTCAGATTTTTCCGTCAATGTTACAAAAATTAATTTTCGGTTAACGCGACCTCTGATATATATATATATATATATATATATATATATATATATATATATATATATATATATAAGGGTTTATAAACAGGCAACATTAATGACTCATTTATGAAAGCATTATTAAACATTGATAGGTAGTTATAACATCATGAATCAAAAGAATGACATTTATACAATACCTGCCAAATAGAGGAACAAATTTCTGTCCTTATAATGAATTCTTAATAAAGCTCAACAGTGTTTATTCATAAAAATGAAAATGATGTATGTCATGATGCAGCAAAAACAGACCATTAGAGTGATGCTGGAAAGTAAGTCTCACTACTTTCTGCCCCTCACAACAGTCACAATCCCTGTTAAGTGGTTATGCAGTATCGGCTTGTCTTTTGTTTATTTTCAGGGGCATTAAAACGTCTGGTCAGACTCAAACATGACTTCACTGTGTCGGCCACAGAGAACTCCAGTTATTTTTCTTTATTTTCTTCATTGAATGAGATAACACTGATTGACACTGAGAGCAGGAGGTTCTTAAAATGTTTACAGTCTTGATGTAACACTAACATAAGATCGTATCACTCAGTAGTTTTTCTTGGCAATGAAGTTCAGCTGAGGTGTGTTTAAACATCTATTACAACTGCAACTCTGCGACCAGAATTATTCTGCTTTATTACAAATTTAACATCTGAACACAGAAAGAAGAATACATTTAAGAGGAATTCTAGTCAGGGTATGTCATTTATTATCTCTCTCTCACTCTCTCTCTCTCTCTCACACACACACACACACACACAAAGAGCAATGCTCACCACTAACAAGGTGGCAGTGTTGCACTGTGTCTATCCTGACATTCAACCAGCTCGACACTCATCGCACAGACAGATCTCTCTGAAGGAGGTTATTTTACTATGAATCCTTCCCTTACCATTTGATAAAACTGTTGAGGTTTCCTTTGTGCAAAAATAAACTTTAGCAAACTTTAAAAAAAGAATACTTATAATGTAAATAATATGCTTTAAAAGAATATACTTAAAGGGACAGTTCACCCAAAAATGAACATTCTGTTATCATTTACTCACCCTCAAGTTGTAGTTTTTTTTTCTTCTGTTGAACACAAAAGAAGATTATTCTGAAGATTTTTTTTTTCTTTTTTTTTTCCATACTATGGAAGTCAGTGGGGCCCATCAACTGTATTCTTCAAAAAATCTTCTTTTGTGTTCAAAAGAAGAAAAAAACTTGAGGGTGAGTAAATAATGAGAGAATTTTCATTTTTTGTGAACTATCCCTTTAAGTATATTCTTTTAATATACTTAAATAGGGGGCGATTTCGGACAAGCCCATGTTTATCTGGTTCAGGTGTGTTTAATTAGGCTTAGATCTAAACTTCATATTCGTTTCATATTCTAATCTCCTAATAACGTCGCACCCAAGGTGGCCGTGTTCCAGTAAACAGGCCGGAAAAGTAAGATGGACGCGCCCATGCAAACCTTTGTTGTGCTTGCTCTTTTTGAACACAAACACATAAAAAGTGGTATTTTGCACATATAATGCTGAAGTATAAGGCTGGATAGTACTGTGTGCACCACTGAGTTTATTAAAACACAGAAAAAACTGAAGTACTAATATACAATTTATTACTACTGTTTCTTTATGGTTGATGCGCTGAGCAGCCATATTGGATTCTGAAGTCGGAGTTGTTGCACTTCTCTTGAGTTTTCCAGTCACAACTCCAACTTGAGGCGGTGTTTCAGTTTAAAGTTCCAACTAGGAGCTAGGAATTTCCCACTTCCAAAGACAAATGGAACACACATTGCACACCTTAGAACATTCATCAACCAATCAGAATCAAGCATTCAACAGCCCTGTAGTATAAAAAGTAATAGCACGCCCCCTACATGCGATGCAGTATCATGTAGGATGGAAAGATACAGTGGACATATTGTTGGACAAAAATAAACACTTATCAATGACATTTTTCTCAATAAAACTCCTAATTGTATGAAAGCCACAGGTTAATAATAACAGTGGTATCACTGATTAAAATACATACACAGGTTTTGACAGCATGTATTATGCATATCTTTATTTTGTAAGTCAGCAGTGCTTTCTTACCCAGATCAGTGAACGGACACAAATGACCTTTTGACTGGGAAGCACACATGATTTGGTGAAACTGTGCTCTGTGCTTAAACATTGGTGTTGACTTAACGAAAATGAGTGTTTCCTCTGACCCATTTCCACTTTTTCATATTGAAAATAATAACGGCTCCATTTCAGGCATGCTTTCAAAAAACTCCAGTAGCCCTCCGTGATTAACTGAGATTATTTGAGTGGCTTTTCCTGTCTGGACTGAGGTGTGAGCTCCCATTTCATTTCTGATGAATGACAGCCGTCTCTGGGTGTAAAATAATAGACAACAGTAATTTACAGGCCAAACCTGGGCGTCATGAGTTCGATGCTCTCTTACCTTAGACCCCATCCAGAATAAATGGCTTTCGCATTGCAAGATGACTTACTACAGTCAAGTCAAGTCACATTTATTTTTATATCGCTTTATACAATAGATTGTTTCAAAGCAGCTTTAAAGTGATCAACAGGAAAATAATGATTAAATGATGAAGATATAGTTCAGGAGTAAATCAGCTCTAAAAAGAAAAAAAAAGTGTCATTGCTCACTTGAAGTCAGTTCATTGTTGATTCAGTTCCATTGTAAAGATCATCGATTATTAAATTAGTTCAATTCGGCTGTAAATCAGCTCTGTGGAAAACAGTGATGTCATCATCCAGATCAGTTCAGTTCTCATACAATAGTGTCAGTGCAGTCAGATCAATAATATTGTTGAATATTAAGTGTCCCCAATAAAGCAAGCCTGAGGCGACAGTGGCAAAAACCCAAACTTCATCAGGAGAAAAAAAACCTTGGGAGAAACCAGGCTTAGTCAGAGGGCTAGTTCTCCTCTGGCCAACGAACACCATGTGATTGTGATTCAGCCTGCATCACAAGTCAGAAATCAGGGGCCGTATTCACAAAACATTGTATCTTACCACTAAGAGTTCTCCTAAATAGCAGTAAAAGTTCTTAGCTAAGAGTTTTCTTTTAAAACCTATTCACAAAGCAGCTGAGACAAACTTTTACTAAGGAATAGACTGAAGTCTTAAGCTAAGAGTAAGGGCGGGGTTGACTTCGTTGCTATGGAGTAAACACACAGTGATTGGCTGATGGGGAGGAGTCAGCGATTTAATCATAGAAATATTGTAGAATGAGGTGTCATGTTTCCATATTAAAATAATGGTTTTAAAATACAAATGTTGCCCTATTCAAATAAATATTTTTTTTAATAAAAATGTTGCCAAAGTCAAAATAAAATGTTGCCATATTGTTGCCATAAAGGTTTTAAAATGTAGGCTAAGTGTCACTAATTAAACTAGTATATACAGTTAATTGTGGACTGCCTCTTGGATGTCTGCATCTCAAAAGAATGCCGAATTCAAGCGACAAATTACGTTTTATAAACAAAGTTTGGGAGAAACACATTCAAACAATCTTTCTAATCAGCTTGAGAGGAGGAATATATACACAGACGAGAGCCGACTCGCCTATAGTTACTTCGACAGTTTTCTGCATCCCTCCGCCACCCCGCTCCTCACTCTCGGCTGGGGATACGGGAATAACTTTGGGTTTGGGCTAAATTCCAAGCTCGGAGCCCTCCATCCCCTTGGACAGCACACCAAATACGGTCTGGTCTGGATATGATCCGGCTGACTGTGGTAACCTAGCCTGGTAATACCAGACTCTGCTACTTCACTTTGCTTCGTAGACAGAGTCTGGAATGGCATAATAGAGAAGTGTTTTCTCTCTCGCTAGGGGGCGCTTGTCTGAAGTTTAAAATCATTGGTTACCCGTAAGCCAATCAGATACGTTTGGTTATGACGTATGTTATGTGCCTGTACAGCCGCATCGAAGCACAGACATCATGCATCGAACTCAAATCTATGATTGAACTTCCACTGTAAACCTGTTGTAAACACATGATGATGCAAGCGAAATACCGGAGTGAACATGGCTGTAAACGACTTTTGCAGATTATGCGAAGTTAATCTACGCATACACGGTAACAATTGATAAATTAAACCAGGGCTCTCAAGTGTCACGCATTGAGCGTGACAGTCACTCATTTCGGTCTTTTGTCACGCACTCCCGCCACACATTGTATTTCTCACGCAGAAAAACTATTTATCATATATTTAATATGCCGCAGCGCCCAAAATGTATCTGGCCGCGCCGCTCTCTCTATGGAACCGGGCAGGAATCAAGCGCGTCTCGAACCTGCCACTTATCAGCCAATCAAAAAAAAAAGAAAGAGGCTACACAATAGCCAATCAGAAAATAGCACTATTGTATCTGGGTAAGATTTAACGCAACAACCAATGAAAAAAAAAGCATATCCTGGAATTGTTCACCATCATCCTCGTTCACCCACAGAGGAAACCACTGGAGCTCTGAGCATCACTTTGAGCACAGAATAAGTCATGATCTCCTGTTTTAATGTTACAACAAATTCACAACTTGTTTGACACAAACAATGACAACTTGTCACTCTTGCCTGTCTTCAAAACTTGAGAGCCCTGTTAAACTTTTCCCAAAACCAGTCGGGAGTAGGGCCACAACATCACCTCCATTTAAAATGTTTATCAAACACTCTTCTTGTTCTGGCTTCAGTTTGAAAAAGAGTTGAATGTTCTCCATAACAGAGCGAATTGCATCCCGTGTCTCGTTTCCCATTTCCGCGGTCGTTTCGGTTTTCAATTTCTCTAACCTACAATGTAAAACTCGGCGCTTAGCAACTACGTCACGGCTCTCAGCCCGCCCTCTGTTCGTTGATTGGCCCGGCTGTTTCCAGACCGGTGGAAAACAGAAAGCTCTGACGCTGTATCAGACTGAGTACAGAAGCGAAATGAAATTGAGCGGAAGTAGGAAGTCTGACGTAGTCAGGCTAGTGGTAACCTAGGGATAAGGATGAAACAGACAGACTAGCATATCAGTCTGTAACGAAATCTGAATTTTGTGATAATGTGTACTAGGGTTGCACGGTGTACCGGTACTACGGTAGTATCGCAATACTAAAGCTTCAAAATACTGGCGATGCCATTGTATTTTTTAAACGCTAGTATCGTCAGTACCGTAAGGAATGTTGTATGTGCGGCAGGTACACTTCAATTGAACATGCGTGCCTGCAAAAACATTACAAGAGACTGCCGTTGACTGTCTGCTGTGCCCTGTGTAGTAAATGCTCTGTAGAATTAGCGCCTTATTGTTTTCTGATGCTTCAGTTAATTTTGCAATGAGATAAAGTTGCACTTGCACGTTGTTATTCGCAGTGCATTTTATCTGGAGAAAGGGTCTGAAATTCACTTAATTAACATCATAAAATCTTTATATAAGAATGAATTCTCACAGTTTTTCCGTTGCTCATTTGGCCACTTCTGGAAAAGATTAAATAGTTTGTTTCTAGAAACATCTTTGCGAACACGATTCAGACAAATGCAATTCCATTCAACAGTAAGTTATAGCAGGTTTGCACTCGGTTCTTATCAATCATATCAATCGTGATTTTATAATTATAAATGTATTATATGTTTTAATATACATACTGCTCTCCAGTCAGGGTTAGATATTTCAAGATAGGCTGGCAAAAATGCTCCTGATAGTTCGTGACACGAGCAAGAGCGCTGTTTTTGTTTCGTTTCTAAATGAATCTGTTTATGAACAAATTGTGTGAGTCACTGACTCACTAATCCATTCATTAAGACAGTCATTTGCTTCGTTCCTGAATAAATCAGCCGTTTTGAACGAATCGGTTGAATGATTCATTGACTTAATCATTAACACTTGCTGCCACCTACTGGCGACTTTAGTCTCCCATCTAAACGTAGGTCTATTCTATCATTTTTTACCATCTAAAAGTAGGTCTATTCTATCATTTTTTTCCACCAACATTTTTATTTCTATATTCAAATTTTTAGATTTGAAACATTAATATAACATTATTTATGCAATTGTAATTGAAGTGTAAATGCATAAATGCTACATCGTAATGTCAGTTCATACAGCTTCTGTGCAGTGCTAAGATGAATTTTGTTTACATTGATTCATTTGAATGGTAATTAAAGCCTGTTATTTATTCTCATTAATGAAGTATTCAGAGAAAAATCTGGTCTGTTTTCATGTTTTTATGAAAGTTTGGTTCAATTTGTATACTGCATGGTATCGCGATACTACTTGGTATCGTGATACTTCAGCTGGTATAGTATCGTAAGACATTTTTATGGTATCATGACAACCCTAATGTGTACGCCAGGTTAAAGAGATGCATTTTTAGTCTAGTGTGTCCGCTTCCCGAACAATGCTAGGAAGACTGTTCCAAAGTTTAGGTGCTAAAAAGGAAAAGGATCTACCACCTGCGGTTGATTTTGATATTCTAGGTACTTTCAACTGACCAGAATTTTGACATCGCAATAGATGTGAAGGACTATAATGCATTAAAGAGCTCGCTCAGGTACTGGGGAGCTAAACCATTTAGTGCTTTCTAAGTAATTAGCAAGATTTTAAAATCTATACGATGTTTAACAGGAAGCCAATGCAGTTTTGACTGAATTGGGCTAATATGGTCATACTTCCTGATTCTAGTAATGGATTTCTAGTAATAGATTCTCATTTTGTACAAGCTGGAGTTTCTTTATTAAGTGTGCAGGGCAACCACCCAGTAGAACTTTACAATAATCTAGCCTTAAGATCATGAACGTATGAACTAACTGTTCTACATTTGTCATTGAGAGCATATGTCATAGTTTAGATATATTTTTAAGATTACAGAATGCAGTTTTACAGATGCTAGCAATGTGGCTTTCAAATGAAAGATTGGTATCAAAAAGCACACCCAGGTTCCTAACTGGAATTTGAGTTCAGTGCTTAAGTGAGCTCTTAACACATTATAGACCGTGAAGGGTCGATTCTTCTGGAGTAACCTTGCCTTGCTCAGGGGCACAACAAGACTCCCTGTGGTGAATATAATAGTGACTCTTGGCATGATCCTTGCTAAGATTTAACCATTAACCTTCTAGTTACCAGCCCTAAGCTTTAACCACTGCACTGCACCACCCCATGCTTTCAGCCTCTTTGTGACTGTAGAATCAAAAGCTCTCCTGAAAGTCAAATTATATTTTAGAAATGTTTAGCTGGCCACTCATGGGGCAGTCGTAATGCAGCATGAATACTTGAACTAAAATCAAAATCAAATTGGGAAATATAAAAATAAAAACTATTTCAAAACATTATTAACAAATACAAAGGTTTCTAAATTATACTAAAATGAACTGCTTCTGCCCCAATTCTACTTAAACTTTTCCTACATTTAATTTAAGTTCCTAGAGATTAGAACCAGTCTAAGATCATTTTACAGTGGAGTGGTAATTTAATACATATGATTGACATATAGTAGAGTTACAATAGAGCAAGAGTTTTTTTTTTTTTTATTTTGTATTAGTCATCGGTAAGCAAAAGAGAAATGGTCAACCAAAAATCTCCATGGAGTGTACATTTTAAACATATCATATGCATTCAGATTTATATTCTGCACATTTAAAATGTGTGAAACTTTCATTATTTACTTACATATAAAATTTGTTTGGCGACAGATTGAGGTAGGTGCAGTGGCATCAGTGGCAGGTTTATGACATATATTAATACAGAGTGTGATGTTTACACTAAATGCAAACAGCCCATCTTTTGATATATTTTCAGTAACTCTGCCCACTATTGTCTGGTTGAGCCAAACAAAATTACTACAGAAATCAAACAGCTAAATAGCTGGAAGATTTAGCTTTTGACACGACTGACCTGAGTTCAAATTCATTATTATCTGATCTAATTTTGTTGCCTTTTCCTATCGCATATCAGCTCAGAGAAGTTTATTTTAAATCAAAAATAAAGAAAATATTCGAAAAGTAGTTATTTAACAGTGGATATGTGTTGAACATGTATATATTAGGTGTATAATTGAAATTGGATGCAATGTTGATTGGATGGGCTGGAACATCGACTATGATGCACACAGCTCATATTGTTACAATGCTTAAAAGCATGGCTCCCTTCCTTGACCTTCTGTCACAGTGCTCTGAGACTTGAATATTAGATTCAATTGCAGCTTTTATTTAGGGATAACCAAAGAGTAGTATAATGCCAGGAAAAGGGTCAAAATCCATGAAAAACAATCCACAAGAAACAAGAAACAAGAAAACAAACCAAAGAAAACAAAAAGAAAGTGCTGAGACATGCAGGTAACATTCACAAAATCTCAATGAAACTGACAGAAACAAACGTCTCGGTTACAAAGGTAACCCTCGTTCCCTGAAGGAGGGAACGGAGACGTACGTCGGATGACCGACGAATAGGAATCTCGCTAGAGAGGCCAATCTACTTCGAGTGTAACTAAACGAGCCAATGCACATTGGCATGCAATCATATGCATCAGCTGCTCGCCTCGCAGCGCGGGTATATAATGAGCAGCAGGTGCGTTGCATCTTCAGGTTTTCGCTGAGGAGCCGAACCCAGCAGGTGGCAGCATCAGCAGGACAGCGCCTGTGGCGACGGGACGTACGTCTCCGTTCCCTCCTTCAGGGAACGAGGGTTACCTTTGTAACCGAGACGTTCCCATTCAGTCGGTCACTTCGACGTACGTCGGATGACCGACGAATAGGAATCCCTACCAAAGCGCCACAGGAGGTGCCCTCTTCCAGTGCTCTGTTGTGAGCCACCTGAACCCCCTTGCCTAAGGACGGTGGGACCGGGCTCACACAGAGAGGGTCGATCACTGTTGTTCCCAAAACCCACTCAGTGAGACTATAGATACCACTGGGAGCGTAACCTTACGTCAGATAAGGAACGCTGCGGAAGCCATATCCTTCCCCGAAGGAGTTATATGGATAAGTACATATGGACTAACCTTGTAGGTTGTACAACATATGGAAGAACTGGGGTGACTCCAACTTGGTGGGTTCTCCCAGAGGGAAAGACACGGGCTTCGATTAGGAGCAACCGTGGAAAGCCGCATATGGGATCCCCGTAGGGTCACACATATGGAACCCAGCCTAAATCCGGTTCTCAAGGATTCAACGGAGTAAGGCCTGGCGACCGACGCTCCGCCACGTCGGCTGCCGAAGGGATGTCGGAGGACTCGACAGGGTCTGCCTTGTAGGGACTCTCTGGAGAAAAGAAGCGCATGTCGCGCAGCAAGCGGACACTAAGCCGGGGCCTCTCCGTGCCTCTGACCTGAGGCGAGAACACGGGAGGAGACCGGCTCCACACGAAGGCTATAGTACCTAGCGAACGTGTTAGGTGTCGCCCAGCCCGCAGCTCTACAAATGTCTGTCAGCGAGGCGCCACGAGCCAGCGCCCAGGAGGATGCTACACCTCTCGTGGAGTGAGCATGCAACCTGAGCGGGCAGGGCACGCCCTGAGCTTGATAAGCCAGGGCGATGGCATCCACTATCCAGTGGGCCATCCTCTGCTTGGAGACAGCCTTTCCCTTCTGCTGGCCTCCGTAACAGACAAAGAGCTGGTCTGAGGTCCTGAAGCTTCGAGTTCTGTCTATGTACCGTCGCAAAGCGCGGACTGGACAGAGCAAAGCCAGGGCTGGGTCTGCCTCCTCCGAGGGCAGCGCTTGCAGGCTCACCACCTGGTCCCTGAAGGGAGTGGTGGGAACCTTGGGCACGTAGCCAGGCCGGGGTCTCAGTACCACGTGGCTGTCGCCCGGCCCGAACTCCAGGCACGATTCGTCGACCGAAAATGACTGCAGGTCCCCTACCCTCTTGATGGAGGCCAATGCAACCAGCAGCAAAGTCTTCATAGACAGAATCTTTAAGTCTGCTGATTGCAAAGGCTCAAAGGGAGCAATCTGGAGTGCTCTTAGCACCAGAGCGAGGTCCCAAGAGGGTATGGAGGGAGGTCGAGGAGGATTTAACCGTCTCGCCCCCCTAAGGAACCTGATGACCAGGTCGTGCTGACCAACAGATTTGCCATCTATGTGGTCGTGGTAAGCGGAGATAGCAGCAGTCTGGACTTTGAGGGTGGAGGGGGACAGCCTACGCTCCAACCCTTGCTGCAAGAAGGAAAGCACGACTCCGATCGAGCATCTTCGGGGGTCTTCTCGGCGAGAAGAGCACCACTCGACGAACAGGTTCCACTTCGAGGCGTAAGCACGTCTTGTAGACGGTGCACGTGCCGAAGTGATGGTGTTAAGTACCTCAGGGGGTAAGTCACCTAGAACCTCCGCGTCCCGTCCAGGGGCCAGACATGGAGTTTCCAGAGGTCTGGACGCGGGTGCCAGAGAGTGCCCCGTCTCTGAGAAAGAAGGTCCTTCCTCAGAGGGATGGGCCAGGGAGGGGCTGTCGCGAGGAGAGAGAGTTCTGGGAACCAGGTCCGGTTGGGCCAGTAGGGCGCAACTAGCAAGACCTGCTCCTCGTCCTCCCTGACTTTGCACAGTGTCTGTGCAAGTAGGCTCACTGGGGGAAACGCATATTTGCGCAGGCCCCGGGGCCAGCTGTGTGCCAGTGCGTCTGTCCCGAGTGTTCCCTCGCTCAGAGAGTAAAACAACTGGCAGTGGGAGGTCTCTAGAGAGGCATACAGGTCTACCTGAGCCTCTCCGAACTCTTCCCAGATCAGCTGAACCACCTGGGGGTGGAGTCGCCACTCTCCTGGCAGCGCAGCTCGTGACAGCTCGTCGGCCACACGGTTGAGCACACCGGGAACATGAATGGCGCGAAGCGACCTCAGATGCTTCTGACTCCAGAGGAGGAGATGGCGGGCGAGTTGCGACATGCGACGGGAGCGTAGACCACCTTGATGGTTGATGTACGCAACGGTCGCAGTGTTGTCCGTACGGACCAGTACATGCTTGCCCCGTAGCAGGCCTTTGAGGCGGCCCAGAGCAAGACGTACTGCCAGCAACTCGAGGCAGTTGATGTGCCAATGCAGATGGGGTCCCGTCCAAACCCCTGACACTGCATGCCCGTTGTACGTGGCACCCCAGCCGGTGGCCGAAGCATCTGTGAATACCACAGCATGCCGGGACACTTGTTCTAGGGGCACTCCTGCCCGAAGAAACAAAGGGTCCGACCACGGGCTGAAGGCTTGGCGGCACTCCTGAGTGATTGGCACCCGGAACGTGCCGTGTAGCCACGCCCATCTCGGGACTCGGCCGTGAAGCCAGTGCTGAAGCGGTCTCATATGAAGCAGACCGAGCGGTGTTACAGCCGCTGCGGCCGCCATATGCCCCAGGAGCCTCTGAAAAAATTTCAGTGGGACCGCTGTCCTGCCGTTGAAAGTATTCAGGCAGTTCAACACCGACCGAGCACGTTCCTCTGTGAGGCGTGCTATCTGTTCGACCGAATCCAACTCCATACCGAGAAAAGAGATCCTCTGCACTGGGGCGAGTTTGCTCTTTTCCCAGTTGACCTGAAGCCCCAACTGGCTGAGGTGACTGAGCACCAAGTCCCTGTGTTCGCACAACTGATCCCGAGACTGTGCTAGGATAAGCCAGTCGTCTAGATAGTTGAGGATGCGAACACCCTGTTCTCTCATGGGAACAAGGGCTCCCTCCACGACTTTCGTGAAGACGCGGGGAGACAGGGCGAGCCCGAAGGGTAGGACCCTGTACTGGTATGCTCGACCTTCGAACGCGAACCTCAGGAATGGCCTGTGTCGCGGAAGAATCGAAACATGAAAGTACGCGTCCTTCAGGTCGATCGCTGCAAACCAATCTCGGGGACGGATGCATTCGAAAATGCGTTTCTGCGTGAGCATTTTGAACGGTAGCTTGTGGAGGCTCCGATTCAAAAGACGCAGGTCCAAGATCGGTCGTAACCCGCCGCTTTTCTTGGGTACAATGAAGTAGGGACTGTAGAACCCTGACCTCATATCGGCTGGAGGGACCGGCTCGATCGCGTCCTTCGCCAGTAGGACTGCGATCTCCGCACGCAGAACAGGGGCATCGGCAGCTTTCACTGTAGTGAAGAGGATGCCCCTGAACTTGGGGGGGCGCCGGGCGAACTGAATCGCATAGCCGAGCCTGATGGTCCGAAGGAGCCAGCGAGACGGACTGGGGAGCGCTAGCCAGGCTCCCAGAGACCGAGCAAGCGGCACCAAGGGGACCACCGGCGTACCCGCCGCGGGGCAGCGAGGTGGAACGCAGGGACGCGGCCCGGGGGGCACTCTGTATGAGGCGGCCCGAAGCGGGGTCACAGTGTGCTGTGCAACACTTACCTGCTTCCACAGGTGGACAGAGGGAGCAGTCGAGGTTTTGTCTGCCTGCTGCTCGCTGCTGTCCGCTGGCGACAGAAGAGGTGGATGAGAGTGGTGAGGTTCTTGCCCTCCCACTGCCCTCCGAGCCCTCTTCGGACCCGGAGATAGAGGAAACTGCTCTTTTATTGAAAATTTGGGTACCGCTGGTCGTTGGGCCAGCGGCGGAACAAAAAGGGGAAACAAAAGATTCTCCACCCGGCCCTCCTCCGGGGGAAGGAGCGGTGCGGTCACCACCTCCTGAAGAGCAGTCCCATCCATCTCCGGGTCGCCCGTCCTAGGGCCGCTTGGACTTGGCCTTGCCACCCTTCTTTTTAGGGGGTGGCGGGACGGGCTGGGCACCCCGCCCGCGACCGGCTCCACGACGCCGCTTGGATGGAGGCTGCTGCTGCGGCGTGGGAGCGGGGGCGGCCGCAGGGGGGCGCCCTCGGCGACGGGCAGACTGAGGTGCCGCCGGCGGTGGGGGTGCAGCAGCTGACCGCCTCGGCAGGATGTGACTAATGGCCTCAGACTGCTTTTGTACAGCCGAGAACTGTTGGGCAAAGTTCTCGACCGCGTCGCCGAAGAGGCCGGTCTGGGACACGGGGGAATTAAGAAACCTGACCTTGTCGGTATCCCTCATGTCCGCGAGACACAGCCAGAGATGGCGTTCCTGGACCACCATGGTGGACATCGCACGACCCACTGACCGCGCCGTAACCTTCGTCGCACGAAGCGCGAGGTCCGTCGCGGTACGAAGTTCTTGTAGAACTTGCGGATCATGACCACCCTCGTGTAGGTCCTTCAGTGCCTTGGCCTGATGGACCTGCAACAACGCCATAGCGTGTAAGGCAGAAGCGGCTTCCCCACAGGCCTGATAAGCCTTGCCGGTAAGATCCGACGAGTGCTTACAGGCCCGGGAAGGGAGAGACGGCTCCCCCCGCCAGGTGGAGTTAGGGCACAGTTGCATAGCAACGGCCCGTTCCACAGGGGGTATGCGCGCATAACCCTTCGCCGCTCCGCCATCAAGGGTGGTGAGGGAGGAGGACCCACCGACACGGTTTCGGGCAGTAAAAGGTGCCGTCCATGTGCCAGTGAGTTCTTCATGCACCTCCGGGAAGAAAGGCACTGGGGTGGGGGACTGAGAACCAGCCCTTGCCACCCCGAGAAACCAATCGTCCAACCGCGAGGGCTCGGGACACGGTGGAGGATTCCACACGAGCCCGACCCTGTTGGCGGCCCGGGAAAGCATAGCCATCATTTCCGGGTCTGAATCGGGCACAGATGTCACTCCCGAAGGAGGCAGCTGCGCCGAATCGTCATCCCCGAAAGTATCAGGCTCACCCTCCGATGCAGCGATCGACATCTGGTCGTCATGGGGAGCTCCGAAGGATACGGATGGTACACACCTCTGGGGTGGTCCACCGCGTTCCCCCGGCAGCTCTACTGGCTGCGGAGTGCACGAGGGATGAGGGTTCCTAGGGGGTTGGTTCCCCGAAGGAAGCGCGCTCACCATGATCCTCAAGTCACCAGTCCCAGCGCCCGAAGCAACCCTCTGAGGAGGATTGGAACGAGGCGCCGGGACCGGGACTCCACCCCTTTGCAGGAAGTGGAGTCTCGACCGCAACTCCGCGACGGTCATCATCCCACAATGGGTGCATGACTCGTCCACAAACGCCGCCTCAGCGTGCCTTAAGCCCAAGCACGTGATACAGCGCTGGTGACCATCCCGAGGCGCCAGGTAACGACCGCATCCAGAAACACACAAGTAGAACGACATCTTTAAAAAGACGCGAACTACTCGTGTAAGCTCTTTCAGGAACTGCTCTTTCAAGTGCCGAAGCACGCAGGGGAAAGCCGCTGCAGCACAGACAGGGAAATGTGCAGCCTGTCGTGTGCACTCTCTTTGGAGATGCCGCTCTTACCAGCCGTGAAAACAGCTTTTCAGCGCTCTTTAAAGCGCACCGTACCAGCCGTAAGAACGGCTTTCACAGCTGACACACAGCTTTCTTTGCTCAGTGGGCAAAAAAAGAAAATAAACAAAAGGAGAGAATCGGCCCCGCTGCTGTGCTGTTCCACCTGCACCAGACGAGAGAGCAGTAGAGAGAGCTGGCTCGTTCCTTTCACACTCGCTCGTAGATACTACCATGTGTAGTTCGGCTCCGAAGCGAAAAGCTGAAGATGCAACGCACCTGCTGCTCATTATATACCCGCGCTGCGAGGCGAGCAGCTGATGCATATGATTGCATGCCAATGTGCATTGGCTCGTTTAGTTACACTCGAAGTAGATTGGCCTCTCTAGCGAGATTCCTATTCGTCGGTCATCCGACGTACGTCGAAGTGACCGACTGAATGGGAACCAGGTACAAATAGGCAGAAACTAATGACATAAGTGAAGACAGCTGTGTACAATGATCAGTAATGAGTCTGGAACAAAGGGTTATGGGAGATGGAGTCCTAAGAGTGATAAAATAGTCTGGGGTGGAGTGCCCTCTAGTGGCTAACCAGGGCACTCCAAACTGGTGATCATGACACCTTTGATGACACATTTACAGCAGGTTCAGTATTGCCTGGCAAGGCCAGACTGATATATCTTCTACAAGATATATCAGTCTGGTCAGTCTGCACTCCGTCGCGATTCGAGTCAACTCCAAACCGTACTGTGCAATCAGATTCGTTTATTTCAGTGACGCAAACAGCGTCACTCTAGTGCGGCGAAAGTCCCTTCAATATCAACAAAGATTGTGCACGGGAGACCCGAGAGTTTGTTCTATTCAGCCGTGAATTCAGTTTTAAATGACCAAAAACACATTAATTATTTACTTTTCGCTGTTGACTCTCTTGTCGCTTTGCTAACGTCATATCCGCCCTTCTCTGATTGGTTTACTTCGCTTCCTGTTTGCTCGGATTTGCTCGGATTATTGCGTTCATATTACATCACAAAACACTTAGGTTAGGGACGAGTTTGGTGGTACGGGTAGGTTTAAGGGTAGGTTGAGGTGTAAGGGATGGGTCAACAGTGTAATTATACATGTAATTACAGAAATTAATTACAGATGTAATTACATCCAGGCATTTTTTAATATTAAGTACAATGTAAAAACATATGTACACAATAAGTGCATTGTATCAAATGATTCATTTAAATGTAAGTACATTGTAGTTAAGGCCACCAAATACAAAGTGGGACAAGCTTTTGCATGTTAACTTGACCCGTTGTAAAGAGAGAGGGAGAAAAAGTTTATATAGATCAAAATTGACAGACAGAAAGTTTGGTCTTAGATTTAGGGACTTTGAAAAAGAAGAAACAACAGCTTTTTCTACTTTCATTTGAGCTGTTTGCACATTGCACATGAATGGTACACAGTGGATCCTCCAAATCCTGAGACATCTGTGGCATCAAGAAGAGAGTGATTCTACAGCAGACGGCACATGGCACTTCAGCAGGCGGCCGTGTGTGTCAAAGGTGACTGCTGACTTTGTGTCTGTCACTGGCAGCAATGTAACATTTCACAGAGGCCAAGAATAAAGAAGCTTCTGTCTTAGAGCATCCCATCACACGCACGCCTCTCATCTGCACTGATATCACAATCAGACCTCCACAGCTGCACAACACACACACACACACACACACTCGGCTGCACGTGTTGTTTTTTGCTGCAGTGAGGCTGAAGAGTTTAGTGGGCTTGCCTTTATTTAAATCCCATACAAATAATCACAGACAGGCTACTGAAAGTCACTTTTTTTTCGTTTCTTTTTTTTTTCTTCAAAATTTCGATTTTCATCCTGAGAAATACAGCTTTGTTGTTCAATTGAAATTGAAGTGTTGAAGTGTTGCGGTGCATAATTCTTTTAAAAAAATATTTAGCCACTTAAAATGTTTGAATACCATTGCAAATAAAAACAAGTACAGCTTATTTTATAGAAAGATAAGCACACACACACACACACACACGAGAACAAGATGTTTGAAGTGATAAGAAGTGATAACAAGGTGTCCCACTGATTATTATATCATTAGCTGTTTCCATTCAAAGTTACGAATTTTTGCGCAAAAATTTAATATCGCATAAAACATTTGCGAATAAAGCGTCGTTTCCATCTAGTGAGTCGAAGAGAACAAAATCATTCCTGATAATCTGGCGCTAAATATCACTAAGAAAAGTAGGAAAAGCAACTGTATATAATCATTTCCGGATATAATAAATTACTTGCATTTCAGAGTGAGCAAATGAAACGCAATAAACATGTTATCTTGCTTTTAGAGGCAGATGCTGCTGTTTTGGGAACGCAGTCTTGAAGACAGTTCTGGGAGCAGTGCTGGCAATTTAGCGATTTTGTCACTACATTTAGCGACTTTCCCACCCCTTTTGAAACGTTTGAAAAAGCCTAGTGACAAATCTAGCAACTTTTTGGACAAACCTTATCTAGATTCCATGACTTGCCCACTGATCTATATTTATATTAATATAAATAAGTGGACTCGCCAGTATGACATCATCTAGCAACATTTAGCAACTAGCATTAGCTACTTTCAACTGGAAGCAATTGGCAACACTGTCTAGGAGGGAATTATACTGAACCACTTTGATGACAAACTTTGCTCAGACATTTCAGAACAACCAAAACAGCATTTCAAATTCTGTGTAACAAGATCGGTCCACTGGTTAGTCCAGTTATGCCATCCCATCGCAAAGTCACATGATTTTTTTGATGCGCATCAAGGAATTTATTTGGTAAATGTGTTTCCATTATGCGCATGTTTTCATATCGGATAAAAAATGTATCCGACTCAAACAAGCGCATAAATTTTTTAAGTCCATTTTTAATGCATATCTTGGCATTTCCAACCAGCAGTTTTTGATGCAATAATTGTGCATAAAAATAGGTGGATGGAAACACAGCTATCGTGGTTCTATTCATGTGCATCTTGTATATAAATATGATCACTTTTGCTTAGGGCCAAAATTGGAATCATTCTCTTTTTCTGGGATTTGAAATATTCCTTTTACAGCGAAACTAAATATGCTTATCTTGCTCAAGAAGGCCAAAACCCCACTGCATGTTATTAGTAATGTGAGTGACAGTGATTAGTGTTTGATAGTTTGACACAACCGGTCGGATGAGTCCATGCAAGACAGGCCACCCACATACAGTTAGCGCTGGGGAGATGAGTTATTCTGTAAAACAACACCAGCGCCACACTGATGACTTTACAGGAGGGTGAAATGAAGGGAAAAAACATAGCACAGAGTGAGTTTCACTCCTGCTGTTTTCATCACAAGTAGGTTTGCTTCTGGTGCATCTTATTGTCTTCTCATGAACATTTTTACCATTCAGTCTGTCAGGAGTCCTCGAAGGCTTGCTTTTGTGCCTCTTGAAGGATGATGACCTTGAGAAAGAGAGCTGAATTACAGGCCGTAATATAAAACCTTTGATTATGACGGATTCACATGGGTAGTTTGTTTTTGGACTTTTAGGTTTATTTGTAATATGGTTTGAATGGATATTAAACATGCACACAGAAATATGAATAATGGTTTGTGACAGGTACATTACACAGGGCTGCGTTTCTCAAAAGCATTGTGAGCTAATTTGATCTTAGAGATCATTGGTAGCAATGGCTTACGATGCTTTTAGGAAAGGCAGAAAAGATCACTTTTTGGAAGTAACAAGTAAAGTGTTTCATTGCTTCTTAAATTAATACTTGAGTTAATGTATAGTGTTGTTTTTCTACAACTCTGTTTCCTGTTACTCTGAATTTGAATTCTGTCTTTCTCTCATGCTCTAATTGTAGATTAGCTCAGATTCAAATGTTTAATGATTCTGAATAATGGTAAATAATAAATCAGCCAGGACATTTTGACATTACTGGCATCGGCCAATAGCCATGCCGGTTTATGTTTTTCATATGAGAATCTACTAAGTGGCAATAGATTTTGAATTAATGTTTTGTAAAATGATAACATTTAATTTAAGAAGTTTCAGTACTTGTATATCTTAATGTTAAATTGTATTATATCAAAATGTTTGTTCACCCTGCGCTACATATAATTGTGATTTCTGCCATCATTGTTCCTCAGTGCGGTTTCTGGACTGTCAAAATGCCTAAAAGGCGCTGTCTCAGACAGATTGCATATTTAGTAGCTTACTGGATATCATATCTGTGACTTCAAGAGGCTGGTAACATAGCAACTTGTGTAAACAGTCGAACACACACTGTAAAACAATAAAACACCTCCTGATTATAATCTTCACAGGCATTGCATCATGGGCTGAGACTGATCACAGGAGCTGCTTCATAAATATATTTCCAGTGTATAGATTGAGTTGTACCAATAACATTTAATTTGTGCACATTTAATAACAATTTTTAATAGTTTAAATAAAGCACAATAAAATGTTTTCTAAAAAAAAAAAAATAATAAAAAAGGAAAAATGTGTGAATCTTCAACTATGTGCACTTTCATTAAAATTAACAGATCTTTTTGTTCCATTCAAAACTGACTTTTTACTGTAGATTGCATAATTTCATCATTTTACCCTTGTCCCAGACTCAGACTTTCAGTCCTTGTACTCTTCCTCTTCAATTATGGTAAATTATGATAATGTAAACTAAAATTAAAACAAACGTACCATTTCAATATTTATTGTGAGAAAATTATATTGTTCATATTGTTTTTTCCGCAAATTGTGATCATCCCATAGTTGTGGGATGGACTAACAATTTTGCTACAAATAAAGTTTTGGTTACACTTTATTTGGATGGTCCACTTTAGAGTACATGTCAACATTAATTTGCAACTAAAGGTCAACTAACTCCTAGTATTTAGTAGTTAGGGTTCGGGTTAGTAAAATAAGTTAACATGTAGTTGCAAAGTTACTTAGAGTTAGTAGAATGTCTAAAGTGGACCATACAAATTAAGTGTTACCAAGTTTTTTTCCCTTTCAAAGTTACAGCATATTGAACAGCAGTTTAATATTTTCATTGTGTATTGTATCCAGTCAAGCTGTAATTTTGCCAAATGACGCAAAAAGTTTGATACTATTTAACCAATGCCCCAAAATGAAAAAAACAAATCTGATTTTCACAGACATTTAACAGCATTAATAAATGTAACTTTAAAAAGTCCCCATTTCTAAGGCCGTTTTGCTCGTCCTGCAGCCGGTGTAATACAGTTTGAGAATGTGTGTTTCAGTGAGCTGATTGAAGAGCGTACGGCTGGAATGCTGCTCTTTGATCACAGGATTACGGTTTCATCATGACGGCCGGGACGATGTCATCTGCCTCCTCTGATCTGCTCGACCTCTCAGATCATCTCCTCTCAGGCTCATCACAATCTCACAGGATGTACTGATCATATCACTCTCTGGGTTGAGATTTTGGCCAGGCTTTAAACAAACTCGCTCATGTAACATTACACCTGGACTAAAGGAATGGCATTAGCTCGCCTCCTGGGAGACCCGACCGAGTCTGAAAATCAACAAAATGAAAAGATTATGGGCCGCTCAAAGAGAAAGAGAAACTACTTTTCCATGTGGGGGCCATTTTATTAAAGGACAAAAACAGTAAACGTTTAATCAAATGTGAAGTAAAGTGATTTCACTTAAAGTGAAAAATATATATTATGCATCCTAACATACCCAAAAATATAGATTACAAACTAATATTGAGTGAAAGGTCTACTTTTCATTTCATGTCCTTCTTTTTTTTATAAACTCACATTAGTGTTGAATAGAACTGGAATAAATACTTTGACTGTTGCAGTCCCAGTCAGACTTATGAAAGCTGCCTGAATCATAATCATGCACTGTTCGATGTTGGCCAGAGAAGAACTGCCTCCCTGACTGAGCCTGGTTTCTCCCAAGGTTTTTTATCTCCATTTTAACACCTGTTTGCCACCTGATGTCACCTGTTGGAGTTTGGGTTCCTTGCCGCTGTCGCCTTTGGCTTGCTTAGTTGGGGAAACTTGACATTTGATATTCAACAATGTTTTGATTTGACTGCATTGACACCATTGTATGCGAACTGAACTGGATGATGACATCACTGTTCACTCCAGTGCTTATATAGATAAATTAACTATGCATATATAAATTAACTAATGGAATCAATCAATACTGAATTTACTTGAGATGGACAATGACACCATTTTCTTTAAGAGCTGCTGTGCAGCCAAAATTATATCACTGTAAAGTTGCTTTGACACAATCTGCATTGTAAAAAGCGCTATATAAATAAAGGTGACTAGACTTGACTTGAATGGAAGGTATTTGTGAAGCTTCTGTTATGGAAGTGAGCTATTGTGTTTCATAAACAATATGATATGATTATCAAAACTGCAGCGGGAGAATCCAGTCATGGGCCAAACTCCGAGACATCATTCCAGATGACATGAAAGAAGCGTCTGCATTAACAGCAGAACCTGTTTCGCCCGAGTACAGTAGTAAACATTGACTTAGTGAGCGGCGTGTTTGACACGGGACTAATTAACCTGACCTCAATGAGACACACATGGCTCAATCAACAGCGGGCTGTATGAAAAGAGCCCAGGCCTCCCATTGGCCCAGCTCATTTCCCCCTCTGACTCTGATTGGCTGATGCAGATGACCTGTTGATCAACAGAATGTAGTGATAACAGGCTTTATGAGCAGTGCGGTAACATGAAAATGACTTGTCGCAATAATAATCAGAGCAGACTGATAATGAGCTGACAGTTATGAGAAGATTCCAGCTGACTTCATGAGCTTTACACAGTTCATGTCAGTGCCAAGACTCAGTCATTTTAGTATTTTGATTTCGCATTGTTGTGTCGTTATGCATTCTCTTTTTTTTCAGGTTTGTTTGGAGGGCAGAGTGCCCTCTATGTGTGTAGATGAAGTGTCTTTCTGGGAAGAAGCACCTGCATCTTCCAGAGGGGCCGCCACACCGCTCTGCTCTTCACTGGATGTAATCATTCATTTATGGCCACATACCACGCATTCCTTGGCAGGGAGAGTTGTGTATAATTATGCTACCATTTATGTTATTAGCTGCGCCATCAAAGAATATATTAAGTAAAAATCTCAACGTTTTTCCTCAATCTTTCGGATAATAAAACTCCAACCATGACAGCAACATAGTGTCGGCCCAGATCCGGCCCACATCTGGGCAGCGTTTCCCAAAAGCATCGTAAGCTTAAGTTGATCGTAGCTCCATTGAAACCAATGGAGCTACGATCAACTTAGGCTTACGATGCTTTTGGGAAACGCTACCCTGGTCCGTGTGTAATCCACATGTACCAGATGTGGGCTGGATCTGGGCACAATGAATTTAATTTGTGTATACTTATACAATGAAAAGAACGTGATCAGGTTGCGCTAAAGTTTGTCATTGACATGCAGCTTACATGAGGTCGCCAACTTCTTTTTTTTTTTTGCAATGTTGATATTACCATACTGATTTCTGTCATTGTTTGCATGATATAATAAGGGAGACAAACCAGTTAAAGGGTTAGTTCACCCAAAAATAATGTCATTTATTACTCACCTTCATGTTGTTTCACACCTGTAAGACCTTCGTTCATCTTCGGAACACAAATTAAGATATTTCGATGTAATCCAATGGCTCATTGAGGCCTTTGTTGCCAGCAATGTCACCCAACCTCTCAAGATCCAGAAAGGTACTCAAAACATATTTACAACAGTTTATGTGAGTTCAGTGGTTCAACCTTAATATTACCCAGACAGCAACATAGTGTGGCCCAAATCCGGCCCACATCTGATACATGTGGATTACACATGGACCAGATCTGGGCCGACACTATGTTGCTGTCTGGGTATAAAGTGACGAGAATACTTTTTGTGTGCCAAAAAAACAAAATAACTTTTCAATAATATCTAGTTATGATTTCTAGATTTCAAAACACTGCTTCGAAGCTTTACGAAACGTTTGTTTTCGAATCAGTGGTTTGGAACGCCAAAGTCACGTGATTTCAGAAGTTTGATACGCAATCCGAACAACTGAACAACTGATTGGTAAAGATTTGAAGCAGTGTTCTGAAATCTGCCATCACTAGATATTGTTAAAAAGTACTGTTTTTTTTTTTTTTGCCGCACAAAAAGTATTCTCGTCACTTTACAATATTAAGGTAGAACCACTGTAGTCACATGAGCTGTTTTTAATATGTTTTGAGTACCTTTCTGGATCTTGAGAGGTTGGGTGACATTGCTGGCAAAAGAGGCCTCACTGAGCCATTGGATTTCATCAAAAATATCTTAATTTGTGTTCTGAAGAAGATGAACCATGGCCTTACGGGTGTAGAACAATAAATTACATTATTTTCATTTTTGGGTGAACTAACCCTTTAATAGCAGAAAACATCACAGAATCCATCAAATACACTGAGGACATTTTCCTTCTGAAACATGATGTCACTTCTTTGAGCAAGTTTATTACTGAACTTGCTTTTGGATATTACAGAAGACTAAAAGGATGGAATGTGATCTTTAGAAACACATGTGAATATACTATTCCTGTAATCAAATATGAATTTTCAGTATCATTACACCAGTCTTCAGAGTCACATGATCCTTTATAAATCATTCTAATATGCTGATTTGCTGCTCAAGAAATATTTCTGATTATTATTATCAATGTTGAAAACAGCTGTGCTGTTTTATATTTTTGTGGAAACTGTGATACATTTTATTTTTCAGGTTTCTTTGATGAATAGGAAGTTCCAAAGAACAGCATCTATTTAAAATAGAAATATTTTATAACATTATAAATGCCTTTACTGTCACTTTTGATCAATTTAATACATCCTTGCTGAATAAAATTATATACGCAAGTGTTTATGATGTGGCCTTGCGTGGTTACATTTAAGTAAAGAAAAGAAGTTCCAGGTACTATGGTGAAAGATATTACTTATTTGCTCAGACTGCATGTTTTTTTAGTATAAGTCTTTAGTACAAGGATTTTCTTCTCACTATCATTGACTATTTTTGGAATTACTCAATTCTCTTGTGATAGGCATACTATTTTTCAACTTTATGAAAAAGCACTCTCCAGGTAACTATTTTTGGCAGGTAACATACGCAGTTCTATGTTTCAAATACAGATGGAGATAAATAGGCCATGGATTTGTAGTGCACACTGAAAAATGAAACATTCTAGAATTGCAAAATTCTCCCTTATTGGGAAAAAAATATAGTTCCAATTATCCACTTGGAGAAGGAGCTTTGAGACCGAGCCAAAGAGTCTGCAGCCAGAGCTTAAAGACTTAGACAAAAAAATAAATGTGCTGGCCTGTACACTAACACTGGGACCAATAGAGAACTCTCTTTAATAATATTTAGACATACTTCGTCTATGCTCAAAATTGTCTAATTAAGCCCCAAACCACAGGAAAATGTCCAATTGAGTGGGTGGGAGTTTAGACGTGTGGTTGAACTGTTGAGTCATTGTGTGCTAGTAATAAAAGAATGATAAATGTGAGCCAATTTTTTCACCGTAGCGCAGACGGTAATTAGACGTAATGCTTCTGTTAATGATAAACTTTTATTGGAATGTTCTGCGTCTGCTTGATGTTGTAACCTGTGTTAATACTATTATCATTCAACCAACACTACACATCTTCCCGGAAATTTCATAAACTTCATGGACACACACCCAAACACACTGCTTTCAGCAAAACTGAAGGTGTAGATGAATTCAAGGCTCAGATGGAGAACTCAGAGGCGTTGGCCATGTTATTTGTGTTTCCTGTCAGATCAGTGGAGGAATTCTTACTCTCAGTGCCAAAATGGTTTGTGCTTTTCCTTTCTGCATAATTTAGGTGTCGGCAAGATGACCATCCCATTAATCACAGCCTTGAAAGAAGCCACTCAAGCAAATACTTCTCAATCACTATTTACTCTCTAATTTGTTGTTCTAAAATATTAATGTCATGGTTAGCAGTTTTTGTATGCTAAAACACTCACTTTTAAGAGTAACACTTTTCAGCCACTGGTAGTATAATGGAGGCAGTGTGTTAAGTTTGGATGGCTTCATTCAGTTTAAAAGCAACAAGGAAAGATAAATCTCAAGTGTACTACAGGGTCTAAACTAGATTTTCTGAAGAAATTGTCTTCGCCTGTGCAAAACTCATCACCTCGATGGCACGTTGGTGTGGATGGTTGCTATGTGGTATTGCTATGTGGTTGTTGGTTGCTAAGGTGTTATAGGTAGTTCTTTTCGCACTGATTTGCACTGTGCGTCATTCTGTTATTGGGTCAAAACAGAGACTTAGAAAACACAGAATACATGCTGCACACAACACTGCTAGAGTTGCTAACATTCACGCAGTAATAATTTATTTGAGCCAGTGTTAATTTCGTTGATGAGGAATTTTCGTCATAATTTCTGTCAAAAAAATTTTTACTGATGAAAACAAGACAATAACTAAATAAAAAACACATTTGAATGACAAAAACTATGACGAAAATCTATTGACATTTTTGTCAATTAATAAAAATGAGAGATCCAGTCAGAAATGATGTCTTGTGTGAATTGCTGATCTAACCAGCGGGACAGCATGTCTTATAAAATGATCAAAAATGTAAATGCCTAGTGGTTAGTGTGCCGACGCATGGCGCAAATGTGTTCACGGCACCCCGAGTTCGATTCCTCTCTCGAGGTCCTTTGCCGATCCTGCCCCCTCTCTCTGCCCAATGCTTTCCTGTCTGCTCTCTACTGTCCTATCTGAATAAAGGCACAAAAAGCCCATAAATATAACTTAAAAAAATGTAAATGTCTAGGAAAAAGAGAAGAGCAGACATATGGATAGATCTGAAAAAGCATGAAGACGCAAAACAGAGCTCAATTCAGTCTGGTTTTCTGTGCGCACACAGAAAGCTACCTCTCAGACTTCAGCGCACGAGTACTGAACTGAGCTCTCTTTCGCATCTTTCCGTGCTTGAACAGACAAATACACACAAAATTATGTCAAAATGTCAGTTTTGGTGTGTATTCACGTGAACACAGTCGGTAATGTCTTAAGTCAGTGGTTCTCAAACTTTTTAACGTGGAGTACCCCCTGAAGGGATTCCCATCCTTCTGCTTCCCCCCTCTCTTCCACTTCGACTGCAGTCACACCTTTTCCATTAAGGGACAATATTTGCCCCCTAAATTGATTTTTCCAGTGCATATTTTTACGTTTATGAATACCTTTATAAAATAAATAATGTTTTAAATAAAAAATGTTTAATAGAGAAATATGCAATGATGGTAAAACGAAGTGATACTTTTAAATATTAAACTAAAACTGCCAGTAGGTGGCAGCAAGTCACTGTTTTTATGAGTGAGTCATCGAGTCATTCATTCAGTAACGAAGCAAGTGGCTGTGAATGAATCATTGAATCATTGACTCTCACGATTCGTTCAAAGCCGCATTCGTGTGTTGTAGTTCTGCTCTGGTTTTCGTTAGAAATATTTTTTCGTTGCAAAATAGAGTAAATACTGACAGTACGGTGTTTAAAATGTACGTTTTGTTTTTTGACCTGTTGTATAATAATGCACGTTTGCAGTCATGTGGATATTTGGGTACAATTGCATTCTCCCTCGTTATCAACATTAAATACAAGAACTCACACAAGGTATGTTTTTATATCGGAGTAAGTTTGAGTCTTAAATTAATATAAATCCACTATCTGTGTCTATATTTGTTCTTAATTCAAGTGCAAAATCCCCACTTTTACAAAGGTGCATTGTCGAGAACGGCAGTAATTTAGCGCGATTTAAGGCAGCAGATTCGGCACGCAATCTATCATATGCATGCTGCTTCTGTGGATGCAGTCATTTTAGACTGCAAAACATGAGGTAATTTGATTAAACGTAATGTATTTACGGCATTTTGCCAGTTAGAAATACATGCTCATTTTTAATATTAATTTAAGGTATGGTAGAGTTAAATTAACTACTCCGCATTTTGTTCGCGTACCCCCTTTTGTCACCTCACGTACCCCCAGGGGTACGCGTACCCCAGTTTGAGAAACACTGTCTTAAGTGAATGTAAACAGTTGGGAGAATATTGAATGTTGGATCTGTGCATCCGGCCTTAAAGTGACAGCAGCCTAATAAACCTGCTGCCATCAGTCATTAATGTTAATCTAACAACAAAAGAAAAAGAGAAAATCACTTGCTACTCTTGACTGAATATCTTTAACAGCTTTAATAAGGATTAATCTTATATCAATACGTCTGTTTGAAAGAATGAGGAATGTTTTCTGCAAGTTGTTAAAGAATGCATCATTAATTAAAAAGAAGACACTGCATCTGAAATCAAATACTTTTCTACTATATATTTCTACTATATATTTATATATAGTACTATATAGTTCTACTATATTCTACTATATACTTTTCTACTATATCTTGACCCAGTAATAGTAGCACTTACCTTGATTTCTTTATTCCATCTTTTTGAGTATTTATAAAAAAAAAAAAAAAACGAGCACTTTACTGATGCAACTGTGACTTCACACAGCACTTTGTACTGTTGTTCTCATGTTGACTTGATTGATTATACTATTCTCATTTGTAAGTCGCTTTGGAGAAAAGCGTCTGCTAAATGACTAAAAACAGTAGGCAAAAATTACCCGGATGACTTACTACTTCTGGCAAGATTCTGAAGTGCGCATACGATGGACTCTTTATTATCTCATGAGGCCAAAGGAGAGGATTTGTGAATGGAGTTGAAGGGACATAACTGACGCTGGTAGGTCATGTGACAGTAACAACATAGCGGATGTAGTACATCCGAATTCATTCATACTACACGCATTCGTACTATATAGAATGTACTTTTTCAACAGTCATGAAGTAAATTTAAATTTAAATGCAGTACCTACACAACAGTATGCGATTTCAGAAGCAGCTCATGTTCTTGATTCTTTATGATATGTGTTTTTATTTAATTTTAAGATAAATCAAGACATGTTATATGGCACAGCAGTTAAATCTGTCTGTATTGCATATTCAAACCATAATATATTTTATATTAACAGGTTAATAGACATTTTCTCCAGGAGTATATAATGAGTTTGGAAATTTTTAGAGAAATGCTTAATTGGTCATTACAATTTAACTAAACCCATTAGATTTTAGTCAACTAAATATACTGTAAATTTAGTCAATTAAAATTATATTTAGTCGACTAAAACTAAAAAAATTCAGATTACTAAAATATGACTAAAACTAAAAACCATTTTAGTCAAAAAATTATGAATTTGCTGTCAAAATTAACACTGATTTGAGCATTATATTTAGTACACAAAATCATAAGTAAACCTGAACATTTTCATATTCTAAAAAATCCCATCAGATTAGAACAATGACAATCCTTCCATTTCAATCGCTACAGTATTGCTGCAGTCAAGAAGTATCTTTTTAACCCTCACTTGCCCTCAGACAGTAATTGCTCGCTTTTCGCATCTCATGTGTTTTACATTTCCTCTATGGATTGGAGTGCAATGAAGCATTCTTCCACAATCCCTCAGTTTACCCAAGTGTGGTTTTCGAGGCCCAGGCTATACTATTGGAGCTTGTGCCACACTGACGATTAGATGGTGGAAAATTCATGAGGAACTGAAGGTTCTTTTCATGATTTTGACGGTTGAGTCTCTGAAACATCACACAGACAGTGGGCTGTACATGCATGGTGAAGACAACCAAATCATAAGTGTTTGGCATTTGTGTCAAGTCCATTTAAGTGTAATTGAGAGGCTGGAGATGAAAGAGAAAACCAAAGCCTCCCAGGCCTCAAATATTGACTCATGACTATGGATTGAAATGTTGGCTTCAGAGAATTTCTATGATTGTGTATGAGCATACTACAGAAATTAACATATAATTAAAATATCAGAATTGTTAAAAATGCATGGTTATTATTGAAAATAAGAGTGATATTTTGAAGTGTGTAACTTTTCATGCCAATGCTAACTCTTTACTCTCTGGGAAACAAGGATGTTTCTGGGCAGGACGCGTCCCTTTGTACGATGTGGTGTACCAAATGTCCTCAAACTACAGTTAAACAAGATGGCCTTTGTAGGACATGAGACATACAAGGAAACAGAACGTATTACAGCTGTTATGTATGCCAACACGTTTACAAGTGTCACAACAGTTTGTCATTTTTTTAACAACACTTCTTATCTTGTTCAATAGTACTTTGTATTGGAATTTAAAGGTGCCCAAGAATGCTTTTTCACAAGATGTAATATAAGTCTAAGGTGTCTCCTGAATGTGTCTGTGAAGTTTCAGCTCAAAATACCCCATAGATTTTTTTTAATTATTTTTTTAATTGCCTATTTTGGGGCATCATTAACTATACACTGATTTTGGCAGCACCGCCCCTTTGAATGGCGTGCTCCCTGCCACACGAGCTCTCGACTATATTACAGTGCATTTACAAAGTTCACACAGCTAATATAACCCCCAAATGGATCTTTACAAGATGTTCGTCATGCATGCTGTATGCATGCTTCGAATTATGTGAGTAAAGTATTTATTTTGATGTTTACGTTTGATTTTGTATGAGTTTGAGGCTATGCTCTGTGGCTAACGGCTAATTCTACACTGTTGGAGAGATTTATAAAGAATGAAGTTATGTTTATGCATTATACAGACTGCACATGTTTAAAAATGAAAATAGCGACGGCTCTCGTCTCCGTGAATACAGTAAGAAACGATGGTAACTTTAACCACATTTAACAGTACATTAGCAACATGCTAATGAAACATTTAAAAAGGCAATTTACAAATATCACTAAAAATATCATGATATCATGGATCATGTCAGTTATTATTGCTCCATCTGCCATTTTTCGCTGTTGTTCTTGCTGGCTTACCTTGTCTGTGCACAGATCCAGCCGTTAATACTGCCTTTCCTTGTCTAATGCCTTGAACATGGGCTGGCATTTATGCAAATATTGGGGTCATACATATTAATGATCCCGACTGTTACGTAACAGTCGGTGTTATGTTGAGGTCTTTTAAACAAATGAGATTTATATAAGAAGGAGGAAGCAATGGGGTTTGAAACTCAATGTATGTCTTTTCTATGTACTGAACTCTTGTTATTTAACTATGTCAATATAAATTCAATTTTTGATTCTAGGGCAGCTTTAACGTTACTTATATTCGAACACCACATCTTTAACTGTAGTTTTTGCTGCCATGCCTTCAAATAAATGATGTTTGTTCACAGCGACACAAAGGATTGTGGGTTATCTGTACCAGTGTAGATACACCTTCTGCATCCACCAAGACTGAATTTGAATGGTGTATTCGGAAAGCCTGATGTGCTTTTCTGAAATGATACATGCTATGTCGCTGACAAATTTGAAGCTTCAAAATGAGAGAAAGCAAAGGAGTTTGCAACAGGTGTAAAAGAACCTACAAACAATAATGAATTTCAAGGCAATGTATTTAGATGAAAGCAATCTGTCCTGACACACAGAATGAACTGCTATTGATGATGTATCACTTCACACTTTCTATAGCATTTCCCAAATTGTGTTGGATCCGAATTAGAACTCGAGCAATAGAAGTCTGTGAACTGGGAATCAGGCAAGCTTTGTCAGATCAGTGGCACCATTGGAAATAGTAACAAATAATCAGCAGTGGAGCTCCGGGTGGGACTCATGTGTGAAAGTTCATGGGAGTCATGAGTTCTGGGGCTTCTGGAGTTCCGCTGCTTTGTTTGACACTCTTGGAGGTGTGACCCCGTTTGGCCCCAGCACATGCACTTCCTCCCCAACGCTGACGTGCACACATAACCCACTCCATTTGACCTGTGACAGCGGAGGCCCCTCGCTATCGCTCAACTCTGAACTTCACTTTGCCTCCATCTAGACAACAATGAAAGGAGTTTTGTCCCTCCTTAAGATAAATGACTCTCCCAACAATGTGAGCGCACTCTTACTTTCACTCCATTCATAAAATGGGACACTTATCTTGAGCTGTCCAAGAATCGTCGATTTCCCTCGTAGCAAAAGGAAATGGAGGTCAACTGCTTTTCTCATGCAGAGCAGCCCAGCTGAGCAGAGCGAGTCACCTCAGGAAATTAAAAGCTTTTGCTCCTGTTCATATCCAACATCTAACAGGTCCAGAATGAGACAAAGTGTCATTGTTTGCTTGGGAAAGTGAGTTCAAGGTCCTGCTAGATACCGGCACCCTCTCAGTACTATTAACATGTACAGTGCAGAACATTTAGCATCTTAATGATGGATTGCTTCCAGGTTATTGACACTGTTAGTAATCACAAACAAAAATATGAGTTTTGTTATAAAATAGCAATGAAATAAACATTCTTTAAAAAAAATCAGTAGTGAGTTAATGCTTCATCAGATCACATTGTTCTGAATACATTGTGGAACACTCGCCATCATTATTTACAAGAGAAATCTTTGCTTACAGGAGTAAAAACATACAAATTAAGCAAAATGTGTATTTATATGTTATGCATTCAAATTTCGTTTTCAAAATGAGCAACAAATCACAATAATCACCTGCAATAGAGACTTTTCAGCAAGTACCTGAGTCCTGATAGAAAACCCTGTGATAGACTGGCCATCTGTCCTGTGCAGGGGTGTCCAAACCTGCTCCTGGAGGGCCATTATCCTGCAGAGTTTTGCTCCAACTCTTACTAAACGCATCTGAACCAGCTAATCAAGCTCTTCAGACTCATTAGTAACTTCTAAACTGTCTGAGTTTTGTTCTGTTTCATTGTGACTGCATCCAGAAACTGAAAAATGCTGCCTTCAGAGGACACATTTTAAGGCATGTCCGAATCCAAAGTTAGCTTCGGTGACAGTTCGGTGAATCCAAAGCTGTTCATTCGGTGACAGTTGAGCTAAAAAATAAAGATGGCATCTGAAAGTTGAGGTTGGGGGTCATTTTGTGTGTAAATGTACGCTTTTGACCATAGTTTTCTACTTTTGATGTCATTTCTATAAAGAAATTACTATTGTAATAATTAAATATTCACTTAGTTTTCATCAAAGCTCACTCTATTTTGCTGTAGATCATTAACCTGTTAAGGCAGGAACACACCAAGCCGACGGTCGGCCGTCGGGCAGTTTTTGTTCATCAGCCGACTAAGTTTTCTCAGTGTATTCTGCACCGTTGGCTGAAGTTGGACCTCGTGGGCTTTTTTCAGCCGATTCAACATGTTGAATCAGCGTCAAAGTTCGTCAGGCCATCTGATCATTCTGATTGGCTGTTCAGCTACTGCCACCTCCTGGTACGGAAAGGCATTTCATCTTACGCAGAACGGACGTGCTACTTGGCTGTCGGCTGTTGAGCATTGGTTTGGGGTGTCAGGCCAACTTTGGACACAGACTTTGCCGACGTGAGCCAACCCCGCAGTCTGCTTTTGTCACCACTAGTTCGTCGGCGTTGGCTTGGTGTGTTCCTGCCTTTACCCTGCCTCAAAAGTCTGTTCGAAATTAGTTTCATGAGGTGCCTTCAAGCGCTTTGTGTCTGCAAAGTCATTGCCTATAAGTCAGCGAGGTAACAAGTCAGCTGCCTTTTTGGATGCTGCCTGTGTTTCCCTGTGACCTAGGCTGTGTCCAAAATTTTTATTCTGCCATTATTTACTTAATATCGTGTTGTTTCAAAGCTGTATTCTCTCTTTACTCAGCTTCTTCACAAAACATACAGGTCATATAGTGGCCATGTTTTCAAACTTTAAGGATCGAATACACCGTAAATGTACAATAAACATGACCCTTTATTTGCACTATGAATCTGAACATAATCTCAAAAATAGATTTCATTATTAAAAGATTTTAGACTATTTACATTTTGGACTATTTTCTATTTACAGTTGTTAGCTTACATGTGTAAACAATGCTTCTATTGCCTTCTGCTTTTTCTTAGCTTGTTTTTGGATCTGTATTTTGTAAGAAGATGTGTAATAGCACCCCTTGCATATAACAGTGAAAACATGAATTGCAAAAAAATTCTGTCAATGGCAGTAAAGCGTTGTCATAAAAACGATGTCTATCTTCTGTAGGCCAGATCATTGCCATGATTAATTAAACCCACCAGGGCAGTATCATCTGAAAAATGTTGCTGTTCTATAACAGAATAAAACAGCTGTTGCATCTCCCCATTCTCAGTTTTCACTCATTTTTATTTATTTATTTTTGTAACAGATGGCCTTGTGCAGCATGCTGTTGAAAAAATTTAACATTTTAATCAGTCAATGAATATCTTGTATTTTTCCTGTCTGCAACACTGATGTTGCTAAAACTCATAACACCAAGGCCACAGGGTTTGATTCCCACAAACACTAATAAATAATAATGTTAAACCAAAAAATAAATGTTAAACTTAAATGCGCTGTGTTCATTTATACAGTGGGTACAGAAAGTATTCAGACCCCCTTAAATTTTTCACTCTTTGTTATATTGCAGCCATTTGCTAAAATCATTTATGTTCATTTTTTTTCCTCAATGTACACACAGCACCCCATATTGACAGAAAAACACAGAATTGTTGACATTTTTGCAGATTTATTAAAAAAGAAAAACTGAAATATCACATGGTTCTAAGTATTCAGACCCTTTGCTCAGTATTAGTAGAAGCACCCTTTTGATCTAATACAGCCATGAGTCTTTTTGGGAAAGATGCAACAAGTTTTTCACACCTGGATTTGGGGATCCTCTGCCATTCCTCCTTGCAGATCCTCTCCAGTTCTGTCAGGTTGGATGGTAAACGTTGGTGGACAGCCATTTTTAGGTCTCTCCAGAGATGCTCAATTGGGTTTAAGTCAGCGCTCTGGCTGGGCCATTCAAGAACAGTCACGGAGTTGTTGTGAAGCCACTCCTTCGTTATTTTAGCTGTGTGCTTAGGGTCATTGTCTTGTTGGAAGGTAAACCTTCGGCCCAGTCTGAGGTCCTGAGCACTCTGGAGAAGGTTTTCTTCCAGGATATCCCTGTACTTGGCCGCATTCATCTTTCCCTCGATTGCAACCAGTCGTCCTGTCCCTGCAGCTGAAAAACACCCACACAGCATGATGCTGCCACCACCATGCTTCACTGTTGGGACTGTATTGGACAGGTGATGAGCAGTGCCTGGTTTTCTCCACATATACCGCTTAGAATTAAGGCCAAAAAGTTCTATCTTGGTCTCATCAGACCAGAGAATCTTATTTCTCACCATCTTGGCAAACTCCATGCGGGCTTTCATGTGTCTTGCACTGAGGAGAGGCTTCCGTCGGGCCACTCTGCCATAAAACCCTGACTGGTGGAGGGCTTTAGTGATGGTTGACTTTCTACAACTTTCTCCCATCTCCCGACTGCATCTTTGGAGCTCAGCCACAGTGATCTTTGGGTTCTTCTTTACCTCTCTCACCAAGGCTCTGCTCCCCCGATAGCTCAGTTTGCCCGGACGGCCAGCTCTAAGAAGGGTTCTGGTCGTCCCAAACGTCTTCCATTTAAGGATTATGGAGGCCACTGTGCTCTTAGGAACCTTAAGTGCAGCAGAAATTTTTTTGTAACCTTGGCCAGATCTGTGCCTTGCCACAATTCTGTCTCTGAGCTCTTCAGGCAGTTCCTTTGACCTCATTTGCTCTGACATGCACTGTGAACTGTAAGGTCTTATATAGACAGGTGTGTGGCTTTCCTAATCAAGTCCAATCAGTATAATCAAACACAGCTGGACTCAAATGAAGGTGCAGAACCATCTCAAATAAAGTAAAGTAAGTAAATACATGGCACTGTTGTGCATTCAACATTATGGTTTCAGAGCAGTTCACAATCAATGAATACAACCAGATTTAAACAAAAATATTATTGTTTATTCAGCTCATATGTAAAGAGTTAGATAATGTTTTTTATGCTTTAAATAAAATGGGAAAATGTCATTAAGTG
This sequence comes from Megalobrama amblycephala, assembly GCF_018812025.1. Classification (NCBI taxonomy): domain Eukaryota; kingdom Metazoa; phylum Chordata; class Actinopteri; order Cypriniformes; family Xenocyprididae; genus Megalobrama; species Megalobrama amblycephala. The sequence continues at coordinate 24,927,931 of NC_063044.1, forward strand.
GTTTAAACCAACCTTTATTAGACATTAATTCCATTCATATTCAGTGTTTACTTACACACGTTTACTTAGCTATCTAGATGGGGACATTCCATAGATGTAATGGTTTTTATGCTGTACAAACTGTATATTCTATCCCCCTACACTAACCCTAACCCTAAACCTACCCATTACAGAATACTTTCTGCATTTTTACATTTTTAAAAACCTTTAATTACTTTATTTTTAAACCAGTTTTACAAATGAGGATGTCTCTAAATGGAGGTTTTTGGAGGTTTTGTCAGGTTTTGGTCACTTCTGGGTACAAATCTGTCCCTAAAATATAGTTAAATAAGTACACACACACAATTGTGGAATTGTGGGGAGATTCCATAGGCATAATGGTTTTTAAACTGTACAAACCATATTTTCCCTACACTACCCCTACACCTAAACCTACCCATCACAGGAAACATTTTGACTTTCTCACAAAAAAAAAAAAAAAAAACCTCATTCTGTATGATTTATAAGCCTTTTGAAAAATGGGGACATGGGGTAATGTCCTCATAAGTCACCCTCTCCTTGTAATACCTATGTCATATCCATGTCATTATACAAATTTGTGTCCTGATATGTCACAAAAACGGGCGCACACACACACACACACACACACACACACACACACACACACACACACACACACACACACACACACACACACACACACACACACATGTTGGGTTTCCATGTTTTATGGGGACTTTTTATAGACATAATGATTTTTAAATTGTACAAACTGTATATTCTGACCCCTAACTGATATACTTTAACAATGTGATCTATAACTATTTGTATGTATTTTTTTTCTACCACACATACATTTACTTACATTTGCCTAGACACAAAAACATACAGTATTGACATAATGACAGCATTATGTAGTTTATTTTATTTTATTTTTAACCCTTTAGTTGACGGCGTATCCTGGGGGATACAAACATTTGAGAGGCTGTAGGGAGAGTCAGGGAAAGTTTAGGTCTCATTTCTTGTTTTCATGTTGAAAGGGTGTTTGTTGTGAATATTTAGATTAGATATATTGACTTTGTTCATATTTTTTTTTGTTGCTGTTGTTGTTGTTTAGCTCACAGGCAGCATTTAAAAACAATGACCTGTCATGGGAAATCTACTCACCTTCTGATAAAAGTTGTACGGAAGAGGATTAGGGCCAAGCAATAATAAAAAAATAAAACCGTCTCAAGATTAAAGTTGTTACATTTCGAGAAAAAACTCATTAAATTTTGAGAAAAAAGTCGAAATAAAATGTTGAGAATAAACTCATTAAATTACGGGAGAAAACTCATTAAATTTCGAGAAAAAAGGTTGAGATAAATGTTGAGAATAAAGTCATTAAATTACGAGAAAAAAGTCGTTAAATTACGAGAACAAATTCCTTAAATTATGAGAAAAAAGTCATTAAATTATGAGAACAAATTCGTAATTTAACGAAACTGTTAAATAAAATATCTCGCTTGGCATTGAACTTTGAGCTTTAAAGTTTTACAGATTTTATTTATACTCTAACAACAACATTACACACTAACTAAAGTTTGAAACATGGGATCACGAAGAACGGGACCTTTAAAATGGAAAATGGCAATACACTTATTTTCTGATGTCTCTATATTAAAGGGTTAAGTGGTTATGCTCAGCTTTGGGGATGGGGTTAAGGGATTATATATTAGGGTTGTAAAGGTATACAAACATGACAGTTCTGTTCTTTCCACAGTTGAAACACTGGTTAAGAGATTACACATATACATATATATATATGCATATTCAGTCAAACTGAGAGATAAGGATTATTTGTAGCACAACCATATTATATGAAATGATTTTTTTGTGCCACCCATAAAAAAAAAAAAAAAAAAAAAAAAAAAAGTGCCACCCATATTTTAAAATGCATTTGGCCCGTTCAGAAGTTTGCAGAGCAGTCATACATTCCATTGGGGTGGCCATCTTACTTTCGACTGTCAATTAACCAACCAACTCGATGAGTCATCAAGTCACAGATAATCAATCACGGCGCAGGGGAAACATTTGAAAACAAAACCACGCAATGATCCTGGCTTCAGGACAAGAGCAAATAAAGTATACATTTCACAAGATCAACAATAAATCTTTGAGAATGCTGAAACTGACAGCCAAAGAAACGCTTCTGACTCAATGTCTTGCACATCAATTCAGTTCACAGCTCTCTGTCAAAACAGCCAGTCGCCGCACATTCAAGCGCTGTGGTCCAGAGCTGCGGTCTGACACACCACACCATGTGCGTGTAATGGAAGACTTCAGCCGGTCTGGGCTGAAATCTAGCCTGAGCTGTGCATACATTGGCTGATTAGCGCTAGAGTGACGCAGGCCTACAGGAGTTAGAGGTGCCAGGTTTGATATGTTGGACTTCGCAAAGCTTATCCAGATGGGCCGTAACATGTTGATTGCAGATGCAGACACAATCAGTCAAGACCATTATATGTGCTTTCATATGGAGTGTTGCAATCTGTGTATTTTTAGAAGCTTAAAATTAAGTTGTATCAATTGAATATACTGAATCATTTAAATTACGCAAAGATTTTTATACAAATGTCAAGCTTTTCTGTCCACAAAACTATCCTGCCTTATTCTATAGGGTTTTGCCCTGTTCTTTGACTCACTGTCCTCCTGTAAAATGAATAATCACTATTAAGGCAAGGCGTCTCTTGTTGACTGAAACCATTTTCCTTGATGATTTGCCTTTGGCTCTATCTCCAGTACTCCAGTGTTTCCTAATGTTGGTCTTTTACTTGCTTTTTTCCTGTTAATAACTTCAAGTTCACACAGTCAAGCTTCATTAAAATGCAGACAAACACACATCCGTGACAACTTCCTACTGATTACACTAATTAATTAACTATTACACTGCCTGGCCAAAATAGGCAAATGCTTAAGAGTCTTTGACTGGATCATTATTACTGTGATTATTATGTTTCTAGCATGTTATATGTTTGGGAACAGTTCTTCTAACCCGTATTGATAGAGTGTGTAGCTTTTCATTTCTTAAAGGCAGGAACACACCAAGCCGACAGACGGCTGTTGGGCAGATTTTGTTTTCTCAGTGTGTTCCGCACCGTCGGCTGAAGTTGGTCCTCGTCTGCTTTTTTCGGCCGATTCGACATGTTGAATCGGCGTCCGAGCTCCATCTGATCATTCTGATTGCCTGTTCAGCTACTGCCACCTGCTGGTTCGGAAAGGCATTTCATCTTACGCAGGCACAGAACTGACATGCTACTTGGCCGTCGGCTGTCAAGCGTTGGTTTGGTGTGTCAGGCCAACTTTGGATACAGACGCTGCCAACGTGAGCCAACCCCGCAGTCTGCTTTCGTCGGCTTGGTGTGTTCCTGCCTTAAAACAACCATGTTGGAAGGTACATCATGGCCATATTCCAGGATGACAATGTCAAGATTCATCAGGCTGAAATTGTGAAAGAATTGTTGGTAGGGAGCATTTTCACTCATGAATTGGCACCCTGAGTCCAGACCTTAATTTCATTGAAAGTCTTTGGGATGTGCTGGAGTAAACTTTACAGAGTGCTCACCTCTTGCATTGTCAATACAAGATGGAAGTAACATCACAACATTTATTTCCATCAAGTGGTGCATCAATTTTTGGTCAAGATCTTGTATGCAACTTGCTAGAAACATAATAATCCTGGCAATAATGATCCAGTCATAGACTCTTAAAGGTGCAGTGCGTAAATTTTAGCAGCATCTAGCAGTGAGGTTGCGAATTGCAATATAGAGAAGCTACAGTGGCCAATACAGGACAAAAATGTCGTCATCTGAGACAGCAGAGAGTAGCTAGTCAATCAAGCATGCTCTGTAGAGCAGTTTGTCTATTTAGGGCTACTGTAGAAATAGATGTAGATAGAAATGGCTCATTCTAAGGTAACAAAAACATAACGGTTCATTATGTCTTTATACACCACTGAAAACATAGTTATGTATATTATATTGCATTTCTGTCAATAGGTTGTTTGCAATCACGTGGTTCTGGTGACGCGCAAAATTAATGTGGAGGGCAAGCAGTGAAAATTAGAATGGAAGAGATGGGGAAATGTCCGTACTGTGCTGGTTTAGAAATGTATAAACAGAAAATCACAACAAATTTTGGACGTGAACCTTATGTTATAAAGAGGAGCGATTTTTCTACTGAAATGAAATGAAAGCCAACGAGGAGGTAAGATATAAAGAATGTGAAGCTGCCGTCACGCCGTGTTCAGTTCTAGTCTGGGTTTGTTTATATCGCGCTGCCTTTCTACTAGTGACATTAAGGGCAGTATTTTTGATTTTCTGTCGTGATTGTGAAAAATGTCGCTATTGTAGGTCATTTATGCTGAATCGAGAATTGCAATAGGAGCTCACATCATCATTCAGGGAGAAAACTGGATGATGTAATACAATTTTTGCAGGAAGCAGGTTGAGGAGGTGACGGGGAGACGCCGTATATCAAATCTAATAATGTCACTGATTGAACCCACTCCCTATCACTCAATAAAATAATCACATAGCTGAGTGTTTTTGAAAGTTTTGTATTTTGTTTGGTTTAATAATTAACATTTGCGAGTATGACTCTCACTCGGCTTGTGAATAAGTATAACTTATACACAGCCACTTAAAAACTGTTCACAAGCTTCTATTGGTTTGATTTTGGTTGTCATTTGTTGAAATAAATACAAAAAAAAAATGCTGAATGCCCGTCCTATTCTCCTCTGTGGTCATATGGGAAAGTGAATATTTACAAAGAAAACATTAAAACTACAGTGACATTTACACCCTTGCAACAAAGAAATGGATGGACTTCTGTCAGCTTGTATTTTTTATTTTTTTTGGACATTTTCTACCATATGATGGCTGAAGCAAAAGCACATGCCCAGCGCGTGACACTGTTTTCACGGTAACCAGCTCAACACTGTGAACGTAATTATACAAACCTGAAGTGAAAACACCAAACGATCATGCAATTGAACAAAATATCTTCTCCTCCCTGCAAACGGTACCATGAAGAATGTGATTATTTAACCAAATCAAAAACAAAAAAGGTAAGCAGGTATCCATATTCATTTCAGTATCAGCAGACGCAAAACGCTAATAAAGGGGACAACTTTAGTTAAAAAATGATATAAGTTACATAAATGATAAAAGCTCATTGTGGTTTCTCATTTTGATAGATTTGAGCAGCCATAAACGACGCAAAACATAGGAATTTTGAGTTTGTGATAGGATTCCTATATAGAAAAAATCACTCCTTGCCCTCCAGCCACATTTCACGTGCAGCAATGACGTCATGTGCAAACAACCTATAGATCCTCCTAAAATTTACACGTTGCCTTTTTTAAATCCAAACAGTGACTGATTTTTTTGTTTTTTAATGGGTATATTTAGTTTATTCAGCCAACAATGTTTAAAAATGTAATTATTTGGTGTCTTTTATCATATTACTATTGCTGCTGTTTTATAAAAAGTTCACGTTGTGTCCAAGAACACCCCTTGACTGTAGAAGAAAAAAAAACTGTAATTCACAAAACTGTAATGATTGCTTTATTTAAATCTACTTGAATACCACGTTGCAATATAGCAAAACCTGAAATAATCTTATTTATTTATTTATATACTATACTACACTATATTATGCAGCAGTATTCTTAGGAATCTTTATCAAGAGTAGCTCTCTGGATTAAAGGATAAATGCATGGTGACATAGAGAGCACTTCTGTTATAGTTCTTCATTATTTGTATTTGCTCTGTGTAAACTTCGGACTCAATGAGCGTATCAGCTTTCAGCCGGCCTGCAATTTCGCTGTGCGACCTACACGCTTGGGCTCCACTGCTCTAAACAAATGGTTTCTGGCCTTCATAAAACCATTCAGAGCACAATCTTTATTGAGTAGCCCATCTGACTCTTTTCAGTTGAGACAGGCTTCTAAATGGAGGGCCACAAAGCCTTGTGTGCTTAAAATCTACACAATTTATCTTTTCTAACTTTTCTACCAGTTGCCCAAATGAAACACAAACAAATCATACATTTTAGTTATCTTTTAGCAAAGCTTTCTCTCTTTTGAAGTATATTTTTTAACTGTTTACTTAAGCCCATTTTATCTTTGTTTTTAAAAGAAAATAGTGAGCATTACATTTGTGAGTAAAAGGTAAAAAATCAAATCAATGTAATTACTTAGTATTTTATGAAATACAATCCCTATGCACTCACCATGCAACCTTCTGCTTCACTTAGAAGAGAAAAACATGGAGGTAGATTTCAACAGAACCCTCAAAACAGACTTGAACTGAAAGCATATCCCAGCAATGACATCAGTAATTAGTCAGCCCATGTTTTTGCACTATGCCCAATACGTTATGTCAAACGGCCTGAAACGGCCATGCACTCATGTATGAGGCACCAAGAGGACTGGCCGCTGCTTCACTGTTAGGGTTCCTCCCTCTCAGGTGCCTGTTCAGAAAAACCTCCATTTACTGAAGGTGAGGCACGAGACATGGTTTCCCCAGAAATGTTCCAAAAATATAATGGAATAAAGTGTTTCTCATTATATTGCTTGCTGATATACATGTCAATGTTTAAAAAATTCACATTACAAGTAGTCCTGAAATACTGATACTCAAACACAATAGTCTACTGTTCCTCGCATTTTATGTTACAAACAAACTACACTCTCTCGTCAAACAGTTCAATGTGAAAAAAACATAACTTGTTTTCCAGTACAAACATCTAAATATTTACCCCCAGTTTCACAGACAAGGCTTAAGCTAGTCCTAGACTAAAATGCATGTTTGAGATGTTTTAACTGAAAGCAACTTGTACTGACATATCTTAAAATATGTCAGTGTCATTGTTTTGTCGCAAAAAGCCCAAGGCCTAATCCTGGCTTAGGCTAAGCTCTGTGTGTGAAACCAGGCCTTAAAGTTAAGCTAAACAAGACACATTTACTTGAGAAGCAAAAACACATGAGCTATGTTTTTGCTTAAAAAAAAGACAAAATATCTGCCATTGCCATTTTCTTCGTAAGTTGAATATGGAAGGCGGTCTGGCGGAATATTTTACTTTATCCAGCTTATTCCTGACTAGCCTAATGCATTTCGAATTATGGGTTGCACTTCCGGTTTGGGGAACTTCCATTTAAAAAGACTGAAATGAATCATTTCAAATCATAAGGTTGCCCTGTAAAGAAAGCTTATCCGTCAGTTTGACTGAATAAGCTGTCAATGTTTCTTTCATGTTTTATTTTCAGACATCATGAGAATAACGTAACACTTGGTATTTTAACGTAACGTGTTATAACAAGAATATCTATGGCAAGAGCTCTTTTCAGTCGCTGCTTTATCCTCATGATTATTTTCTTTTGTTCCTTTGCATTCCGCTGTAATAGTATGAAAAAGGACAACATATACTGCATATTTGTGGTCTGTTTTTTGAATATAATTTACAATATATCCCATTAATAATTCACTGGATTGCACAAAGTATCTCTTGTTTTTCTCCTCAAAGCCTCACGTCGCTTTCCAGGTTTGTTTTCACACGTAAATACAATTTATTATCTGTAAAAATGATGGAAATCATTTTGAAATAGTATCACGCAATGCTGAAGTTCATGAAAAAAATGTTATTAAGGAAAATATATTACATAATACAGATATATATCACTATAGTTATATAAGCCATCCGTTATTGCTGTGGAAAGAATCGCGCTTTTTCATGGCCTGTTGAAAGTACCTTGTTGATGCTTTTACAGTTTTAAATGTCCTTTTAATGTTCAATGGTTGAAGGGTGAGCAGAATAATGGCATCTGATTGTACCCAGTTGTTTTTTGTTTTGTTTTTTTAAATGCATTATTGCATTCATAGAACAAGCCTTTCACTGACTGTTTACAGCTAAACAGAAGTTACACCCATAATTCGCGCAAAGCATCATGGGGTGTTGGAATAAGGTGGATAACTTGTTAAATATGAATATTTTTCTTACACAAACACATCGCTTTGATTTAGAAGGCCTTTATTAACCCCCCGGAGCCGTGTGGAGTATGTTTATGATGGATGGACGCACTTTCTTCAGCTTTATACTCGTTGGTGCAGTTCAAATTTTCATTTTAAAGCAAACTAATCCTTTAAATCTCGTCATCTTGCTTGATTATATTTGTTCTAAATATCTGTTGTTGTGTGAATCTTCATTATTGATATGAGCCGCCAGTTCATTTGTGATGGTGAAAATACTAGTACAGAATGGCCTGGAAAAATAGTTGATTTAATGGGATCAGTCAAGTCAATATGAAATCACAACTGAGCCTAATGACTTTAATAAAACACATGCCTGGTTTTATTGTGCACAATTCATCAGCAAACATTATTCCAAAGTTGGGGGGGAAAAGCCTTCATAATCTTTCATCAAAATCAAATAACTCTGAAATGACTTTTCGGCTGATGTCACCTAACTCTCTTGTTTTTTTAACCCCTTCCCTACCCGCCTGTCTTAAAGGTCCCGTTTTTCGTGGTTTTTTGAGGCTTTGATTGTGTTTATAGTGTGCAATATAACATGTGTTCATGTTTTGCGTGTAAAAAAACACAGTATTTTTCACATAATTTACTTATCTGTATACCGCTGTTTCCACTGTCATAAAAACGGGCTGATGACTTCCTTGTTCTATGAAGTCCCTCCTTCAGAAATACGTAACGAGTTCTGATTGTGCCAGCGGTTCCTGTGTTGTGATTCGACAGCTCTGAGCGCTCCGTGCCTGGAAAGGTCACGCCTCTTACCATAACGTGGAAATGCATGCGCTCAGTGTTATTGTAAACATGTCTTTAATTTTACCCTATCAATTTGAGCCGGAATCAGACCCGGTGATTGGACTGCGGGATGAAAATAACAGCGTTTCGACGACATGGCGACAAACACACTCTACAAACGCAACTCTTGTGTATTCCTGTGGGCGGAGGTTAGTCAAAAAACTGTTTTAGTGACGTCATTAAAGAAGGAAGTAGAGGGATGTAGTCCAAACTGGCCGTTCGATGTAGGCGACTTCTGTTAAATAAAATATCTTGCTTGGCATTGAACTTTGAGCTTTAAAATTTTACAGATTTTATTTATACTCTAACAACAACATTACACACTAACTAAAGTTTGAAACATGGGATCACGAAGAACGGGACCTTTAAAGAGACACTTTTCAGTCTCAATGCCCTGTGGATAAAATCACGTCTTATGCTATTTTTTTTTTTCTTGTTTAATGTCCTGTTTCACTCTGAAATACTTGTGTCAGGTTATGGAAGTGAAATGCTGTTTTATGTGGACTTTGATATTGAGTTGTTGTTGTGAATTTGATTATGCCATGTTTAGCTGAGATACTGTAGGATGATGGGGTGATTTAGAATTGCCATTGAAACGAAGTGGGGTTTTGTGGTCTAAAACATTTGGAAACTAATACCACAGGTTAGATCTTACAGCCTTGAGCTGTTCATCAAACCAACCACATGATCATTGCTCTACTGAACATGTTGCATTTGTCTTCTGAAATGAAGGCTCTAAGTTAGACATGGCTTACCCAATAGACTGTGTGACTGTGATTTCTGTGGTGAAGCAGTGTGAGTTTACTGGTGGTTGTGGGATAGTGTTCGTAAACACAGTGCTGGGGGAGGGGGATATAGACTCACAGAATGTGTCCAAAGTGAAGTTATTACAGCCCTGTTTTATGTATTTGCTCACTATCACTAAGTTCTGAAAAGACTAGAGGGCTTCCCTGCTTCAGCTCACAATGAAACTCGAAAACACAGCCCCTGAAGAGAGCTCATATTTCAGAAACAAACAGGGCCGGTTTTGACTTCATCTCACTCCCAGGATGATGTTTCTGTATTAAAGCTTCAGATGTCAGGAACCACAGCTAGCGTTAGTAAGAAAATAGACGGTTGACCTTGTGGAGCAGCAGTGGAGATAAGTTGTTATTAAAATTCTAGCCATGTTTGTGAAGAGGCCGTCTGTGTTTAAAACTAACACTTTCAAAACTGTTCTGTTAGATCAAAAACAGCAACAGTCACTACTAACAATGAAACTCAAGGAGCAGACGTTTCAAAAATAGTTTATTCAAGGTTTTGATAAAGTCCACAAAGACAGATAACTAAATATAAAGTCCTGAGACACAGATGTTGAAATTTGTTTAAGGTAATTTAAGCACTGTTGGATCCATGGCTGAAACAGAGAGGTCTGCTATAAGCGCTTCTGAGGAAGTACTAGTCTCTGAATTGTTTTATAGGATATAATCTTTGAAATAGTGTTGTCACAATACCAAATGTATGACTTTGATACAATACCTGACTAAAATATTGCGATACCAAGGCAAAAAACTAAAACAGTAAAAGTAATTGAATAATATGACAGAACGTTGCTTTGTAAATTATATATTTGATAATGTGTTTTTTAAATTTAATCAATCACATTCACTAACCTTTCACAATCCTGAACAGGTTGGGATAGGGTGGGTGATATGACCAATATTTTATTTCATGATATAAGTAATTTAATATTTTTTTAATGTAATTTTATATCACAATTTAGTTATTTAAAGGTGCAATATGTAAGAATTTTGCAGTAAAATATCCAAAAACAACTAGGCCAGTGTTATATATTTTGTTCACTTGAGTACTTACAATATCCCAAATGTTTCCAACTATTTGTAAATCGTGAGAAAATTGCAGTTTTAACCAAAGCTCCGGGAAGTGTGAGTTTCCGGTTTTATTTTCTCAGTTTCCGGTTTTATTTTGTAGAAACCATGGAAACACCAAAGACGCTTTAATATATTATGGCCCGGTTTCACAGACAGGGCTCAGCCGAAGCCAGGATTAGGCCTAAGTTCAATTAAGATATTTATGTATCTTTTATAAACGTACACTAGAAAAAAAAAACATTACTGATGTGCATCTTGAGACAAAACAATGACACTGACATGTTTTAAGATATGTCAGTACAAGTTGCTTTCAGTTAAAACAGCTCAAAATGCATTTTAGTCTAGGACTAGGTTAAGCCTTGTCTGTGAAACCGGGGGTACATGTTTTAATACACAAGGCAACAACTGTTTTGATATATTTATAGACAGAAAACTAATTATTGTTTAGTCTTATTGTTTAAATGTAATTTTCTTGATTTTTTGCGAGTACCATGCTTTACCATGCCTCAGAGAAAAACACTATTTTGTGAAGTAGCAAACATAGCATAATCAGATGCAGATTTATTTTTAGAAATACAGCATTTTCTCCATCATACAATGCATTTAATATGACATTCTAAAATCGATCTATCTTACTGCAGTGTCTCAAACAAGTGTCTCACAGCAGCCACTAAGCGAACGCACAGAGTAACGTTTCAACACACTCAAATGTATCTAATATGATAAACAGAGCTGCGTTACCTCATGCTCATGACCGGAAAAGTGGAAGTGGCGCCGACGACTGTGGCATGTCGCTGTCACACATTGACAGCAATTATATAAGTTAAGAATGCTGTCATTCTTAAAGAAACGGTACTGATAAATTGTGTAATCATACTGTTTTTAATAGCAGGGTATCTCAATACATTTCTAGTACCAGTATATCATACACTACTTTGAAAGCCTTTTTTTTTTTTCAAGAGGCACTTTACAAGTAAACCAATTGCATATTAGCTGCAAAAGAGGCCAAACTTTACACCAGAAGCGGAAAACATGGCTGAGAGGTCAAATGCAAATATAAGTTAGCAGTCATCAGCTGACGCGCCTCATCTCTGGTGGTGGGTGAACATTGATGTCATCATGAACATCAGCACTCACATGTGAACCCCTTAAACGCTGGGTTATGACCCTCTAACACACCCATTCACATGATGACATGACTTCACTCTGGGTGACATCAGTAAAGCTGCAACATCAGACTTGGTTTAGGGAATATTTTAGCTCAAAAGAAGGCCATTTATTTCACATGTATTGATTGAAAACATACAGTATAGTACAATGGGTACAGGGATATTAGCGGCAGAGCTAGATACAGTATACATGTCAGGATAAAATAATGGGCTCAGCGAAAGAGTTTGGTAATACGATCCGTAGCATGGTATTAAGGAATATTATGACATTTCTTCTGGTCTTCAGCTGTAGAATTTCATTTGGAGGCAATTATACCTCATATGAAATATCAAAGCTAGGGTTATTTGCTTTAGATTGCAGTAATATGACTTTGCATGTGGTTCTTTTGTATTCCACGGAAAATATCTTATTACTTCCATACACCGTTTGAGTTACATATTTTCTTTTCTGTGAGACTGTGGCAAAATTGTTGTGACACATTAAGCAAAGTCTGTAGCATTTTCATTAAAAAATAAGTCGTTAGGCAAACACTGCAAACACGCACATACACGAGCAGGGTGTAAGTATTGTTACAGTATCTCACAGAAGTGAGTACACCCCTCACATTTTTGTAAAATATTTTATTTTATCTTTTCTTGTGACAACATGACACTTTGCTACAATGTAAAGTAGTGAGTGTACAGCTTGTATAACAGTGTAAATTTGCTGTCCCCTCAAATTAACTGTCATTACTGTCTAAACCGCTGGCCACAAAAGTGAGTACACCCCTAAGTGAAAATGTCCAAATTGGCTCCAAAGTGTCAATATTTTGTGTGGCCACCATTATTTTCCAGCTCTGCCTTAACCCTCTTGGGCATGGAGTTCACCAGAGCTTCACAGGTTGCCACTGGAGTCCTCTTCCATTCCTCCAATGACAACATCACAGAGCTGGTGGATGTTAGAGACTTTGCACTCCTCCACCTTCCATTTGAGGATGCCCCACAGACACTGACAGGCTGACCCCCCACACCTTCAACCTCTGCAGCAATGCTGGCAGCAATCATAAGTCTATTTCCTGAGCATGTGCACTCAACTTCTTTGGTCGACCATGGCGAGGCCTGTTCTGAGTGGAACCTGTCCTGTTAAATTGCTGTATGGTGTTGGCCACCGTGCTGCAGTTTCAGGGTCTTGGCAATCTTCTTATAGCCTACGCCATCTTTATGTAGAGCAACAATTTTTTTTTTCAGATCCTCAAAGTGTTTTTTGTCATGAGGTGCCATGTTGAACTTCCAGTGACCAGTATGAGAGAGTGAGAGAGATAACATCAAATTTAACACACCTACTCCCCATTCACACCTGAGACCTTGTAACACTAATGAGTCACATGACACCAGGGAGAGAAAATGGACCCAATTTGGACATTTTCACTTAGGGTTGTACTCACTTTTGTGGCCAGCGGTTTAGACATTAATGGCTGTGTGTTAATTTATTTTGAGGGGACAGTAAATGTACACAGCTGTACACTCACTACTTTACGTTGTAGCAAAGTGTCATTTGCTGTCACATGAAAAGATATAATAAAATATTTACAAAATTGTGAGGGGTGTACTCACTTCTGTGAGATACTGTACCTTAATGCAGATCCTGCTGTTACCCCACACTGGATTGATCACAATGGCCTACCAGCATACTGCTATGCATGGAAAACACGCAAGATTACGTTTACGTGAAAGAGTTTCATGTTATGCAACATAAAACACAGATTTCTGATGGCTAGTGGGGTGAGAGTAAACGAAGCAGCTGACCTCACTTTTAATGGCATATGTCATTGTCATGTGGTGGTAGCCAGTGTTAGGCAGTAATCCATTACTAGTAACTAATCACTATAACTACTGTAACTAATCGCTAATAAGACTTCATGGTTACACTTAATTTTAAGGTGTCCTTGTTACAATGTAATTATACATTTACGTACTGAGTAATATCAATTAACAACATGTACTTACTGTATGTATGGGTTAGGATTATAATTGGTTTGCTATTGGGTTAGTTGCTTGTAATTATGCATATTTTACTGTTTATGTTACCGATTTCAGTAATAATATTAGTTACCATCCATGAAATAGCTTTTTACAACATTATTTTTGTTGTGCTCCACCCACTAGACTCTCAAACTTGTGAGGAACATTCTCAAATATGTTAGTCAGCTTGTTAAGCAGCATAACACATCATGACTGTCACTCAAAGCTGTAGATTGGAGGGCAGTGGACACTGATGTCACATCAGTTTCAGACCTGCCTATATGGGAGTTGTGTAGGAAATGGCCGAGTCATGAGATATTAATGACGTATGTGGATGTGTTTGTGTGCTCGCATGTGATGTTCTGTGTGTCCGGAGGTTTATGAAGGGCTGCATACAGTAAATGTTTTGTTGTGTGAGCTGTCTGTGCTGAATTCTAGTTTCGAGTTTCCCACCTACAGTAGAGAGCAGACAGCATACAGTGCTTCCCCACAGGGACAAAGGTTATTCGAAATGGTACGCTGTATCATTGCAAAACTCTAAGGAGACATGCTTGATGCCAACCAGCTGTAGTTACTGATTCTCTCTCCTTTAGATCGTTACTCTACAGGATTTGCTCAGAGCTTTGAAGAAAGGATTTTGCTTGTTTTGTGCCCTGGTCATGAACCATCAGAGCACAGAGCACATCACAACTTAATCATTTTGTTACCATTGGAGAGCTTTCTCTTTTTTTTATCAAAAGAAAGAACAGAGCCTCTGCTTTATATATATTATATATATATTCATGCATTCTTTTTTATCAGTTGAATGTGGGTAAGTTTAATTGAAAAAATTTAACCAAAAGCTGAGAAGCTGAGTGTTTTTGTCAAAGACTACATCCAGATCTAATTCAAAAAGATGATCTAAACACAGATGGAGTAGATCGAGTCTATCATCACGCCTAAAGCCCGGGTTACACTACACGATTTTAGCAATCCTATAAGATCATTACAAATCACGCTGTGCGACATGGATCTATTAAACTTGGGTACGACAAGCATGTGGACTGTACTATGATGACACCTGTTGACTCGTAGGCTACGATGCAAGTTTCTATAGAAGAATAAAACGTCATCTGCATGCGCTAGTGGTAAACAAAAAGACCATGTTGAATCACACTTTGGCAGTTGTAGTTTTTATGTGTGCTGAAAAAAAGGAAGCGGCAAAAGAAGAAGGGAAAAGAGCTTGAGGTAAGCAGTTTTAAGTTTTGCGCCATGTCGCATTTTTATTGACTGGTCAGTAGACGTAGGGTCTACTGTGCGTTGATCATGCTGAATTTCTGAAAATTATCGTAGGCTATCTTTGGTCGCAATACCAGGAAAACGGCAATCTTTGAACCTCTCTCACTGTACAACATAGGACCACCGATTTAGAGCCACGATCACAGAAATCGCCACAATTGTTTCACGATGGCAATCTTTCGTCTGGGATGGCCAAAATCGTGCAGTGTATCCCGGGATTAATGCTTGCACAATCCTATAGCTCATCCTGGGTCGACATTTCATTCAGTAACATTAGGCAGTTTTGATTTAAATGCTGTTTAGTGTTGATGATCACATTATTTTACATATGCAACTGCTTACATATGATATTGCTTGTTTCTGCTTCTTCTTCGCCTGTGTTTTCAGAAGATGTGTAATAGCGGCCCCTACCATATAACAGTGAAAACACAGAAAGCCGGAAAATTCTATCAATGGCGGGGAAAGAGTTAAATGTGTCTGTTTTTGAATTTTATCATTTTGTCACTGTAATGGTGCCAGGTTTCCCTTGGAAAAGAGCTCTAATCTTGGGAATTTTGGTTAAATACATGTTAAATTTAAAAATGAATGAAAAAAAAATCGAGTTCATTAAGAAAAGGTTCTGTCTTGTCTATATTTTTGTTGACCTATTGATCTATGCACTTTATTGTTCAGGGTTGCGTTTCCCAAAAGTTCTGTTGCTACCAACATAGTTGAACATTTTGGCATTTCCCAAAACCATAGTTCCAACAAACATGCGTAAATAGCGTCATAAACTTATGTGGTTGAAACTACAGCTCTCGGGCTGTGCTTAGAAACATAGTTACTGAGTTAAAATGACTCAGCACATTCTATATGTTTCATCCCATTTAAATATATCTAGATTCTAATCTATATATTTTAGCATGCCAACAGTCAGTGCTGTTTTTGAGAAATGCGCACCTGCATAAATGCGTACAGGGAACCCGGGAGTATAGATTTCTGTTGTTTATGTAAATTAACTATAAGTAAAAATTATATTATAGATTAATTGCAGTCTTGAATCGTTATTACTCCACTACCTGCAGTGAAATCATTAACAACAGTCAAATAACAAGTTTCAAATGACAGAGATGCAACCGGTTTCAGGAAACAGTCGTGAGCTTGTGACTAGTTTCTACAGCGATGCATCGTACTATGGTGGTTACATGAATTATGTGGTTGAATGGAAAACACACCCCGATTGGTCCTGAAAATTATCCCTTTGCCAATTATCCAAAAGTGTGTGGCAAAAAATAAAGCACTCACCTGGTAAACTAATTCAGCTTCATCAAATACACACACGTCACTCTCGGCTGGCTGGTTACCAAGTCATTTATTTGGACAGCCAGTGAAGACAACTCTTAAGTGTCCCTGCTTCATGCCAACAGATGTATATCACTAAATAGGATAATTTATTAGAAAGCTTTTAAATGATGGATATGTCTAAATAAGCACGGTCCATGAGGACCTGTATGGTCAGAAAACACTGACAACCAGTTTAGTTTAGCTGAAGACTGTAGCCAAAGTACTTTTTCACTTTTCCGGTATTAAAATACTTTCTCCTCTCCCAGCTTAATATGCAGAGACAGCTGTAAATAAGCTATTCATAGTTTAGTTGTTGTTGTTTTTTTTTAAACTATAAATAATGTGGCAGCATAAAAATTCCCATCCCGTCTAGTATTTATGCAACAACACTGACTCGACCAATGGCGTACATTGAGGGCAGGACAGTTTGTTTGATCAGTGGCTGAAGGAGGACATATTCAGAAAGCTGCTTTGAAAACAATGTTTTGTTTTGCAGTTCTGTTCAGTTCTACAGAAACTGTAGAGATTTTAGGCACTAAAATGCTGTTTGGACTAACCAGTCTCACAATTAAACATCACTCTCGTGACAGCATTAACATTCTTCTTATGTTTGGTGTTCCATAGAAAAGATATTTTTCAATATTAACTACAGCTTTAGTTTGAGGGGATGGTGTGTCTCTGTAGGAAAAACTTACGAAGGACAATATTCAGACACTCAAGCAGTTTGTGAATCTCTTGTGTACTTTCGAGTGAAAAAAAATTATATATATATATATACACATCCCAAGAGTACAGAAACTCTGAATCACACAGGTGAAGAAGATGCAGAAACAAGTGATAAAAGCTTTGCTTATGCTCATGTAAGCTAATGCGATCATCAAATATTAAACAGCATATAAATCATAACTGCCTAATGTTACTGAATGAAATGTTGACCCATGAACAGGTACAGGACTGTGAAGCCTTGGGGGTGTTGATGGACTCGATCTACTCCATCTGTGTTTTGATCATCTTTCTGAATCTGATCCGGACATAGTCTTTGACTGTGATTTTCAAAAGCAGATGTTTAGTTCTTTCTTTTGATATATTGACTGTTCAGATATTCATACAGCAAAATATTCTGGGGGCCATGAACATTTTGTGAAAAGATAAAAAATGCTGCCGCTGGCAACTTAAAAAAAACAAAACAAAAAACGCTGGCGGAGAAAGAGTTAATTACTGATAATCTTCTATTTTGTCATAGCTCTCATCATCTATACTTTTATAATACTATTATAGTTTAACTGTGCTTTTTATGTGCTTTTGTATCTTTTTGGAACTTGACAGCAACCGTTGCCATTCATTTGTATAGAAAAGAACAGTGTGATACATTCTTCATGTATCATGTGGAAATTAATCCTATTGTCATGTGACTCATTTAATATCACATGCCTGTAATTAATTGCAGTGTCTAATGGTCTTTCTGTGCCCTTTCTGTTCCTGACTGAAAACAACATTTAACATTTCTCTCTCTTTTTCTGTTCAGCAGAGTTATTAGCATTACAACAAGCCTGTGGCCCCAGGACATGCGTCAGGAGTGGGTGCAGGGCAGAAAGACCCGGGGCATGGGAGAGAGAGAGAGAGAGAGAGAGAGAGAGAGAGAGTCTGGACTCATGTCTGCAGCTGGGTGCTGGTTTTGTTGTGTGTGCAGCTGGGTCTGTAAATGTGTCCAGATTTCTGCATGTATAAAGCATGCCCTGATCTCAAGTTACACAATGCTACCCGTACAGAGCATGCCAGCGGACACATGTGTGTACATGCATGGAATGCACGGACAAACATGCTTTCAAGCCAAATGTCTGTATTCTCTGAGACTGATGTTTTTATGCAAAATTATGGTTGAGGCGCATTTTAATCACTGACCACAATTACAAAGACAGCTTAAGAGACCCCATCCCTATTCATGTCTGTTAGTTTGTAGATGCAAAGTTTGAATTAACATCCTGAAGAAAGCAGTGTTTGTTCCTTCCATCCATCCATCCATCCATCCATCCATCCATCCATCCATCCATCCAGTTTCTTATCAAATTTAAATGAGGCAATTCATTTACAGTACAGAAGGATACAGTGATACACAAATTCTTCCCCAAATACACAATGCTAAGAATTTTTTCCCACTTTACATGTCTTATGCATTTACTGATTCTGATTCCGTTTGTGATTCATGTTATAAAATTAATAATTTTACATAATGTACATATTGTAAATGTTGTTCTTCAAAAGTATATTGTCGGATTTGCATTATCTGTAAAGTAATTACATCCAGGTACTGTACTGCAAATGTAAGTACCATGTAACAATATGAATGTACACTATATATATATATATATATATATATATATATATATATATATATATATATATATATATATATATATATATATATATATTTCACGAATATCAAATGAATTGAAGTAGAAAAATAAATAAATAAATAAATATATATATATAATTAGATTTAGAAGTTAATGCGAAACCTGCCTTATGTGCAATTTACGTTTTTTGTTTGCTTGTTTGTTTGTTTTGTTTGTTTTTTGAGTGTTTATTGTAAAAATAAATAGCAAATGAATTTGATAGATCTTTTTTATCCTTAAGAAAATGTTAATTCTAATTCTTCGGCTCAGGGTTATATATATATAGGTTATAAATAGGTTATAAATTATAAATTCTATAAATTAAAGTATAAATTAAATTATATACCCATTTTATTTTACTTACATAAAACTTACATAAAAAATTATATATATATATATATATATATATATATATATATATATATATATATATATATTACCAATTGACCCAGACCAATTGTAATGGTCTAATTTTTTAAGTGAAATATAATTTCATTTAGTTTTTTTTTTCTTTTAAATTTGTGATGAAATTCACCCCAGACATGTTTTCAACAGGTCTTGTGAGATTCACTGTTAATGTTCTACTACAGGTTCATTAGTGAAGCAAAGCACAGTCTTCTCAGAGCGCATCTGACAGATGACATCTTAATACCACGGTAAAACACTCTGACAAACGGGCATGGTACTGCATGCGCACCAGCCACTAGCTCACACATGTGCGAGCCTCACAATCACAAACTCACTCCCAAAATGTTTGTCAAGGGCCTTCTTACTATCGTTAATAACCAAATAAAGAGCTCTTTATGAGCGGCGGCCTGTGTCACTTTTGGAGCGGCGTTAAGCGAGATGAATGCGTGTCAGGCTGAATGCAGCGCAGCTGGGATCGGGGCAGGGAAATGGTGACAGCGGGTACCAGGGCAGACATCCATGGCAGAAAGGCCATCTTTGTTCGGCACAGGTGCTCGCTGCGTCCGCTGGCTCGCACATCCTGTATGTGATTGTGCGGGCTGATGTATTATGCATGCAGCGTACGTTAAAAATCATGAGCTTCCTGTCAAAAACTAGAGGGAGAGAGAGAGAGAACGCCAATGGCCTCTGACTGAGACATTTCAAAAGACCTCCAAACAAACTATTGTCACCCGGGCACAGCATTTAAATAATGCACGACACATTTCTGCCCCATATTGGCAACTTATAGCCCGGCTTTATAGATCGTTGTGCCGTTGTTCGGTTTCGGTTCTCCGCATTTGACATTAACAGTGACCTGTGTCTGAATGAGCCTTTCTCTCAACACTGTAGATGTCTATCATAGCTCTACGCCCCAACAAAGGTGCTCTGAATGTGGTTTTGTCAAGCTTTTGTGACTCTTCTTAGTAAGGAATTGATACTTCCTTAAGGATACGTGTGAATAGTGCAGCGAGGACAGCCCTCTGCTCCCATGAGAAGATGCCTTGGCTTGGTAATTACGGAGGGATTACAATAAGCCTCATGTGTGAGCGTAACCTCCCTGAGCCTTTGTGCTCTAACACGGGATGAACACAATACAATTAAGCCATTTTGTTTCACCCTATGAGTCCTCATTAGCATTATCTCCTCTAGTGGAGGCCGTCTCTGTCTCTACGTTCTCACCGCTATCCAAGTTGCCATGGTTTTCTCACTGCCTCTGGGAGTCTTTGACCAGACGCTCTGGAGTCATCAGACCTTCAGCCTTCAGTCTTGTGCTGAGCTACACACTCAAGTGCCCTAAAATCGGGCCGGGTTGGATTCTGTCTACTTACGAATAAATACAAAGGAGATAGTGAAGTTTGCTTGCAATGTCCAAAAAAAAAAAATCTTTTACCACATCACAAACTAAGGCTACAATCTTAAAAATGATGGTTCCTTCAAAGGTTTACTGAATGACTATTTTGACTGGTCTGCACAAAGCCCAGACCTAAACCCCACTGAACTTTTTGACATATAGCATACCTAGAACCAATACACTGATCTGAAGGTCATATTATGGGACACCAAAGAAGAACCAAAGAGTACCTTATAAAGCAGAAACTCTGTAACTCTCTGATCTTCCGGATATCAGGCTCCCTTCACAGAGACCCACTCAGCCTAACCTGTCTGGAAGAGTGGAGAGGACTATGCTTTGCTGGTTAATGAACACCTTGTTGTTGATCCAGTATCCACATTCCCCTCATTCATAAGTGGGAAGCTGCCGATTCTG
Organism: Megalobrama amblycephala; assembly: GCF_018812025.1. Lineage (NCBI taxonomy): Eukaryota > Metazoa > Chordata > Actinopteri > Cypriniformes > Xenocyprididae > Megalobrama > Megalobrama amblycephala. Next base: position 24,949,039 of record NC_063044.1, read on the forward strand.
TGGCGCAATACTATTCAGACATTTTAATGGCAGATTCTGAGTGCTACAGGTATGTAGACATTATCAGCGTCATGTGACTTGCAGTGGTGATGAGGGTTATTGATGATGAGGTCAGCATGAGAGGACCTGCAGCCTGAGGGTGAGTCTGACTGACTATCTGCACCAGCAGGAGGGCAGTAAGAACATTAGCCATTAAACAGATCGCTTTGAACACTGTCTGGAGACCCAGGGATCAGCCGGAGCTCAGCACCATGAGGCCTGAAATGATCTTCTACTGATTGGGCCCCGTGGGTTTTCTCTGGAGGCACTTTGAGCTGCTGGAGATAGAAATGCTGTAACTAAAGCTGGATGGCTGTATTAAGACATATGTTCAAACTAGTGCAATTAACTAGTTGATGAACAATGAACACTTTGATTTTACAAGAAAATTTTTGGGTTAGTTCACCCAAAAATTAAATTTCTGTCATTAAGTACTCACACTCATGTCATTCCAAACCCGTAAGACCTTTGCTCATCTTCGGAACGCAAATTAAGATATTTTTGATGAAACCTGAGAGGTTTCTGTCCCTCAACTGACAGCTACATAACTACCACTTTGACGCTTCAAAAAGTCCATAAAGAGATCATAAAACTAATCCATATGAATTGAGCGGTTTAGTCTAAATTTTCTGAAGAGACACAATTGCTTTATATGATGAACAGATTTAATTTAGGCTTGTCTATTGAATTTAGTTTGTGTCTGGCTCCATGGTAAAATAATTTGAAGCTTTGTCATTTTAAGTGTACAAGCATTTTTAAGGTTGAATTATATGACTTACCAAAATATAATTAGTTTAAAGCAAATGAAACCAATTTTTGATTCTCATTTTTAAAAATGATAATTATATTAGAGTTAGTAGTAGTAGTAGTAGTCTTTATTTGTACCTTCAAGGGCAATTTCTGCAGCATCAACAATAAGATACAAACTGACAAACATACATGAACCACAAAAACCCAGGCATTTGCGTACCTCCATTTTCCTCACAACTTTAAAAAAAAAGATTTTCACAAGATTAAAAAAAAAAAAAAAAAAAAAAAAAAGTGGGCAGAGTCTTGTGGGTAAATTTTAGAAAGGAATGCCATTCTAAAGTAATATGGTTACATTTTTTTAAAGTACATGAGACAGATGATGGACATTTTTGTCTTGTTAACTCTCTTGTTTTTGCTTAGTTGGGGACACTTGACATTTGACTTGACATTTAATATTCAACAGAGCTTTGATCTGCCTGCATTGACACTATTCTTTAAGAGCTGCTGTACAGCCAAAATAATGTACCAGTAATCAATGTAAAGCTGCTTTGACACAATCTACATTGTAAAAAGTGCTATATAAATAAAGGTGACTTGACTTGACTTGACTCAATTCACTAGGAAAGCTTTGCACATGATTATAGCAGGTTCTGTTGTTGAACATACATGTGTCTCCATTAGTTTTACCTCAAAGCAAGAAAGTCAGAGTCTCAAAGTCTCAGAGTTAGACGTTTGCTTGAAGAAATTGTTTGGTTTTTGTCATGTGTATTTTATAAATGATATTCATTACCTTTTTAAATGTGCCTGTCTTGACACTCAAGACAGCATGACATTTTAGATTCTATTTGTATAGCATCTGGTAAATCAGAAATGCCTGAGAATAAAGGAAAAAAATTTTATGTAATAATAGTCAAAAGTGCAATTTTAATTACACAAAAAAACATTTTTTTCTTTCTTTTTTCATGTTTATGGTAGATTCATCCTGATTTGATCACAACACTGGTCATTAATTCTTATAGCCTAAAAACATGTTAGTAAATAAATTAGTACATTTCGGTGCTCTAGTGCCATTTGCAATAAAAATGTAGCCACTGGCAGTGGTTCAAATTGGCAAAGCAAGTCTTCACACCATCCAAAGTGAAAAAAGGGCGTGTTAACATTTGATTAAATTTTGACTTTCATTTGGTCAAACTTGACAACTCATCACTATTAAAGTGGCATTAGTGTGGAATGACATCAGTTGTTAATAAAGCACAACGGTGGAAAGTTAAGGCACCAAGTGGCTGGCAGGTCTGAGGTCAGTGGAACTAATCAGCGCTCCCAAACACGTTGAACCCTCGGCCCGAGGCCTGCTCACCTCTCGTGATACCCCTGCTAATGCCGCCGGCCACACTGAAATGGATGAGAGCCGCTGGGAGGTGCTTTATGGGTCTGAGAGGATTAGAGCTGTAACATCACCTACTGGGCTGAGCCGGGCCGAATTATTAAAGCACTGTTCTGAAGGCTCCAGCATCTGTGGGCCCTGTGGGCACGTGGAGTACTAAGATGACCCTGGAGCTCGGAAGAAGTATGGGGACTCCAAGCAAAGGGCATGACCTTTCCCTCTACGCCATGCTGTTTCAAGAGCTAACCGCTAACTGGTTTGACCCCCCAAACGTGACTGCCAGGGGACAATAGGAGGACCGGCTAATAACATTCTCCCAGCCAAGACAGGAAACAAGAGGGGGCGTTTAGTGAGATCCACACAAGGATAAAAGATTTATCTGGCTGAATGTGGAAATGCCTGGAGCTGGTGGTTCTCCTGAGGGGGAAACACTTCATGATCAATCAAGAGGGTCTGGCAGGTACAGGACAACTGGCCCTATCTGCTCTATTGATGGAGAGATTTGATCAGGAAGCATTCACACTTGCCATGAGCTCTTGGCTGAAGAAGACTGACAATCCAGTAAGACTACTGGAATCATTTTCTATTGAACTAATTCAAAGTTACAGAGATATGAATATTCTTTCATCATTTACTCACCCTCACGTTGTTCTAAATGTGTATGCTTTTATTTATCTAATTTGTTCTGTGGAACACCAAAGTACAAACTTTAGAGGACTTTAAGAAACAGAAATAACAGAGGCCGCCTCTGATCTACAAAAATGGAAAAACACCTATAAAGAAAAGAATTTAAAGGGTTGGTTAACCCAAAAATGAAAATTATGTCATTTATTACTCACCCTCATGCCGTTCTACACCCATAAGACCTCAAGACACAAACTATGATATTGTTGATGAAATCCGATGGCTCAGTGAGGCCTCTATTGAGAGCAAAGCCACTGAAACTCTCAAGGTCCATAAGGTACTAAAAACATATTTGAAACAGTTTATGTGAGTTCAGTGGTTCTACCTTAATATTATAAAGTGACAAGAACACTTTTTGTGCGGCAAAAAAACTTTTCAACAATATCTAGTGATGGGCCGATTTCAAAGCACTGCTTCAGAGCTGCTTCGAATTGAATCAGTGGATCGGAGCACCAAAGTCACGTGATTTCAGCAGTTTAGCCGTTTGATAGGAAATCCGAATCACTAATTCGAAACAAAAGATTCATAAAGCTCAGAAGCTTCATGAAGCAGTGTTTTGAAATCGGCCATAACTAGATATTTTTGAAAAGTCCTTATTTTGTTTTTTTGGTGCACAGAAAGAAGTCGCTTTATAATATTAAGGTTGAACCACTGGACTCACATGAACTGTTTCAAATATGTTTTTACTACCTTTATGGATCTTAAGAGTTTAAATGGCTTTGCTCTCAATAGAGGCCTCACTGAGCCAACATCAACGATATCTTAATTTGTGTTCTGAATATGAACGTCTTACGGGTGTAGAACGACATGAGTAACGACGTGAGTAATAAATGACATTATTTTCATTTTCATTTGAACTAACCCTGTAATGTTTTTGAGGAAAACATTCCAGGATGTTTCTCCATATAGTGGACTTCACTGGGGTTCAACGGGTTGAAGGTCCAAATTGCAGTTTCAGTGCAGCTTCAAAGGGTTCTACATGATCCCAGACGAGGAATAAGGGTCTTATCTAGCGAAACAATTGGTCATTTTCTAAAAATAAATAAATAAAATGTATATACTTTTTAACCACACATGCTCATCTTGCACTGCTCTGCGATACGCCACGCATTACGTAATCACGTTGGAAAGTTCACACTTGACGTAGGTAGAAGTACCGAGCATGTGTTTGCAAAGCGAACGTGCAAAGACTAAGTCAAGCGGCCTTTACAAAAAAAAGGTAAAACAACGATGTTAGACGATTTTGAAGTTGGAAGAGAACATTAGATCAGTTTTTTGCCCTACCGTGGTACTTCCGCCTACGTCTCGCATGACCTTTCCAACGTGATTACGTCTTGCGTGGAGCAGTGCAAGATGAGCATTTGTGGTTAACCCTCTGGAGTCTGAGGCTGATTTGGGGCCTGGAGAAGTTTTGACATGCCCTGACATTTGTGCTTTTTTCAGTTGTTCATAAACATATTAATGGAAAAAGTGTCATTACACTGTATTCAGCACAAACTAGGCTACCATAATATGTGAGGAACATGTATGTACATGTTTGTGTTTTTGAAGGAATAACATTTATGCGTGGTTATTGAAAAAACAAAAAACTTAAGTCACTGAAATAAAGCCAAAAAAAGTATAGTAAATCTGTGTTCACAAGACTTTTGGGTATTGGAGGTTGTAGACAAGAGTTTTTGCTTCAAAATTATGTAAAAATTATGCTGCCTACTCATTCATATAAAACAATATATTGATTTAGTTTTTGTAAGACACTTTTTGCCAAGAAACACAGTATGCGAGGAGGCGTGAATCACCACTGAATAATGGGCCATTCTCACCTGAGAAAACTAAAGAATTGGATAGTAATGACCTGAAATGACTTGCATATTAATGAGGCATTTCAGTCAGGTAGGCTGTGAAAAAAACCTTCTGTGATGTCTCAAGGTCATCATGATATATGAAACATACAGAAAATATTATTACAATATAAGTAATGGTTTTTATATATACTTTAAAATATAATGTATTTCTGTGATGCAAAGAGTCTGAATATAGGCTTTTAGTTTAAAAGAAGCACATTTGGAGAAATATTGGATTCTCATATGCTTATGTCAATTTCTCTATACAGAGGAGTTATATTTATTTAATATTCATTATTTAATGTCATTACTATGAGCGCTGGTGTTTTCAATTCATCCTTGAAGTCGGAGGGCGCTCTCTGTGCATATTTAGTCCACAAATTCATCTAAAAGAAGAAGAGGCTATTCCATGAATGGAGTTTCCAATTCATACTGCAGCCGGAGGGCGCTAAAGAAACAAAAACTCATCTAACATTCATCTATAGAAGAAAAGAAAACAGGAACTAACTGTGTGTCTTCTAGAGCTCGCTAACCATGACTTTTACACCCAGATAAACACTTTTCAAGACAATAAATACACGATTGAGACGATGAATGCATGTATTGCCTCTGAATTTGCCTCTGAATAGCGCTGGCTCCGTGGGCGTGGCCGCATTAGCGGATAATGAGCTGAATCACGGACTTCTGACATGGCTCTCTTTTCATACAGATTACATAAACACAGAAGGTTTGTTTTCGATTTGACTTACATGATTTAAAACCTGACATCTTAACGTTTTTTTAGACATAAGTTTAATTTTTCTGTGATTAGTATTCACTAAGTTACAGTTCATTTTCTGAGAACTATCAGATTGGACTTCGTTCAGAGGGAGAGGAGAAATCACGCATCATGTTAGTTTTCTTTATTTTACAAAAAGCACAACATTGTGTTTTTACTTTGAGTGTATACAAATAAAAGAAGATATTCTATAGTTTCAATTGATATATTACTTATGTCTCTATGACAAAAAATGACGGAGTATTTTAAGTCTGTTTTGCTGCAATGTGAAAAAAAACCTGCAAAACGCGCCGGCGCGTTTTCAGACCTCAGAGTGTTAAAAAGTATATACATTTTTCTTTTTTTTTTTAGAAAATGGCCGATCGTTTCGCTAGACAACACCCTTATTCCTCGTCTGGGATTGTGTAGAGCCCTTTGAAGCTGCACTGAAACTGACATTTGGACCTTCAACCCATTGGTAGCCATTGAAGTCCACTGTATGGAGAAAAATCCTGGAATGTTTTCTTCAAAAACCTTAATTTCTTTTTGACTGAAGAAAGAAGGACATAAACATCTTGGATGACATGGGGGTGAGTAAATTATCAGGAAATTTTAATTCTTTAGTGAACTAATCCTTTAATAAACAGGCCAGCATCGTGAAGCAAACTGTAATGTGACAGAGAATCTGCTGCCGTCTCTGCCAATGCATTAACTGCACTCTCAAAATGCATGCATACAGCTCAGACAGGGAGCCCAAGTCCACTGCCAATTAGTGAGAGGTTTCCATCAGTCCAGCGATCTACATGGGTGATCTGTGCATTTCTTCTCTCTCAAACACTCTCTTATACTCTCACGGTTATGCAGTGCAAGCTTTCACTTTCTCAAGCGCACTGCGGCCATGCTCAGCCTCTGCATACTGTGTGTGAGTATGTGTATCTTCACAGTTCATATGGCGAGAATCCCACTTTGGACATTTGACCCCTCATTTCTCTGTGTGTGTTTTTTCTTTACGGCTCATGCTTTTCCTTTAGCACAGCTAAAAACTCGAATGAGTGGAAAGCATAATATTTTCTCAAGGTTCCTGGACGCCAGGTTGCATAAAAAGTTCCACAGCTTTTTACATTAAACCTTCACTGGCAGGACCACAAATTTTGTTTGTGTTTGCCATAAACGTGCCCACAGCAAAAGTGTGTTTGCATATATATATATATATATATATATATATATATATATATATATATATATAAACACTTTTACTTTAGCTATTGAGATTGAGATTCTGTTACATTCTGTTACGATGAAGGCAAACAAGTGCCCAGTATGGAAACATCAGGCTCCTCCGGAATGTAACAGAAAGTATTCTTACACTGTAAAAATTTATTTTCATATCACAACATTTTTTCCTTTGTCAAATCAACTTAGATAATTAATGTGGTCCGAAAAACATCATATTTTGAGTTTGTGTTGATTAAACCAATCACCTTCATGGTATTAACTCAATTTTAATTTCAATGAACTTAACCAACTTTTTTTAGTTAAACCAACAATTCATTTTTTACAGTGTAAGAATATATTAACTGCTTAATATATTAATTTCCAACTTAAGAATAAAGACATTTTTGTATTCCCAAAAACATTAAGAATGTTCTTTTTTTTTTTTTTTTTTTTTTTGTTAATATTGCTCTAATGACAAAATGACAAAAATAAATTCCTGAAAAGAATGTTCTGTAATAATCTCTTAAAGTTAGGATATGATGACTTTTATTCTAAAACTGTAGAATAATGTATATGTTGGAGGCACCTGCAGAAAATAGAGTGAAAGGTAGTGTTTGGGGTCAGTGTCACAGGTGCTTTGACCCTGTTGTCATAACAACAATGGACCGACATGTGAAGTCTTTGAGAAGCATTTGACCCTTCATAGAGCTGAAGAGCTCAACAGAGGCCTGTTGTTTACTGATGCAGGTATCTGCTGAACAGCTGTGAGAGCAGTGCTGCTGATTACAGGTCAGTGTGCTCGCTAATTACAGCTCAATCACTGTACGCTTCAGCAGTCACAGAGAGAGAGAGAGAGTCAGTTTAACGTGATCATCAAGACTGCCAATTCAAAGCTAATAATCTCAGTGAAAAGATACAATATAAAAAATACAATATACTATATAGAGAGCACAAAAGCATAACATTTATTTATTTATGATACCTGCATATGTGTAAAAAATGTTGAGTGTGTCCAGTGGGCACGACCAGTGTGATGTTGATTCAGCAGTGGCTCAAACCCATTAACACTCTCTGTAAGTGAATATGCTGGGAAAAATGCTTATTAAAGTTTTTTATACGTTTCTGCCAAACTTTCCCATAGTTTACAGAAAGGTAAATGATATAAAGTGCACTGTAACATTCTTTATCCGACCAAAAATGTGTTTTGTTTAACATGAGTCAAGAATTCAATTAAGGAAGTTGTAGTTTATCGATTAATGCCCATGTATCAGCAGACGTCTGCAGAGCAAACATGTTATTTTGTCAAACTGATAGTGCTGGAATGTCAAATAATGCTCTCAGCAACTGCATCCTGGTTAAGGACACTTACTGAAACTGCTGGTTATGAGATTGGAGTCGCTCTCTTTCTCCCACAAGGGTCACAGATTGAGTTCACATTTGTTATATATAATAGCAGTATAGAGCTGGATAGCACAGAGACACTTGATCTTCGTGGTAACTCAGTGATAGATGTGGGAACAGAGAATATTGCAGCATTTATACATTCATTATAATTAGCAGTGTTTGCTAAGTCAAGCGTCATTATTACTATTGCTCATACTAACGGTTTTTGAGCTCACCCTAGTCTCAGGCTCAGATGTCAAGCCCACGGACAGCTGGATGGATGCATATGGCACACAAAATTGGAAACACTTCAGGAGTTTCGAAGTTGTCATCTGGTCGAATTCTACAGGATGTCCGGGAGACGTGCTTGTTGTGTTGGTTCACCTGGAAAAAAAGATGGCGTAATGCCAAACCCCCTCATGGAAAAAGAACACTGTTGTGTTAACAACCGTGACAATGAGCTCTTATCATGGTCAACTAAATATATTTTAGTTTGCGGCATAGAATCTTTAAAATACATCCAAAAGTTTTATACACTGTAATTGTAAGGACATTGTTTTATATGTTCACGCCCCTAAACATGACGCTGAACAAAACAAACTGTGATTGGTTGCTTTATATGTCAGTCAGACAGCCTCTGGGCGGTCCTTGGCCAACGAAAGCTGCGATGGAGTCCAGACCTTCTGCCGTCACTCTTAAAAATATAAGTTCTTTATTGAAGAACATCCATGGAACACTTAATTTCATTAAAATACTCTTAATTTCATTCAGAGAGACCAACTCTATAATTTATCTGGTAACTGATTCCAGTCAGACAGAGCAGCAAAACTAAACACCCTTTTACCCATATTTGTATGGACTTGTGGGATGTTTAACCCCTTAACTGTCAGTGCCATTTTTGAGGAATAGACCCCAACTTAAATTGTTTCAAATCTTGAAAACTTTTGAGCACAGACTCAAGTTTGGTCTGCTTATAAAGGGGACACTTGGCAGATCATTTATAAGTGAAAAAAAAGTAATAAATAAATAAATTATTGAAGTTTTGTAAAATGTAAAATTATAATTTCTAATAATTTATTTAAAATATATATTTTACAAAACTGTTTTACTCTAAAACTGCAAGAAAATCAAAGCCAAAATCTAAAATCTAATCAAGTTGTGTTTCAAATTTTAAGATGGTATCTCAAAAACTGAGCTTTTAGTAAGATTTTGTTTGGGCGTAGTACCAAACTTTTCCACTAGATACCATCCAGGCCCCATTAATGACCATATAAGGACTCTTCCATTTCCATATAGCCTATTTATTTCCATAATGTTTATAAAATGTATGAAACTGACACCCTATTCAGAAGTAGTATGGGCAGAATGGCAGTATTTGGTTTGAATTCAACCTCTAACAAACATAAAAGACATGCAAAAAGAACATGTTTTTTTTTATTTTCATGCTATTAATAAATAAATGTCTGAACATGCTCTTCTAAAACTTTTTTTAAACATGCTTTTTCTAAAACTCAGAAAACTACAAATATGAAAACTACAATTTGTAAGCTTTCAAATTATATATAGTTTGCCAATATTATTTTAAAGATATTATTGGGAGCAAAGACCATAAATCTTTACACCTTTTTGAATGGTACACTGTTGTAAATAAGAGGGAAGCTAACCCAGGATAGTTTTAAATATAAAGATGTACCAGTGCATTTAAACGTGTAACCCTTCCCACACTGTTTGAGCCATAGACATCTTAATAATCAGACTTAGGTTTTTTTGCCTGGCAAACAAAAATTGGGTGGAAAAACACCCATATCTTTTGACCTAAGCACTTGACCAGCTAGCAATGCACTGGCAACAATTCAAAACCCCTGAAAAACTACACTGCAGCATGCTAACTTCCTCATAAAGATGCCCAACCACCCACAACACCCTAATATCATGCACAGGAATGTGCCACATTTTGTTTATGTTAACCACAGCACTTCTGCAAACTTTGCAAAGCAATTTTTCAAAGCTGTTTTATAGCCTGAACATAATAATCACGATCAGTCACGTAAAGTGAGACGTGACCCCCAGTTTCTAGCATGGAGATCTATCAGCTTCAGAAGGAAACACTATCGGTTCACCTGAATCAAATGGAGGGCTTTGTTCATGTCACAATGAGATCATGAAACACAAGCCCTCTATCTCCTCAAGAACTAATGTGATAATCACATGACAGCATTACAGGCCTACAATTAGCTACCCTGACAGCGCACTGTCATCTGGCCAGCAGCATGACCTCTGACCCCATCTGTAATAAGGCTGTAATGATGGACACGTGTCTGTCAGTGGGGGTTTATGCATGAACGCTAGTGCAGGTAAAACCTTTCATATGAGACACTCTCGCTGTTGCACAGGTGCTCTGTGGAGAAAAATAATAATAATAGTGCAATAAACTAGCTAGCTTTCCACAGTGCTAATTTGGCTGCCTGAGTATTGTGCTGTTAGCTTAGCAACTAAACAACTGCTATCCTGTTGCAACTGTTAATTTCAAAGCAAATTTCCATTTCATGTGGTGTTGTTGCTCATTCAGAGAGAGTTTAAACAGTCACTGAACAGATTTCTTTTCTGTTAGTACGTTGCCATAAAAAGTAGCTGATGTAGATACCAAAGCATGGCAGGAATCTCATTTTCAAGCCTGATATGTCACATACATTCCTGCTCTGTTTTTCTGAGATCCTTCGACTAATCCCTTCGCAGTCTTCTGTCATCACTGTGTCATTGTGGCATGACATTTCCATCCGCAAAACACAGGCCCCTAATCTCACAATAGACTGGGGCGAATGCCAGCATCAGAAAAAAATCACAAACTGCAACAATCTTTAGACCAAAAACTGGTTGATGTGGTAGTTTGTAAAATCACTCATTTTCACACACAACAGAAGCCAAACAGAAGCTGAAAAAACCTGGAGAGGCAATGGGGAATTGAATTACAGTACATCCAGACAAAAGAATCCAATGGACAAAAACTTCTGGATGGAAAACATGGGTTGTGACAATTAGTAGTGACCTAAGACATTAACATAGTACAACTTTGTCAAAGTTGTATTGTCAAAGCTTAGTTTCCAGTCACATCAAATAAAATTTTGCTTCTACTCTGGCTAAAACAACCTCAACGGATAAACAAACATCTTATGTAACATTAAGTCAACAGTTATTAATCAATGCACAAGTGTTTCGTGTGTAGTGCTTAAATATGTTTATATAATACTATTAAAAAAAAAGTTCCACTTCAGGATCCTTACAACATCATTCTGGAATAACTGAAGGAGGAACAAAGATTATTGTGAGACTCCCACATATAATCACAAATAGGACACATATGTCTCCAAGACATTTTTTAAAGAACGCTTCATCTAGAAAAACAAAATAAAAATAAAAATAAAAAAATCTGTTGTGTACAGACATCTGGGGCCGTATTCACAAAACATTTTATCTTACCACTAAGAGTTCTCCTAAATAGCAGTAAAAGCTAAGAGTTTTCTCTTAAAACCTATTCACAAAGCTGCTGAGACAAACTTTTACTATGGAATAGAGAAAAGTCTTAAGCTAAGAGTAAGGGCGGGGTTGACCTCGTTGCTATGGAGTAAACACACAATGATTGGCTGATGGGGAGGAGTCAGCGATTTAATCATAGAAATATTGTAGAATGATGTGTCATGTTTCCATATTAAAATAAAGGTTTTAAAATACAAATGTTGCATTATTCAAATAAATATTTTTGGTCCCACTTTATATTAAGTGGCCTTAACTACTATGTACTTGCATCAAAAAATAAGTACAATGTACTTATTGGGTTCATATTGAATTGCAAAACACATTTGCAGCTATTGAGGTGGGGTACGGGTAAGGTTAGGGACAGGTTTGGTGGTATGGGTAGGTTTAAGTGTAGGGGTAAGGTGTAAGGGATGGATCAACAGTGTAATTATAAATGTAATTACAGAAATTAATTACAGATGTAATTACATGCAGGTGTTTTTAAAATATAAGTACAATGTAAAAACATGTATGTACACAATAAGTGCATTGTATCAAATGATTCATTTAAATGTAAGTACATAGTAGTTAAGGCCACTTAATATAAAGTGGGACTATATTTGTTAATAAAAATGTTGCCATATTGTTGCCATAAAGGTTTTAAAATGTAGGCTAAGTGTCACTAATTAAACTAGTATATACAGTTAATTGTCCACCTCTTGGATGTCTTCATCTCAAGGGAATGCAGAATTCAAGCGACAAATTATATATTATATATATATATATATATATATATATATATATATATATATATATATATTTTTTTTTTTTTTTTTTTTTTTTTTTTTTTACTCTATTCAATCATTCAAGTTTTTTTTTTTTTTTTGGCATCTCATCGTAGATTCAAATCTATAAATCAAAATGTATTGCATTTATGAAGAAAAGGTTCAGCACCCAAGGCTCTATTGCTTTTGCCTCAATGGTGTACAGTGTCTTTGGGTGGATTAGGATTGTTTGTTATTTGGTCTTAGGAGTCCTCTTGACTACTCCTAACGTTTCACAGATTTAGAAGCTAGTTTTAGCGCTGAAATACTCTTAGAGCAAAAATTTAGGACTCCTAAAATTAGGACTGACACGCCCAAAATTTTTAAGAGTTTCTCCTAAATCGGCAAGTTAGGAGCTACTTTTAGCCTTAAGATGTTTTGTGAATATGGCCCCTGATCATCTTTTAAAAGCCATTTTACATACATTCAAAATTATAAAAATCTTAAAGACATATTCTAAATGTCTATTTAACATCTGATAGGAAACGTCATAAAGACATATTGCAGATGTATGTGTGCTATCAGGGAATTTATTACTATTTTCAAGTCTGGATGAAATAAAGGTATGTACCTAAGGGTGGTTGGGCAAAGTAAAACAATACAGGACCTAAAGTAGAACCTTGTGTGAGAAGTATACAGGCTGAAGAGAGATCTTTACATTCTTAATATAAAGTAAAAATATAGTGCAGAATAAGAACCAGCAAAGAGCAGTGCTTCAAATTCCAACAATCTGTCATCAGTGTTCCCAAACCTTTTTCTGCCTTTTGTAGAGAAAAATATTTTCAAGCCCCCCACCTACATGCACCCACATAAAGATAGTCTCAGACATGACCTTACTTGTTTATAGGATCCTATAGGATTTATTTGAAATTAATTTAAATTAATACAGTACTATAACTTCTCAACTTCAACAGGCTTTTCTTTGTGTTTGTGATGTTAAGTCTGTAAGTGGCGTCTTAACTTGTTCGGCTTTATACTCACAGAAGCTAATATTTTGAGGCATACAACACACTTGTGGTCTTTCTTCATTACCCACAGCTGTACTGGTGAATTCGTCATATTTTCCTGTCAAGTCAAGTCACCTTTATTTATATAGCGCTTTACACAATACAGATTGTTTCAAAGCAGCTTTATAGTGATCAACAGGAAAACAATGATGCAAACAGAGTTCGTTTCTGATGTAAAGCAGATTTTAATTGTGTAATTGTTCAGCTGAAGTCAGTTCAGTGTTGATTTAGTTCCGTTTTAAAGATCATTGATCATTAAATTAGTTAATTTCATCTATAATGTCGCCAGAGGCAACAAAGAACCCAAACTCCATCAGGTGACAGAATGGGAAAAAAAAAAAAAAAAAAAACTTTGGGAGAAACCAGGCTTAGACTGTTGGGGATTTGTATATGAATGAAATTAATCTTTTACAGCACTTAATTAATGACATTTTCCTATTTTCTGTGACCTAATCTAAGGTGAGAAATATTTACTCTTAATAACAATGAACAATTCCTTTACTACAAGGTAATTAAACAATAATGAATGTAATAATTACAGTGACAATGAATGAATTCACTATTTGTATAATCTATTAATATATTAACAATGTAGAGACTAAAATATATAAACTATGAATTAACCATAAACTAATATTTTGTTAATGATTTGTAAGTACTTTATTACTGTAGATTAATTATAAAGTGGCACTGATATTTCTTTAATCATGTGTTATCATGTGTTGCCTTCTTTAATGGTTCACCTGGAAACAAAGATGCCATGATGCCAAACCCCCTTATGGAAGAAGAACACCGTTGTGTTTACAATCGTGACAATGACCTCTTATCATGGTCAACTAAACGGATTTTAAAAAAAATATGTGAAGTATTTAAAGTTTTTAAATTAGTAGTTGACTAATGAAATATTGATAAAAATTGAAGTGTTATTCATTTAAGTTTAAACACACATAGGCCTGGTTTCACAGACAGGACTTAGATTAAGCCTACAGGCCTTGGATAAATTAGCACATTTAAGTAGTGTCCCTTAAAAAAACATTACTGCATTGTAAGACAAAACGATGGCACTGACATATTTTAAGAAAACACTGATATGGCATACATGCGCATTATAACCCACTCTATTTTTTATGATTGTAATCTAGAAAGGCAATTTAATTGTGTTAGTTTGATAAAACATAAAATACATGTTCAGATGGAAGATTGATATTCAATCTAATGTCCACTTTTTTAGAAGGTTGTTCACATATCTATAAGAAACAGATTTATGTGGGCTTAATAGGGCCTCTTCCCCTACATACCATCACACCACAGTCTAAATCAAATCAAACCAGTTAAACGGTAATGATGAAAAATTTGAAATGTGAGGACATCAAATTTCAGTATTTTATTTCCCTAGAGTAATGAGGGTGCCATTATTTGCTAAATAAGACAACATTTAAAAAAAAAAATTTGTTTTTTTAGATTTCATGTTCTAAAACAGTTCTGTGTAAAACTCACAAGAAATAATAATGTAGCGAAAGAGCAAATGCTCTGAGAACATTAGAACAGCTGATGAACTGAATGGATCAACCAGTAACGCTTCAGATCTTTGGGACAAAACAATGTGTCAGTTCTGTGATGGATCAGTCTGACTGCTTTGTCAAAACTTCTGCTCCTTATCCGAAGCCCTCGAGCACTTCCTATAATCAAAGTCCATGGCCACCCATAGTTAATGACACAAATGCAGAACCGGTGAACTAAATCAGTACTGCAGGACACAACACAAACACAGAGGTGATCAGATCAATATTGGCCCAGTACTGCTGTTTGCTGAAGCACCAGAGAGGCAGAAATAAATGAGACAGGCCTGGAGAGAGAAGCAGAGAGACGGGCCGTTCTCACGACATCAGCTGCGCTGAGAAAGCTCCACCTGGACACACAAAGCAGGGCAAAAGGGGAGGGATGCAAACACAGAGAAACACACCAACAACATACAGTACACAGATAACAGAGGCTAACCCCTAAGACAGGGGGTTATATCAAATAAACCTGTGGTAATGCCTACTTTACAAATGAAAGGTCCCTCTCATAAGATCTTTTTGTTGTTGTTAACTCATGTAATGTGAAGATGTATTTGCACTAATGCCAGCTGTAATCTTTTAGTTAGTTCCAAATTAAAACAAGACCTAAAACAGGGAGAGCAAAATACTCAATTTTATACCACACATCAATTGAATTTATTATATCACTAGATGCATTTACATGGAGCATTGTAGTTGGTTTAAGAGTACAATCCGAATGAAAATGCTCCATATAAACACCTCAATCGGAATAAAAATGCTCAAACCAAATGAAATTGTAATTGGTTTGAGAGGGGTGGAATAAACCTTTCTATAAACCGAACAAAATAAAAAATATGCCATGTAAACACGTTAAACTGATTACTTTGCATCTACGTCATCACGTCAAGAGGCCAGGGGTCGTCAGAATGTACAATGGTGGCGGCAAAATTAAACTGGAGTAGAACTGAAACAATACATTTATTAAATACACTGAAGGAACTCAGTGTATCATTACTACGGACCTTCATCCACACGCTTCTGCTTTTCGGGGGAGGGAGGGGTAGTATTGAGATGCTCCTTAGAAATGCACAGCCACCAAAAAGGCTTCCTGCTTTTCTGCTTCCTGCACCCATCTTTTCCTCATACCTTCCTGCAGTAATATGCTACAAATTCTTGCTGTTTCTTGATTAAAGGATTAGTTCATTTTCAAATTAAAATTTCCTGATAATTTACTCACCCCCATGTCATCCAAGATGTCCATGTCCTTCTCTCTTCAGTCGAAAAGAAATTAAGGTTTTTGATGAAAACATTCCAGGTTTTTTCTCCTTATTATAGTAGACTTCAATGGCCTCCAAACGGTTGAAGGTCAAAATTACAGTTTCCGTGCAGCTTCAAAGCGTTTTACACAATCCCAGACGAGGAATAAGGGTCTTATCTAGAGAAACCATTGCTCATTTTCTAAAAAAAATAAATAAAATTATATACGTTTTAACCATAAATGCTCATCTTGAACTAGCTCTTTTCTTCTTCTTCTCTATTAGAATTCCAGCAGTGTAGACACTGCTAAGTGTATTACTGCCCTCCACAGTTCAAAGTTTGAACTAATTGTTATATACTTGCACTAGCATATTGTATTACAATTTAGTTCAAACTTTGACCTGGGATCGTGTAGAATGCTTTGAAGCTGCAATGAAATTGTAATTTTGACCTTCAACGATTTGGAGACCATTGAAGTCCACTATATGGAGAAAAACATGAAAGAGATGAACATCTTGACATGAAAGTAAAGACATGAACATCTTGGATGACATGGGGGTGAGTAAATTATCAGGAAATTTCAATTTGAAAGTGAACTAATCCTTTAAGAGCAGCACTTTACATAAAAATAGCGTGCATAAGAAATAATGGAACTCCATGTTGACAGGAATAAAAGGCGGCAAACATGACATAAGCTAATGTGCGCATGGCACAAAGTCATTCCGACTGAAAGCGGCATCACATGTAAACACAATATCGGATTAGATAGCGTCTCATGTAAACAGTCCACCGAATATTTCAATCGGAATAATTTTAATCGGAATGACAAAAAAAACTTACATGTAAACGTGGCTATTGCCTTGGTTTTTTTATGTAGGCAGAGATTTTTTTAGGTGCTTTAACAATAGGACTTTTGCACCCAGGTTTGCGTTAAAGTTTCGCTGATCGATTTGCTGCTAATATAATAGAAATCATACTAAATCTCGTAAGTGTTCCACTATTGATAAACAAAACCAAAGGTTCAAAAGCCAAATCATAAAAGCAAGTTGTTCTGCCGCCTTCTCCTGCGTTGTTGTTATCCAGCAACAGGAGTAAGCAGTTCGAGTCCTGGCTGAGCCAGGAGGCTTTTCTGTATTGGCACACATGCTCTGGCTCACATGCTCTGGTTCCGGACAGGTAAACTGGTAACGTGGGATAGGAAAAGGTTTCAGAATCACTGCAACCCTTTGTAGGATACTTGTAGAAAATATGGATAGGATGAGATAAAGGTAAACATATTTGTATAAATAAGCATTTTTGGCTTGTTGTCCATCACAGGGACTTGACTTGAGCTCTAAATGCTCACCTGACTACTTAAAAAACACTTCATATTAAAGGAACATTTCACTTTTTTTGAAAATAGGCTCATTTTCCAGCTCCCCTAGAGTTAAACAGTTGAGTTTGACCGTTTTCGAAAGTCGAAAGGAAAGTCTGTCAGTAACCACTTTTAGCATAGCTTAGCATAGTTCATTGAATCTGATTAGACCATCTTGCTCAAAAATGACCAAAGAGTTTCAATATTTTTCCTATTTAAAACTTGACTTTTCTGTAGTTACATCGTGTACTAAGACCGACGGAAAATGAAAAGTTGCGATTTTCCAGGCCGATATGGCTAGGAACTATACTCTCATTCCGGCGTAATAATCAAGGAACTTTGCCGGACCCGGAGATTGGCTGAATGGATTAGAAAACGGTAAAACTCAACTGTTTAACTCTAGGGGAGTTGGAAAATGAGCCTATTTTCAAAAATAGTGGAGTGTTCCTTCAAAATATTCATAATGGGATACAGTTGTCACTGGAGTGAGGTAAGTTGCATTGTGATGGCATGAACATGTATTACACTCACAGTTAAATCTCTCACAGTTACAGGAACTTCTCCATCTAACCTACACCCAGCTACAACATCTCACTGGAGAGGAATCATGTTATCTCCAGTGTCTTCAATCCCACTGATTGTCACAACTAAATTTTTACTTTTCCATCTTATATGACATATATACATGTCCTCATCACATATATTGCTATTGGAAATCTCTGAAAATGACTTCTCGACTCTATGTCTCTGCAAACTGCTGCACTGTATGTGTGAACAGCCGTTGAGGTAAAACAACTCTGCCATGAGAGCTGAAAGACTGGCTACTCAAGAGCTTCAGGTTGCAGTTGAGCTGGGTATTAAAGGGATTGTAGCGAAAAAACAAGGTGAAATTTGAAAGGGCCCCTGTCTTTAATCTTTGAGAAAATGTCCTAGCTAATGCTCCCACATGGTTCAGCCTCTCCAGTGACAGCAGTTTAGAATTATAAGCTATAAAATCATTTCTACTTCAGCAATTCTTCCAAAAACACAGCATTGTCCTACATGCACTCAGTTATTGAGCATTACAGATGGGCTGTGCCACAACCATTTACCAAAATAAACATTGCATTGAGCAAATTTGTCCCTGGTAACCTTTGGCAACGGGTCTGATGTTGGTAAGCACTCATTTGGCCATTGTTACACAGCTGGAAGTGAGTAGAGTTTTTCAGTCCGTGTGGCTGTGATTGGAAGCAACCCGCTGTAACCCAACTCAGGGGCCAATTAAAGATAATTTAAGAGTTAAGCAATTTCGACAGATTTCTGGAAATTACAGCCAAGGTCTTGTTGCCATCACCTCAACACGTCTGACAGGGAGAGAGAAGGATATTTTGACAGGTTTGTGCAAATAAAAAAAAAAATACACAGGACAGTTGAGAGTTATGATCGGCTCACGCTGATTGGGGCCGAGGCTTGAGGTCAAGCCAGGTCTAGTTTTTCTAACTCTGGATTAACAGAAGAACGTTTGGCAAAACAGCAGCTTTCCCCCCCACCTGTCCTATCAGTCCCCAATTACTCCTACATAAACACGCAGGGGAACCTTCAACATGGACACGCATAAGATACTTTTGACTAGGTGGTCACACGTCTCTCATTAGCAAATACTGCAGATCTGCTGCGGGAATAAATGAGGTTTGATATGAGCCAGGGAGCAACAGTCCACAAATATTGGGCACTTATTGAGGGTTATTGAGGGTGCTTGCTGTGTCTCTGCATGTTTATTTAGACTCATCTCAAGCAGTGTTAATTTCGTTGACGAATAATTTTCGTCAACGTCATTTTTTCACGGACGAAAACGAGATGGCGTTTTGAATGACTAAAACTATGACTAAAATCTACTCTAATTTTCTACAACAAATAAAAATGAGATGAAAATGATAGAGAAGGACGATTTGGGAAGATATCCAGCCAGGACTGCTGTCCTCTGTGGAAGATGCACACATTTGAAGTGTAACGTGGTGATCTAACCGCGGGAAAACGCGGCGGTGTTGCGCACTCTATAGACTCGCCCAGCAGCACTTGTTCAGACTGCTTTGCAATTAATGAATAGCGCACATTTATGCCAAGCGATTGCTTATGAGCTAATGTTGATGAATTATGACAATGCAATGTTTATACGGTAATATGTTTTAGACGGTTGTAAGAATGCATATTTTATTATCCCTCATCTGAACTTAAATGAGCAGCCTGCAACTACAGCTATAAACCGCAGATGTCACGGTGTATTTCGGGATGGTTTATTTTTATTATTTATCATTGTTGCTATTTTTTTACACAATAAACTGTTTTTAACTTAATTTAATTTCTATTTAATTCATAGTAAACTACTGTATCTTCTGTCACAGGAAGGAAAGACTAAGAACATTATTTGACACATTATTCAATATATTTTACAAGTGTAATGGTTATTATAGTTAACTAAACCAAAAAACATTTAAAGAAATCTAATTAACTGAAATAAAAAATAAATATATAAAAAATGTAAACTTATTTTATTTCATCTAGTTTCCAAGCTTTAGCTTAAACTGATGTACTAAAATAACTAAAAAAAAAAAAAAAAAAAAAACTAGAGACATTTAAAAGCAAAAACTGAATTGAAATGACAAGTACTGAATTGAGCTCTCTTACGTGCCTCTTTGCACTTGAATGGTCAAAAACTGTCCGCTTTGGCAAGTAAAGTACAGTTGGTTGTCTTACGTGAACATAAGTTTGGAGAAAATCAGATGTATATCAGTGTATTACATCTGTGTATTGTTAGATTGTTGTGCTTGTTGATTTGCTCTTATCATCAAATCGTGGTTGTATCTTTCTATTAGTGTTACTGGATCTTAGTGCTGCATTTGACACTATTGATCACAATATTCTCTTAAATAGACTCGAAAATTATGTTGGCATTAGTGGAATTGCATTGGCATGGTTCAAATCATACTTATCTGACCGTTATCAGTTTGTAGTAGTAAATGATGAGATGTCATATCAATTACAAGTTAAATATGGAGTACCGCAAGGCTCAGTACTAGGACCGTTGCTTTTTACTCTGTACATGCTACCCTTGGGAGATATCATTAGGAAGCATGGCATTAGTTTTCATTGTTACGCTGATGATACTCAGCTCTATATTTCTTCACGCCCTGACGAAAATCACCAATTCGCTAAATTAACAGAATGTATAGCTGATATAAAAAACTGGATGACCAGTAATTTCCTACTACTAAATTCAGGAAAAACAGAGATTCTAATTTTTGGACCAAAAACTTCTTCACGCAATAATCTAGAATACTGTCTAACACTTGATGGCTGCTCTGTTAAGTCTTCGTCGTCAGCTAGCCATGTTACTAGCATCTGTAAAACTGCATTCTTCCATCTGAAAAATATATCTAAACTACGGCATATGATCTCAATGAAAAATGCAGAACAGTTAGTTCATGCGTTTATGACCTCAAGGCTAGGCTACTGTAACGCTCTACTGGGTGGTTGTTCTGCTCGCTTGATAAATAAACTACAGCTCGTACAAAATGCAGCAGCTAGAGTTCTTACTAGAACTAGGAAGTATGACCATATTAGCCCAGTTCTGTCATCACTGCATTGGCTTCCTGTTAAACATCGTATAGATTTTAAAATCTTGCTAATTACTTACAAAGCACTAAATGGTTTAGCTCCCCAGTACCTAAGTGAGCTCTTAATACATTATAGTCCTTCACGTTTATTGCGATCTCAGAATTCAGGCCAGCTGATAATACCTAGAATATCAAAATCAACTGCAGGTGGTAGATCCTTCTCCTATTTGGCACCTAAACTCTGGAACAATCTTCCTAGCATTGTTCGGGATGCAGACACACTCTGTCAGTTTAAATCTAGACTAAAAACACATCTCTTTAACCTGGCATACACATAACACATTATCAATTTATATTTTCAAATCCGTTAAAGGATTATTAGGCTGCATAAATTAGGTCAGCCGGAACCGGGAACACTTCCTATAACACCAGATGTACTCGTTACATCAGAAAAAGAATGGCATCTACGCTAATATTAGTCTTTCTGTTTATCCCGAGGTTTACCGTAGTCAACCGGATCTGGGCCGTATCCAGCTGAGACCAAGGATCTGCGCCTTGACACGACCACAACGCAGCCCTGAAGTATCAGCAGAGATCGAGTCAACTAGATCATCCATTGTGAAGACATCATCAACACGACAGCCAGTGCCACAGTTCCTGAACAGACCGTCCATACCGGCGTGATGAATACGATCCTCAACTGGACACGACCACAACGCAGCCCTGAAGTATCAGCAGAGATCGAGTCAACTAGATCATCCATTGTGAAGGCCTCATCGACACGACAGCCAGTAGCACAGTTCCTCAACAGACCGTCCATACCAGCGTGATGAATACGATCCTCAACTGGATGGAACTGAAATAAATACTTTGATTGTTGTGATCCTATCAGATTTATGATAGCAACCTGATTGTAACAAAGCACTGTTCGCCAGAGGAGAACTGGCCCCCCGACTAAGCCTGGTTTCTCCCAAGGTTTTTTTTTTCTCCATTTTAACACCTATTTGCCACTTGTTTGCCACCTGATGTCACCTGATGGAGTTTGGGTTCCTTGCCGCTGTCACCTTTGGCTTGCTTAGTTGGGGACACTTGACATTTGATATTCAATAGTATTCTTGACATTTATTCAACAGTGCTTCTGATCTGCCTGCATTGACACTATTATTTAAGAGCTGCTGTGCAGCCAAATTATGTACCAGCTATCAATGTAAAGCTGCTTTGACACAATCTGCATTGTAAAAAGCGCTATATAAATAAAGGTGACTTGACTTGACTTAGAGAAATGCTTACTTAATGCATTACAATTTAACTAAATTAGATTTTAGTTGACTAAATCTACTGTAGATTTAGTAGACTATAACTAAAACAATTTCCGATAACTAAAATGACTAAAACTAAATGCCATTTAGTCAAAAGACTATGACTAAAACTAAATCAAAATTTGCTGTCAAAATTAAAGGATTAGTTCACTTTCAAATTAAAATTTCCTGATAATTTACTTACCCCCATGTCATCCAAGATGTTCATGTCTTTCTTTCTTCAGTCGAAAAGAAATTAAGGTTTTTGATGAAAACATTCCAGGATTTTTCTCCATATAGTGGACTTCAATGGCCTCCAAAGGTTGAAGGTCAAAATTACAGTTTCATTGCAGCTTCAAAGCGTTCTACACGATCCCAGACCAGAAATAAAGGTCTTATCTAGAGAAACCATCACTCATTTTCTAAAAAAAAAATAATTAAATTTTATACATTTTAACCATAAAAGCTCATCTTGAACTAGCTCTCTTCTTCTTCTTTTCTATTAGAATTCCGGCAGGGTAGACACTGCTAAGTGTATTACTGCCCTCCACAGGTCAAAGTTTGAACTAAATTGTCATATACAATATGGTAGTGCAAGTATATAACAACTAGTTCAAACTTTGACCTGTGGAGGGCAGTAATACACTTAGCAGTGTCTACACTGCTGGAATTCAAATAGAGAAGAAGAAGAAGAGAGCTAGTTCAAGATGAGCATTTATGGTTAAAATATATATAATTTAAAAAAGAAATTGGAAAATGAGCGATGGTTTCTCTAGATAAGACCTTTATTCCTCGTCTGGGATCATGTAGAATGCTTTGACTGCAATAAAACAGTAATTTTGACCTTCAACTGTTTGGAGGCCATTGAAGTCCACTATATGGAGAATAATCCTGGAATGTTTTCATCAAAAACCTTTTTTCTTTTTGACTGAAGAAAGAAGGACATTGACATCTTGGATGACATGGGGGTGAGTAAATTATCAGGAAATTTTTATTTGAAAGTAAACTAATCCTTTAACACTGATCTAAAGTCAGGAAGACTCTCTGGGATGTGGGAGAAAAAGACATGGATCTGGCAGGTGAAAATCATAAAATCACGTGATCGCTTATACAATGGCACACCTCACCTCAACAAGCTGCATAATTTGAGGTATCATTCACGTCTGTAGAAAGGGCAAATTAAATTTGGTAGAAGCGTAATTCAAAAATCTAATTCTCCTAAACAAAAGGTTTAGAAGTTTGTTTGTAGTGTGAGCAATAATATGTAATGCTTAGCATTCCAAATAATAATGACATTTTCTAGAACACTTCATGAAGAGGTGTAGCGCAGATTTCTCAAAATGACACTCGTATAATTTAAACAGCACACTGCAAGATAGGCCTGTGCAGGGCTTTCACAGACCTGGACAACATCAACAAGTTCCTTCCCACAGATCCATCCACCAATAATCACATCCGATCTCTGACATCGCCTGCGGCCAAGTGTGTGTGTGTGTGTGTGTGGTCCACCCCCAAGTGCTGGTCAGCACTGAATGCCCAGATGCGGGGTTATTACCCAATCTGGAATAAATGGGCTACGGCCAGCTCTCCTTCATGTGAATGCTCTTTAGCAGCCTGCCTGTCAGAGCCGTGCAAAAGAGCAATCCGTCTCCACATGGCAGAAAACACACGCACTCACACATGCACAACCTCTACTTTCATTCGTGTGTGTGTGTACATAGGGAGTAAAAAAAAAAAAACCTTTAGTTTTATGGTCATATATTGGTGTTACTGATACTGCTCTCTGACATCCATAAGACACACAGTTTAATAGCATTCACTCCAGAAGAAAAGGAAACTCACACTTCATAATTCAGCTGAAACAGCTAATTGTCTATATCCTGAAGGCAGGAGCGCTACCCGCTGACACACTCCTGGACAGCAGCTGGGGACCGGAAAACCTTCACATGTGTCCCACACAGCTGCAACTTTAGCTACTGTCACAGTAACCAAATATATAGAGACTAGATTCTGTCTCTATATACTGCTTTTCCATTCATATGATGTGGAGTGTTCTTTGAAACAACATGACTGTGAATAAATGATAATGCAATTTTATATTTAAGACGTGAATCATTTGATTTGTTTCCAATGAACAGCACCCTCTAAGCAAGTCATTTTGGCCAAAACATGAATAAAGAAATACACAGTGCATATGGGAGACTTGCTGTGTTGTGAAATCACTCTTTTGATGCACTTTTATTGTGGTGTAAAGACACCTTTTCCACCTTTGTGTGGAAAAACACTTCATTATTTAAGTGAGTTTCTAACTGGAGGTTAATGTTTGACATCTACATACAACTTGCGTGTTTTTCCTTTACGAGTCGTCAGAAAGGTGTTTATTTTGAATTTCCGTCTGCAGGCATTGGGCTGTAAACCGACACGACTCATCAGGACGTTCTTACCTCCACCACAGAGAGCTGAGAAATGACAGTTTCTCTCCCTTCGTGTCTTTCCTCATCCTCCACTCATATTCTGCCCTTCCGTTCGAGGAGTGTTGAGAGCGGGAGTGCCCTTTGTGTGGTGAGTCACTGTCTCGTGTGACGGCTCAGTGCTTTGGGTGAGTAATGACAGACACACTGAGTCAAATCTCTGATGTCCACCTCAAAGTCTGAGGGGTAAAGCCTCATATGAGGACATGGAAAAGGCTTAAAATAATACTCTTGATAGCACTAAGAACAGGAAACGAGTTATCGATTACCACAGAAAGTATATGCTATTGCACTTAAAGGGATAGTTCACTTAAAAATGAAAATTTGATGTTTATCTGCTTACCTCCAGGGCATCCAAGATGTAGGTGACTTTGTTTCTTCAGTAGAACACAAATGATGATTTTTAACTCCAACCGTTGCGGTCTGTCAGTCGTATAATGCATGGCAATGGGAACTCTTATCAATAAGAGTCGAAAAAACACACACAGACAAATCCAAATTAAACCCTGCGGCTCGTGACGACACATTGATGTCCTAAGACACGAAACAATTGGTTTGTGCGAGAAACCGAACAGTATTTATATCACTTTTTACCTCTAATACACCACTATGTCCAACTGCCTTGAGCATCCGGTGTATGAGGTCTGAATGCACTCTGACGGCGGAAGTGATCTCTCGCACTCATTGACGGTGAGACATCACTTCCGGCATCAGAGCGCGTTTTCAGACCTCACACACTGGAAGCTCAAGGCAGTTGGACATAGTGGTGTATTAGAGTCAAAAAATGATATAAATACTGATCGGTTTTTCACACAAACCGATCGTTTCGTGTCTTAGGACATCAATGTGTCGTCACGAGCCGCAGGGTTTAATTAGGATTTGTCTATGCATGTTTTTTTTACTCTTATGTATGTTTTTTTTTTAATGCCATGCATTATACAACTGACAGACCGCATCATTTGTGTTCTACTGAAGAAACAAAGTCACCTACATCTTGGATGCCCTGGGGGTAAACATCAGATAAACATCAATTTTTTTTTTTTTCGGGTGAACTATCCCTTTAATAAACGTGTAGCAAGCAATGTTTAAAACATGCAGCTATCTCTCTCTTTTGAAAGTATAACTATAACTGTGTTAGTATGATACTCAAACAATCACTAACCAACTATGTCTGTGCAAAGGAATATACAAATCATGCTAGGACCAAATAAAAAAGTAAACCTGATCACTTGGTTACTTCTTGGAAACAAGAATACATCTTGAAAAGTAGCACTGAAGGACAATAGAGAAGCTTAAAGGGTTAGAAAATTCTGTCATTAAGTACCCTCATGTCATCCGAAACCCGACCTTCGTTTGTCTTCGGAACACAAATTAAGATATTTTTGTGCGCAAAAACAAAACAAAAATAATGACTTTATTCAACAAATTCATCTGTCCCCTGTTATACTGCTACATTATTTTCGTTGCAGAGCTTCAGTGTTTATGTGAACACGATAAGTGACAAACCCATGAAATGACATACAGTTTTAGATGCATGCAACAAATCTTCCAGGAAATCAACACGGACATCAGCAAATGTTATTATTTCACAGTGTGTTCAGACTGCATCGGCAATGAGCGATCATGGCATGGAGAAAAGAGCTTTTCTGCATGAATGAAACTATAATATTGGCTTTGCCAAACAAAGTCTTGATATGCCTCACTCAATATGGCAACAATTACTTTGTGGTAAACCCATATTTATTGGCAGGTCTTTCATTACACATCATGTATGTCTGCATATGCAACTTCTAACATAAAAACTGCAATAATCGAAAAGACGGATTGTTAACCAAACAACACATCTCATTTGATGAGCTTCTCAAGCCGCACCCTAACATCTGCTCTAAAATAACTCTGCTCATAACGCTCAGAAGTTTTGACTGTAAATACACTTCAATAAGCTGCTACAATTCATCCAGGGTCTACAAACAAGCACTACTGCCCAAGCTAAATTGTTTCTCAAATGGCAAACGAAAGTTTCCCTGCAATACCGTTTCATATGCTGGTACTAGGACGACAAGCATGCATATAATTGCAGGAAAGGGGGCGCACATGAAAAATGAAAATTGGGCTTTTGCGAGCAGGCAAACGAAGGACTCAATGATTGATGAGGTGTAGGGTGCCCTACTGAGGCCATTTCACCCTCAATGAGAGGGGGGAGCGCAAGACAGAGGGGGTGAAGTTGGGGACAGTAAACAGGAGAAGGCAGCATAATGACAAATAAAGACCAGTCTGAAAATACAACGGCAGCTTACAGACCCCCGAGGGAGGAGTTAAAAACTAATAAAATAAAGTTCACTAATGCATAAAGCCCTAATAAGTATCCCTTTCAGAATTTTACAGGACGTGGCAACTTTACGAGATGCTGGCACAGCCGCAACATACTGCTGTGCATTCACACGACAATACAGCAGGCTGCTTCGAATCAGAGCACATGCTGCATGCAAAATTCAAGGTAAATGTACTCCGTTGAACACAGAGGACACAGAAGTACAACATACCTACAACCACTTCAACTAAAAACACAAAAAGACAATGATCACTAATTGCTCGCCTGCTTTGTACGCCAACATTTCATTGGTTTGCAAATTTCTGAGAGCGAGTCTGGAAATAAAAACATTGTAATCAAGACCAGCCCTCGATTCAACTTTGACCCTGTTTACTGGCTCACTGAAATGCAGGGGCCGTCCACTTTGTCCAGCACATTTAATAAGACGTCTTAACAAATTGAAGTGAAGTGGCTGCCGAGGGAAATAGGACAGAGGAAATTAGCTACTGGGGTCTGTGCTCTGTTTACGCTAAGTGATTGTGATTGGGTGGGGGTGGGGTTTGGAGAACAACATATAGCCAATTATACTTGTAAATTCTGAGTATGCATGGTTTTCTTCATCTTGTTGAGGAAGTTTTACATGCAGAAACACCCACATAGCAGGACACTCTGGAAAGAGATTTCATAGTGCGAGCTGGTTTCCAGAACATTGCTTTACAGAAGGGGCTCTCCTCAACTAATAGCCAGGGAGTCCGCAAAATAATTTGCTAAACCGTATTTTCCATTTTTCCGGAGTCACGTTTTTTATCATCTGAAACGTGCTGCGGCATATATTCCAAAGTAACTTTTATAAAGCATTTAACGTGAAATAAGCAAAACATAGACACTTAAAGGTTTTTATAGACGTAGTTCACAGGTCTGTGAGGCAAGTATACGCCGAGTTGCAGTCATTTTTTTGACGTGCTCCAGAAAGCAGTTCACAGAGACTGAGACGGCAGAAAGTGCATCCTGTTGTTTTCTTTATTTTGCAAAAGCAAAGTTTTGTTGATATTTTGAATGTACACAAAAATAAACCTTTTACAATTTCAAATGATGTATTACTCTTATCTGTATAAATGATTTTAAGTATTTTAAGTGGTTTCCGCTGCTATACGGAAAACAAATCCAGCGCCTCACGCATGCGCACACAACATATCAGTTCTAGCATTGCTAACTGGACATCACAGCGTATTTAACATCAAAATGAAATAAAACAGCCAAACATAGAAAAAAGATATTTGGCTCAATTTACAGGGTATTTTGCATGACCACCGACTTACCATCACACTGTGTTATTTCAAACACATTTTTGTGCATGCAGGATGGTGTTTTACGTGGATATTGGGACATGAGTAAAGTACAAAGCCTCGTTAACATAATAAATAATAGTTAAGTTATAATAATAGTTATACAAATACATGTGAATGTGGAAACATTTGGATTCTTGCAGAATGAGAGAGGAGCCCAGTGCCAGTTTCAGTTTCGCTTTAAATAAATGTAATTTGTAAAGAATGACACTATAGTTTATGTTTATTTTATAGGCTACTTATATTTTTCATTCTTGTTTTGTTCTGTATGCCTTTAGATTTAAAGGATTTGTTGTGGAGTGAGGGGAACTAAAATACATGTTTATGTTTTTAAACATTTCGTTTTATTAATGGGTATTTTACATTATTTAAAATGTAACTGAGACACCAATGTTTTTTTTTTTTTCTGTCAACAACTTAAGTTTGACCTTGTGCTGCTTTATTTTAAAAAAAAATAAATAATATTTACAGATTGGTTTTGTGTCAATAAAACAAGCATATTGTGTTCATTACTCCCACTCACATTAACTTTGGATTTAATCACTTTTATAATTATAAGGGGGTCCCTATAACAGGTCCCTGGCCCCAAAACATTAGAGAATTACTGCTTTAAAGGAACACTCCACTTTTTTTGAAAATAGGCTCATTTTCCAACTCCCCTAGAGTTGCAGCAGGTGCAATGATATTACACAGCATCTCTCACAAATGTCTCCATGGTTGCAAGGCACGCTCCCTGTGCAAACGGGGTCACAGGCGGTGCGTAATATCATTGCGCCTGCTGCACCCGTGGTACGGCAGCAATCTTCCTTGATTATTACGCCGGAATGAGAGTATAGTTCCTAACCATATCGGCCTAGAAAATCGCAACTTTTCATTTTCCGTCGGTCTTAGTACACAATGTAATGAGTAAAGTTAAAACTATGCTAAGCTATGCTAAAAGTGGTACCGCCAGACCCGGAGATCAGCTGAATGGATTCGAAAACGGTAAAACTCAACTGTTTAACTGTAGGGGAGTTCGAAAATGAGCCTATTTTCAAAAAAAGTGGAGTGTTCCTTTAAAGGACCTATGTGGAGGACTTTCTAGCGAATCCTTCTTCTGGTGTCTGGCCAGAATCCATCCTTTTACCTCCTCCGAGAGGCCTGACCACCCTGCCTGAGAGGAAGGAGGAGAGGAGAGAAAACTAGCATTGCTGCCATGGTTTACAGAGGAAACACAATCGCCAAAACCTTAGATTGCAATGAGTCATGTCAACACTGGTCTCATCCAGCATTGAAACCCCACAGCACTGATGCATCCATACCTTTCACTTCCACATGGCCATGTTACAATATTACAATATAAGGAACCATTAGAGAGCTGGCTGCAAAACAGTGCTACTTCACATGGTATTGAGTTCTGCACCAAGTGCAGCCAGTTGGTTTGAAGAACAGCATTATTATGTGGTATGTTTTCCGAGGAAGCCAGAGAAGGAAATGGCCTTTAGACCAATCAAAGCCTCTGGCTAGCATGCTTTACACGTTTGGGTCCTTTTCATTTTTCAGTGGAAACTACAGCCTTCTTCATTCAGACAATATCAACAATACCGCTGAGGGAATGAACAAACTTAATTTAAAATAATCATCTCTTAGTGACTAGTTGTTTTATTTCTTTCATGACTAGCTAGTAGCGCAGTGTGCGGCTCTCAGTGTAATAGGATTGTGATTGCGTGTGTTCAGTGGCTCAGTGTGGAGGGGTAATTAGATGGAGGTACAGCAGTCCACTGACTCACACAGGGGATAAATCTCTCTCAGGGGCCCTGCGGGGCCTCATTGCTTCCAATATAAATCAGACAAATGAGGCTGTTGGTGGAGGTGCAGAAAGAGGCTGTAAGAATGAGAGCGTAGACAATGAGACTGAAAACTTAATTTTAAATCCTCAAGTATTGCAGCTTCGCAAAAGAAAAACTGTATAGCTTATAATAGTTAAGTTTAAAGTGTGAACTTTACCTCAGATGTTTCTCCTAAAATTTGTAGGAGAAAGAAATAAAAATGTGTAGAACTATAGAATGTAATGTAAAGTCAGATCTTTTTTGGGGGGATGACTTTTATAATATCTTAAAATGCATATCTTAAAAAGGTATCATTTATGATTTTTCTTGTGGCTTCGGGGTGTGTAATAAGGAGGTTGCGAATGGCACTGTAAAAGTGGGTTTGGGTGAGAATATGTACACATAATGCACTAGCTCAGTTAGAGGATGACTTGATTTGACATGATTTCAAAAAGAACTGGATGACGGGTTGATGAGATCATTGGGGTTCACCCTCTGACGCCCTGTCTGCTGAAGTCTGTAGTGACAGGACCGGCCCAAATGTTTAGAAAAGCTGAGAATTCCTGAGCACTGCTAATTAACGCTTATTGAAACTGAAAACTCAAAGATTCAAATCAATCCAAAGTCAAGCTTGAGGACAAGTGTGTCCTGAGGAAATATATCTGTCTGTTCTTACACAGCACACACACAGGGCAACATCATATATATGAGCAGCTAAGCATGTTTTTTTTTCCCAGAAACTCAAAAAAAACTTTTTAAATATAATTGTTCCAATTGATCCATCCATCCATTCACCATAACTGCTTTGTCCTCTGCAGGGTTGTGGGGTATCTTTTTCAAAATACCCTAATTTCTGTGACATTCGCCGAACTAATTCTGTGTCTGTTTTTTCCTCAACACTCGGAGGACCATGCGGGGACCCCTGCAGTGATCTGCTATGCCACAGGCAAACAGGCCTTTCTACAGAGGCTTTTTGTCCAATCTAATCTCTATAAGTTAATTTCATCCAAAAATGTCAAATTGAACAACAGTTGCACAATAGTAAATAGTTTAGGGTCAAGGGTGAAGATGGTTAAATATTATTATAATTTAAAATAACTGTTTTCTATGTGAACATATTGTAATCTGTAATTTATTCTTGTGATCAGAGCTGAATTTTCAGCATCATTACTCCAGTCTTCAGTGTCACATGATCCTTCAGAAATCATTCTGCTCAAGAAACATTTCTGATCATTATTATCAGTTTAAAACACTTTCTGCTTTTTTTCAGGATTTTTTGATGAATATAAAGCTCAAAAGAACATTTTTTTTTCTAAAAATAAAATCTTTCATAACAATGTAAAAGTATTTACTGTAATTTTGATCAATGTAATGCATATTTGCTGAATAAAAGTCTTTCTGTATATTAAAAAAACACAAATAAATAGGCCTTCTGGCATTAATAAATGTATTTTAAACCTTAATTCAACAGCATTATCTAATACAATTCCACATTAATCTGTAAGATTGAAGAGAATTAGCTTGACAAAATATGTCATAGGCTTCTTTTCTCTGGGCAATAATGACAAAAATGTGAGCTCAATATATTTCTTAGCATTTTGTCATAAACGTGCATTGTAATAAAAGCAGCATTCATACACATTTACGTCACAGGAAAGGTGATTCAACAGATGCACTACTGTCTGCTGTGATAAACTTTACAATGACTTTTTTTTTTTTTACTTCCATTTACACTGCTGGGAAGTTCTTACTTTTGTGGTCAGAAATGATCATTTCAAGCATTATAGCTATTTAGCTTTCTAGCTGTTCTTCTTCATCAATAATACACAAAATGCACAAACACTGAAAGGTAACACTTGCCATGTTTCCATTCACTTATTTTAATCAAATTTTAGGGTATCGCATTAAAAAATGCCAAGATGTGCATAAACTCCGAAAATGCACATTAAAAACATATGCTCTCATTTGAGACTGATGTTTTTTTGTCTGATAAGAAGACATGCGCATAAACTACAATGGAAACACATTAACCGAATAAATTCCTGGAGGGAATTTCCGTGACTTTGCCTCAACAGAGGATGTGTTTGGATAACTGGACTAACCAGTGGACCAATCGCATCACAGCACCTCAAATGTTGGTTTGGTGGTTTTAAAATGCCTGAGCCAAAGTCTGTCATCAGAATGATTGGGTATAATTCCCTCCCAGAAGCATCTCACAAGATTGCCTTCCCAAACACATGGTGTCCGCCTCGGAATGCAACATAACATGACAGCGTTTATTGCATTTAATCTTTCATTTTAGCACCAACTTCCCAGCAAGTGACTTTTTACCCCCTCCTGAACACACAGAATGGAAACGGTGCTTTATTTGCAAATGTTTCATGCGATATTTTAATTTGGCACATAAGTTAGTTTCACAACTTTGGATGGAAACATAGCTACTGTAAGAATGCACACTAAAAACTTATGACAAATACCATTTGGCTTCAGTCTGTAACTGACTTCAGCTCATGCTCAGAACGCCAGGGCTAAAAGAAAATCCAGAGTACAGTGAAATCATTAAAGAAAAGCAAATGCTAGTTAACCGCTGACCAAGAAGTTTTCTTCTTTTTTGAATCCAGAAAGGCCAGAAAGCAATTGTTATGATTATCGAATATTACTATTATTTGGAATATTGTTAAAATGGCAGTTATACTTCCACGTGATGTCAGTCGGAGGTCGAAAGGAAGAGCTTACACAGCTTTTATTAGCACATCAATCCCTCTAGGCTGCCTCTTCACTTTGCTGTTGATTTTTCTCTCTCCTCCTCTTCACATTCATCTGTTCCCTGGAGCTCTCCGAGGGGTCACATTCTCTCCTTCCCTCTGTGCGGCGAGCTCTGATGGTGAGAAATTCCACAGAAGAGATTGTTTCCGTTCTGTTCCGAACGGCACTCAGATGAGACCTCTGGAGACATTGACCCATCTTACTGTTGAGGAACTCTGATGTTACGTCTCTGATATTTGCACTCAAAGGCTGCATTTTTTAAACCTTCTTTCTAAAAGTTCATAACACCTAGTAACAGTCAGTGGCCCAATCAGTAATCACTGGAATTCAGAACTCAAGACCATCTAACCAGCTAGCAAAGGTTCAAATAGACAAATGTTGCCAGTTGCCCCCTTGATCAACACAAATGGGTTATTTTGCAACGATTCTCATATGTAGAATTAAAGAATTATTTCACCCATAAATGAAAATTCTGTCATTAATTGCTCACCCTCATGTCGTTCCACACCTGTAAGACCTTCGTACATCTTCAGAACACAAATTAAGATATATTTGATCAAATCTGATGGCTCAGTGAGGCCTGCATTGACAGCAAGATAATTAACCCATTTTAGATGCCCAGAAAGCTACTAAAGACATATTTAAAATGGTTCATGGGACTACAGTGGTTCAATCTTAATGTTATGAAGCGATGAGAATAGTTTTTGTGCGCCAAAAAAACAAAATAACGACTTTATTCAACAATATCTAGTGATGGGCGATTTCAAAACACTGCTTCATGAAGCTTCGAAGCTTTACGAATCTTTTGTTTCGAATCAGTGGTTTGGAACGTGTATCAAACTGCCAAAGTCACATGATTTCAGTAAACGAGGCTTCATTATGTCATAAGTGTTTCGAAATTTCAGTGGTTCACCACTGGGGGGCGTGACTTTGGCAGTTCGATACACGCTTCGAAACAAAAGATTCATAAAGCTTCAAAGCTTCATGAAGCAGTGTTTTGAAATCGCCCATCACTAGATATTGTTGAATAAAGTTGTTTTTTTTTGTTTTTGTTTTTTTTTGCGTACAAAAAGTATTCTAGTCACTTCATAACATTAAGGTTGAACCACTGTACTCATATGAACTGTTTTAAATATGGGCATCTGAAAGTGTTATGCAATGCAGGCCTCACTGAGCCATCGGATTTTATCAAAAATATCTTAATTTGTGTTCTGAAGATGAACAAATGTCTTATGGGTGTTGAACGACATGAGGGTGAGTAATAAATGACAGAATTTAAATTTTTGGGTGAACTAATGCTTTAAGACAGAATTTTATGACATTGTAGTAAAGTGCCACAGCATGGAAGAACATCAGCTAAAATATTTTGAAGAGTTTTGGAAACTTCAATCTTTGCTAATGGCAGCAGGTCTATGGGGAGCTGCAGTGAAGCAGGAGGTGTGGGTGATGTGAACGCACCTGTGTGAATGTGAATGGGAATTCTAGAAGCTTAATTATAGACCCACAACCCAGCGGCTCGAACTGGAGGTCACAAAGCGCTCAGATAAAACCGTGAGTCACTGCGGTTTGTCGACCCAGACTAAACTAGTGCTGAGAACTGAGCGCAAACCTCAAATTGAATCAGTATCTTCAACCAAACACACACACACAAACTCTAGACATTTGCATGAGTCACCGGTGAAGTCTTCACACTAATACGCCAGACAGTTACTTATCTGCAAGAGAACCGTTTTCGCTCCAGACTTTGTTGAAATAGTTGTATCTGCTAATCATACGTTAGCAGACTAATATAACAAGTTGGACAACACTTTTGATGTCTTTTCCTGTTTTAAACTAATACTTAAATGCTTTTGAAAGAAGGTCAGGCAACAAGCCAAGCCAACAAAAAGAGAATAATACACTCACACACAAACACAAAATCATGTGTACTTTGCCAAATGAGGATACCATATCATAGGTAACACTTTATTTTAGGGTCTTTTAACTTTTTGCTTATTAGCTTGCAAATTACTAGCATATTGGCTCTTGTAATAGTATTATTTAATGTTAACTGATGATAGCTGATACATTAACATAATGTTGAAAGTATCTGTAAAGTGTTACCATAAAATCTTGATGTTAATAATAATAAAAAAAAAACAAAGAAGTGATGGCAACAGCAGCTATAACCTGCTTCCCTGATGTGCTGACACATCCGACACGAGCAGGAGATAAAATAGGGTGAGGCTGATTTCTTTGGTGCATTGCCCATTTTTGCTCTATCAAGTTCACAAACAGCCATAAACAAAACCAAACAAAAACCAAACAATAAGAGTCATACATGCAGAGACAGAAGAAGATGCAATATTTTAATACACTCTACACAGCAAAATCTCCAGAGTTAAATCAACTCTGCTCAGAGTACATATGGTCCCTCTCTAAATAGTGTTAAAATAACACTGAAGCAGAGTTAAAGTTAATGAGATAATTAAGCAATTAATTAAGTGATGATTGTGCATTAGTGATGAACACCTGCTGTTAACAAGCAGAATCACTTAAGAAAAGAGAAACACAAGAACAGCCTTATTAATTGCTTAATTATCTCATTAACTTTAACTCTGTTCCAATGTTACTTTAACACTATTTAGAGAGGGACCAAATGTACTCTGAGCAGAGTTGATTTAACTCTGGGGATTTTACTGTGTATCTACTCAAAATTGTGGCAACAGATTACAAGCAATTTTGTTAATTAAATTCAACATATAAGAATTGAGTTAGAATGAATCAAATTAATTCCTTAAAAGTCAACCATTTTAAAATGTGTAAATTAAGCAAACACCATTACAAAAACCACAAACTGACATAAAAAGCAAAGAGTGCCCAACTAAAAGAAACACTGATCACCATAACGGTGATCAAATATTGTCATAAAATCAACAGCAACATCTAAACATCTGTTAATTCTTGTGTTTCTTTTTCCTTCAATGATTCTGCTTGTTATCATCAGGTGTCATCAATGTTGGCAATAAAAAATAAAGAGTCATCTTTGACATCTGTCTGTCTATTCAGATATTTTTGTTTAAATTTTACTCGTTTTAAATGGTTGACATTTAAGGAATTAGTTCGATTAATTCTAACTCAATTCTAATTGTTGAATTTTATTAATAATATTACGTGTAATCTGTTGCCAAAATTTTATTTTGTAGATATAGCGTATTACTTTTTACAATGCAGAAGAATCAATTAATACCAGCTCTTTTAAATCCCTTCAGATTTCTATCCCTTGAGAATTTGATTGAAAGAGTTTGTTCGTTTTACAGACAGGTATTGTAGAGTCACACATGATCTGCTGTACAGTAGACATTTGTAAGGTGTTGCATTATGTGGCTTAGTCTTTTTGTTTATTGAACAAATTAGAGCATTGGAACGCACAAGTTTGAAAGTACAGACTTTGCTGCACATTTGTGTGGCAGTGGGCATTTGATCATGTTCCCCCACTACAGGTGGGATCCATCCAATGGCACGGCTTTATCTGGAATGACCGGCCCCTCACGCATATCCTCATTCAGTAAATGCACAAGGTGTTTCACTTAACTCGAAACCAGAAGCTGATAAGAGCAAGATAATGGCCACATCTTCAAACAGAGAAGAAAGCCAAGAAAGATACACAAGGAACTGTGCAACGGCAATTATGGGCTGTAAAAGTGAAGGCTGAAATTGACCACTTCTTTATGACTTTATAACTAGCTGTTTGATGGAAAATATTTAGTATCAGATTCTTACAGGGAAAAATCCTTGTTTTATGATATGTTTAAATGATTAAATGCTGAGGAACAGACAGTTATATTCCATAAGCTTGTAAAAATGAACATAAAAGGTGTTGCTTTTCTATGGCATTAGCTTTTAACTACTATTGCTCATACTGAGGGTTAGAGATTTGCAAGAATGGAAATGTCAGTGACCACAAAATGAAATACAATGCTTCTGCTCCATCTGAATATGGGTTAAATACCATTTTAAATACTGTTGATGTTTTTTTATGACATAAGAGACTTCAAGAGTTCATTGTTGGTATACTGATTACTTGAGTAGTTTGTCAGAAAACAACTTATTTACACTCTTGCTTGAGTCCTATTATTTCTCAGTACCTCTACTTGTGCTCAAGTTATCTGGAAGAGTGCACCATTTTGCCAAATTTGGTGGGGGCTGTCAGGGAAGTGTGAAAAAACATTGTGGGATCATTTGAGTCGTGCCTTCTGAAGGTGTCAGGCCCATGATAAGTCTTGTTCAAACGTTAGCTTCTCCAAAATGCTATGTGTCAACATTCAACCCGTGTCGCTGCGCTCTGATCTGGCCGTGCAAACACTCAGAGACAGCCGTCCGTATGGAGCGGTTTTCTGACGGTGTGCCGACACCCTAGGCTTGGAAAAAGAGGAGAGCGATCCCTGTCCGATTGTCACTGCAGGGTTGGTAGTCCAGGTGTATCCATCCTGGCAGGCTTGTGGAAGCTGGCACTTCTGAGGGGAAAGTAGCAGACAGGTGCAAAGTAATTTCTCACAAGTCTAGGCCACAGACTCCATCATCTTTCCATTCCTTCCTTCGTGTTTCCTCTTGTTTTTTTTCTTTTTCTCCTAGAGAAAAGGTCTGCCCGTCGATGCAGCAGGGAGTTCCTCAAATTCTTCACTGAGCCTCTACTAGATAGAAGCCAAATATGCTTCTTTTTTCCACTACATGCAACAATCCCTAGAAGGTGCTCTTCAATTAGTCCTATCTACTAAGGCAACGCAGATGGATTCAGCCGATAAGTCTAGAACATGATGGAAGATCCAAAATCCAACAGAGATGCATACTTCTGGAGGCAGGAGCTAGTTGTGTTTCCATTAGTAATGTCGAGTTCATGAATCAGAATTGCTTTGTTTGGATCAGTTCACTGAATCATTTGGAAGAGTTCATGACTCGACTCTTAAAATGAGCCGAGAACCCGGGTTATGTCAAATTTACTCCGAGTAAATGAATAACCGTAACTTTCAGTCCCAAAAACGGAGATTACTTTTAGCCCTGACAGCAACATAGTGTCAGGCCAGATCCGGGCCACATCTGGTCCGCGTGTAATCCACATGTACCAGATGTGGGCCGGATCTGGGCCACACTATGCTGCTGTCTGTGTGGGTATGTACACTGCCCTCCAAAAGTTTGGAAACACCCCTGGCAAAGTGTGGTTTTGGACGATATCAGCATAAATCCTTATCATTTTTTGGTGCAAATACATTACAGTAACTTAACATTATCATTGAAGCAATAATAATTTTCATTTTGATTACATAATAATGGCAATAAATACATGTCAAAGTCAGACATGCCCCTTTGCCAGCTGTGATGCCTGGTTATGGTTTAAACTTGGCCCAGGTTTGTAAAAGATTTTTGGGTCAGGAGCACACCTTAATAGCTTCAACAATTGATTAGAATACAATGAACCAATTAGAACCCAGTTTAGGTCAGATAGCTGCTAATGGTGGATATTTTGATTAATCGAAAATTTACGTTTTTTTTTTTTATGTATAAACTGTTTGTATAATAAAATACGTTTTCGTAGTTTTGT
Source organism: Megalobrama amblycephala (assembly GCF_018812025.1). Classification (NCBI taxonomy): domain Eukaryota; kingdom Metazoa; phylum Chordata; class Actinopteri; order Cypriniformes; family Xenocyprididae; genus Megalobrama; species Megalobrama amblycephala. Next base: position 24,987,759 of record NC_063044.1, read on the forward strand.
GTTGTCCCTTATCAGTGCAAAATTATCACAAATTAAAAAGGAATCATGCCAATATTGTCCAAAACCCCACTTTTCTAGGTCGTTTCCAAACTTTTGGAGGGCAGTGTATGTATAAGTGTTGTATGGTTATTCTAGTGCAACTTCACAAAATCAGTAAGGTGCATGGAAGGAAAAAACAAGAGTATATTTTTGAACAATACCAGCAACACTTGTGAAGTGGAGAGGTCAGAATGATCAGAGTGTGGTTGAAAAAAAACCTTTTTATTTCACCACCAATGCGTTTTGGCACATCAGGGCTAAAAGACTGCAGGTGCACAAAGACAAAATTAAAATGTAACAGGTTTAGTTTGATTCAGAGGTATTCAGCGCCATAAATTTATACAGCCATATTATCTTTGAAAGCACAGACTGTTTTTTTAGGTCAATCCATCTCTCTTTTTTAATTCATATTTAACATCAAACAAACAATATAATTATTGTTCCAAAAAACTAACTTAAGAAAGATTAAACGATAAGATTAAAATAAGATTGCAAAACATCCCACTAGGTGGAGATATGCACTAATAATGGAAATCTCCATTAAACAAAAGAAGAAGCAGCTTCTTCTTAGCATCCAATTCCATTATGACTCATGGATTCGGTGCTCAGTTGAGAACTTCTTTGTGTGGTTACCGTTAATTCTGAGTTTCATACTCTGGGTTGACTAAACCTAATCCAGACCGCAGTTTTGGAAACTGTATTCCTCGAGCAAGCAAGGTTTGGGTAAATCAACTGAGAATTCAGGGTATATGTGACGGTAAGTTAACCTTGCTTTCTGGAGTAACTGATGCTGGAACAACTGATGTTTTCCCTCTTTGTAATGGACTACTCTGACTAGTTTGCGAATCAGACTGAGTGAGCCTGTCAATACAGTTCTCGAGTAACAGTAAACTGAACTGAGAACCATTGGTCGCAGCAATCTGCAAGTATGCAGTACTCAGTCTCATTGAGCTGGGAACCATATTTCAGACATGAATACAAAGAGCCACAATGCCAGGATTCTAGATTTTCGCAGTGAAGCCATTACGCAACTACTCGATTGTTTCGATAAAATTGTTCGTAAATGAATTCAATAAAAATCTAGTGCTATGCAGTTCTTCTTTGCTAATCATTGGATCCTATACATTGTATCGAGACTGTCCTCCAAAAAAACCTGACCCTATAGGTCATTTTTCAAGCACCTTATTACGACATATATTTACATTTTAAAGTCATGCGCCCTCTAGCTGGCATATAAATAATGACAGTGTTGTGTTACGTCTGTTGCCATGAAATGACGTATGACTGTCATTACCAATCAAAATGCGTGTTCATTTAAATACAATGTGTGGACTTTTTACACCATTTCTCCTATTTCCATTTAGCAAAACTCATTTTTTTATTAATGACTACACCCACCCCATCCCTAAACCTAACCTTAGTGATTTATAGTGCATATACACTTTATGAGCACATGTGTTCCCTGGGATCGAACCCACGATTGCATGATCACATGATTGCATATTGTTATTGCAATTCTCTGCTAATTGAGCTACGCGAAACCTGATATATGATGCAGATAAAAGGGAACAATGCATTAAAATGAAAATGTCCTGTTGTCGATAGGGGCACAACTTTAGCAAACGCTCCTATGGGTCGTATTTCATGAATTAAAATGAAGTGTTCTGTTGTCGATAGGGGTGCCACTTTAGTAAACGCTCCTATGGGTCGTATGACCCCAGTGACAAATTACCTATATGGTCGTATTGGTTGGAGAACATGTTGATTGTATCAAGGATACCTGCAATTACAGCTCTGAACGAACCATCTCGCACTGTCATGATTCAGCCAATATTGCCTCTGTTGTGGCTTGTCCTCAAAAGAACAGCATTCATCTGTTTTGTACCATAAAAGTATCTTACTGTTTGAAAACATCACTTAGGGTTGTCCACAAACATTGCATTATAAAAGTACATGGGGGAACAATACAAGCATGACACACAAGCATGAACGCCTTACTTCACAAATACACACACACCAAGAAAGCCACTCAGCTGACAGCCACAGAATCTGCAAGCGTGAACAGGAGTGGGGGACATGATTTAACAGTTGACTTTCACTGTTTGTCTCCCAGTTTTTAACACTGGGGCTCGAAATAAAGCTGAGAATTTTCCCAGCGTTACAGTGTACGAGGAACGGTGCTTCACGCTCAGGGCAGAATAAGGAGGGACCCGCTGTATCAGTTCCCTGAAGACCACCGGCTGATACCGCACAACCCACCCACGCCTCTGCTACCTGTGTGTAAAACTCAACCGCTGCACCAACAGCTACATCTGTGTATACTGAGGTGCTGAGGAAAGACACACTGATCTGAAACCTGCTTCACCTGCACTGTCAATGAAATGAAAGCTATGGAAGCTTGTTTACGCCACGGAATAAAACAATTTAAAAGATAATTGTGACTTTTTATCTTACAATTCTTACGATTCTTGCCAGTTTATATCATGCAATTCTGAGAAAAAAAGTCAGAACTGAGATAAAAAGTTGCAATTATCTTTTTTATTTTTTATTCCATAAAAAGCAGAACGTAAAAAAACTCTTGATGTTGGATTTTAAAGATAGATAGATAGAATCAGCATATTTGAATGATTTCTGAAGGATCATGTGAGACTAAAGACTTTTACATTTAAAAATATATTCACATTGAAAACACTTTTGTAAATTGTAATAATAATCATACTTTACAATATTACTGTTTTAACTGTTTTTATGATATAAATTATGTCTTTGATATAAATGCAGTCTAGGTGAGCATACGAGACGTTCAAAAACATACAAAATTGTACAGATACCAAACTTTTAAACAGTAGTGTAGATGATTTTCCCATTTTATAATAGGCGAAAAAGCCGGCTTTTCTCATCATGTAATTGTGGTAATTTGGCGATACAGAGAGAGGGCAGACGCACGTCTGTGATCTATTAAACATGATATTTCAGGTAGCTCATGAGGAACACATGTGTAGCCCACGTTCTGCCCAAAATTACATTTCCACAACATTACTTGCACAAATAAACACAGAGAGACAGAGAGTAACTGAGCAATTTCTAATTCTACTACCAAAGATGTATTATATTGATGTTGCTGTTGTACTGTTGTGTTTGAACTTATAGTTTAGAAATACTGAGAGCATATTAATGAACATTATTCATAATGAGTAAAGTAAAAACAGTCAGACACACATTCATACAAGTGAAAAATCTTCATTTCACTGTTGTGTAGCGCTGAATGATTAACAGCTATAAAAATACTGTTTGTAAGGCTAATAATGATGTATGCTTTTTAAAAATGTCATGAAATATACATATTCATAAGCAATAAGAATGCAAAATCAAAACAACAACAAGCACACAAATAATGCATTAAAAAATGCAAGAAATAAACTAAAAAAAGTTTTTAACTTCAATAAAAAAACATTAATGTGTTTTATTTATTTGTTTTCAATGCAACAAATTAACTTATAGAATACTAACAGATTAAAAGATAAAAATAAATAAAGCATTGATTTTTTTTTTTTTTTTTTTTTTTTTTTTTTTTTTAGCATTGAGAGATTCTACAACGCATCACATGCCATATAATATTTTCTTATTCCAGTGCTTTTTTTTTTTTTTTTGGAAAGTCTTGGCCTTTCTGTAACGTTAAATTCTTGTCTATGAAAAAGCCACTGAACATTTCCATCATTATCGCACAAGAAATTTACAAAGACAACATGTGACAACATGCCCAGCCGTTTTGGTTTTTGTAGATGCAATACATAGTTACATTATTAAGGTGCTCCCGTAATTAACTATGCTGTGTTGAGATTTCAAGAAAAAAAAAAGTGATAATAAGAAAAGCCATTTTTCAGTTCGTTGTTTGCTTTAAAGTAAACGGAGTAAAGCAGTTGTTTGTGGGCTGTACCACTGAATGAGTGTAGGGTTGAGTCTCTGAACTCATGTCGCCCCCTATCGGTCACAAAACGAACAAACCCCGCGCGCTGTCATTCGCACACACGAGTGATTTGAGCAGAAATACACACACTGAACTATGCAAACACTCCTCTACACTTATGAACTTCTTTGACATATAGATATATAAAATGGATAAATGCAGAAAACTGACTTCAGATGGAAAACAGAGTGATTTTACACTCCAGACGTCATCCGGTGAGGCTTATACTTTCGATATAATAAAAGAAACAAAAGTAAGTAGCATCATATAGAGGCATTAGGCTGTATACAACTATACCACACCACTACTATACTACATGCATTTGTACATTTCTATAGTACATACATTAAAATACCAGCTGGCTGATTTTTTTTCCCCCTTGGTGTAACTATTTGTAGTTTTGAATAAACCAGTTCTCTTAGGTCTTTACCACATCTACGTTTATGCATTGTTATGGTGTAGTCTAAATACTCAAGGAACCAGGTGAGCACCAAGTTCTTGTAGATTTTATATTTTCAATCATGTTGATGTTTATTTTTCTTTTCTTTTTGCACTGAGTGTATGTATGAGAGAGAGAGAGAGAGAGAGAGAGAGAGAGAGAGAGAGATCGGGTTCTGCTCCGCCTCCATTCATCCATATATAAGTGATGTGATTTGGAGAGAGAGGGAGCAGAACCTCTCTATATCTCCACACAAATACACTCAGACAGGATTTGTCCTCATCTCAGTGATATATGTCGTGCTGCATATGTTTATTTACCTGCGAGAAGCAGATCTGAGCAGTTCTGAGGAACTTTTGACACTTGGAGCTCTTTTGCGCAGGGGCGCGCGCATTCAACGCATTCATCTCAACTCCTGCAGGAGGATTTTACAGCTGCACTAGAGTTTTCTTCACTCTTCTGCATGAATCTCTTCGACTCCTACCTGAAAATGAGCGACGAGCAGGACAAGAGTCTCTCCGACGCGCCCAGCCCGAGCATGTCCGAGGATTCGGCCGGGTCTCCGTGTCCCTCCGGATCTGGGTCGGACAGCGAGAACACCCGAGCGGAGCAGCACCTGAGAGAGTTTAAAAAGGACGAGGAGGACAAGTTCCCCGTGTGTATCAGAGACGCGGTGTCGCAGGTTCTGAAGGGGTATGACTGGACCCTGGTGCCCATGCCTGTCCGAGTCAACGGCTCCAGTAAGAACAAACCGCACGTGAAGAGACCCATGAACGCGTTCATGGTTTGGGCTCAAGCCGCGCGCAGGAAACTGGCGGATCAGTATCCGCACCTACACAACGCCGAGCTCAGCAAAACCCTCGGGAAACTCTGGAGGTAAGAGCTTGATTTTACGTTACTGCGTTTGATTTATTTGTATTGTATTTTTTTAAGCTAGAAAATCTCCAGAAGTCAGAGCAATACTTATTTATTTATTCAGTTGCCCAGGCAAATTCTGGAAGACTTTGTATTTGTATTATTAATATTACATTGCATTATTTAATTTACTAACTAATGCCTATAAGCCAATACTGATAAGCTTGAGAAAAGATAAAGGTAATGGTGGTAAAGTATAGTTCAACTAAATAGTAAATAGCAAACTAACCCTTACATGCACATGAGTGTAGAAAAAGTTCATTTGTGTAGATGAAAATCTTCGGTTTTAAGAAATTATCTAGATGTTGTACTGGATATGAAACATCATCGTTTTCTATAGTTTTGGGGTTAATATGATTCAGGAAAAAAGTTGTTTAAAGAACACATTTGTTTTTTATTAACTGAAAGAAGGCACAAAAAGTAAATCTGAGTGTTGATCATTTCTCATGGATATTTGTAGACTACTGAATGAGGGAGAGAAGCGTCCGTTTGTGGAGGAGGCCGAGCGTCTGAGGGTCCAGCACAAGAAAGACCACCCTGACTACAAGTACCAGCCCAGGCGGAGAAAATCCGTCAAGAACGGCCAAACCGAAGCCGAGGATGGCGAGCAGACCCACATCTCTCCTAACGCCATATTCAAAGCCCTGCAGCAGGCCGACTCTCCCGCGTCCAGCATGGGTGAAGTGCACTCCCCCGGAGACCACTCAGGTACTTGAACATCGCCTTAACTTTGAAGCACAGAAGGTTTCAATGCAAATCGGCAAACCGGCAGCCTTTGCACTACCCTTGAAAACACAGAGCAACAGCACCTTATGTAACGCCTGCAGGGAAACTCATAAATCTTATCTGGCCTTCTTAATGTCGCTGTCTATCTTTATTAGCTTTCTGGTTGCGTCAGTAACATAATTTGTGCCAGGTAGTACATTACAATTTTTTTTTCTTGTCTCTGTTTTGAAAATCAGGTCAGTCCCAAGGTCCCCCCACACCTCCTACAACGCCCAAAACAGATCTGCCATCCAGCAAAGCTGACTTGAAGCGCGAAGGCCGTCCGCTGCAGGAGGGCATCGACTTTGGGGCAGTAGATATCGGCGAGCTGAGCAGTGACGTCATCTCCAACATGGAGCCTTTCGATGTCAACGAGTTTGACCAGTACCTGCCTCCTCACGGGCACCCAGGGATCCCGGCCTCCAACAGCGCGCAGGCGTACTCCGCCGGCTACGGGCTCAGCTCTCAAGCCGGAGGGGCCGCAGCCCACGGCTGGATGTCCAAACAGCAGCAGCACTCGTTGAGCACGATGGCCAACGGCGGCGAGCAGAGCCAAGGCCAGCAGAGGACACAGATCAAGACCGAGCAGCTGAGTCCCAGCCACTACAGCGAGCGGCAGGGTTCCCCGCAGCACGTCACCTACGGCTCCTTCAACCTGCAGCACTACAGCACCTCCTACCCCTCCATTGGCCGCACGCAGTACGAGTACGCCGAGCACCAGAGTCCCGCCAACTCCTACTACAGCCACGCCACGGGCCAGTACCCCGCTTTCAGCTACATGAGCCCCAGCCAGAGGCCCATGTACACCCCTATCGCCGACACGACAGGCGTCGCGTCCGTGCCACAGGCCCACAGCCCACAGCACTGGGAGCAGCAGCCGGTCTACACCCAACTGTCCCGGCCATGAGAGACTAAACGGCCGTCTAGAGACGCTCTCGTAGCCGGAGGGAAGACGCTGGAGTTCTTTTAAAGTACTGAAACTAACGGAATGGCTCCCAACTGTGCCTTTTTACATTGCTTGGAGTTGTGATTATATTTTTCTAGATATAATGAAACAAAAGAGAAATCCTCTGTGAGGACAGATCAAGATAATTATTTTTAGTATGTACTGTGTATGTGTTATCTGTTTTTCTCAGTTTTGTTGGATCGGGGGATTTATACGCAGCTGTCTGTGACCTCCCTGATGATATTTTTGTAAAGACTCCTGATATTTTCCTCTGTATATATCTGTTGGGGGGGGGGGGGTCTTAAAGCTTGGGCAGAGTGTGTGCAGGTTAGCTGGGGGAAGTGTTGAACAGATGTACAGTCTGAATGCTTCTAGAGTCCGTGCCTAAAGCGTAGCTGCGGCTGCCGTTTCAGAGTTGCCATATCAGTTGAGCTCTTGTTTCTGTGAAAACTGCCTTCATCCATCTGTGCCTATAGAGATCGCCTCTGCTGGAGGAGAAACAGGAAGTGCCCTTTGACCTGAGGCTCCTCCGCAGCTCACCATTGGTCAGGTTGTCATTCCTTCAGATGCCATCGAGTCTTAACTTCTTTAATTTATTCATTAGTGTTCATTTGACTTGAAAGTAATACTATTTGCATTTTATCATGTACTTCGGCTTCGTACGACTAATTTGTGATAAAATGTTTCCAGAGATGATTAAGATTTAGTTGTAGCGCAAACTTTAACCATCTCGTTTATTTATCATTTGTTAATGTTTCCATTTAAACTGTCTAAAAATGTTCTTTTGATAATCTAGTTGAGAACCGATTATAATTGTGAAACTTGATCAAACCTGTCATAGAAACAACTGGAACTTTTTTCCTTTTTTTTACTGGAATTTCTGCAGGCTGTTGGCTACATCTCTATGAAAACACCAGCATTTATTTTTTCCCTTATTCTTTATTTCATTAAAAAAAAAACTGTAAAACATGCCACCGTCTTAAAAGAAGCTTATCTTTTGTATCATATTGTTTGCAATAAAAAGAAAGATATTGAAAATATTCTTTGTTTTAAAATGTGTCTTTTCAATCAACTGTGATGTCTTTTTGTGGGATGTTCATAACATTAACACAACATTATAACACGGTTATCTACTCATCCAACATTAAAGAGTAACAAGAAATAATTCAGTACACATGCAATGAATTCAGACATTACTAAATTTGATGGTGGAGAATGGAGGATGTGAATATGATCTTGTGCTGAAGACGCCTGATAAAGCGATCAGCGCTCAGATGTATGTTCACAGCCGATCTTTCATCATGCTAAATGTGGAGGAAAACAGGAACTGGGGCATTTGGCTGCAAAAACAGCAGTGTGGGGATTTCATCAGTCATTAGGAGATCAATGAAGCTGCACACATCACTGTGTCAATTAATTAAACAACAGCAAGGAAAACAATCAAAAAACTGGAGAAAATGAATCTATAAACCACAGAACACAGACAATATTTGAAACAAACGACAGAAAAAGAATGCATATTATAAACAAGCGACACTTTTACACTGCAGGTTGCGATTTGTTTAATATATCCATTTTTTTTTATTTGATGACCAGTTTACATCTTCTTTTAAAAATGACCCATTTCCGATAAATGCATTTACATTATACATTATACATTTGGCAAAAACGACTGACCCGCAAAAGCTTAGGCCGATGCAATTTGCAATGGACATAGATGAAAATGATAATACAAGCTTTTGCTTTCCGCACCAACTTTAAAGGTCAATAAAACATTGGTCTTTTAAGGAAAAAAGAAAAAAAGAGAGCCCTTGTTTCAGTCTGTGTTAATGTAGCAATGATCGCTGCTGTAATCGCTGTGGTTGGTGTCCACCTGAGTTGACATGATTTGCCACCGTCGTTTTTTCAATGACACAACTCTCATTGATGGGAATATCTGAACTGTCCGCTTACGTGGCAGACGCAAGTGCACATATCCGATTCATATCAGATTTATTTCCGCATATGCATGAGGCCTGAAACCGGTCTGAGAATATCGGTATCCATGTTCGTGGGTCATATCCGATCTGTGCCAAATGGGAGGAAAAAATCGGAATTGGGTCACTTGAGCCATGTAAATGCAGCCTAGGATATTCTAGTCTCTATATATGGGTTCATGTCCCTCCTTCAGTATCAGTTCATCAGTTAAACTTTGGCACTTTCATTCATGTTGTTAATCCAATGTATTTGTGCAAAATGATTTAAGCATTTTGTTTCAAGATGTCAAAATAGTAAACATTTTATTTTAAAAGAAGCTGAAAAAATTCAACAAATGCAAATAGAGTAGCAATTAAAAGCACACCATTGTGTGTACCTACTTAACCATAGTTTGTAGGAAAAAGAAAATGTACCCAGAGATGATCTAAATCTGACAAAACTAAACAAATGTTGTAACAAGGAACCAAATCAGTTTAAACTACTGTCCAGTTTGCTAAATATCACAAATGTTCACAAAAAAAAAATTAAACATTTAGGAAGTGACTGAAGTGTCAGCGATCAGTTTGATTGAATGAGAACGCCCCATCAGACAGACGGCATTCACGCATGATTCCTTCACGCGGAGGACAGGAAGCAAGCCTAGTGTTTCCCAGAGGGACGCATCATTATTCCACACAGACATCAGCCGCTGCACTGCCCTATGGGTGGTCCCTTTGACGGAGCACACTCGACTGACAAACCAGACAACATTACACAAAGGAAGCCACAGTAAATTATTAAAGATTTAATATTCAGATTGATTCCATCTATTGAAGACAAACTAATAAAGAACTCTGGGTTACTCTTTATTGTAAGATGTCCTTGTTACAGTTTTGTTACAGTGTAATTACTGAGTAATAATAACTACATGTACTTACTATAGGTTTAGGGTTAGGATTAGTATATGGTTTGGGGTTAGTTACATGTAATTAAGCACAATTTATAGCAATTACTGTAGTAACTACATGTAACATGTGTAACGTAACACTAAAATAAAGTGTTACCGAACGCATTCATTCATTGGAATTATAGCAGTAATTACATTGGACCCTAAAGTCGGCATGAAATGAAAGTTTCAGTCGTCTCTTCTCTCCTACTGTGACTTATATCCAAGTAAAACAATGCAGCAATGCAGAAAAATGTAGGGCGGGGCTTGATTTTGTTCATGGGGAATTGATTGGATGGTTGTGGTTTGCTATTGGTGGATCTCATGTGAGTGACAGGTTGCCCCGCCCTCGTCATCATAGAAGAGATGTTATTCAAGATTACGAGGCACATGAATTCAAAACATTAATGATGTGCACAGATAAATCACTTATAACAAATGCTGCAATATTCCAGAATTGACAATTTTGATTGTCAACTCATGGTGAGTTCATTTGCGACTTACATTGTATTCCAGGTATACACTCCCTTGGAGTCAAACCCATCACACTGGTGTTGCTGGCATCACACGCTAATGTTTGAGTTACAGAAAGCAAGAATTACAGCAACGATATACAGCCATTTCCACATGTTTATTTTATACTTATTTATACTTTTGTTTAAAGTTCATAAATGTTGAAAATCCCAATCGAAAGACGGTAAAAATAGAGGCAACGGTCAAAATAAACCAACTCTGCTAGTCATTGAGCCAATATATTACTGTTATATATTATATTACTATTATTGTAGAACCCTAAAATCAAGATCTTATCCTGCCATAATAACTTTTAATGAGTGTCTAATTATATGATTGCATGCTAACTTTAATTATAATAATAATAACAGCAATAATATTAAATACAATAATACTATATTATTATACAATAATAATTTCATCCGTCCATCAAAGTAAGTTAGTTTATGATAATTCAGACTCTTGTTATTACTTCAGTTAATTAAGTGATCAGACTGTCCCACAGATGATCATTAAAGGAGTGAATTGAATCATTTATCAAAGTCTTTGAAGTAAAGTTAGTTCATTCTGAGGCTATATTTGTAATTCTTTCAAGTCATTGAAGATCCAATACTTTATTGCCATATCAACATAGTGGGATTTTTCTTGGTGAGCTCATAACAATAAAAACATACAATAGCAGAAACACTGATAACAACAATAGCACACACAGAGAGAGTGAGAGAGAGAGTAGAATAACATACGTGCCATAAGGAATCAGCAACAAGCACTGAGTTCAAGTACAGCATCTGAAAGAGTGAAATCTGTAAAAACCTCTGGAAACTCTATTTTCCAAACTCGCATGTTCTAGAGCAGGGGGTTACCATTGTTCATTTATCAGACGAACCCGAACCGAATATTTACTTGTACTTGTGAGATTTTAAGTTAATACTTAATTTAACAACACAGTCACATGTTCACAGTTTGTACATGATAAGAAAGTAAACATAAAATAATGAATCCTTTTTAGTGTTTTATTTTGATTGTTTTCATTTTAAAATGTCATATATTTAAAAAAAAAAAAAAAAAAAAACTAAATTGAGGATTGAACTGTTTAGTAGTACTATTAGTAGTTTTAACACCAGTTACAAAAACTGAATAGATTACTGTTGTAAATTGTACTGTAAAATAAAATAAAAAAATGATTGTGATAATGAAATTAATGGTTTTTTTTTTTAAATATATATTTTAATATAACAATTATTATTATTTTTTAAATACTAATACTAATATTAATTACTAGGGGTGTGACGAGATCTCGTGACACGATATATGACGAGATTTCTCGTCGAGGCGAAAGGTAGTCTCGTGATGTTGCCATGATTAGGAAAGAATATGCCACCGCTTCGTTTACATTACGCCTCCACTGTCGTTTTGCTTTGTATTTAAATAAAAAACGTTTAAGTCAGTTGGATAACGGTTGCCGCCGCTCCATATTTACAGAGTTAAGCGCGATAGTGAGAGTGAAAGTAAACGCGAGTGCGCATTCAAACATGATTTCAATAACATTTTGAAAACGCATTTTGAAAGTGGTTCCCTGATTGCAAATATCTCTCAATATGAAAGCTATTTTAGGCTGGGCAGTGTAGTTGTAACCATCTGCTCTGTATCAAAGAAAAATTTGGTCTTATTTGCACTTTGAATATTGAGAGAGTGTGATTATGGTTGCACTTATTGTAAAGTGTTACTATAAAAAATTAATAACAGTTTTCTCTTAATCTTATTAAGCACAAACAGTAAGGTTTCATTTGTTAACATTAGTTAATGCACTGTGAACTATCATGAACTAACAATGAATGACTATTTTTATTAACTAACATAAACAAAGATTAATAAATACTGTAGCAAAGATATTGCTCATTGTTAGTTGATGTTGGTTAATACATTAATGTTAATAAATGAGACCTTATTGTAAAGTGTTACCATTTTTATTTATACTGTTTTTATTTCTATGATCAGTTTGTGGAAAGGAGTTCAGTTAGGAGGTCTAAAGTTGTAGAAGCTCATAAATCATGTACAGTAAGGTCTGAAGAGACTGAAATCATACAGGAAAGAAGTCAGTCAGTTGAGTTAGTGGCAAAACCTTTTACAGTGCTTGAGTATTGTTGTCTTTTACTGCAGATGATAATTCATACTCAGAAAGTAGAACTGAAATTACATTCATTAAAAGATGATTAGTTAAAACATTTCAGATACACCTGCAGAATATATTTTTCTAGTCATGTATTTCGCCATTGAGGATTTCTTAAAAATATTGTGTAAAAATCTTGTCTCGTCTCGTGAACTTAATCTCGAGTCGAGTCGAGTCTCATGAGATACCTGTCTCGTCACACCCCTATTAATTACTAATAATATACTAATATTTATGCCTTTAATTGTTCACTTTTCAGTGTTCAAACCCTCAAGCTTTTAACATTTCAAATCATAAAGCTTTTATTTTGGCAGAATCCTGCTAAAATGCTTTAAACTTCCTTCCACAAAAATGTTGGATATGATGTGAATATGTAAATAAAGTAAACCCAGTGCACATTGTGTTTCCAGATGCACGTTAAACTGGCAGCACATGCAGAGATGGAGTTTGCCGCACAGACACTGGAAACATTGGAACACACCTGAACCCAGTGCCGCGTTTCCACCTGAAACACATAACAGACTATAAACACAATTAAATCATCAACTTTGATTTCATAATTGCACTTCAGCTCTGGCAGTCTCTATTAATGAGCTGACAAATTGAATCAGGAGTGTCAGATGAGGGAGACATACAAAATGTGCTGTGCTGGGAAGAAAGAAAGACATAAACATCTTGGATGACATGGGGGTTTAATTCAGAAGTGAACTAATCCTTTAATGTTTGATTCATCGTGGGTTCCTGTACGCATGTATATGCACGCGCACTCCTCAAAAAATGCAGCTGACTGTTGACAGACAAACATATATAGATAAAATCTCTATATACAGTAGTCAACATTTGAAGTGGATCAAAATCTTTCATCAAAGTTGTCCTAAAACCTTCTTCTGAGGACAACTTTGATTAACATTTTTGATCCACTTCAAATGTTGACTACTATATATTTAAATGGGAAGTTAGTGTCCAAGAGCACTGTACTTTAGTTATAACCACGTAAGTTTGTGACGCTGTTTGCGAATGTTCACTGAAACTATGATTCAGCGAAACGTCAAAATGTTCAACTATGTTGGTAACGAAGGAACTTGCGACCATAGTTAATACTTTTGGGAGACGCAACCCTGAGCAGCAGAATGATGTGCTGTGCTTGAGAAGCTCTGAAGAGACAAAACCAGGTTTAAACGGAAGTAAACTGCCTCTTTCATGCGTTCACTCGATTCTCATCCAGGTCATTTATATCTCATGTTCATCTCTGCCGTGTTGTTGTTTCACTGGTACGTTGGGCATGCTAATGAGGATATGGCTGTTTCTAGCACTATATTCAAAGAAAATAGAAACCTCTCTGTAGTTATGAATCCAGTGCCACATTAAATTTTATTTCATGCAGAGGTTCCAGTGGTAAGACGGCTGTATCTTCATCTCAATGCCCGGATTCAATAATACAGAGGAATAATCTTGATATAATTATGGGATTTTCCACCACCAACCCTTCAACTGTTTTCAATTATCATCCTTGAATGACTGTTACTTGGCTCCACTATATGCGTATGATGACATTACATGGTGTGTCTTTATTGAGGATGCCTTAAAATCTTGTTAATACAAAAGAAAAATGTCTGATTGGGTCTCACAGTGTTGAATCTACTACATTGAGGATACAGTATGAATCTACTAAATAAATAATTTGTTTAGTTTTTGCCTAAAATCTGCATAGAAACCTCTAAACGTCCAACAATGCAGTGCAATAATTACACAATCAGATGGGAAAGTGCTTTCTTTTCTCTTAGAAAGGAAAGATTTGTTCTCCATGCAGTTGCAGAAAAGTAATGGGTTACACTTTATTTGGTAACACTTTATTTTACAGTGTCATTGTTACATATGTTACATGTTGTTACTATAGTAATAACTATAAATTATGCATAATTACATGCAATTAACCCTAAACCAAACCAAACCAAACCCCAATCCTAACCCTATAGTAAGTAGTTACTTAATATTACTCAGTACTTAAATTACAGTGTAACAAAGACACCTTAAAATAAAGTAACCTTTATTTTAAATTGACGTAGTTACATTGTAATTACTATAGAGTTACAGTTAGGGTTAGGGTTTGGTTTAGGGTTAGTTACTTGTAATTATGCATAATTTACTGTTATTACATAGTAAGTTCATGTAGAAACGTGTAATAAGTCACCTTAAAGTATTACTAAATAATGTAAAAACAAACTATTAAGAAAGAAGATTGCTGTTTCCACTGAGATTTGTCTTTTTGAAAGCCAGAACCAAACTGATAATATTTCACAGGTAGATTAAATATCTTAGATGATTTATTCAGAAACATCATTCAAGCATATTAAAATAAATAAATAACTAGTAGTTAGACATTACTATATATGTATATAGTATACTACTATATACTACTGTATACTACTATATATGTATATATCTACTACTATATATGTATATAGTATATATATACATATATAGTAGTAGACATTAATCCATATTTTTTTTTCTCCCAAACACACTAGTAGTGAATTGGTTCATTTTGATGTTCATTTCAAAATCTAATTCACACAAGTCATCATTTGGTCAATAATTTTTCATTTCTAAGCAGAACTATACTTAAAAATTCTTGGGAAAATGGCTAAAAATATTTATTTCTCAAAACAACAACAACAACAAAAAACTGTCTAGAATGAGTATGTTCAACAGAAATACATCTAGACTGAAAGCTGTGATTGTGAAACCATTTCATGAGGTCTTTAATAATCTCCCACTGACTTCCATCGGCTATTATGTTCACCCGGCAGCTGAAAACAGTTGTCAGTCTTGTTTCAGTGTTAATTACAGATTAACACACATACGGTTATTAATATGCAAGTATTCTGTAGTCTTAAAATGTAACTGACTCACAACTTGTGCTGTGCTGAACTGGACTAGTTACAGCATACAGTGTGATAGTCGCTCTGCACTGCACACCTATTTGTCTTGTAACGCTTCATCGTGGTTAATTATATATCTCATAACATGCTGCATAGCTTGACTGTAGTTTCACTGCTTGTAGCTTACAGCTCGACCTGCTACAGTTTGAAAGCAGCTGCTCTTTGCAGCACAGGAGCTGTTTCTGTCATGTGTGTGCAGAGCCATAAAGTCTCAGATCCTGTGAATTTATGTTGTCTCTCACTGTCACACATGGCTGCGCGCTGAAGACACTGATTCCAGATGCTCTGTATTTGTGTATGTGTGTGTAAAAGTGACCTGGTTGTTTTGTTTGGAGTTTCGTTTCACACCCCCGTGGTCCTGCTCTGAGGACAACATGTGTGCGCAGACGTTGCTGAGGTCTGCAGTCACTTACTGAACATACAATCGCCCTGCTGGGCATGGCAGGAATGGGTTGGAAGACATCAACATGCTTCAGCAATTGTTATCAAGTTAATATTGTGTTAGTAGGAGTAGTAAGTATGTAACTTAACACAGAAAAAGCCAAAAAAAATCTCTTCCATGTATGTATTCATGTATTCAGTTTTCATTCAGGACGTTTTGTCATCCACTGATTTCTATTTCCGTATCTTGTGTTATTGATATCAAAGTACAATTAAACTTTACCAGTTGCTGTAAGCTAGCCCTTGTAAAAAAGAAGTACACTTCAGCAGACTTTTTTCAGGAATAATCTACTTTAAAAGAATACACATACAGTGCCCTCCACAATTATTGGCACCCTTAGTAAATATGAGCAAAGGTGGATGTGAAAATAAATCTGCATTGTTTATTCACAAAATTCTAACCTTTCATTGAAGGAAAACAGTTGAAAGTGGGGGGAAACTCACATTATGAAATAAATGTTTTTCTCCAATACATGTTGGCCACAATTATTGGCACCCCTAGAAATTCTTATGAGTAAAATATCTCTGAAGTATATTCCCATTCATATTTAAATTTTTTTAGCACACCCGGGTGACTAGGAGCATGAAATTGTCCAGCCATGACTTCCTGTTCCACAGGAATATAAACATGAGGAAACACAAAGGCCAAATTCCCTTAATCATTCATCACAATGAGTAAAACCAAAGAATATAGTTCTGATGTGGAGCAAAAGATTTTGCTTCACAAAATAGAAAGTGGCTGTAAGAAAATACATTGAATAACATTGAAAATCCCCATTTCCACTATCAGGGCAATAATTAAGAAGTTCCAATCAACTAAACATGTTACAAATCTGCCTGGAAGAGGATGTGTGTCTAAATCGTCCTAATGTGAAGTGAGGAGGAAAGTTTGAGTGGACAAAGACTCTCCAAGGATCACAGCTGGAGAATTGCAGAGATTAGTTGAGTCTTGAGTCTCAGAAAGCCTAAAAAGAATCATCAAACAGCACCTAGATATTCAGGAGGGTTTCAAGAAAAATCCTCAGTTCTCATCCAGAATCAATCTCCAGCATATTCAGTTGTCAGACAAGACTGGAGCTTCAAACGGGACCGGCTTCTGTGGCCAGATGAAACTAAAAAAATAGCTTTTTGGCAGCAAACCCACCAGATGGGTTTGGTGCACACAGGGATAAAAAGTACCCCATGCCTACGGTTAAATATACTGCTGGATCTTTAATGTTGTGGGCCTGTTTTTCTGCTGGAGGTCCTGGACATCTTGTTCAGATACATGGTATCATGGATTCTATCAATTACCAACAGATAAAAAATCTGACCGCTTCTGCTAGAAATCCAATAATGGGCCATGGTTGGATCTTCCATCAGGACAATGATCCAAAACAAACATCAAATCCAACACAAAAATGGGTCACTGAGCACAAAATGAAGCTTCTGCCATGGCCATCTCAGTCCTCTGACCTGAACCCTAAAGAAAATGAGTGGAGTGAACTGAAGAGAAGAAGCACCAACATGGAGCTGGGAATCTGAAGGATCTGGAGAGATTCTGCATGAAGGAATGGTCTCTGATCTCTTGTCAGGTGTTCTCCAAACTCATCAGGCATTATAGGTGAAGACTCAGAGCTGTTATCTTGGCAAAAGGAGGTTGTAAAACGTTTTGAATAAAAGGGTGTCAATAATTGTGGCGAATGTGTTTTGGAGAAAAACATTTATTTCATAATGTAAGTTTCCCCCCACTTTCAATTATTTTCCTTAAATGAAAGGTTGTAATTTTGTGATTTTTTTGAATGAATGGATAAAAGGATAAACAATACAGATTTATTTTCACAGCTGCTTTTGCTCATAATTACTAAGGGTGCCAATAATTGTGGAGGGCACTGTAAGTTAGAAATTAATATACTGTAAAGTGTATGTACTGATAAGCATTTATGGTAAACTTAAATATACTTTATTAATGTCACTGAAACTTGCATGTCATTTACTAATATTTGTAATTACACATTTGTAATGGTGAAGTTGCAATTTATTACATTTAAAACATATGAACTTTAAGTGTAGTATTGAACACTGTGCAGTTAATATTATAATCAAGTACTTCACTTGTGCTTTAGTATTGAAATTGAAATACACTTTATTGTCACCAAAGGGGAAATATATTTTAGTCAACACATCAAAACAAGTGTACTTTAAAGCATGACAAAAGATTAAAACATATTAAAACATTATGACTTAAAAAGTACTTCAACTACAAGAACAACTTTTAATTTGACATTATTTTGCACTTTTTAAAAGTGTCTTGAGTATTATGCTGCGTTCCAGGCAGGTTTTTGAGCCCGTAAGTCACAACTTCAATTCACGACTCACGACTTTGTAGTGTTCCAAGAAAGTCACGTCAAACTGCATAAAAGTGTAAACAAACAAGCATGGCAGACTGTACGGGGCCTATGCTCATTAACAATTATTTGTATCGCTAAAGGTGCTTACTCCTTTCTTATTTGAGGGAAACAGGAGGAAAAAGGCACATAAGGCAAGAGAAGCTGTTATACCTTTTATTTTACGTTATTTTACCGTGCACTTGCATAAACACCGCATCTGTAGGGGCTGCCATTGTTGTTTCATGGGCTATGTGACGTCAGAACCCGTAACTGGGAGCACATCGATCTAGTACGGGTTCACGAGTGGGAAGTCACGGGTTTGACTGCTGTTCCAGTGGACTTTCACGGGTAGAAGGTTGGAAAAACACGGGTTACGGGTTGCCTGGAACGCGGCATTACTTCATTAATATTTTCTTGAAGTACGTTAAAAAAAAAAAAACGCTTTTAAGATTTTTGAAGTACACTACAAGTGCACATTAAATACAATTAAAATGATAGTTCACCCAAAAAACGAAAATTCTGTTATCATTTACTCACTCTCGTGTTGTTCTATACCTGTATAAATGTCTTTCTTCTGTTGAACACAAAAGAAGATAACCAAAGGTAACCAAACAGTTTCTGGTCCTCATTGACTTCCATAGTATTTTTTTTTTTTTTTTTTTTTTTTTTTTTTTTTTTGTCAGTGGGGCCCATCAACTGTTTTCAAAATGTCATCCTTTATGTTCAACAGAATACAGAAATGAATACAGGTTTGGAACAACTTGAAGGTGAGTAAATGATGACCGAATTTTCATTTTTGAGTGAACTATCCCTTTAAGCACACTTCTTTTACACAAGGGAGCCTACTTAGATGAACTGTGTGACATGCTCTCACCCTGGAACAAATCTATACAAGGTAAAATGTGTGTTTTGTGAAGTGAATCATTGTGTGGTCAATACAATGTGCCAATGATAAAACCAAACATACAGTATTTAACTCTAAGAAATCACAATATTAAATAATGTGTGCACAGTTTCATTTCATTCTTCTGAAACGTTGTCAGCATGAAGGCTTTTAATCCGGAGACATTTGTGCAGTGCAGGCTTATGGCAGCCTCTCATGGTCCCAGAATCCACTGCAGCTGTGTTCAGACACAAAGCTGGAGCTAATGGAGAGCTTTGCAGGGCAGCTGTGTGGAACAGGTGTGAGGGAGGCATGGACAGCTATGAGCACCGCCATGTGTTCAACACATACATCTGTCCAAATCAGAAAGAGGGAGAATACAGACTGAGCCAGATGAGGATCTGGAGAAAGCAACTGGCGAATGTGCGACAGGTAAACGTCCCTCTCGGAGAGGAGAGGAGGAATTTTCACCAGCAGGAAGGAGCGCATGAGCTGCCAGACGATACAACGGCATTTGCCATATCACTTCCTGTCTGTCTCACAGTCCTTTCTGCAATGTGAGCTGAATTTCTGTCGCTCTCCTGTGAAATTCCAGCAATCCATAAAGAGTGAATGTGAGCACTGAACTGACATTAAAACCATTAAAATGATGACCTTTATTATAAGAAATGAGCAGAAAAACCTTAGAAGCACTCTGAGAAAATGTTTAGTAGGGCTTATACAGAGCCAACTCCAAAGAACTATACACAATATAAAAACAAAAACACTTCTGTAAATTTAAAGGTTCTTTGTAGTGGTTACACTTTATTTTACAGTGCTGTAGTTACATTGTAGTTACTCAAATAAGTACTGAGTACTATTAATTAACTACATGTACTTACTTACTCTAGAGTTACAGTTAGGGTTTGGTTTAGGGTTAGTTACTTGTAATTATGCATAATTTACTGAAGTACGCATAATAACATATATCTACGGCACTGTGAAATGAAGTGTTACCCTTTTTTTCTACAATTATACAATTATGCATTTGGTCTGTGCTGATGTTGTTTTGCAAAAAAAAAATGTTGCTATTGAGGCTATTGAGGTTGGTTAAGGGTGGGTTAATGGGTCAACAGTGTAATTATAGATGTAAACTAATTACAGCTGTAATTACATGCAGATATTTTTTAATTAAGTACAATGTAAAACATGTATATGTACACAATAAGTTTATTATATCAAATGATTAATTTAATGTTAGTACATGGTAGTTAAAGACACTAAATATAAAGTGGGACCAAATAAAGTGTTACCCTTTACGTATTACTGAAGTTACATGCACTTACTATAGTAATAACAGTAACTGATGCAATAATTACAATCAACTAAACCTAAATCAAACCTTCACCTTATAGTAAGTACATTTAGTTAATTAATATTACTCAGTACTAATTTGTGTAATTACAACACTGTAACAATGTCACCTTAAAATAAAGTGTAACCCTTTATTTTAGTGTCCTTGTTACACGTTACATGTAGTTACTATAGTAATAACTATAAATTAAGCATAATTACATGATACTAACCCTAAACCAAACCTAATCCCACCTCTAACCCTATAGTAAGTACATGTTAATTGATAATACTCAGTACTTAAGCGTATATTTACACTGTAACAAGGACACCTTAAAATAAAGTGTTACCAAGAATTGTAATATAGCTGCGTTTACAATCATTATATTTAAATGTGTGGATATATTAAGCCACTACTATTCATAGTGATAATAATGAGAATATTGGTTATAAAAAGTATGTCTGGACACATTACAGTAATGAGAATTTTAGGAGTACGTTTAATTATTACGAAAAGAATTTCATAATTTAATGTAACATAAAAAAAACAAAAACAGTCCTAAAAAAAGACTAAATCTTAATAAAATTTGTTGTGTTTTTCTTTTCGATTTGGGATGAAATGTTGCAGGCATTATTTTTTTTCTTCTTTTTTTCAGGTTCACTTAAATCACTTTTTCATTGAACATATCTAAATGGCTGTAGTGATAACAAATGAAGCCAGAACCACTGTTAACAAGATTATTTTGTTGGTGGTTTCGTTCGACGCATATGCAGCTGTGCTTTTAGAACATTTCTGACCCTGGGAAAAGCCAAGCCTGCTCCTGATTGATGAACAGTGCGAAAATACTGAAATTCTCTTCTCAATGTGTCAACAAACACAGCCGCGCTGGTCTGGCTATGGACGCGCTCATGCGCAAAGATCCAAAGAGTCTGTTCACCTTTTTGAAGCCCAGATCCCAGAACTACTGTTCAGGATGGCTCGAAATTTCACCCTGAATCACTGCTGGAATCGGCAACATTTGGCTGCCAGATTTCTGCCCCCCCCCCCAAACCCTTGCAGATGTCTTTAAAACCCACTTTTATTTGTTGTACTACAAATCAGCATGGTTTTGGGTTATCAGTGCTCACCATGCAAGACCATCAGGTCTGTGACATCGAGGGCAAGCTAAACAAACAGCTGTCACTTCCCTTTTCAGCCACTGTCAGCGAGGGAACGCATGTGAATAAGCGAAAAGAAGAAAGTGAGGCAGGACAGGAAAGAGCCAACTCAGAAATCCACTTGTTATACACTGGTTTCATGGCAAATGTTTCTTCAATGTGTCGTATATGCACTTTAGGAACGTCTGCGATAGTAAAACTCGCATTTCAAAGAGTTCCGAAACATTACCTGAATGTTTACAAGAGTTCTGGACCCGTGAGTCAGCGCCAAGCTGTTTTAAAGGCCGACCATGAGAACAGAGTCTGCAGCTTCGTCCAGGAACACACTGCTGCATATCAATGACGCTTACTGAGAAATAAAAAGAGAGGGAGGGAGCGATGAAAGGAGGGAGAAAAAACAAAAACGGACAAATAGACGGCCTCTCATGAAACAGGGCTGTGAAATATGACAGCCCAACAGAAAGGGAGGCAGGGGCGAGGGAGGCCATATTGTAACAATCTTATTCTGCGGTCATTAATCGTATCCTGCTGTTCCTGCCTCCCCGGCAGTGTGTGCTGAGCGTATGTCAAACACATTTCCCCTCTCTCCGCAGGCATGCTCCTCGCTGCAGCCTCTCAGACGACACGCACACACGCAGCCGCGCGCTCAATGGCCATTTCTCGAGTGCCTTTTCCCCTCATTCTCCTCGTCCACAAAGAGTTTCGAAGATTTTGAAAGGGTCGGGCATGCCGTTCCCAGACCGCTTGCTTTCCCTGTTACGCTAAGCTAGAACCAGCTTACCCTACCCAAAACCTTAACCTTCAAAAGTCGCACAACAATGGATTAGGTCAGCGCTAAAGGGAAAGTTTGCTCTGCTTCCAGTGTATGCAGCCCATGGGAAATACTGAAATCATTCCAAGGCATATGACATTTGAAAAGTACAGATATGAACATTTGCTCCTGTTAATGCGAGGGAAAATACAGCCTCCAGACTGGGTTATAGAATGCTGAGTCATTTCAAGAAGAGTAGCAGTAGAAAACCTTGAGTAAGAGATCTTTAGTTTCAGTTCTGTGCAGTCTTGACATTTTTCTCCCCTCACGCTTTGAGAAAGCCCTTTCAGTTTTGCGCTTCTCACAAGACAACTCACATCGTCTACAATTGGTCTGTAGATCCTCAATTCATGAAACACAATCACAATGAATATCTGTGTGAACCATGTGTACAACCATTATTATGCAAATTGTTGGTTTTACGAATGATTCACCCAGAAAGTCATTCTGCTTTTGTTTCATGAATGAGTCCCAGTCAAAATATTACTGGTAAGTCTAATGTTGTGTATAATAATGTCTGAAGTGACTCTTTGAGGGTTTCCTGTGTTTGAGGCAGTGGTCACCTTCTGTGGAACTGAAACAAGTGCCTTTGCCCTCACGTGATTCAAACTGCCCCTGGATGAGGTTAGCTTAGCCACCAGCCTTCTTCTGTTGACACACAAGGCCTCTCATTGCCTTCGCTAGCGTTTCCAGGATGCTGTCGTTGTTTTCTTGGACTCGCCATTTGTCAAAGTGATTGACAGATGACACCTCGTGTCGTTGTCTGACGAGTAAACACTTTCTCCGGCAGCGCACAGAGAGTACATCTTGACTCAATTTGACGCGAGTGTTTTCTGAGCTGCTGTTCAGTTTTACTGCACACATCTCCAGGAACATGGGCAAGGATTCAACAGTATACTGTAGGTCAGAAAGAGGAACATTCTCCTTCCTACTGGAACCTTCCAGCCATCTGCTCTGAACTTTTTTAATACCTCGCAAACTGCACCTAACTGCTCTACTTCAGTGAAACCAAACTCTAACACTTTCTATTTTATCCAGAGACAGAAGGAGACAGGCCATTTATTCAAAAACAAATGGGAGAGATCCCAACACGCAACATGAGGGGCTGTAGAGCCATCTTTCAGTTAAAAGAGCCACTCAAATTAGTGGCTAATTTATCGCCTCATTTCTAAAATGGTCCTTACCCTAGAACAGGGGTGCAAAAGACCTGCAGAGTTTAGCTTCAACCCTAATTAATCGCACCTTCATCAAGTTCTTCAGGTTTATTTGAAATCTACAGGTATGTGTGTTGGAGCAGGGTTGGAACTAAACTCTGCAGTTTGACACCCCTGCCCTAAAACATGCATGTGCACTAGCTTTGATGACCAGAAAAAAGTTTTTACTCTAATTTCTATTGAGCAAATCTTATAATACAATGGAATTCAAATGGCAGACCCTGGCTTGGTTCCATCTGGACTGTGGGACATAATTGCGCCATTTTATGATTTCTGCAAATTAAAGTGAGCAGCATGTCAAAACAATGGAGCGGTTCACACCACAAGCTCTCAGGGTTGTTTACGGTAATGATCTTTTGGCGCTACATCCTCTAATATTTCTATCTAGAGCCAAACGCGCTTCATTCAAGTCCTTTCCGCTCCATGTGTTTTGCTGCTCTTTCCCGCTAAAGACGTAAAGCACCATGTTAAGAGCTGCAGTTGATATGGTTTTATTAACAACGGTAGCAGATACACGGTGAGCAGCGAAATAGATACTTTTGCTAAAACACCGCAGAAAACGAGAATGCAGCAAATACAATTATTTTTACAGTTTAAAGGGTTAGTTCACACAAAAATGAAAATTCTGTCATTTATTACTCACCCTAATGTCATTCCACACCCGTAAGACCTTCATTCATCTTCGGAACACAAATTAAGATATTTTTTATATAATCCGATGGCTCAGTGAGACCTGCATTGACAGCAAGATAATTGACACTTTCAGATGCCCAGAAAGGTAGTAAAGACATATATAAAACAGTTTATGTGAGCACAGTGGTTCAACCTTTATATTGTAAAGTGACGAGAATACTTTTTGTGCATCAAAAAAACAACAACATAACTTTTCAACAATATCTAGTGATGGGCGATTTCAAAACACTGCTTCGAAGCTTTACAAATCTTTTGTTTCAAATCAGTGGTTCGGATCACGTATCAAACTGCAAAAGTCACGTGGACTGTTGAAATTTCAAAACACTTATGATGTAACGAAGCCTCGTTTACTGAAATCACATGACTTTGGTGCTCCGAATCGCTGATTTGAAACAAAAGATTCATAAAGATTCGAAGCTTCATGCAGTGTTTTGAAATCGCGCATCACTGGATATTGTTGAAAAGTCTTTATATTGTTTTGTTGGCGCACAAAACGTATTCTCGTCGCTTTATAACATTAAGGTTGAACCACTGTAGTCACATGAACTGTTTTAAATATGTTTTTAGTACCTTTCTGGGCATTGAAAGCGTTAATTATCTTGCAGGCAATGAAGGCCTCACCGAGCCATCGGATTTCATCAAAAATATCTTAATTTGTGTTCTGAAGATGAACAAAGGTCTTACGGGTGTGGAACGACATGAGGGTGAGTAATAAATAACATAATTTTAATTTTTAGGTGAACTAACCCTTTAAGGGATAGTTCAGCCAAAAATGAAAATTCTGTCATCATTTACTCACCCATATTCTTCAAAATATCTTCTTTTGTGTTTAGCAGAAGAAAGATATTCATACAGGTTTGAAACAACTTGAGGGTAAGCAAACCGTTGATGGACCCAATTGACTTCCATAGTATGGGGAAAAAAAAAAAAAAAAAAACTATGCAATTCAATGGGGCCCATTAACTGTTTGGTTACTGACATTCATAAAAAAAATATATATATATATATATATAATAATAATATATATATAGCATTATTAATCAGTATATTAAGAGCATTTCATAATAAACAATGTTATAGTTTGGAAAATTATATGGAGATGGCAAGACAAAATCTTTGAAATTTCTAGTTAACTTTGTTTTGTGCTTCCCCAATGGAAATGTATAACAGTTTCAAAAAAGTATTGTCCGTACCTCCACTGGGAAGGAAATATAGAGACCGGACCTCTTTGTTTTGTGGCAGATTTTATTGCTGATTTGTCATTTTTGGAGATTTTGGCATATTGAAGTAGGTGCTGTATTGACATTCACCTCTTGAACTATTCAAGCGTTGTTTCTATTGAAATCAATGCCACACAAACAAATAGCCATAATCTCTCAAACAAACACTTGTTTTTAGAAAGAAGCACTAAATGTAATGTGATTTGCACCATACAGAAGGATCATTGGCCATAGGAGGGCTCCTGACAGATCTCTTGACCTATGGGTGCATGGAAAGCTGCTGCCGTCAACTGACTCTGATTGATTGTGTCTCATTGGCCAGCACTGAGCTGGGCTCATCCATCAGTCATCAGATTGGTGGTATTGTGTGGAGGCCACCCTGACGTGCCCACAATAGGACCAGACACTGGTGTAACATCATGGGAAACAAATTTCTACCTCTATTAATGACCATGCATTGCATGTCAGATGTGAATGTGATGACTGAATCACAATGTAAGCCCTCAAGATCCACTTACCTACAAAGTTTCACTCCAACCCTGTTCTATGAATCCACATTCATTAGCTTTATATTCCAGACAGCATTTGCATTATATTTGTTTGCTGGTAAAGGTACTTTCTACTCCTGCATTCCTCAATTGCATGAGGTGTCAAAGAGGGCTTCTAGCAGACTGAAGTGTTAAATCGCTTTAGAGACGCTAACATTAGTGTCTGCCACAGTATTTTCAGATTTGCACCAACCCTTATTCTGCAGACTGCCAATATGACCGTCAATCCCAGAGGTGATCTCTGCCATATGGATTTTTGTCAAGCCTTGTATACATTCACACACAAAAAAATCACTCAGAGTGATGCATTAGCCCAGCAGGCCGGAGACAGACAGGTGGCGCTGCTTATCATCAGTCCAACACACGCCACAATAGATCACACCTGTCATATTTCCATAATAGTTGAAGGCACCTGGAATCATGACCAAGTCAACAGTCCCATCTGGCAGCAGCTGAAGGGCTGCATTTGTCTCAGACTCCATTTACGTCACTAAATTGCCAAGTAGATTGGAATCGCAAATGGGAATGACACATTTCACTCGACTGATTTTCTTTTACTGACACAATCCCTTTTGGGAAGTGTCATGTGTAAGCTCAAGGGAGGAAATGTGTGAAAATGTGAAATCATCATTATCCTTAGCTATGCAAAACTACACTTAAATTGAAAGAGGGAAGTGAGCAATATCTAGAGACCAGAATATTATAGAGATTTGGGGTAAGTTTACAGCAACCACCCTGAAAACACCAACAACTGCACTGCAACCAGCTAACAACCGTCCTGAGGTGCGTTTCCCAAAGCTAACTATGGTTGCAAGTTCCGTCGTTACCTATAGAGTTCAATGGGACTTACGACCATAGTTGGCTAACGATGCTTTTGGGAAACGCACCCCTGAACATCTTAGAAACCATATACTGTACACTGAAAAAAAGTTTTTTTTTGATGCTGTTCACTTTATTTAAACAACTTATTTTGATTCAACACCATTGTATCAGGTTTCTGGTTTAAATGTGATTGATTCATGTTAAATTGACTTGAAACGATTACTCTTTGACTTGATGTTTTCATATTGGAATAACATGTTTCAATCAAGTAAACCCAACCAGGACTCAATCAAACAGGATTTTCACTTCCCACCTTTGCAAACAAAGGGGCTGAACTAGGAGTGTAAATGTTGAAATAAAGTGTTATTTTAAGCAGTTTTTAGGAAGATGAGAAAATGGAAAGACTTTTTAATGTTTACTGTTCTATTATGTTGGTATTTAAAAGTTTCTGTTAATTAGTAGTTTTAGGGTTACCATTGTGGTGAAGTGTTGCACTTGTGCTTGGGTTGAGGACCTGCTAACAAACTTTCAAATTACTTTAATAAGAAAGTAATCACTGTGGTAGTGCTCTGGGTTGCATTTCCCAAAAGCATTGTAAGCCTATGTTGATTGTAAAACCTTTGCCGCCAATGGACTTATGATCAATTTAGGCTTTACAATGTTTTTGGTTCTGTGGTTCTAACACAGAACATCACAAAAGTTATGTAAATCACAAAATTAAACAAGAAGAATTATTAGTAGAAATCAATGTATATGAAAACAATTTATTTATTTATTGCTTTTTATTTATTTTATTTTAAATGAACACAATTGATTCTAGTTAATTTAACATGGTTGATTCTATTGGATTTTACTTGTCTCAATCATGTGGAACCACTGTCCATGATTGAATTGAGTAAGTTGGACATAACTATTTTACATAGATTCTTCCTTAGTCAGTTGTTTTGTCACAACTCAAGGATTTTGCATAGAGTAAAAATAAACCTTTAATGTTAATAAAAACTAAGTTGGTTGTGTTGACCCAACGTAAGTACATTAAACTGGAATAACAGAATTTCATAATGCTGAAATAAAGCAACTTAATCATGTGGAAATCCTTTCCATGATTTTTTTTTTTATGTTCGTTCAAAGAGTTATTTTTTTGAGTGTAACCCCAAAGTAATTGGTCTTACTTGTGCCATGATGAGCATGGGAGGCGGGCGCACTAACAAGGGCACTAAAGACCAGAGCCTTTAGGATCAGTTGCTAGTGTGTGGAGTGAAGTTGTGCACATCTAAATAACTACACTTTGTTACACTACATCTTAGCAATGACTTTTACATGGGTAAGCATTACTCAAAATTAATAACTATGAAAAGCATAAAATTCTCCTAAGGGAAAGTGGACAGCAGCATTCCTGCCCTGCTGGCAGAGCTCTTCTCTAAGGTTTGGCTCATGGTGAGTCAGTGGTAAGATCAGTGATGGCTTCAGATGGGCCACACACACATCATGACATCAAACTTCTGCAAGCTCCCGAAAAGCATCTTTTTAGACACAAACTAACACACATTAGAAACCAATTAGCACAGAGAGCATGGTAATGATTGGGTGACTCTGGAAATAGATTTTATTTAAAATGATGAGTAATCATTACTCAGCTGGTCAAAACACCATCATATGTAGGCTAAGCACATACAACAAGCGCATTTAGCTTAGAACACAGCATTGTTTTGAATGTTTGATAACTTCCATCGCAAAATATATGTCATAAAAGACAATCGATCAGGTTATGAAAGTATCGCTATCCCTTTAGGTTTGGTATCTTTAGGTTTGATGTTAAAAATGACAGTGTGAACATAAAGCGGACCAGGAGTACAAGTGTGAACACACCTATAGAAGACTTTCAACGTCAAAGCCATTTGCTCTCCATTTCATCCCTTTTTAGGAGAAACAACATCTCTTTTGTGATGCTGTTTGATTCATTGTACATTTAACATCTTAATAGGGCAGATGACTTCACATAGGGAACTGAGATCAAGCAAAAATCAAGCCCCACTGATCATTAGTATTAAACATTTCCAGCTGAAGGTTAAACTTCAATTTGACACCATTAATGCCATTTCAAAATGTGTTCAGTTCCTTTTATGGGGGAAATAAAAGCGAGCTATGAGGTAGTGTTGAATATTCATTTCTCTATTAGCATTTCCCTCCGTGTTTCTCACAGTGTTTGGGGTTTGGTGAATTCCCATAACCCCCATCCCGATGAACCCTCCCACATATGACACTACAAATTAATCAAGCTACCCAAAAACCCTCCAGCCACTACATCACAATGAGCTTCACCCCCTCCGACCCCCATTGCCTGTCTCTACTGGCAATTAAAACTCAGAGCAAGTATGTGCTAAGTGTTTGGTTGCTGGGGGGGGGAGTGTATTTTATGGACAAAACTGTCTCTAGAAGTAAGCTAATTATGAAGCTGAATATGCAGTCATGACCTGTCAAAACTACTCATTCAGTATTACTATTTACATGCTAGGTTTCAGAAAGGCAATGTATGCAAATTATATAGTGACCAAATGTTGAAAACCTCTTTTTGATGAGTCTAGATTCCAGCTCTGCACACCCTGGGCATTCCCTCAGTGTGACTTCATTAGGTTCATCCTGAGATGCTTTTTTACAGAACTGATTCTTTTCCTTCACAAACTCATAGCTGGTGTGTGTTGGGCCGTCTGACACATCATGACCACCATAACATCATCCAGGTGGATGCTGCACACAGATGATGGCTGAGGAGATTCCCCCACTGTCAGGTTTTCAAGAAAAGTTTGCCTGGAAGTGTATGTATAAGTACTGGCCAAAAGTGACATTTCAGCCTAGGAAAATGTACATCTCAAATATTATTAAAAAATGTGTTAAAGCTTTTGTAAACATATTGCATAGTTGTGCTTGGAGTCAACTGCTTTATTTGTGATTATGTCAAAAAAATCTGTCATATTTCATTGCATTATTTCTTTGTGTGACAGCCTGGCCAAAAATTATGAACACATGCAAAAACACAAGATAACCAATGAAATATTAATAACTGATTATGTTGTAGTCAATGTAAGTTTAGTCTTTTGTTCTTCCCTTATATTTAAAATATTGAATTTTTTGATGGTTTAATTATATATATATATATATATATATATATATATATATATATATATATATATATATATATATATATATATATATATATATACACTACCGCTCAAAAGTTTGGGATCTGTAAGATGTTAATGTTTAATGTTTAATGTTTTTAGATTTGTCTGCTCACCAAGGCTTAATTTATTTAATTAAAAATACAGTAAAAACAGTAATATTGTGAAAAATTATTACAATTTAAAATAACTGTTTTCTATTTGAATATATTTTACAAAGTAATTTATTCTCGTGTTGGCAAAGCTGAATTTTCAGCATCATTACTCCAGTCTTCAGTGTCACATGTTGATAATGTTTTTTCAGGATTCCTTGATGAATAGAAAGTTCAAAAGAACAGCATTTATCTAAAATACAAAGCTTTTGTAACATTTTACACTACCGTTCAAAAGTTTGGGTCAGTAAGAATTTTTATTTTTATTTTTTTGAAAAGAAATTAAAGAAATGAATACTTTTATTCAGCAAGGATGCATTAAATCAATCAAAAGTGACAGTAAAGACATTTATAATGTTACAAAAGATTAGATTTCAAATAAACACTGTTCTTGTGAACTTTCTATTCATCAAAGAATCCTGAAAAAAAAAAAAATATTGTACACAAATATTTTTTGACAATTGTAAACAATAACTGTTTCTTAAGCAGCAAATTGACATATTAGAATGATTTCTGAAGGATCATGTGACACTGAAGACTGGATTAACGATGCTGAAAATTCAGCTTTGCCATCACAGGAATAAATTACTTTGTGAAATATATTCAAATAGTACACAGTCATTTTAAATTGTAATAATATTTCACAATATTACTGTTTTTACTGTATTTTTAATTAAGTAAATGCACCCTTGGTGAGCAGACGGAACTTCTTTTAAAAACATTAAAAATCTTCCCAAACTTCCCAAACTTTTGAGCGGTAGTATATATACAGAACAGTCCAAAAGTTTGGAACCACTAAGATTTTTAATGTTTTTAAAAGAAGTTTCGTCTGCTCACCAAGGCTACATTTATTTAATTAAAAATACAGTAAAAAACAGTAATATTGTGAAATATTATTACAATTTAAAATAACTGTGTACTATTTGATTGAATATATTTAAGTAATTTATTCCTGTGATGCAAAGCTGAATTTTCAGCATCGTTACTCCAGTCTTCAGTGTCACATGATCCTTCAGAAATCATTCTAATATGCTGATTTGCTGCTCAATAAACATGTATGATTATTTTCAATGTTGAAAACAGTTGTGTACTTTTTTTTCAGGATTCCTTGATGAATAGAAAGTTCAAAAGAACAGCATTTATCTGAAATACAAAGCTTCTGTAGCATTATACACTACCGTTCAAAAGTTTGGGGTCAGTAAGAATTTTTATTTTTATTTTTTTGAAAAGAAATTAAAGAAATGAATACTTTTATTCAGCAAGGATGCATTAAATCAATCAAAAGTGGCAGTAAAGACATTTATAATGTTACAAAAGATTAGATTTCAGATAAACACTGTTCTTTTGAACTTTCTATTCATCAAATAATCCTGAAAAAAAATATTGTAAAATGGAAAAGTTTCCATTCACACGGATCCGCAAAAATTACTAAAAATGCTGTATTATGCATGCCAGACAAGTAGTTGGTGATGTCACTTTGTAAAAATGTGCACATATGCATTCTTTTTCTGTAAAAAGCACACATGCCTATCCACCTTGTTTTTACAGTTTACTGCACTTTGATAGTCTTCTCATTATTTCCTTATAGCAGCTAATAAATTGGAAGTCTCGCACATTCACAGAAAACACCTTACTTCTGCATTAAAAAATAAGGTGGATAAAAGCGTAATACGCATTCAAGTTTTTTGCAGTTTACACAGAAATGACAACGGTAGCGTTTTCAAAAACTTGCATTTGAAACACGTTTTCAAAAGTTTGCATTTTCAGGCCACCAAAATGCCATTGTCGTGTAAACGAACAGATAAAACGCATAAAAAGTTTTTAGTTGAAAACGGTGTCGTGTAAACAGCCCCTTAATATACAGCTATGAAAAAAATTAAGAGACCACTCCAAGTTCAGAAATCAATGTTAAGTGGTCTCTTAATTTTTTCCATAGCTGTATATATGTGTGTGTGTGTGTGTGTGTGTGTGTGTGTGTGTGTGTGTGTGTGTGTGTGTGCAGGTTGAGTGAATTGTGTCAGTGTACATGTGTGTTTTTTTTCCCCCCGTCACTGTGCGTGTGTTTGCGTGTGTGGTGTGTGTTATTGTTGGCAGTGAGGGGGGTTGGATCAGCTGTGTGGTGTTGAGTGTGTGTGTGTGTATGTGTGTGTGTGTGGGCATGTGGAGGCTGTGTGTGGGAACCCCGTGCTCCTCTCTTCTCATACATTGTTCCCCTGCTTCTACAAACCGTTAATTCTACAAAAGATGCTCAGGCCATTGTAGAGCAAGACAGCTGAGGAGAGGACGAGAGGAGGGGGTTATAAAGAGAGCTGGGGGGGTGGGGTGTGTGTTAGCCTGGGCTGGTTCAGACCTCAGCAACCCCTCTGCACCGGCAGGCACTCAGGCCCACTCCAGTGGATTTGCTCCGGCTGGATTTTCTTCTACATATGTAAGAGACTCCCGCCGCTGCAGCTCTTCTGAGAGATGTTACATTTTCATTGCAGTCCTGATGGCAAAAGAGCTCACTAATGGTGTCCTTTGTGATGCAAATGACAATTATTTTTTTTAATTAAGACTAGGGAGTGCAGCACTAGAGAGGGAGACATGGAGAGAGAGTGAGACGGGTGAAGGGGTGGAGCTGAGATATATCCACACCATCTCTCTCTCTTCTCAGTGTTACTTTCAAGCTGTGGCTTGTCATGCTACTCATAATTTGAGGTTAACAGCTCTTTTGAAAAAGTAGTAAAAACTATTTCTACTAAGGCAGAAATTTATAACAGATATCAAACGCGTTTATTTGTGTAAATGCATTTATTTGTGGATCCGATTGTACTATATTTGTGAGTCAACTTTCTATTTTGTGAATCTATAAGCAGCTATTGAAAATTGCAACAAGGCTCCTCCAATGTAGAAGAACATTTCAAGGCTTGAACACAGTAGTGTGAACAGAGATGCGTTCAGGTGAGCATTGCAAGTCAGCCATCATAGGCAGTGATTGCTAAAGTGGGGCAATGTTTCCAAGAGAGGTTGAAACCTGGGTCTGTCAGCTGGGGTTATGGGGACTGAGGTAGGATGATGATAACGCCGGGTTAAACCCTGAGAACTTTCTCTCCCCTCCCCCACGACAAAGTGCAATGGTGTTCTGGGGACACATAGCGTTGCCACCCCTGCAGATTAAGCCTCTGTCTGTTTTTGTCCCCAACACAAGAGCCTGTGGCATTCCATGGCAGCAAAGCCCTGCACACTGTCACATGGTGGAGATTAGCCAAACTAAGACCTCAATAGAATGCTCACTTTAACCCCCCTTCATCCACACACCCATCTCGCACATAGAACCAGGAAGAAAAATAATAAGTCTGCGTGCATCAAATGTTCAAAGTCTAGACACCAATATGAAGCGATTATCAATTGGCATGCAGAAGAGTTGGGTTAATTGTGCCAGACCTTTCATTGTGGCACTGGCAGTGGCACACATGAATATACATAGAGAGCAAATGAGAGGCATGTTTCTCACAGGCGGGAGGGAGGAGACAACATCAATCGTTTGTCCTAAAGCTGCTGTAACTGAAGATTCCAAAACTGTTGGTGCCATCATCCTACCCCTCCTCAGTGCCCTCTTTGCTAGAGGCGTGGGGGTTTGGATAACCGTGTTGCATCACGCATAGACAGAAATGGATAGTTTATGTTAATTGGATCTCCACAGGGCAGTGCCGCCCCGGCCGTTAAGACAGTGCACATATGCCTCATAATTTTTGTACCAACTGCTTCCCCTCACGAATGAGCAGTGGAGCTAACACAAATGAAACCTCCTGAGTCTGAGTTTGACCCAGAAGTGTAACTGCGGATGATAAATGGGGCCATCGAGGTACAATGGCTAGATTTAGCGAAAAAATTACACACTTCACCTTTTCCCAAAAAACCTGCATTTTCTGCCTTTATTGTGCTTTATCTATTGCTTTATTTAATTGCACTAATCTACCAGTGCCCCTTCCTGCCGCCACTGGAGTTCCTCCGGTGCCCCAGATTAACTCTGTTTATTTTCAACAGCTCCATCAGTCTCGTTCTTTCTATTTCTTTTCTTCAAGCCATTCCTCCCTCTCTAGCTGCCGACTGTACCGGCCAAGGCTGCAGAGTCTGGCGTTCTCCAGCACATCGAGTTATGCGTTCAGGTTCAAAAGACACCATGAGGCCCTGCACAGTTCCACCAGCTCTAGTTCAGCTGAGCTCATGGGCCAGCCGGGGGCAGCTCTGTGACGTCCGTAAATTACAGCAAGCACACACACATACACATACACTCCGAGAAAAACAAGCCTTCTCCTGGGTACTCGCTGTCACCGCAGAAGGTCCTGCTCTCCGCTTTGGCAGCAGAGCGCCGTTCTTAAAACCCCTTCATAAGTCATATTTGTGATGTGTGCTTTTGCAATGAGAGCCTATAAAGTCAGGCAGGGCTAATAAAGGTAGATGGATGGCAGAGATCGGCTTGGATTGGGGAGACTGTGGGCGTGTGAAAGGCAGTATGGGAGTGGACATGAAGGCTTCGCTCTTTTCTCACATTGAGTGTACGTCTCTACTCTGCAGTGGCTTTGAACAGACAAGTCTTAATGATCGCCTCTTTGGCAGTTGACCCATTTCTCCCCCTCTAAAGGCTGGCTTACCCAGCCAGTCCTCATGGACGAGTCACATATATTGTTTCTGCTTACCACACAGTAATCCTAATTTATTATGTCCTCAGGGAATGAGATTACAAAGCCTAAGCAATTGCCGATTAAAGTTACTGGTATTTAAACAACTTCAACTAGAGCAGCGCTGACCTTGTGGCTAACCTTGAACTACACCATACACGCATACCTGAAACCTTGGCAGAAACGCAAATGTTTGCCAGCTCAATGCCATACACATACTGTAGCATATGAGAGTTGTGGCCTTGGCATAAACACAAATATTTGGCCACTCACACATAACATGGGGTGAAGTCAGTTCTTGGGATAGGTACCTGACCACGGGAAGCCAGCAATTGGCCCAATACAATAAAAATGTTCTGTAGGGCCACCATTCTGCCCAGTTTCCACTACCAGTGAACAACTATCGATAACAGCCGAGTTAAAACTCTATCATTACCTCAACAGCTACAGCTACAAAACTGCATTGTGTGCTTTACGAAATTACTTCACCTAACTGTAATTTACCACAGTGACAATGCCAAGGGTATAGATACCATCAAGAGCCGCTGGTCTCTGCAAACCCCCTCCCCCCACCCATGTTTGGGCCTCCTGGATGCAGGACACTGGAGCTCACGATGCATTAGTATGCTTCACACATGCCGCGCCTTCCTGCCTGTTTGTTATAAGTTAGGTTCTCACCGTAAATCTGCCTTGGGAACCCCTAAACAGCCAGAACGTTTTAACGTGTCTGGAAAATACGCATATGTACGGACTAAACAAACACAAACAATGTCACAACTGTCAAGTTTGATTATGGCACACAAACGGCAATCTCCCCTCCCCCATCCGGCAGACATGCTCTTGAGAAATATAGCAAATAAAAAATTCTCAAAAGCAATTAATTTCCCATTCAGACCACAAGGAAGTTGTCTAAGTCTACCTTGACATTTACACCAAAGGAATGATACATTCGAACTGTTGGGAAACTTCTCTTTCACAGGCATATGTGGGGAAATATCTGAATGTATGTGAAAGTTTGTAGACTTCAAGGGGAAAAGCATACAAATGCAGATAAAGGTCTCAGACATCCACACTAGCTGAAGGAATATCCGATACCACATAATTGGCAACACAAAAACTACAGAGAACAGAAAAGTAAACTTCCAAACTCTCTTCACATTCACTGGAACACCTTACGTGACAGACAGATGCATGTGACAACCAATGGGCTTTCTGCTGTCTAGAGCCTGCCTAGAGTAAGGCAAGGGACATTATCCGGGTATATTAGGGAAGTGAAAGCTGTCGACACTGCACTCACAGGAGCGTGGCGATGATGTCACAGGCTGCTGTTTCTTGAGTGACAGTGGTGAATGGATAGTCCGTCACTATGACGTTTGTGCTTTAGATGTTAATCTCTGGAACTGCGTTTGAATTATATTTGCTCAAGAAGTTTTGTGCATTTATCCAAAGCAGATCTTTTCATACAATTACAGATCCAATCAATAATTCCCAGTTTGTTTTGAAATCAGACAAGAAACAGATGGATGAGGGTTTTTCCTGAAGTACATTTTCAAAATGGAACTAATTGGTTTTCTTGGAAAAGATATGCAGAAAACACTTGTGTGAACATTTAAGCCGACTGTGCCGGTGTATTTATTATTGTCCACATCAACTGCTGATCTCTGCCCAGTCTTGGCTCCCTATGGCCAGTGTTTCTGGGGCGGCCCCAGGCTGGGGCACAATCTGCCGTCTTTGAACAGACTAAAAACTGCCTTGTGATCTAAGTACAGTATATAGCTCATCCAAATCACTGGGCGCTTTCCTATTCAACTGGAAACTGAACATACCCAGGAAAATTGAACCTGGCTTCCAGGTCTCAAAATTGGACAAATTGCAAAGAATGGGATTTGGGAGGTTTGGACTCTGTCTTGGGTCCAGGCGGCAGACTGATTATGGGATCAGGCCTGAGCCCCATTCGAAAAGAAAAACAGAATTGCAGGGCTGATGCTGTCAGGTCCTAGTTCCTGTTCAACTTGTTTTCTCCCACGCAGTAGAACACTGGATGTAGTCAGTGATTAAGTACTGTTAACTGCCTGTCAGTGTACAGATTTAATATCAACACTAAACTATATTCATTAAAACTCTGTACACATTAAATGTGTGAAACACAAACTAATACTGATTGTAGAGCAGAGGTGCGTAGTAACAAACTACATTTACTCCATTACATTTACTTGAGTAAATGGAAAATTTGTACTTTAGTTTTAAAGTAGATTTCAGTAGATTTAAAGGTGGATACTTTCACTTTAACTCGAGTACATTTCTTATGAAAAAAAATGGTACTTTTACTTCGCTAAACTGGGGGACGTTCCTCTCGTTACTCTATTTTAATGCAATACATGTTAAGAAATGCATAGTCCGTTTTCTGGGGCATGGGCGATGCCCCATTCGCTTTTGAGTCAATTCTGTTCAAAGACTTGATCAAACAAGTTGGTAAAACTGTCTAAATTAATTCGCAAATCAGTTTGAATTATTTGTTCAGTTTCCTGCACCCACTGAATTGTCTAAAGCAGTTTCTCACTCGGAGTTGTAACAGGAAATTTAAAGGATTAGTTCACTTTCAAATAAAAATGTCCTGATAATTTACTCACCCCCATGTCATCCAAGATGTCCTTCTTTCTTCAGTTGAAAAGAAATTAAGGTTTTTGATGAAAACATTCCAGGATTATTCTCCTTATTCTCCTAAAAGATACCAGACGAGGAATAAGGGTCTTATCTAGCAAAACGATTGGTCATTTTCGAAAAAGCTTACGCTGTATGTCCTACGCCTTCCCTATTCAACTTATGGAATGAACGCAGTGTCAGTTCCATTTTTTTCTGTAAGTAGAATAGGGAAGGCACAAGACACACAGCGTAAGCTTTTTGAAGAATACAAAAGTGCGGTTTTGTCGGAACCAATTAGAAGGCGATCATTTGTTTATATAAAGCATATACATTTACATTTTTTTCGAAAATGACCGATCGTTTTGTTAGATAAGACCCTTATTCCTCGTCTGGTATCGTTTAAAGCCCTTTGAAGCTGCACTGAAACTGTAATTTTGACCTTCAACCGTTTGGAGGCCATTGAAGTCCACTATAAGGAGAATAATCCTAGAATGTTTTATCAAAAACCTCCATTTCTTTTCGACTGAAGAAAGAAGGACATGGACATCTTGGATGACATGGGGGGGGGGGGGGGGTGACTCGGCTGTTATCGATAGTTGTTCACTGGTAGTGGAAACTGGGCAGAATGGTGGCCCTACAGAACATTTTTTTTGTATTGGGCCAATTGCTGGCTTCCCGTGGTCAGGTACCTATCCCAAGAACTGACTTCACCCCATGTTATGTGTGAGTGGCCAAATATTTGTGTTTATGCCAAGGCCACAACTCTCATATGCTACAGTATGTGTATTCGATTTCATTTCATACAGGTAATGCATTTTACAACCCATCAGATTATAATGCTAAAAGTACACGGAACTACTACTATAAAGTGCCGGTATATCACCACCAGTTTTTCATGAATATATATGTACTTTTACATGGGTACATTTTTTGGATACTCTGCTCACCTCTGGCTGATGGGTGAAGTATTTAACATTCTTTCCACATGTGTTTAATCACAATAAAAAATATCACAAGACCCTGAAATGCACCCTGAAATCATATCTGTTCCATTTGAAACAAGACCATACTGTCTGAAAGACATATAGGGGAATTCATGCCCTATTGGGATTACTTTTTTCTGTCTTTTTAACCATACGTCATATCAAATAGCTCTGAATGTTTTCAGTGTCATGTCTTGGGGCCCTGTTCAAGTGCTGTTTGGCAGATGAAAAATGGCAGTTGATGCAGATTTGCTCAGGTTGGCCATACATGTCTCATCCACCTGCAGAAAGGTTACACAACCTTCCAGGCAGGAAAAGGAAGTTATTACCAGATTTGAAAAGAAACTAGCATAGCATACAATCATGTAGCCTGTATTTTATGCTTTGAATACAAAGGCTTGTCTGCTAAACTGAGCTAGTGGTGTTATATAGAGCAGCGCTCTTGACTTCTATTGTAATATCTCAGTTCCCATGGTGCCGTTTCACCTGCAGACCACACCTGGCAGATGAGGTAGAAGCCCGTTTGACTGTGAGAGAAACCCTCTAGACTCCTTTGGGACAAAGACACAGTTCAACAGGGCAGAGTGGACTCTGGGATATGGTGTCTTTCCCATAGCGAACAAAAGCATGAAGGAACTGGAGCTAAAGGCACATGGATCGGTTACAACTTTAATGAGCACCTTAATATGCAGAATTTCCCAGTAGTGGCCAATCGTTGCCACTAAAAAGGGGTAGATAATGCACAGATTGTTTGCATCTGAGAAAAACATTAGTTTTCTCAAAGATCAATAAGAGTACAGATATCTTCATCTGTGTATTGAGCACGACAAAGACACACCTTCATGATCTCTGCTCAGAGAAAAAGCCTTAAGAATGCTGGCTCTTTTGTACTCTAGGCTCTCTGAGGGCCCAGCGTGGGCTCAATGCAGAACAACACCACCTTGGCTCTCTGTAGGCACCCTAGCAAAGAGAGACTGATCTAAACTTCTCTCCTTTCGGCTCACAGATCTGCTGAGAAGATAAGACCTCACAATCTCTTCCGTTAACATTCAACCAAAACATGCAGCTGATTTGTTTGTCAAACATAGTTCCTGTCATTTCCGCTCAGAGGACATGAAATATGTTGTTAGCAAGACACTGGGGGGCTGAATTGTACTCTCATACATTCTTTTCTTGTACCCTAAAGGCTTTTTGTAGGAATGATAAACTTTGCCTTTGATGGTCACATGTTTCCTCTGTAACTGTAACATGTGGAATGGAACAGGTATGCGTTTGTGGTACATGTATCTGACAGCCGTCTGTAAGAATGGCTATGTGAAGATATACTCAATGTTCAGCTTTTGCTATTATTAAAGAAAACATTCCAGTCACCATGGAGATTTCTGCTGCAGGTGATGATGGATGTTTGTTAGGGCAGAATTCCTCATAACGAGAACCTGTCTCTCACTCTGTTCATACTTGGCACACTTTCAATCACTCTCTCTCTCTCTCTCTCTCTCTCTCTCTCTCTCTCTCTCTCTGCAAAGACAGGCAAAAGCAGGTAGGGCAGCCTTGGGTTTCAGGACCCACCCTCACCTCTCACTTCCTGTTGCACATATGCTTGCTGGCACTCCAGAATACTCCTCACACTATACGCAACATATCCATTGTGTTTAAAATGACAATGCATTTGCATAAACACTACTAATACAATACTAATTGATTTTACAATAGTGAAACATCTTGATTCAAAAATCACACCACTACTGATTCTTGCCTACCACACATTACCAAAAACCGCCACCCTTTCATGTCAGCAAATAATCTATCAAAACAAATATTTTACAATGTTGTGAATTATTTATGCTTTGGTTATTCATTGCCTGTGTTTTAGACTCGTTTTAGTGCATTGTTATGTAAAGAGCATATTTGCAACGTGACTCAACTGAACCAACATGAAATATACATTTTTTATTGCTATTTGAGCATGAGAAACATCATTTATGGGATAGACTTTATTGCTGATTTGAAATATGTTGAAATATCTTGCTATATTAGTTTTTCCTCATATTTGTGTCATAAAATACACTGCCTGGCCAAATATTATTACAGTGATAATTATGTTTCTAACATGTTATATGTTTGGCAACGGTTCTTTTAACCCTAAAAGATGCAGTGTGTAGCTTTTCATTTCCTAAACAACCATGTATTAAGATGGATGACAATATCAAGATTCATCAGGCTCAAATTGTGAAGAAATTGTTGGGAGGGAGAGTGAAGAATCATTTTCACACATGAATTGGCACTGACCTTAACCTCAGTGTAAGTTTTTGGGATGTGCTGGAGGAGACTTTACAGAGTGCTCACCTCTTGCATTGTCAATACAAGATTTTGACCAAAAAATGATGCACCTCTCGATGGAAATAAATGGTGTAATGTTATTTCCATAAGGAGGTAAATCAATTTTTGGTCAAGATGTATTGACAATGCAAGAGGTGAGTACTCTGTAATGTGTACTCCAGCACATCCCAAAGACTTTCAATGAAATTAAAGTCTAGACTCAGAAGTGCCAATTCATGAGTGAAAATGATTCTTCATGCTCCCTCCCAACAGTTCCTTCACAGTTTGAGCCTGGTGAATCTTGACATTGTCATCTTGGAATATGGCCATGATGTGCCTAACTACATGGTTGTTTAAGAAATGAAAAGCTACGCACTCCATCTTTAAAGGTTAAAAGAGCCGTTGCCAAACATAAAACATGTTAGAAGCCTAATAATCACTGTTCTGATTCTGTAGATTAATAGATTCTTAAGTATTTGCCTATTAAAATCCATTAAAAAGCTTTTTTTTTGGACGGGCAGTGTATGTATGTTATTATGTCATTAAAATAATGTAATTATCATTCCTGATGAGCAGGAATTTTGGTTTCATCTTGAAAAAGAACATTTTTGACAGTGTTTTCATGGACAAGACTAACACTGATTTTGACATGTTGTCAAGAATGAACTCTTGTGTAGCTATGTGCATGAGATTGCATTAGAGCAGAAAAGCCAGTGCTTCTTCCTTGTATGAGCTAGGCCTAAAGAGCATGTAGCACCTGAAAGTGTCAACAGCCTTTGTTGAAAGCTCTTGCAACTTCAGAGGACATAAGAGCAGGGAGGTAAATATCTGCCCATCCTTGCACTCTCTCATTTCTCAGAATGCAGCGCTTGTCAACTAATGTGAGTTACATGACTCAGAATTTCTGATTAATGGCATGTTTGCATAGATACATCAAAACTAGAAACAAATGGGAGTTCAAGAAGAGCCAATGATGTCACCAAAACAAGTAAAACATTTAAAGCTGCTTCCAGGGGCTGCAAGGTAGCCTTGCTCAGTATGTATGTATGTATGAATGTGGATACATGTTAGTTTAGAGAACTGCTTACATTCTGCTCTCTGACATTTGAATCGTGCCCGCCGTCATGCCAGCCAGCACCATAGATGGCAGAGAGAGGCCTGTCTCCTCTCCTCTCCCAGAGCCCAACTCACTTCAGTGGAAAAGATTACGTCCATGGCATAACATGTGGTTATACTTAAGCATGCAAAAAGAGCAGGACTTGAGAAATTAACGTTCGAAGGGACGTGATATTAAAAGGCCTGGATTTGGGGCGGCTCCAGGGCTGTTTGTGGCACTCTGTGGACTCTTGTAAACCGCACTGCTAGGTATGTGAGGTAGAAATCTGCCTTGCCAGCGTCACAGTGCCAAGGAAAAGAGAACAGGATGTGCCGTGGAATCAGAACAGTCTGTTCAATGTAACAGATAGTGTCCAACAACAGGATAGAATTCAAACACGCTAACAGCATAACGGACAACAATGCTTCTTAAAAGTATTTTAGTTCTAAAAATGAAAATTCTGTCATTAATTACTCACCCTCATGTCGTTCCACACCCATAAGACCTTCGTTCGTCTTCGGAACACAAATTAAGATATTTTTGATCAAATCCAAGAGCTGTCTGACTCGTCCATAGACAGCAATATAACAATCACTTTCAAGGTCCAGAAAGGTACTAAAGATAGTCCATGTGACTACAGTGGTTCAAACTTAATTTTATGAAGCGACAAGAATACATTTTGTGCAAAAACAAAACATAACTTTATTCAACAGTATCTACAGAATTTTCATTTTGGGTGAACTAATTCTTTAATGATGCCTTAAATCATATGTGTAAATTTAGTCATTTAAGTTTTCAAAATGGTGCTCACATACACCCCTTTGTGGCCACTGCATTCCCTCGATGCGCACTTCTACCAAGCCCACAGCAGACTTCTACCCGATACTCAAAGGTCCCGTGAGGGTGCCATTAGGGACAGAGCCTTAGAGTCGGCCAGAAAACAACCACCTGGAACACGATAACGACCATCCAAAACCCCCCTAGAATTATGGTGGCAAGATTTGCAAAGAAAAGCCCCATTCACATTTTCATCAGATGATATTTATTAATCTTCACAAACAACGTTAATTAACTCATAAACAACTAAAACACACATTCAAATGTTGCATTAATGAGTATATTAATTAAAACAAATTTCCAACCTACCTTTCATCCAAGTCTGGGGAGAAAAAGAAAATGGCGGTCAAGCAGAAAGTTCAAGACAGACTTGTGAGGTCAGAAAAAAAATGTCTGACACAGGGAATTATATGTTGGCTGCAAGTGGGATATTTGAGTAGTTGTGAATTTCTATGTGTTTAAGTTGAAAGAGTGCACAATACTGAGTTACAATACAGAAAGCAGAAAGACGACGTAAATAGACTCAAATAGTTATGGTAATCCAACATACACCCATATTCACTTTTCACAGTGTAGCTAGCCAAAACACTGTAGAGAGGTGGAGATGTTTTCCATGATGGGGAAAACATTAATTAAACATTAATACTACTACTACTAATAATAATAATACTACTATAATGATAATGTTCAGTTGCTTCATCTCACTGAGTTCCAACTGATAGATTAGAGAGAGTTATTTGTTAATCCACTCTCAGTTGGCAGGTTTTTTGTTTGTTTGTTTGTTTGTTTGTTTCATGACCTATGATGAGTTCACAAAATTAACAGGATTCATCCTTTGAGGAGCATGAATGCGCTCACTTTATTTCATGGAAATGTACCCAATTGATTTGGATTTGCATTAATGTGTTGAATGAGGGGACACATGGATTGATATCCAAGTCCCACCAGTGGGGAAATGAAGCTGACCAAAAATCAACATTGATTCA
This sequence comes from Megalobrama amblycephala, assembly GCF_018812025.1. Classification (NCBI taxonomy): domain Eukaryota; kingdom Metazoa; phylum Chordata; class Actinopteri; order Cypriniformes; family Xenocyprididae; genus Megalobrama; species Megalobrama amblycephala. The sequence goes on from NC_063044.1 coordinate 25,031,704, forward strand.
ATGTTTGTCTTTTCAACACTGAAAATTAATCAAATACTACATTTTCAACCTCAACCAAAATGATGATTCTGATGGAATTGAATCAATGTCACCTTGCTATCTGGTACTATTTACTACTAAATAACATAAGTAAAAAGTCTCAGAAATCAACAACAACACACCCATTTGTAATAAACAGTGAATAATAATCAACGCCCCTGTCACTGTTCAATACCGAAGTGTCGTCTTCATCGAGTATTTCTTTGTGATTTTGCTGTTGTGTGGGTGATTTGGTATTGGTTTTAGCAGTGTAGTAAATAAAGGGGCCAACTGAGATTCTGTCTTAGTAGACATTGGTGCAGTTTTCTGTGAGCAGTAATGAGCCACGTGATCATGGGCAGCATTGTTTTAAGTAAGGGTAACTCGAGTTCTCATGTTTCCAGTACTTTTTTTGTTGTTTATTTTAAACTCTCAACAGAGACATGAAATATATTAGTCCAACAAAAAGGCAAAAAAAGGATTTGCAACGCCTTCTCATCGCTACTAAAAATGTCTCTTCGGTCTGAATTTATCTCTGGCCGGCTCTATAGCGGTAGACCAGGAGCAGCCAAAAACTCTCTCAGGACCGGCTTGGAGCGGCTTGGAGCGGCTTGGAGCAGCGGGCCTGTGCTCTCTTCTCTCTGCAGCGATTCTATCTGACATGGCAGCCTCCCAGCGCTCACTGCCGCCCGCCGCATGTTGACAGTGCCATTAGAGCAGATCCGCGTGGATGCTGAGGCTCACTGAAGGGATTTGTTGCCACCGAGAATGTAAGCTGGATTTATGAATCATTTTTCCACTGATGTGAAATCATCAGTTGAAGAGGATGAAGCCAGCTGATCCAAGCCAACGGCTCTCATCTAAATCTCTCCTCAGCCCTTCATTTGAGACTTTTGCTGTGAAGTAGCACTGGAAAGACTGAAATCCGAGGACAGATTTATGGAGATTTTAGGAAGAGGCCTTTCTCTCGTCTCCAGTGTGGAAACGCTGAAGCATCCGATCAGTTAACAACTGTCAAAATTCTTAGTGAGATGAGCAGCGTGAACCAACATGACGCAAACTGAGCACTTCATGACACACATAAACTGACGCCTTTCCAAATGTATTGATCTGAGCTTTAGGTTTGGTGGCAGAATGAACAGATCCACTGTAAAGATCCTAACGAGTCTCAGCAGCACGTCTGAAAAAACCCTCTTATTACGCTTCGCCTGCGGGTGCAGGGAGGACAGGTAGGAGCTCGCTAGAAGAAAAACCAGCCCAGTGGCACCAAGTCCAAACGTATCTCTGCGTATGTAAAGAATATAAAGAAGCCCAGATTTCAGATTATCTGGAAACATCTTCAACTCGTCCTGAATTAGCCACTGCAGTCTTCATGCACACATTACAGGAAATGAGTTGAACTGCCTGAAACCATCTGACAAACATTGGCCATAACATGCCATGCATTAACGCTTTCCATTTCTAGTCGCACAAATGGTAGTCTGCTACAATTTCACCTTAAATAAGAAACATATTAGGGCTTTAGTGAAGTTTGCAGAGATGGAATAGAAAATAGAGCGCAGCTCTGAGAACATTAGGCCCGTTTCACACCACATGCAAAAAGCAGTGCCCATTTTTAACACATGTAGCTCGCTATACACATTGAAAATGCACTACAAACCAAACTTTTACAACTAATAAGGAAATACAGTGAGCTACTCAGCCATTGTTTTTAAAAAAAAAAGGCAACAGAGACGTAGTTTGGTAAATCTGGCAGTTCATAGCTACACTTTGGGCTTTTGGTTCCACTCCATGTAGATTAAGAATTGATAATGATAAAGTTTGCAATAATTCTCAGTGGCATAGCATTTTATAATATATACCAGTTATTCATTTAAAGAAATGCTCATTATAGTAACTCAGAGCTGGCTTTACTTCCTTAATAGAACTCCAGTGTGTTTTGCAGTTAGGCTGTCGCTCAGTTTCTGTGTGCAGTGTGGAACAGGCCTTTGCTCGAAGGTGTGGACCAGCAGCACAGGATTATCACTGCAAAAAATACCCCATCAGGCTTTGCTCGACTGCACGAATTCCCTGAACTGATGCCTTGACTGCACAGGTATGAAACTCAAGATAGCATGAACATGTTTATCTCATTCAGAAGCTGATGTGGTGACATTCCATAATACTGCTTCATTGGCAAGCACTCAGATATCTATATAAACGTGTCCTCCGTTTGAACTGTGATCTTCAAATCAGAGAGAGGGGAAAACAGCCCTCATGGCACCAGGACAATCCAACACATCCACAGACAAGAGACTATTTGTTTGAGACTGAAACATGACACTTCATATGCAGAAAGAATGTCTTACTGTCTTGTCTGTCTGTCTTTCTTGCTTTTTTCTTTTCCTGAAAAGATTTACAAACACAGGCTCCTTTATGTCTGAGAGGTGTTATAAGTGGTACAAGTTGATTGACAGCTACAGTTTGAGGTGAGTGTACAGTACAGATACAGTACGTGATTATTTACTTCCTTCCTTTGGGCTCATCGGTAGCCGCATTTCTTTATCCAGAAAATATGAGCTAGTCTACTAGTACAGAGCAGAACGCCTAAGTTTTTTGGAAACACTGTATCATATCTCTGAAGTGCAAAAGAAATATATCAATCACCATTAATATCCCCTCTTCTAACAAAAAAAAAACAATAAAAAAAGGGCTCAATGTTTACATTTCTTTTGATTGGAAAAACTCAAAAACTGCCACAGTGCTAGCTAGGGTGGAGTTAGCGGTTGCCAGGGAATTCATATGTGGTCGTAAGAGAATAAATAAATGAAAGAAGTTAAACTTTTAAGTGCTTATTTAGGAGCACTTAAGGGTTAGTTCACCAAAATTGAAAATTCTGTCATCATTTACTCACCCTAATGTCATTCCAAACCCATAAAAATCTTTCCTTTATCATTCAGAGATTTCTGTTCCACCAGTTCTTCAAAAAGCACAAAGAGATCATAACATAAATACATATGAATTTAATCCTAGCTTTCGATTGCTTTCTATGTTGAAAATATGAATGTTTAGGATTTATTCATATGCACACATTGATCAACATACAAAGCTCATCAAATACTGTATAAAACAGCAGCTCAGCCTTACATGCTTGACGTGTACTTGGCGATATGAAACGGATTAAGATTTTTTGTTATGAAACAATGTACTGGAATCATACGTTTTTTTAAACATGCACATTAGATACACTTAGGCATACTGCTTGTTTTTTTGTTTTTTAAATGGTTGTTAGGCCAAGTCAAACAAGCCCACAAATTCTCTGATATTCTGGTCTCTAGATATGTGTGGAGCCCCTTTTCAATGTAAGTCTAAGGGATTTTCCTGTCTTTAAGTCTGACCGCTTACAAAAGTAATTGTAAACCTCTCCACAATAAGGCACATGATTTGAGGTATAATTCATGTCTGTTCCACAAATGGCGGAGTTATGTAATGAAATGTAGTACTTAGGGTTAGTGATTTGAACAATGACCAGTTCTAAAGCCTAAAGTATACTTTGGTTTTTATGAGTATGTGAAGGTCCGTGTACAGTGCGCGTGACGCAAATTTCAGCACCAGAATAGTACACGTGCACATGCATATTGTATTTGTTTTGCACTAATCAGTTGTTCCATAAGGCCGGGGCGTTGTTTCACAGTAGAAAACAAAACTAAACAGACTGAACAACAACAACAAAATACTGGAGACTGCTACGTGACTGTGATCTGCATTACATTACTGCATAAAAACACTGTCTCGTGACCCCCGTACAGGAGAATCATCCATACAGGTGATGAATAATGATGTAAAGAGTGATGGTACGCTAGCTAATGGCCCATCATTATACTGTATAGATCCCATATGTGAGGCCCTTCCCATGCTGAGAGCTTGAGGGACATTGAGAGGTTGTAAGCTGGTGGTGTCAGACATTAGAGAAAGATGGCTCCAGTACATCACTGTGCCATTACCCAGCATGCAGTGGCAGGCAAAGAGGTCAGCTAAAGCAAGAGCCCCAGTGCTTTACTCATTTGAGATGTTTTAAAGGATTAGTTCACTTTCAAATTAAAATTCCCTTATAATTTACTCACCCCCATGTCATCCAAGATGTTCATGTCTCTCTTTCTTCAGTCGAAAAGACTGCACAGTTTCAGTGCAGCTTCAAAGCGTTCTATACGATCCCAGACGAGGAATCAGGGTCTTATCTAGAGAAACCATCACTCATTTTCTAAAAAAAAAAAAATTAAAATTTTATACATTTTAACCATAAATGCTCATTTTGAACTAGCTCTCTTCTTCTTCTTCTCCTCTATTCTAAATTGTCATATACAATATGCTAGTGCAAGTATATAACAACTAGTTCAAACTTTGACCTGTGGAGGACAGTAATACACTTAACAGTGTCTACACTGCTGGAATTCAAATAGAGAAGAAGAAGAGAGCTAGTTCAAGATGAGCATTTTTTTTTTTTTTTTTTTTAGAAAACGAGACCCTTATTTCTTGTCTGGGATCGCGTAAAACGCTTTGAAGCTGCAATGAAACTGTAATTTTGACCTTCAACCATTTGGAGGCCATTGAAGTCCACTATATGGAGAAAAATCCTGGAATGTTTTCATCAAAAACCTTAATTTCTTTTTGACTGAAGAAAGAAAGACATGAACATCTTGGATGACATGGGGGTGAGTAAATTATCAGGAAATTTCAATTTGAAAGTGAACTAATCCTTTAAGAGCAGCACTTAAAAGCACATAAAAATAGCGTGCATAAGAAATAATGGAACTCCATGTTGACAGGAATAAAAGGCGGCAAACAGGACATAAGCTAATGTGCGCATGGCACAAAGTCATTCAGACTGAAAGCGCCAGTGCATGTAAACACCATATCGGATTAGATAGCGTCTCGTGTAAACAGTCCACCGAATCTTTAAGTCGGAATGATTTTAATCGGAATGACAAAAAAGCGTACATGTAAACGTGGCTATCGCCATGGTTTTTTATGTAGGTAGATGAGTTTCTTCAGGTGCTTTAACAATAGGACTTTTGCACCCAGGTTCGCGTTAAAGTTAGATTCGCTGATCGATTTGCTGCTAATATAAAACACCCAGATAAGAAGCTCAATGTGCAGTCAAACGGTGACTTCTAAACATCCAGCTAAATGGTGTGTAGATCCTTAGCTAAGATCTCAGAGTAAAACATTCTGATTTTCTGTGTGTTTACCATCACTGGTAAAGGCACATTATAGAAAATGTACAAAATCAACTTAGGCTGGTGTGTGGGCCATAACTGGTTCATATCTTCAGCAGATATTTCATACCCTTTTGCAGCTTGCTCATCTGAAAAGCAATGTGGCCCCAATACGCTGTTTTCCACATTCACTGTGCTCTGTCCAGCCAGTGCTGCAGCAGAACATGTAATCGCTCTTGAATTCATCAGCACCTGTCAAAAATTTCTCTCTTTGGTATCTTTGATTCTGCAAACCCAGTGCTAATTGAGTCAAACCTCATCAGAATACCTCATGTAATGTCAGCCACAGAAAGAGAGCAAGTCTGTGGGGAGGAAAGATCTTTCTGTTTGCACTCTTTAAAGCTTCACACAAAGGGAATTGCACAATATTCTTTGCCAACCGGTTGGACAGTCAATAAAGGATTAGAAGAGAGAAGACATGAAACCAAACAGGCTTATTCAAGGTTTTTATTCCATTCAGTCATCATTCGATGAGATTCTGAGCTATTGTAATCTACTAAAGATCAAATGAATGAATACGCAATCATGGTTACAGGTACACTTTGAGCTACAGTGATATTATGATGAAACAAAGTTAAAATCCACTGTGTCCTTCATGCAGCCTCTGGAAACATGTTGTCAAGTGTTATCACTGTCAGACGACATGTACGTTGAGCGTGTGCCAGTGGACGGAACAGGGAAATATAATGCGGGTGGCTACATACGCAGGTGAGGGAGGGACGGGGTAGCTACGTGCTCAAGGAGAAGTAGCAGAGGGGCCCAGAATGGGGCTGATGGAGAGAAGGAGTGTGTGAAGACCTCACAAGGGTCTGTTTACACAGTAAATGCACTACCGTAGCCCAGCACTTCATGCCTCAAGGACGTAGGGGTTTTTCAAAAAAAAAAAAAAGGTATACAAGATTTGGGGCAAGTCCCCTAAACGCACAAGAAACAAGAAAAAAAATAAAATAATAACAAAAGGAAATCTCTAACTTTCTCATATGTTTCTTTATTTCAGAATGTCTCGAACTGTGCTCTAATTTGCCTAGATCCCAAAATCTGCAGTCAGAAATGTCAATATGAACTAATCAAATTTTCCCAAGACTATATATTCATATTTTTAGAGAGAGAGAGAGAGAGAGAGAGAGAGAGAGTTGCATGAAAAAGTATGGGAACCACTTGCAGAATCTGTGAAAACAAAATAAGAGAGATCATACAAAATGCATGTTATTTTTTTTATTTAGTACTGTCCTGAGTAAGATATTTTACATAAAAGATGTTTACATATAATCCACAAGACAAATATTAAAAATAATAGTTAAAATAACCCCATTCAAAAGTTTGCGAACCCTTGATTCTTAATACTGTGTGTCATTACCTGGATGATCCACAACTTTTTTGTTTTGTTTTGTGATGGTTGTTCATGAGTCCCTTTTTTGTCCTGAACAGTTAAACTGCCCAATGTTCTTCAGAAAAATCCTCCAGCAGATACTTCATTTTTCAAGGATTTTTTTGCATATTTGATCCCTTTCCAGCAGTGACTAAAACTTTTTGAATTTGAAAATCAAGGTAAATTGTACATAATTTGTCTTCCGGGAAACATGCAAGTATCTTCTGTTGCTTCTGAAGGCCAGTACTAAAGATATTTTAACAAAATAAGAAAAATTTGGACATCTTCATCCTGTTCAAAAGTTTTCACCCCCCAGCTATTCACATTTTCACAGATTCTGCAAATGGTTCCTATACTTTTTCATGCAACTGTGTATATCTATCTATCTATAGCCATGACATCTACATTAGTCTTATAGCTTTTGCTGCATGTGAACAATCTGTGTCTACTGCTATGTCATGGGATGCTGGTTGCAGGTTTGCTGGTTCCTAGCATGGGAATTGAGTGCTGGTGGACCAACTACACCAACTCAGTTTTGCTGGTTGACTATGCTGATCCACCAACTCTAACTAGCATAACCCAGTCTGGACCAATGTATAACTCATTCTGGATTTCCCAGCAGGGACAGCTGAATGTATGCTACAGTAACTGCAGAACTCCATTAGGCCTCCTGTGAAAGAGCACTACAGTTGTCCTCTGGGAAGACACACATAGCCACCCCACCAGAGCCCTTGCCCTTTATCTGGCCACCAGCACCAGATTGCCTTTTGCACTCCTCGATGACATCACTCTTTCCAAAGCCACTATCACTATCATTACCCACAACCCTTCGCGGCAGCATGATTATCTAGGCGGGAATAATGCCTATGATTATCTGCAAGCAATTTGCTCACTCACAAGTTTATACAGCATACAGGAAGCTTGAGACGGCCTTGTACAGACATGCCCATGTGCAGGGCCGCCATCCTAGCCCACTTGGCAGGAATGATCCTGTCACATCTACACCCAGTGTACTGAGCCAGAAAACACCTCTGGCTCCTGTCACTTCAAAAAGACAAAAATCAAAGTGGGACAACATGTGCTCTACCGCACAGGCAATCTTGCATATCGAGCGAACACTCACCTAATGCCACAGCTATTCTGTAATGTCAACTGCACAGGCAGACACTGTAACGCAGGTCTGCTGATTTACAGATACAAACGCACAATCGTGAGTCATTTTCCGCCCCAGACAGACCCTTATCAGCATGTCTTACAGCCCGATCAAACACAGATTTATCTTGCCCTAGACCTCCGTTCTGTCCCGTCCTATTATTATTGTTCAGGTTGATGCACTTGCCGTCGCTGTGTGAAGTCTTCCTGACTGAATCGTTGTGTTCTTTGGTTACTGAACCAGTAACCAGTTTATTTTGTTCAGCGTTGCCACATAGAAAGCAGATTCTTGTCTGCACAGGTGGATGACATCATGACAGCAGTGCGCCCGGGGCACACGGGAGGAAACAAGATGAATGCAGCTGGAGGCCTTTGCTGACAAACTTGAACACTAAACTACTAAACTGACAGTGAGGGCCAACACATAGACTTATTAGACACTTATTAAACTTACTTTTGTGCTCATAAGAGCAGTGGTCACAAAAAAATACATTTTAGCACAATTTAATTTTAACAGCAATAATGAACTGAATGTACTATAATGTTTTCAGACATGTTTATTGCAATTACATGAAAATGCATTATATTTTATATTATTCAATAAATGTATATTGAATGCAATAATTGGCCCACTTTAGTAGGAATTAAGTACATCTTTATGGATGCACTGAAATTTCAGCTACCTAAAATTAAATTTTTTTAGTTTTTGGCCAAAATGGTTTTGAAAGGCAGAAAACAGTGACCGAAACAGACGTTTAATTAGCGCTTCTCTGATGGCATGTTTTGACTGTGTTCTGCATCTATTTTGTGCACACAATGTGGATAAGCTACAACAGTTAAACGTGTCTGCTGTCCGGACACTAGCTCTGGATTGATAATATTAATTTCTCGATTTTAATCTGTAATGATATGGTTTCTTAAATCTAAAATCTTTTAGTCTGTACTGTTTTCTGTTGATGTGCAGCGTAAACAAACCTTCACTAAACATTTGTAGCGTGCCTGCCATCCAATAATCGCAAAAAGCTTTGTGCTTTGTTCATTTTAATATGATGCAGTCTAAACTTTAAAATTCTGTCTAATTTATTAAGAAATTTAAATAATAAATGTTGTTTTGGCGCTCTTTAATACAGCGTGATAGCTGTGGCACCTCAGTTCAAGTATCAGCACGGATAAAGTGCACGTGAACCGATCATCTCATCTCCTCTTTACTTCTAGTTATAGCATGAAATAAACAAATGTGAACATCAGAAGGTATGTTGAAAGATACAGTACAATTTACCAAAATGAATCCTGTCTCATGTAATCACCCAATCAGCGTTTCAACTGGGGAAAGATGTCAGTAAAACAGAGTAGAAAGAATTCTGTTAATAAAAAGTTGATATAAAAACTATGTGCAATTTGAATGCTTGTACAACTCAGTTTTAGCTATTTGAGTATTGATTATTAAATAAGTTCGAATAATTAATTGATTATTAATTTGTTATTTATTTTCAGTTTTCGGCCAAGTGCATTGTGAATTTTTGGTTTCGGCTCAGAATTTTCATTTCTGTGCATCTCTAATCTTTATATGTAATTTCATCATCATCTACTTTTATTGTGTTTTAAATATGGTTAATTAATTAATAAAAATAATTATTAATTAATTATTTTTATTTATTAATTATAATTAATTAATAAAAATGGTTAATTAATATGGCTTATCAACATTACCAATACAGTAACACTTTAGTATAAGGAACACATATAAACTATTAACTACGACTTTTCCCTCAGTAAACTCCTTATTTACTGCTTATTAATAGTTAGTAAGGTAGTCAAGTTTAGGTATTGGGTAGGATTAAGAATGTAGAATAAGGTCATGCAGAACAAGGCATTAATATGTGCTTAATAAGTACTAAGAAACAGCCAATGTCATAGTAATATGCATGCTAATAAGCAACTAGTTAAAAGACCCTAAAATAAAGTGGAAGTTGATACCATGGTACCAGATGATTACCATATTCATATAACATGGTATTTATACTGTAGTTTAAGGTTTTTCAAAGAATAAAGCTAGCATGTCAAATTATCCATTGAATTACAGTGGTACTTTTGGGCTCCTTTTGTATCAGTGACAAATAAAAGAACTTTAGTGATTTCTTCAATAAATGTACCTGTCTCCCACATCTGTTTAAATGATAATGAAGAATCTGATTTAGAGATAAGAGCTGAGGAGGAAACTGTTAGAACGATGACATCCACATGAACTGATGAGTAATGTCGGAGAGTTTGTTTGAGAGATTTGAGGGGTTGAGTGTGTTTGCAGACAGGGCTGAGGTGCAAAAGAATGAAACAAAACATGAAAAACGAGAAACCTCACCTGTGGCATGGCTCTTTACCGTGAAAAAAAAAAAAAAAAAAAAAAAAACATCATGAAAACTTCCTCTCGTACCTTTAGCAAACACATTGATCTCGGGCGTAGATACTTCTGCATAGTTCAAAGGGTGCATGTGTGTATTTAAGTCTTAGCATGTGTGTGTGCGCATGAGTTAGCATGCTCATAAATTACTGATCAAATGCCACTGTGTGTGTGCGTGCACATGGGAGAGTGGCTGTAGAAGTCTGCATTATAAATCCAACCCCGAAAGCATATCTTTCTGTGTGTGTGTGTGGTTTTTTTTTTTTTTTTAGATATACCAATATTATGAGAGTTCCCAGTGGTCCACATGACATCAGCTTCATGCAGGCTAAGGATATCATAAAAATGCCAAAAGGTTTCTGTAAGTGATTTTTGAGGTTATGGGTACAGCAAATTTGACTGGCTCAATATAAAACAATTGTGGCAAAGTCCACACCATACTATACAAATAAGTGTGTGTGTGTGTGTGTGAGCAGGGTGCTGTGGAGGTGGAAGTGGAGGCAGATTATCTCAAGCATTAGCAGTAAGCTGGTCGCATGGCAGGAGGCTCAGCAGCAGTGGGTGGTGGTGGTGTTAGCCTGTGACAGCCTCCAGACCACAGCACACACCACCTGACCTGTTTGGCAGTAGACTTCATCCACGTCAGACCACACAAGAAAACCTATGCTCTTCTGCAGGCTAAATTAAGCAATACTGGTCCATGGTCCAAACTAGGGCAGAATCATACTCTATACAAGTAGATACATACAGATGAGAATTTGACCAGTGGCACCACATATGTGAAGGATAGAAATAGAAGGGATAGTTCAAGCTAAAATTTAAAAAATTTTACGGTCACTCATGCCATTTCAAATCTGTAAGGCTTTTTTCTTCTGTGGAACACCAAAAAAGATGTCCATACAGTGGAAGTAGTGTTGTGGAAGATACTCTTAAACTGTAGTTTGACAAGTTACAAGCTACTCACAAGTTAAAGTAGTCAAGATACAGTTAGGATTAGTTCACTTTAAAATGAGAATTACCTAAAGCTTTACTCACCCTCAAGCCATCGTAAATGTATATGACTTTCTTCTTTGTGATGAACACAATCGGATTTATATTAATAAATATCCTGACGCATCCAAGCTTTAATGGGAAACAACGAGTATAAAGCTGTTGAATTTATTTCTTCAAACATGTACAAAAGTTGCAACATGTATTGCGATAAACAGAGTTTAAATGTTGTTTAGTTACAAATGTTTTGTTTGAAGTCACTATGTTGGTGATCGGTGTTTGCTTTAGTTGACCCTTGACTTTTTTTAACTTATTTCTCCTTCAGTGTTTTCAGTGAACATTTGTGCATTGCTCAAGATAGATGAAAAAGCATATTGACATGTCTGCTTTTAGTTTCAATGACTGGCTTAAATATGAAGTTGAAGCATTAATGAATAAAAAAAGGTAATACATTCAGCTGTTGTGACAGAAAGATCACTTGTAACACTGAAGAAATCTGTGTGCGCTCTTCCAAAAACACTGGAACCTCCTGTGTAAAACACACTTAGACACACTTAAGACATCATACAAACCTCAGCAATGGTGACAATCAAAAATTATTCAAATCTAAATAGTAAAAGAATTCAGCTGCATAATTTATTCATGCCAAAATGTATGCTGGGAGCAATGAGTTTTGTGTGCTGGCAAGAAGCATGTCACCATGAATGAGTTTCATATGCTGATTGTTGATGTCTGTGTGTATAAATAACACTGTAGTTAATAACTTCCTGCTCAGAATATGTTTTCATCATTTTCAGAAAATCTGTTTATCATAGTAGTATCACATGGTCAATAGAAAATACGTCAACACACTTCTGAACAGTGAATCAGACCACTTCGCAATGACAATAATTAACAGCCAACATCACCTGATGTTATTCTTTTTAAACTTCCTCTATTGCAACAAATGTGCTTTCTGAACACACTATTAGAGCAACAAGAGGAAAACTAACAACAAAATCAAGAGTCAAAAGCACAATTACATGAAACACTGATCACCATAATGGTGATGTCAAATGTTTACTAATGGTCAATCATCACTTAATTATCTAAAAACCTCCAACACTGCTTCAGTTTAACACTCTGTAGTGTGGACACACATGAAGACTGAGCAGGTTTTAATCCTTAATATTTAAAGGACAATTGAAAAATGTTGTTCAAAGCATGTTTTCTGACAACATTATGAGAACATTCATCAAATACTAATTTGTATTTGTATCATGAACCTAGGATTAAACACTTTCAAAACAAACTTGCATAACCTTTACATAAATTTAAGAGAAAAGTCAGGAACAATAACTATGGGACAGCCTACAAAACTTTCCCACGTTCCAAGGATGTTGGGATGACAAACACAGCCTTATTCATTTGAGGTTAGTTACATACTAAATGTTTAAAGGATGTTACAAGAATGTTGTTCTAAGAATGTTTTCTCCCAATTTTATGAGGACATTTAAAAAAAAAAAAAAAACTTTTACAAACATTGTATGAATAACATTTTTGTGTTAAACTTTTGAGAACAGTCCAGATAACACTGAACAAACGTTCTATTAATGTTACTAGTAAAATGTTTGTTCGTATCTTTGAGAGAACATTAGCCAAAGTTATGAGAACGTCCCCTGTTAGCTGGGCTTAAGCATGAATCTTTCTGAGATTAGTAGTTAAAGGTGATAGAGAGGATTTTTTCGTCAACTGAGAATCCAAAGACTGTTACTGAGTTTTTGAAATGAGCGCATGCATAAGAACAACCCCCCTCCTTCACAGCTCATTTCAAAGGAACGCCTCCCAAAACTCATGCACGAGTATTGGAACACGAGTGTTTACCACCGGCATTCGCTGTGTCGTGTTAGTGGATTCATTATGTTGGACTCACCGCAGGTAACTCATAATCTGCAGTTGTTACTCCTGTCTCCTGAGAAAAACATTGCATGCGGCGCCTGTAGAGTGTGGAAAGTTACTGGAAAGCGCAGCCGCGCTCGTCTCTCACAAGGAACGTCATGGCAGTGATTGACAAGCCAGAGGGCCAATCGTTTACGCGATTGGCTGATATTTTTAAGGCCCTACCTCGTGCACAGATGATGTATATTAATATTATTACTTTCAGTGCACCTAATAAATAGTCTTTTATCAGTTAGTAAAGACAGTTTCAAGTAATATTGCAAAAATGTATAAAACAAAACATCCTCTTTAGCACCTTTAAGGCTGAAACTGAACAATAATCTATCATAATCAACAATAAAAACAGTTGACATTGACTTTATCTGGCTTTATTGAATCAGATCCATGTCATTTTACTCACAGCTGATTGGTCCAGTTTTGGTTTTCTAACCCAGAATAAAACCTGTTCCGGAGCAGAATAGCCATGTAGCATAAGTTACCATGGCGATGAAACCCGCTAAAAACCAATCCACCTTCATGAGCCCGAAAAAACAGAGTTTTCTCAAACTAATCTCAAACTTACCTGGGTAACAAATGAAACCGGCTTCACGTAACAGGCCACTGGACAAACACAACTTTAAACTCAAGCACTGAGACTCTCACCTTCACTCGTGAAATTAACTGGCATCGGTGACGACAACTGAAGTCTACATCTACAGTGAGTGGCGGGGTGATGCCGTACAGTCCCAGCAGAGCGTGCCAGGTCATGGCGATTTGCTGAATCCTCCACAATGCAGAATCGAAAACTATGATTACAAAGTCTACACACATCCAGTTCTACTTTGGCATTTTTGGTGCAGGCATTATTTCTATAGCATTTTTCATCAGTTATTTCAGATAAACATTCCCTAAACAATACTTAAAAATAAAACAAACTGTGTTCGAGATGATCTCTTCCTGTTTAACTAGTTGATTCTTGGCTTGAATAAAGTTTAAAGTGGACCGAACTGAATGCTGCAAGTCAAAAGTCTGGCTATGCAAGACTAGCCTCACATTCACTGCCCTAAGTAAATATTTTATACATTTAAACTACAGTCATAGAAAACCCATAGAGAGGTGCCTGACAGTCTGCTCTCATCTGTGCCAGACGCTTTAGGACTGAAGTGGACAGAACCACCGAAGAGGAATAACCTATAGTCCAATACACACATGCACCAGGTTCCAGCAAACAAGCAATATGTAAACCTACTGTAGCAGATATTAGAAGCTCTTTAAGACTCAGGACTGAGACCATTTTGGCATGTGTAGATTGACTGCTGCACTTTCCCCGTAAAAAATGATCATTGCCTCTCTATAACCCCCAAAGCGTCATTATGGCTGTTGCTGGTTTGCTAATGATCTGATATGCAGAGTGCTGGAGCTCTCTCAAACCCCATGACTTCACACTCATGGTCAGAGTGACCACGTTACTTTACCGCTGCTGCAGATCAAGTCAGCGACAGCACTGATGTAAACACATAAACAAGCCCTAACACTGCTAGCACTGCCATCACAGCTCAGATGATCTATGGATCGCTTCCCGGTATTACTGGTCCAGAATCCCTCCTCTCCCTGAGCCGATCTGTGGATGAAAGCCGAGGAAAAACTCATGAAACTTATTCTTCATTGAAAGCACACAGAGTGTGCTTAAAGTGTGATAAATATACTTTTAGGGGGACTTTCCAACTTATCTACGTGCCATTGAGGCCACTTTATAAGACTTTGTTTGATTGCTCAATTGAAACATTTTGGATATCGTCCTTACTTCGCACACCTGATTCTCTCATGAGCTTATTAGTAGAGGGCTCCATGAACTAAACGAGCCATGTCAGATTAGTGAGATACTGAAAATGTGCAGCGTAGGAATGGATTGAGAAACCCTGGTTTAGCGTGACAAAGGAGTTGTGTAAGAGGGTTGTATAAAAGGGATCTCCATAAATGGACAAAATCCCCAGTGGAGACGTTAAAAACCACCCGTTCCCAAAGGTATTACATACAAGTGGCCACAGGTGACGAGGCATTTAGCCCCTCCTGTCTCATTCTACGTCCATATCACAATAGAAGTAGATCTTGTCCCCAAAGTGCCAATTAAATCCCACGCTTTCTCACACTATTACTCTCACAAAGATGTGCCTCTTTGTACCACATGACATTTCACATGAGAATTTCCCATATTTAAAGCAAGACTGCCATGTTTACATGCAGTATGGTTAGTGGTCAAGGAACCTCAAGGGAGCATGTGTGCGGTCTCACTCAGGGTTGGCCCATCCTATAAATCAGGGTTGTCCAAACCTGCTCCTGGAGGGCTGCTGTCCTGCAGAGTTTAGCTCCAACCTTCCCCAACACACCTGTCTTGAAGTCTAGTGATCCTGAAGACCTTGATTATCTGGATCAGGTGTTCAACTAGAGTTTGAGATGAACTCTGCAGCATAGTGACCCTATACGAGCAGGACTGAACCCCCTTGCTATAGGTCAGGGGGCTCCAAACTCGGTCCTGGAGGGCCACTGTCCTGCAGAGTTTAGCTCCAACTTGCCTCAACACACCTGCCTGGAAGTTTATAGTATGCCTAATTAGACCTTGATTAGCTAGTTTAGGTGTGTTTAATTGGGGTTGGAGCTAAACTCAGAGAATTGTTGGTTTAACTTAAAAAAGTAAGTTACCTGGTTGCCTTAAAAATTTGAGTTCATTTAAATTAAAAATGAAGGCGATTGGTTTAATCAACAGAAACTCAAAATATTATGTTATCTGAACCACATTAATTATCTAAGATGATTTGACAAAAGAAAAATGTTGTGATAATAAATTATGAAAATATTTTTTTTTTTTTCAGCGTAGATGGCCATCTGAGAACCAACGTGACCCCTCTAGGTAGAGGGCTGCGCGGGACTGTTTTTTTTTTCTCCGTTCCACTCCTGCAAGGTTCTATTCCGCACGCACCCGCCTAAAATTCACTGTGTTCACCCGCTATCCGCATATAGTGATTTTCTTCCTGACCTGATGGGTCTCGCTAAATATAGATTGTTTTCAAAAGCATCTTGCATTTAAACTTCCCCTAAAGAAAGAGAGTGATTGGGGATAACAAATATGAAATGTTATATACAAGATTTGTATTTGTTATTTGTCTTATGATGCTGTCAACACCCTAAAAAATGTCAGAGAAAAAATGTCACAAAGAATAATAGGCTAAATATCAGAGAAAAATAGGCTAAATTAAATAGCCTACAACATGTCCCTCAAAACTATAGGCTAAAATACATATAAATGAAAACTGTTGGCTTACTAGCTATACTGCAAAATTAAATCTTTTTTTACATCCACGCAAGAACATAATGGCGCTGACTGATGACTGTTTCAGAACGTCTCTCCTCCAAAATCCGATCACAAAGGTTGAATGTTCTCTGAAGGTGTACAGACCTCTAACGCAAAGAACATATCTTGCCAGGTTTCTCAGGACAGGGAAATGGGGACTGTGTGAACGCCACCACTGCAGAAAGTTTTGTTCATCTCAAGATCAAGCACAGATGTGCTGATGTCAAAGCATCTTGGGAGTGACCAGGTTACTGTCAGACCGCTTGCTCCCGCCTAAAGTACACAATAGTTACCGACCGCAATCCACCTTTCATTCAAAATTGAATCCCGCGCAGCAAGAAATCTTATTGGGTTGGGAGAGCTGCGGGAATGTAGACCTCTACCTCCAGGCATGTGAACACAGGAAGTGAGCAGAGTATGACACATCTAAACCATCCCATTAAATTTAACAAGCAGGACCAACCTGCGCAGATCGCTCATTTGCAGATGAGGGGTATAATGTTAATATATCCATTTAAATGAGCACAGACTTCAACTTTTAACACTCAAAGCACACTAATGGTGCTAGTAGTGCTATTGATGTTTTTATATTCTGCAAATTTTTACACCAATGGGGCCCATTTTCATTATCTTTCCCAGGGTCCCTCAAACCCAAAGCCGCCCCTGGTCCTGCTCTTCGGAAAATCACGCAGGCTGTCAAACTCAGTCATTGCAGCCACCCACTCTCCTCCACCACTTAACGGCTCGATTTAATGTGTCCCTACAGGCCCCCTCTGATCGGAACATGTCTCTGCATACAGACAGCTAAAAAAACACATTCATATTCATAGCCGCAGTCTTCTGGGTGAATGAAATCTTTATAACGGAGAACCATTTTGTCAATCCCGACTGGCACGCCACACCATGGGCCAACGGACTTCCTGGCTACTTAGTTTGCGTCATGTCCCGCACATCTGCAAGGATACACCTCTGCCATTCAACACCACACGTCTCCCAAAAGTC
This sequence comes from Megalobrama amblycephala, assembly GCF_018812025.1. Taxonomy (NCBI): domain Eukaryota; kingdom Metazoa; phylum Chordata; class Actinopteri; order Cypriniformes; family Xenocyprididae; genus Megalobrama; species Megalobrama amblycephala. The sequence goes on from NC_063044.1 coordinate 25,049,154, forward strand.
TGGATAATATCCACAGCAATGCAACTCCCCCTCCAAATCAAATTGCCTATATTAAGTGAATTCATATTTGTGTCTGCACAGAGGAAATAATCTCTGGAGAGCAGGTTAGCGCAATTATACTGTTATTTTAGCAAATGGATTTGCTGAGTCGTGTCCAGCGAAGCTCAGAGACTCTGCACAGAACTCACGTTATGTTAATGGACTCTAATGGAGTGGGTTAAAAAATGATTCATAATGTCTGCTTAGGTTTTACTCCATGAAAGTGCCACATTCATATATATATATATGTTTTATTTTGCCAGCGCGTTTCGCCGCACAGGCCTTCATCAGGGCTGAAAGATTACAGGTGTGTATCGGTTGCTTTAAATACAAACAGAGACAAAATTCAAACTTGCAAACAACCAATGGAAAAATTGTATTGTATATTAAAACACTAAAACTCATTTTTGAGTGCAAGCAAACCATTGGTTGATGCATGATTATTTGTTCGATGAGTTTTGTGATTGGTGGATGATATATTATTTAATTTTTCCATTGGTTGTTTGCAAGTTTGAGTTTTGTCTCTGTTTGTATTTAAAGGAACCTATACAAACCTATAATCTTTTAGCCCCAAAGAAGGCCTGTGCGTCGAAACGCGTTGGCAAAATAAAACATTACTCTTTCAGCAGCCTCTTTTGTTTATTCTAGCCCCTTGACGTCACAAGTGTTGCTGGTATTGTCCAAAAATAGCTTTGTTTTTATTTCACGCACCTTGCTGATCGTGTGAAGTTGCACCAGAATAACTATGCAATGCTTCCTGTTTCAGTGGAAATTATGTCAACATATAATAATGCTGTGCATTTCAAGGCACTTCAGTGGGCCTTTAAGTGATTGGGCTAGGTTTGGCCGTGATTAGGCATGTTTTGAATAGCAATTGGTCTGTTTTTGTTACATAAACCTGGCAACCCACATTACTTTCTGCCAATTTCATTTTGCTTTGCAATGGAGAAATAACAGTCATCAGTATTTTACAGGTGAATATTATTCTTGGCACAAAGTTTTGGAACGGTTGAATTTGACAGAAATTATGTTGAAATGAAAGTGTTAATGAATAAGGTCCAGGAATATGAACACCCACTTGTTTTGTGAATGTATAAAATTAGCATACAGTAACATTTCACTTTTTCACATCTCACTTTCATTTCTCTTTGAACTGTCACTACACAGAGGATGTGTTTCCTTCCTGTGTTTCAGGAGCTGTTCTGAGGCCAAAACAGCTTCAATTAATTATACATAAGCACACTGAATACATATATATAAGACAGAGTTAAATAATAGGGTTTGCTAGATTAGCAGTGGCACAGAGCCATTCATTGTGCTCCAGACCTGCCCATCTTCATAACGAGCTGTCAGAGGAGCAATATCCGTTTCAAGCTGTCATTTTAATGTCATTTGATATGAAGGGGAATTAATATTTTACGCAGGGATGAGATGAGATTAAAAACAAAGAGAAGAAAAAAAAAAAAATGCAGCATATCTCAGATTTCTAATAAGAAGCAAGTGGTTTAAATTACAAGAGAGAGGATATAAACAGGGTGATTTTAGGGCCTGCTGATAACAATCGGGCAGCATCAACTTTCTGGGCAAAATTTCAAGTAGGTTGCACTGAAGGACAAAGATCTCTTTGAACATGAATAGAGAGAGAAAATCCCTTAGTCGTCATTATTTTAATAAGCCTGTGTTCCCAGATTAAACATAACATTGGGATTGAGCTGAAAGTACAAGGCAGGATGCGCAGCAGAACAGTAGATAACATGTGACGCATCTAGACAAACAGATATTTTTGGCGTGTCACTATTATATAAAGAACTATTTATAGTTATATGTGTATGAGAATGATTCTCATTCAACCTGTGTGAATGCTTTTGTGTAGAAAGGATGACTTAACAATATCTGATTCATCACTAATAAAAACCTCTTCATCTGAAGCTGTTAAACTGTTTGAAATTAGTTTTAAGACCAATACAAATTGTGCTTGCTTATGAATTTCTTTATAAAAAAAAAAAAGTTTTTCCCCCTGTCCCTTTATGGTTGTGCTGGGGTGGATATACAAGGAAAAGCAAGCCAACATACCTAGAAAATCCATAATTTTTTTTAAAAAACCTCCCAGAATGCACCTCATGATGTATGTTCTTAGTTGAGAGAAGCCCAGTATGTGCAGAGCAGGAATCAGTTAATAACTCTAAAATGTGAAAAGAATAATAATAAAGAATACATAGATTTTTATTATTATTATTATTATTATTATTGAAGAAAATATTGAACGAACAATACAATTACAAATCTACATAGATATGGTACTATACATGATTAAGTCCAAATGACATGGGCTGAAATTTTAACTACTTTAACTAAGGGATAGTTCACCCAAAAATGAAAAATATCCTATGATTTACTCACCCTCATACGGAGCCCCTAAAGGGACATGGTGGTGAAAAAAATTTGGGATGGGAGGATTTTTTTATTTTTTTTTCCCTCACAAAGATATTTGCGTTCCCTCGCAAAACTTTTGCATTCCCTCACAAAGATATTATCATTCCCTTGCAAAACCTGTTGTGAGCTCGGACAAACACTTCCTTTTTAATGTCCCGCTTGCTGGCAGTAGTGTTTCAGTCAGCTCCGTATGTTAATAGTGCATACAAATAATGCGCGGCTCATAGAGTTTGAACTTGTTGGACTCAAGTATAAAGAAATGCGGTCAGTGCTTAACTCTGAGGTTCAGTAAAGTTGGCAATTTTTTTCCCAGATCAATAACTCATGAGCTAAAAGTTATTAAAACACAAATGACAGCTATTTCCAATCATAGTAACGCAGACAACGAGCTACAACAACCCAGTTTTCCTCAAACAACCTTTATAATATAAATTGGTCTCTATGAGCAGGCGGCAGTGAGACAAATCCAAAGGGACCGTCTGAAAAGCGCAAAATCAGAAAAGCGTTACCACAAAAATAGTCATTAACTTCAATGTTACACACTATAGTGTACCAAAATTCATTTAACACATCACTGCTCTCCTGCTGGTTATACAACAACACTTAGTCTGGCAAGTAATAGCACATAAAGGCCTTCTTTACACAAATCATGTTGGTACGCAGCTTACATACTTACAATAGCTTTTGCATGATAATTGCTTACTGAATTTGATGGCATTACAATTGATTTAATATTTTTACTAATAACAGTGAAGTTATTCATTTTGTTTCATAATACATAATCATTAAAGTTATGTATTTCATATCAAACTAAGGGTTCCAGTACAACCAGCAGGAGAGCAGTGACGGATGAACTGAATTTGGTGACAGTACAGTGTGTTACAGTGAAGTTGAGTATTTTTCATAATATAAAATGAGCAAAAGTGTTTTGAGTTTTGCACTTTTCAGATGGTCCCTTCAGACTTGTCTCTCTGCCACCTGCTCATAGACACCAATTTATACATTATAAAGCACATTTGAGGAAAAAAGCTTGTTGTCTAGGTTACTATGATTGGAAATAGCTGCATTTGTGTTTTAACAATGTGTTTGTCTGAGCTCACAACAGGTTTTGCAAGGGAACGCAAAAGTTTTGTGAGGGAACGCAAAATATTGTTGCATGTGAACATGAAAGATTTGGGGGAAAAAAAAAAAAGTCTTTCCATCCCAATTTTTTTCCACCATCACATCCCTTCAGGGGCTCTGTACCCTCAAGCCATCCTAGGTGTATATGACTATCTTCTTTCAGACTAACACAATCTGAGATATATATTTAAAAATATCCTTTGTCCTCCAAGCTTTATAATGGTTGTGAATAGCTGGTCAAATTTTGAAGACAAAAAAATGCATCCATCCATAGAATCCATATGTCTCCAGGTGGTTAATAAAGACCTTCTGAAGCAAATCGATGTGTTTGTGTAAAACAAATCCTTATTAAATCTTTATAAAGTAAAATAACGAGTTTCCGGTGGATAACTATACGTAGAATGCACAAGTTGATTTGCATGAAAATGAGTATCCCGTGATGCGATGTATGACACAGGATATATCGTATCATAAACTTAGACGCCTCTAACGGTTTTTATAAGGCCTTTATTAACCCCCTGGAGTTGTATGGATTCTTTTTTTTTTTTTTTTTTTTTTTTTGAAGGATGCATTTTTTTGTCTTCAAAATTTGACCAGCCATTCACAACCATTATAAACCTTGGAGGACTAAGGATATTTTTAAAATATATCTCCAATTGTGTTCGTCTGAAAGAAGATAATCATATACACCTAGGATGGCTTGAGGGTGAGTAAATCATGGGATAATTTTCAGTTTTGGGTGAACTATCCTTTTAATGGATTTTTCCAGAACATGACCATGAACTGCAGGTAAGGTCAACATTCCTGTCTAAACATGGCCAAAACACTGAGCCATTAGTGCATGCTTTTCCTCGAGTGCGGTATGTGTGAAAAAGTAGGAAAAACAGCTCAATCAGGCGTCCATCACCATCAGCAAACATGACCGCTGCTTAACCAGATAAGAGAATGGCTATCGACCCGCTGGCCGACCCTGACACCATCTATCAGTGCACAGGGAGCTACCGTGGGAGCCAGAGAGAATGCCCACGACCCCAGGAGAAGAGAACCAGACCCCGGCGCTTGAGCAGAGCGTCCGTGTCCTTAACCTGGCTAGCGTGTCACCTAGCTGTCCCTTGTTTGATAGATGGTTTCCTCACCTCCCTGTCATACCACCACACCGCCTGATGAAATTCAAGTGCTGCCTGTAAAACTGACCTGAGACTGTCCCTGGGTCAGTAGGTCAGAGAGTTCCCCATGACCTTTAGTTCCTTTACAACTGCTGAACAGACCTGAAACTGCTAGCCTGACACGTACACCACCCTACGTGCAAGTGCCTAGCCGCGTAATCCATTCACTTAAAAACAAGAGTGTCCCGATAGCATCAGTCGGATACCAGCATACACATACTCACTAAACACAATCCCTCATGCATGGCCTCGTTCATTCAGACAGCTCGAGTCTGCAGCTCAGGTGAAATGCTTTGAATCTGAAGTAGACAGAGAGGTTATATTAGATACTTTATCACAGCAGCCCCGAGCTCTACTGGAGGAAAACTGCCTCTCTATTCTACAACACAGAGCAAAGATGAGTCAACAGCAGAATACTCGCACACAAAAAAATTATGCTACAGGACAGATCTTTCGTTCAGCGTCACTGTAAACATTAAATGTTAGTCTACTGGCTGTATCACTCATGCAAGGTGACATAACACACCTGTGACATAATAATTCATTGTCCAACCTCCCAGTTAATTCTGGTTTATATAATAAGTGACACTTTCAGCCAAGAATTAATTATATAAACTTCCTGGACCCTAAACAAACCTTTGACCTCAACGGGGCAAAACCACAGGTTCACACCACCACAGAATGCCATTGAATTACACGTCAGCCCTTATTTGGACTTCAAAACAATACCTAATAAAGAAACAGAGAAATGTTAAGTTGAATCATTGAATCGTTTAAATCTCAAATTGTCTCAAACTATTTTGAATCCAAGCACAAATCTGTAATAATAACAAAACTGCACATTCAAATGAGGAATTTGCATTAGGCCTATGCATTATCGCAAAGCACAGGCAAAAGTAATGATTATGAATGTGTCAGAAAAAATAGCAAGGAGACATTTTAATTGTTTAATAATAAACAAGCATTTTCTGAGTCACTGCCGGCTGCAAAGATGAAGTTGATGATGTTATACTCTGCAATTTAGTGAACGTGCCTATAGAGAGAAATGCACCTTTCATACAGATTACATAAGCAGAGAGTATTTGTTTCGATTCAAATTAGATTGTTTAAAAGTTCTAGATATATTATAGATATAGTCTGTGAGGCAAGTATCCTTTATATACACGGAGTTTCGGTTCATTTTTATGACGCGCTCCAGTTCAGAGAGACCAAGATGGCAGAAAGCACATCCTTTTTTTGTTTTCTTTATTTTACAAAGTCTCAATGTTTTCCTGTTATTGTGAGAGTGCACAAATAAAAGTAGACCATTTACAGTACAGAATGGTGTATTACACTTATTTGTATGACCAAAAATGATGGAGTATTTTAAGTTGTTTCCGCTGTTAGCAGAAAAAAAATGCTTCAACTTCCAAACACTTGGATATGCACTTAATAATAACACACATTAGTTTTATCCTCTAGGTTAACATTTGAGCGAGCAGCCATGTAAAGTTGCCACTTACATGTGTTTCAAATGATAAACTATATTTTATGTTTGGATTTCCTGCACGATATACTGTAATTACCACAAGGACCCTCCGTTAATGATCTGTCCCTCACTAATTTTGTGACTTCGCCACTAACTGTGGAGTTTTTTTTTCTTTTTTCTGCTAAAAAACTGACTAATACAATTTGTGGACTAAGCCTCTTCTCGTCGACTGACGTTTAGTCGACTATTGGGGGGCAGCCCTAAAAGTAATATCACACTCGCAATCAAACTGTTCTGAATATTAACATGGCTGTGAGGACCTCAGAACAAGGGGAGACTACTGGACCATCTGTACCCGACCTGGGCAGTGGGGCAGTAGCCCCTCACCGCAGAACACTTGAGATCCAGGGGGCGGAGTCGGGTAGGTTAAGGGATATGTAAAGTGGGAGGAGTTGGATCTAGATCCAAGCCCACCCCTGGATCTTGTGTTCTGCAGTGAGGACCATCTCCAGAGGGGGGCCTGGACTGGATCAAGACTTCAAACAAGGGGGAATTGAGGGTGACTTGTGGGGATGGTGATGAAGGATTTGTCCTCATGCCTATTAACCAGTCGCTGGTGTGCTCATAGTCAGCACACTGGATGAATAATAGTGAAGAGTGCCTGCACCACTAGTGGCACCAAACAGAAGTGCCATCTTTTAGTTTGAGCACTCAGACTTAAGATTTGCTCTGACAACACATGCAGTTTAAAGCTTCCCCTGCCTCCATTGGTCCTCCCAAAACCTCCTCCTCCTCCTCCTCTTTCCCCTCCCTTGCTCTCTGTATTGATGGAGATAATTACTGCTGAATGGAATTCCAGATTCCCATGGATGTCAGTCTAGCTGCTGGCCGCCGCACTGCAAATGCACCCCCCCAACCTCCCCCGCTTCCCTCACTGTGAGTGAGAAAGAAACAGAAAGTAAGGGATGAGTTTTATATTCAACAGATTCACCCAATATAACATCTCTTCTGGCACTTTTCTGCTGCATAGCTTTGAAGAATTATGTAATAAATGATCATCCATCTGCATTACCGTAAGTCAGCAATGATAAAGCATCTGTTTATTACACAAAATAAATATGGGATAACGTTTGCTTAGTTGGTCATTATAGTAAAGTAAACCCAGACAGGTTGAACGGGACCCTGATGCACAATGGATTATGTTACATTTACCAAATAAATAAATGACTCGAGTCTAAAATGTTATGTGAGAAGACAAATATTGCAGAATAATACTATCAGAGAGAGACATGAAACTAACATCGTTACTGTATGTAGGAACTGTTTGCCTCAGCTATACAGTTTAATGGTCATTATACAAACAATCCGACCGCAGAATGCAGCTATCATGATCAAGTATAGAGGGTATGCATCGACGTCTGGACTGAGTGGCAAAAGAACCTGCTGCGTGACTGGATTTAAAAGGGGAAACTGCGAAAACGCGAGTAAAACAAACGATTACACTAAAGGCTGGGCTCCAAAGTGTTTCTTACAACTTGTCAAATAAACCTAATCCATGGATATTGACATGCAGCCAGGAGTCGTGTTTCCTGACATTTATACCTGATTTCGACGCCGGGGAAACACATAAAGCAAATCTGCCTGTGAATATTTTATAAAACTACAATATAGGTAGGTTTAAATCCGAGTGATCACTTATATCGATGTTAAATATATAGTCATATTCTCCAGCCCTAAAACTTATAGTTTTTGTCAGTGTTTATTTAAAAACACCCATTTATGCAGAATATAAGATGGTAAATATTTAATTGATGAGTTGTCAACACAATATATAAAAATACATATACGGTATGCTTTTACCTCAAAATCCAACAATTTGACACAAAATGATAACTGCAAATCCATCTTTCTTTGAATGGAGTCCAGCTGTTTCTGTGAATTGCAGCAATCCATTTGCTTCTTTTTTTTCTGTAGCTTTCGGCTGTTTTTAAATATATACCTCAGGTTTTGTGTCAAAGCTATTTATACAGTCAATCGCAAAGCTCTTTTCCGTTTTCGATGTGTTTTGTGTGTTTTTCGCGGCATTCACGCTGAAAACCAATGCTGCCGCTCAGTCTTTGTGCCACTCAGTGGGCATAACCGCAGTCCTAACCGTCAACGGTGACGTCACGTGCATACCCTCTATTCTAGAAAGTTGTGTATTAATGAAGCAATATGGTACGGGAGGTTATGCAACATTGTGAATATGGATAAAGGGTGGTGTTAGGCATGACTGGACTGACTACTGACAATATAGCATAGCCTCAAGTGCCTTATTGCTTTTATGAAACTATTAAAAATATTTTCTTATAACTAAAAATATTTTCTTTGAAACACTAATTCATGAAGTGGCATCCTTTCGAGTGGTTTCACATCATAGCTGTTACTGATTCCAAGAGTAATCTAAGTGTACTGAAAGCTGTACTGATCAGCGCTTCAGACCGCTTCAACTATTTGTTTTATGAAGGAATGACATTTGACATCCATAGTGACAAAGTAAGAGATTTCTATTAAAGGTCAACAGATTAAGGGACTGCTTTGGAAAGTTTTCTCATGCTCAGAAAGAGAGAGCGATCCAGCTCAGTGGTGTGGTTCATATTCCCGTACACCCACACACCCTCCACCAGCCAGCAGTAACCGATACATGTGCGGCCCATCCAAGCTGGCAGGCGTCCGCCCGCAGTGGCCCAGCCCAACGCCCGTGGCCCGCGCTGCCAAACGCCCACAGCCACACAAGCGACATGGAGATCAACGCTCTCCTGACAAGCGGGAAGTCTTGGCTAATGTCTGCCCTGGCCGTTAGTAATGGGCCACTTAATAAACCTATTAAAAGAAATAAATCACTGCACTATACACATGTGAAAAGAGTACTGGCTGAACATCCGTCACAATGGCACCAAGAGATGTATCCAAGGTGTCTTGTGTCCTCGGTTCAGGTAACGGATGAAAGACGGGAAAATGGTAATGAATGGTGGAATGTCTTCAACAGTCTGTCTCTGGGCATATCTGTGAGGTCACAGGAATATTGTACAGTCATGAAATAAAGCTTCAGCTCGCACTGGGACGACGCCAGCAACTGAGGAGTAATTGTGGACTTTTTTTCTATTCTGCTGTCGTTCTTTGGACGGCAGGAGCATTTTGAGGAAATGGTTTGGATGGAGCTTAAAGCGTGCTGTGTGAGCATTCACATGCAGCAAGGTTTGGCACTCTGCCCTGTTTAAGCTTCAGCCTCAAATTATTCTCATTAACGGCTCCTCCAAGGGGAAATGGCCATTTGTCTGTGTGTGATACTTGTACCTACGAGGCTGTTGGGGTTTTGGAGCTCCACCAACGAGAAAAATACATTTCATTGCGCTAGGTCAGAGGTCCCCAGCTGGAAAACCCACAGATATGTTTTGGCCAACAGAGCCTCCAAAGGCCTGGATGGCTATTGTAGAAAAAAAAGGGAATTTAGACATTGACGTCACACACTTCTGACAGCGAGACAAACAGCTCATAATCAAGGTCTCCTTACACAACCGGTGTTAAGTGATTAACCAGCACCCTTTATCACACTGAATCAGTTTCAACTACTCCCTCATGTCACTTCAAACCCATGAAGCAGACTGAAATTTAAGTCGTTATTCGTTGAAAATCTCAAACCTCACTTTGGATTCCATGCTGGTGTACTGTGACCAGTTACGACACACATGAAAACCTATAATGTCTGGCATCTAGTCGTGTCTTTTTTGAATTGATTGTGGGCATGGCGCCCTCTGTGAACTGGAGAGCTCCAGAGGGGAAGATTTCAGTCTGTTCCACACACAACGCTTTCATATTGCTTCAGAAGTCGTAGACTACTTTTATGATACTTTATTGATACTTTCATGAAGTTCTTTCACTCTTTTTTGGAGCTTGGCAGCTGTGGTCACAGTCTACAGTAGACTGGAGTAGTCAGTAGTGCGACTCTTTTTGTGTGCCACGGAAGAAACTAAGTCATACGGATTTGGAATGACATGAGGGTGAGTACATGATGACAGCTTTTTAATATTTAGATGAACTATTCCTTTAAACGGCAAGACAGAAAAGTTCAGCGAGGGCTGGAGATTTACGGGTGTGACTTAGGGATTTAATTCCTGTCATGCGATTGGACGGAGTCATGAGGAAACAAAGAAACACAGGGAGGTGGTGCTGGAGGACAGAGAAAATCCCCTTTGGCACAAGCTTCTGTAATTAATTCAGGAAAAATTCATCACAGCAGGCTTCTCCCAACACACAGCTCCTTTAATCACTTCATATCCTCCAAGAGACACGTCCACCAACCCCCCGTCCACTGACCGACGGCCACTTCCATTTATTGGCCTCCTCAGAAGTTTAATGCTACGCATTTATAGCTCTAGCAAGAGTGACTAGGCAGTGTGAAGCAAGTGCACTGTACAAACATGTTCCCGTGGATGTCCCATGTGAAAGTTCCTGCAGCAGCGGGGGTGTTGGGGTGTTGGGGGTCGGATGTGCCCTCCCTTACTTTCACCCTGTGTTTCCCAGGACTGTTTACCACAAAACGCCGCCATCGCTGCCCATACTCATTAACACCAGCCAAACAGGCCGATGCCAAATCCTGCCCACCGTAACCCTGACGATCCAGCATCCAGCAGAGGAGGGGGGCATGATGTCATTGTGGGGCATGCTGGGGGCCAATCAAAGCCTGAGAAAATTATGTCAACCTTTGTTGAGTTTGTCCATTCAGTGCTATAGAAGTGCAGTGAATTGAGATTGGCGGAGAGGTCATTTTCTCTGTGTGTGAGAAAAAAAGAGAAAAAAAGAAAGGCGAGCGAGAAGGGAAAGCATTGTGGTCATGCTAATGGTGTTGAGCGGAGATAGCGGCATAAAGATGTCATGAAATTTAATTGCCAAAACATCAGCGCTTGGCCTATGCGCCCATTGTTCAGAAACCCACGGCAGGACCTTTTACTGGCCGCCAAAGTCTACACAGGAAAACTTTGATGAATATTTTGGGGTGAACTAGTGTCGAAATGCTTCTGTACGTGAGCTTGAGCTTATATAGGGCGAACGACTGCCCTCTTCCACAAATATAACCCAAAATGTCTTGCCCTACAGCACCCCGCTGGGCTCGTAACTTAAGCAGACGGCTGTTATTGAGCCCTGCTTCTGGCTGACATTGAAGGACACTTGAATAGGAAATTATCATGGAGGGAATCCATAAGAGTGGACTGGATACACAATATGTAATCCATCTCTGTCTGGCACATACGCAGAGACACACACTTGCGAGGCTGAATCATACAAAGAGAGGTCGTTCTGAAAATTTGAGAAGACTATATTATTATTATTATTACTATGGCATCCTTCCGAGGAGCTTTAAAGTCAAAGCACATTATTTCTTTAAATAAGATATCTAGTATTTGTTTTTTTACAAGTTTTGACAGGCTTTAAACACATGGGAAACAGCACATTCATTCATGACACAGTAAGGTTGTTCTCTTGAAATTCAGTTTTTGACTGCTTCCTAAGAATTTTCGATCTGTGTAAAAAGAAACTTCAGATAAACTCAATTCCGGCCTAACTGGTACTGAGCATTTCCTGCACATGAGCAGAACGAGCCCAGCGCTGCTGTCACTGCTCGCTAGTAAGTCACATGCAGATGTGACACGTCTCGTTTAAGGTTAGTTAAAGTCAATAAATCTGCAGCTGACGGTGAGATGGTGATAGAGAGTAAACAGGATGTCTGCCACACACATATAATGATTGTACTGTAGTAAGTCAATGTCAGATAAGACTAACATAACTAATTAGTCAATGTTTATACTTTGTCATTCGGTTTTGAGCTGTTTTTTGCATGTAAAGGAATTGATGGTCTCGAGGACAGCAATTGGAGGGAATTTCCAACAGTGCAGTTATTACAAATGTATAATAAAATAATTTAATTATGAAAGGTTTCTTTTTATTAACTTTTAAATTATCGTGCATGTCATTTTTACAGTTCTTAACATCATGACAAATTTTTCAATCCACTTAATTTTTTGTTCTCAGGCAAAAAATAAAAACTAAATAAATAAAAATCATTTTTAAATTAGTTATATATAAATCAAATAAGTTATACAACCATGAATAAAAAAAAAAAAAAAATAAATAATAAAATACAGCAATAAATTGTGTTAAATTGTGCACGTAGTCATCTTGGCTAAATAGTGCCACAAGCATCAATGTTTGCAATATAACACAACCTCAAGTGCCTTAAATCTTAAAAAAAAAAAAAATGACAGTGCTATATTAAAATATTACCACAATTTTCATGAAAACTAGATCTAGCCCTGGCACATAAACTAAAGTTAATAGGGTCTCTATGGGTGTGGATGGTCAACAGGAGTTTTAGCATCATAGCTGTTATTATATTGTGCATTTTAGCATCACTGGAACTGACCAATCAGAAGGGAAAGAATGATAAAGTAGAAAACAGTCCAGGTAATCCAGTATCTGCAGTCAAAGAATGGTAAAAGGAAACAGCAGATGCCGTGATGTCCCACACAACGGAAAGCCGTAGCAAATGTCTAAATCCACTTATGAAATGGCCATCTCCAAATATCTCTCACCAATCCTCAAATCCCCTGTGTTCCCGTCACACTCATCCATGACTCTCTTCAGATACTACCTGTAGAAACAAACAAAAAACATGTTCAGATTCACCTAATACAGGTAGAGTCTTAATATCTCCATAATAATAAAACAGAGAGGACAGAAAGCAAAAGGTAATATTGAGTTCAAACAATAAAAACACTTTCATCATGCAGTATGTGTTTGCTGCGAATAAAAACCATTTCCTTTATGTTGTCAGTGCTATGCTTTCACCAGGTCACATACAGAAACAGTCAATTCAAACAAGATACATCTAGACAACAAAACTAGATTAGTTAAAACAGAGCTAATGGGATTGCCTGAAGATAATGACAACTTGAAAGGGTGTACAAGAGGACTTGATTTTATCCATATGAAATCAACTGGAAGGTCAAACGTCTCTATATGAAAGGTGGTTGAAGGGGTTAAAAATAAGAGGGCTTGGTGATGTCAGAAATTTTAATTTCAGATAAAGTGCTAGTTATTACATTTGTATGTAAGACTAAGATGAACATTAAAAAAATAATAATTAGTTGATCAGAAGTAGAGCTCAGATGCATGTGTGACTTTGAAATAAAATGGGATTCATTTCTCTGTCATCTCTGTATGTTGTATGTCTCCCTTAGTGTTGTCACGATGCTGGAATTTCTATACATTAAAATATCGATATTCGATTCCATTTTCGATACCACAGGGAAAACTGCCATATGCTGCCATTCAGATATTTTTATTATTATCATCTCATATATTTTTGGTTGCAATAGCTTACACAAAGCACAGGGATGTTTTACTTGAAACTAAACTAAATTTACCAAAAAAATAAATAAATAAATAAATTTAAAAGAAGGTAAACGGTCAGTAATAAAACAAGAACAAATAAACAAATAGTACAAATAAATAGATTGAAATAATGAGACAAATGAAATAATCATTGCTTTAAGTTTGTCAGGTGGGTCTAACAGTAGGCTAGTATTCAGGAAAGAAACACTACAGAAATGAAATCAAGTAATTAAATGTAAAAATAACACTGGATAGTCTTAACATCAAATCATCATTTCATCAGGATGGAGCTCCATGAACTGAACTGTGTGTGTCAGATAAGAGAGCAGTGGGTCCCCAGGACCATGTTTGAAAACAACTGCCCTATGGGGCGCACAGACATACAGGACACCCCCACAGGCCCTGGCATCACGAGCCAGGGCCTATATTACGGGAAATCTGTCTAGAACTGTTCTTACACTGTACAGCTGCAAATATACTACAAGTTCATACAGAATGTCATCAGATGACACATGACTGTTGATGAACAGAAGACATATGCTGATTTAATGACAGAGCTGCTGTCAGCGTGAAGACGGATCTGCCAGCTCAGCTGCTTTCTTGGGATCTGAAGGAAAGGTTTTTAGAACTGAACAGTCCGACTTTGTTCAAAATCTGAATCTCCAGCACAGATTTACAAAATGGCAAAAATCTAGAAAGCTGAATTTAAAAAAGGCGACTGCCCAAAACAACATCACTGTCTCATCAGCATTAGTGTTTCACTTGTGGGCCGGACCCCCGATGGCCACGATGCCGAATGTGATGTGAAGGTCTTCCACAATGCTGATGTCGTCACCATCTGAGAGGTGAGGTGACTTCACATTTGTTTACGGTAACAACCTGAGGTGGCAACTCCCAAACAAAAGCAACTACACCATGACATCACTGTTGTTTCTCGGTTGCACGGAGACAGAGAGATGAGTGCGGGTGGCGGGTCTGTCAGCGGCTTTCGTGGCGTTCTGCTGTGTGCGAGGAGTCACGTTCCACCTCTACCTGTCTGGGCCTCACGCCTGAAGCTCAAACCTGCCTGCCCGTCTGTCTGCCTGGGGCCAGGGCTTATCACTCCATCACATCATCCGTCTGTCTGCTGGCAGTCTGCCCCGTGTACACATACTTCACTCTACAGCTCACAGCGAGACCCTCAGCAATGCCTCTAACGCACTCATTATCAGTGTTGGGGAAAGTTACTTTTAAAAGTAATGCATTACGATATTGTGTTACTCCCTAAAAAAGTAACTAATTGTGTTACTTATGAAAAGCAATGCGTTACATTACTTCTGCGTTACTTTTTCTCACCTGGGCTGGGCTTGCTTACTTGTTTTTTAATAACAACAACAAAAAAGTTTTTTGGTCAATAGTAAGGCCCTTTCACACCTAAAGTGAAATGAATAAGCCTCAGGCTGAAGGAAATGCAAATTCACGCCTGTACAGTAGAGGGCGCAGCTCAAACAAACCTCTCAGCTGTGTTGCCATTCTGGATTAAAGAAGAATAGGATACAGGAGAAGGAAGTTCAAAATGTGGAATATTGAATGTTTTTGTGCAAGTGAGATGAGTAAATGCATGTTCACATTTAGTCTAGAACTACAATACCCATCATGTTCACACTTATTTAGATTTAATGTTGTAAACTGAAAAAGTAATGCGTTAGTTTAGTAGTTACTTGAAAAAGTAATCTGATTATGTAACTCATAGGGCTGGGTAAAAAAAAAAAAATATTGATTTCTCGATTTTAATTGATTCTCATTTTTACGAAACAATATCGATTCTTAAATCTTAAGAATCAATTAGTCTAGTCTGTTTTCAGTTGATGAATGAGCAGAATATGTAGCACCTTCCATCCAATAAATCGCAATAATCTTTGTGCTTTGTTACTTTTGATATGAAGCAAAGTCTCAGATTTCAAATGATGTCCATCTTATTATGAGATTCAGAAAATAAATACCGTTTTGGCACTGTTTAATGTGGCATGAGAGATCGTTGTAGCGCCTCAGTTAAAGAGAAGCGGAAGCATGAAGCGCTTTAATACCAGTTACAGCGCGAAATAAACATGAATGAACATATGAAGGTATGTTAAAAGATACAGTACAACTTACTGAAATCTGTATCATGTCTCGTGTAATAGCTCAATCAGTGTTTCATCCTCGGAAAGACAGCTTGTAAACAATGTCACGTAAAGTCACATCTACCTCAGAAAAACTATATTCAGCCATGTTCAGCTAGAAAAATGAACTCTAGAAAGCAACATTCTAGGGCTGTAACGATATGCGATATGAAACCGAAATCGCGATACGCAGGTCCACGAACCTGTATCGCGATGTGAGAAGCAGAATCGCGACACACCCCTTCCAACTCCCAGAGTTATCTTTCCTGTCCAGATCCAATGCTACCACATTTTTAAATTACTATAAGTATTAGGGGTGTAACGATTTATCGTAGATGGTGTGTCTCAATCAGCTCTCTAGTTCAGTAAGTGTTTCGGGCACACATTGAATCTTGCAAGCAGGTTTAAACGTTTCTCATGTCAGTCTCTTGCATGGTCGCGTGAGAAAAGTCGTGGCTTTCTTTCACCGCAGTGCACAGCAACAGCTGTGCTCACAGAAAAGCAAAAGACGCGTGCGATACTTTGCTTTAAGTTAGGGGCCGTTCACATATTGCGTCTTTTCCGCGTGCAAGTCAGTTATTATTTTCAAATGTAGCCGGGCGGCAGGCGCGCTCATAATGGGATCAACGTGGTCGCGACGCGCATGCAATTCTCAACTTCTCAGAATGCCGCAAGCGCACCGCAGGTCGTGTGACAAGAATCAACCGATCAGCTACGGCCTTTCCGTAACAAAACATCAAAAGCTCAGCCGAACAGCTGATCATAGCTGATCATAGCTGTTCATGGTGGTTTTTATATCTTATCTCCATCAATATATCTCGTAGTAAAATTAATGCAAGGGCTAGAAATCATTTATCCTTTGCAGAAACATCCTGATCCTCTTGGAGAGCTCAGTTCATGGTTGCATAGCAACGACCGACGCCACAGGAGCGCAAGCGCTTTGGAAAGAAGGAGAAGCGGTGCGGCCGCGCCTTCCACACGTTTTTAGACGCGATATGTGAACGGCCCCTATTCATAATTCTAAGTTCATGTTAAATTTAACATTTTTTTTCAGTGACAGACAGCCCTATTCAACTGTTAATTTGAATACAGAAGGTTTTTATTAAAATTGTATATTTATTTATTTTATTGAAATGTGATCTTGTATGTACAACAAGGAAAATTATTGAAATTTGTTCATGTTTTTTTAATAAATCTTGTTTGAATTTCAGTTTCATTTTGTTCAAAATATCGTGATACGTATCGTATCGTGAACTCTGTATCGAGATATGTACCGTATCGTGACCTGAGCGTATCGTTACACCCCTACAACATTCTGATAAATATAGCTATGCACCATTACACAGTCATTATAATTTTTAATGTTCTTCAATATTTAATGCATGTTTGAATAAATCAGTTATGACAGCCACGATTTAAATGTTTATGTTTCAAAAAAACGAATTGGAGTAGAAATATGATTATGTAATTCTAAATTTTATTTATAATAAAAACATAATTTTAAGCGTTTGTATATAAATAAGTTATTTTAACCTTCAATATTATTATAGTAGTACCAACTGACTCCCATGTGTAGTTTACAGCATTAGTTGAGAGATTTTTTTCCATGTACTGTATCTGATATACTATAGATCCAGAATAATCGATATCGAATCAAACCGAAATCGTAATCGAATCGAATCGTGAAAATTGTGTCAATACCCAGCCCTAGCACCTCAAGTTACTTGTAATGCGTTACTCCCAACACAGATTAATTAGACGCTTTGCACAAATAATGTGATCATTTTCAGTTGTTTTAGGTCTCTGTCCTTCTCTTGATCAGCATCTCGTAATCAAACTCTACATCAGGCCACACACACACACACACACTGCTGTCAGAGGTGGGCAATCACAGGCATTTCCATCTGATATCTCTGTGTCTTCACTGCACACTCACATTGACAGCTCATGTTACGTAAATCAATGAGAGTAATGCCAACACGGAAACCTCTAAGTTAAATGTACATGTAGAACTTAACCTTACTGACTGAAAACATGTCCGGGTCAGGTTTCACCTGAAGAAATGAAAATCGCTTACAAGAAAAGGAAGTCTGCTTCTAGGGCCATTAGGTTGTTTGGAATGGTTAGACTTAATTTTCACGAAAATTAAGCACAATTTAAATAGTCATGAAAATAATTTCTTCTTTTTCTTTTCTTTGTACATCAGATTTACCTGATTTGACCCGACACACAATTCTGAACGCTCAGTTCTTCATTTGGTGGCACATTTAATTCTACCGCATACACTATATTAAAATACTAGTCTGGACACGTACGGTTCCCGTTTAACTGACTCAAGGTAGTATCTTTGCCATTGCACAACAGCTCATGTTCACCATTTCCCACACATCTGTAGTATGAGTATTATATGCCGCATGGTTACAGTTATTTTCTTTAAAAGTAACCATACAGCTTGACAGTGTTACAACTTGAACAGTCACACATTTCCACTGCCAATATTTTGGTAAAATATGCAAATTGCTCTGAGATGTTTCGATTAAATAGTTCCTGAAGACTCTTGATAGGTTGTTTGAAGTTTCCTTCTGTGACCTGCGATTAGTTTTGACATGAGTCTCCCTCTCTTTTACATGCATTCCTGTGTTCCATACATTATAGTTCATGGTTTAAAAGAAAACAGCTCCTCTATAAACGGTCTACTAAAAATTGGTGCACATTAACACATCTACAATTTTAATAAAAATAAATAAATAAATAAAGAAAGAAAAGAAAAAGAGGCCAACATAAGGCACTATAACTCTTTTTAAAACAGACATACACACACACACACACACACACACACACAGATCCATCATGTAGGAAATTCACTCTTGAGGTTGTAACTCCCACAACATGGCAACTTTAGTTTGATGTTTGCCACATTGTCTTAATTAGTAGATTATACTCCAAACCTATAATACTCCAGTCCAAGACAGCAAAACCTGACCCACACACCCTCAAACAGTCAATTACAACTCTCACTCAGCTGCTGTACAATGAAAATAACATGAGTTAAAAAATTACTTCTAAATATATAAATAAAAGTAACAAAATCACAAAAACCACAGCTTCCCTGCCATTGCTAAACATCAACAAAATAAGAGGCATATGGATAAGGGCCCGCTCCACAAAGAGTATGATTTAATATAATTTCTGATGGTCTAATAGTTCAAAATAAAGAGATGCATAAACAAAAAGATGCAGTGCAATGAATGCTAGAGTAAAATCAAGCCGCTTCTTTCCACTGCTAGTTTACTGCTGCGTTTGTGACCGTCTTTCCAGTGAAACCAGTGCTTGGGCACATGGTCAGTTTGTTCATTTTAATAATAAGCAAACATGACATGAACATATGCTCAAACACATGTACATGTCAGGTACACAGTGTAAATCAGATGTGAGCTCCACACACACACACACACACACACACACACACACACACACACACCTGCTTCTCACAAACCACATTTACCCTCACAAACTACAATACCTGTTTCTGTAGATCAGTAAGTCTAATCACTCATAGCACCTAAGCAGATCATAAACATGTTATTAGTGGTTAGTTTGCTAAGGCAATTATTGATAACCGTGGCAATATATTGTACACAGCACAGCTTTATTTGATAGTTCACCCAAAAATGAAACTTCTGTCATCATTTACTCACCCTCAAGTTTTTACAAATACATTTCTTTCTTCTGCTGAACACTAAAGAAGATATTTTGTCGGTAACCAAACAGTAACTGGTCCCCATTGACTTCCATAGTATGGAAAAAAAAAATACTATGGAAGTCAATGAGGACTGTTACCAACATTTTTCAAAATATCCTCTTTTGTGTTCAGCAAAACAAAGAAACTTATACAGGTTTGGAACAACTTGAGAGTGAATAAATGATAACAGAAGTTAAATTTTTGGGTGAACTATCCCTTTAAGAACGTTTTTTTTTTTTCTCAAATTTAAAATAAATTTTGTTTAAAATTCAAACGCAAAAGTATATTAGAATATGTACTTCAAGAGACAAGAAATACATTTTGGATGAATGCAAAATGTTAATTTGGATAATATAAATATGTATATATTTACATTGAAAGTATACAAGAAATAAAAATAAATAGGAAGAAACTAACTAATCAAACGTATATCAACATAAATACTTTTAACATCTATATTAGCTATATATTTTTTGTATATTTAGAAATATATTTAAAAATATGTATGAATATATACAGGCCTGTTGGCGCCAATAGCCTAGTGGTTAGTGCGCCGACATATGGTGACCCGAGTTCGATTCCCGTTCGATTCCGCTCTCTACTGTCCTTTCCAAATAAAGGCACAAAAAGCCCATAAATATAACTTTAAAAAAAAAGAAAAAGAAAGAATATGGCCTAGCAGCCACTCAGAACACCTGATTAGCGGCGGCTTTTGCAGCACTTACATATGCACAAACAACTAGTGAAATAATCTAATAGCAGTTTTAATTCTGAAAATCAGCCATAAGCAACTGATCATTCAGATTTTGTGAGTAAACAGGATGTGATTTCCTGCATTATCAGATGGGGTTTTGTCCCAGAGCACTAGTTTAGAAAATGAATGGTTTGCATTTCGTCAGACTTAAAAGGGTCATGAAACCCCATGTTTCAGCAGCAGTCAGTTCTCACCACAGTTTTCAATAAGGCTACAAAAGTGGGTGTGGTTAAGTTGAGGAGTGGAGGGGGAAGAGGGGAGACCGTCAACAAAGCAACAGCTTCGATTCAGACCGTTTTATTTTGCTCTCATTGAGTTAAAAGCATCAAAGCTTCCCACAAATGCATGCTGCAAATTACCATTACACGCAACACAATAAACACATGGTTTTGAGAGAATATGCAATGAAAAACTCTTACAAAGCAAAAACCCATGACCCATTTGACCCATTACAGCATCTTATTCATAAAGTCCAGTGTTATTTTACAAAATTTCATTTTTATTTCAATCACATCTTTGTTCAATTGTATTTATTTGTGCGATTGCTAATTAGTTTATTTGTTCTTTTTTTAAAATCACTGAGTGTTTACTTGTTTTTAATAATGCTTGAAATTTACATTAGTCAGGCTAGTTGTTTTTGCTGTGGTATTTTTAAACCATATAGTCAAAAGTTTGTTTATGGTATTCAGCTACAATGAAATGTTTTGTAACAAGACTTTGAATAAATGTGAATATCGTTTTTTTTTTTTTTTTTTTTTTTCTAAGGCTGCACGATTAATTGGACGATTAGAAAAAAAACAAAAAAACATTGAAATCACGCTTAAACGATTTGGCTTAGTGCGATTATGAAATCGCAAAGCTGCGATTATTTTTTTTATGAACTATGGCTCCGAAACTATGGCTCTGAAAGCATTGTGAGTTTGAATCACTTATAATGCACATTTGAAAAAGCAACACACGTCAAACTTCTTTAAAGACATGAGAAGCATTTATTAACATCTTGTCCAACAAAAGACAACATTTAATAACATGTTTTTACTCACATGTTCAACTCACGTTCAACATGTTCAAACTCACTTCATAACGACAGTTGAGCATCCTTCTGTGAGATAATGTGGCTTCTTACATAGAATAAAGCAGTCTTGTGTTTATTAGTCATGTTTAATCAATCAAAACGTTTCAATCTTCTGTTTATTCAGCTACAGCGATAGTATGGGATTTCCTGGAATGACGCATGTTATCTACTTCTGCGGCAGGGCGTATTTGGAGTTTCTGCGCAAGAGTGCCCTCTGGCTTTCAGATGGAGAAGCATTTACTACTGATCACTAGGGCTGGGTAAAAAATATTGATTTCTCGATTTTAATAAATTCTCATTTTTACGAACCGATATGGATTCTTAAATCCCAAGAATCGTCTAGTCTGTTTTCAGTTGATGAATGAGCAGAACATGTAGCGCACTTCCCATCCAATAAATCGCAATAATCTGCTTAATAATGTGCTTTGTTACTTTTGATATGAAGCAAAGTCTCAGATTTCAAATGACGTCCATCTTATTATGAGATTCAAAAAATAAATACCATTTTGGCACTGTTTAAAGTGACGTAACAGATCTCTGTAGCGCCTCAGTTAAAGAGAAGCGGCAGCACGGAGCACATGTGAACATCCTCTCCGCTTTAATACCAGTTACAGCGTGAAATAAACATGACTGAAGGTATGTTAAAATATACAGTACAACTATCATGACTCGTGTAATAGCTCAATCAGTGTTTCAACCTCGGAAAGACGTCAATAAAACAGCTTGTAAACAATTTCACGTAACGTCACATTTACCTCAGAAAAACATATTCAATGACCATAAACTCGTTAGTCAGCTAGAAAAGTGTACTATAGAAAGCAACATTCTGATAAATATAGCTATGCACTGTTACATATTGATTATAATTTTTAATGTTTTTCAATATTTAATGCATGGTTTGAATAAATCAGTTATGACAGACACAATTTAAATTATTTATAATAAAAACAGAGTGTAATGTTGTAATGTTGTGTTTGTATATAAATAAGTTTATTTAAACTTCATTATTATTATAGTAGTACCAACTGACTTACATGTGTAGTTTACAGTATTAGTTGAGAGGTTTTTTCCTCTAGAAAATTTGCCATGTACTGTAACTGAAATACTACATCCAAAATAATCGATATCAAATTAAATTCATAATCGAATCGAACGCATGTGAATAGTAATCGAATCGAATCGTGAAAATTGTGTCAATACCGTACAGCTCTGACAAGCTGCGCACTGAAATAGTACATCCAAAATAACTGATATCGAATCAAATTCGGAATCGAATCGAAAGCATGTGAATAGTAATCGAATCGAATCGTGAAAATTGTGTCAATACAGCTCTGACAAGCTGCGCATAAAATAATAGCAGCCTTTGCCAAATCACGTGCAATAAAATTGCGATATATTGTGCAGCCCTATTTTTTACCTGATTGGAATCAAAATCAGGAATCGATAAGCAGAATCGGAATGGGAATTGTTAAAATTCCATGTTAAAATCTCAGGAAATTTAGTTTAGGGTTTCATGACCTTTTAATAAAAGTACATGACCAAATCATCTGGCATGACGTGGCTTTTTTTTTTTTTCCTCGGTACTCAACTGTAGTTCTTCAGTGTGTGTGTGTGTGTGTGTGTGTGTGTGTCTCAATGACCCAGTCCTGATCTGATCTTTGGTGGTGGTGGATGTTCTAAATCATCATCTCTCCTGCAGGCCGGTTAAACTCGACATGCTGCTGGAAGTGTGCTAATCACACACAGGCACTGGAAACAAAACCACAGACCTACGGGCGACTTCATTAAACTCACTCTGATCAACAACCAATAAAGAGTCTCAGTCAGAGCCTGTGGCTGAACGTGATAACATCAGTTTGATCCAAATCAACTAGAATTTAGAACTCAAAGTTACTACTTAGAAGTTTTACTATCATTATTAAGTGTATGCATTGTTAGAAACAAAGTAGTGCGCACAACTGATACAGATAGTCAAGACACCGAGAGTTCCTAAAATATTCTACTGATTAAGTGTGATTTCAATTCAAAGAGTCAGGTTATGTAATGACCAGAGTGTTCATTCGAGCAGTACACAGGCTTTTTATGTTGATCCAACAGCGTTGGAAAAGCAAGGTGACTAGAATAAGTGGAATGACAGTAAGGTCAGAGGGTCATGGGTCGGTCAGAGGCTCTCTCAGCCCCTGTGAGGTTTGAACACAGTGTGACCCTCAGCAGGTGATAGTGAGAGCAAGATATCTGAGCGCGGTCTCTCTGATAAGACCCCTGTCAATGACAGACAGCCGGAAAGGAAGAGTGAGCCAGATCCCCTCTGTCACCCCTGCCCACCTCTCTGTTACCAACCTCAGGTGAAAGAACCGGAGAGGTGCTGTCACCACATGAGGTCACCAACAATACCTAGAAACTAAGAGTTCCCGCTCAGCAGAAAGGTACAGTTTGTGCTATGTTGTGAATACAGTCACTGCTAAAGGGCATTTTAGATACCTTTTGTCTATTATAAAATGGTTATTACATGGTAATGATTAAATACTGTATAAAGGACATAATTTTTTTATGAAACAAATTGATTAAATGTCATCTTTCTGCTATAAGATCTTCTCTCTGACATGGAAACTAAGGTTAGTTGGATTATATGGGTGAGCTCAATTATATACACAGTAGCTTTGGTAAACAGGTCATGGTTTCCTGTTGGCAGGAATACTGTATTGACCGATCAGCATCCAGGGCCACAACTATATGCTATATAAAATGCATTATAACAACAACAAAACTCAATAAACCTGAAGAAAATGACAAAACATCATTAAGACCAGCATCTACACACACTCTCATCACGTCCACACAGAGCCCGTCTGTGGTCTTATATTGTTGTAACCTGTAACAAAATATTTTTCCAATTTTTATTTCTGAGTTATACTACTACTTTGGCCACACAGTTTGTTCTGGTCCAAAAAAAAAAAAAAAAAAAAAAAACCTAAGCCAGTACAGACTTCTCATCTGGACTGTGTTTCCTGTTGGCTGGATGTCATACACCCCGCTGGTAATCTCTTCGTTTGCTTCTATCGTTTTCAGATGACTGTATGCTTGAACACAAACATTAAACAACATAGAAGCAAGACAGCAATCTTTCAGACTGACAGACTACAGGAGAAGAAGACAAGAGGAGATGCCAAGTTCAACCAAGATTGCTAGAAGTCCACAGAGAGACATGATCCCCTATCAGACATGGATGAATATTTCAGGTCAACAGTTTTCCCAAAGCCACTGCTTTCATTTTCATCAATCATCGACATTCAGCCATTAAAGGGTTAGTTGAACCTTTGCCATACTCTCAAATCCCACTCACTCAACTCAAAACATTCCTATACATAGTCTCCCAATTAGGTTGGGGGTCTTGATTATTTGAACATATTCATAGATGTTGGACTTGCAGCAGAAATAAACATGAACGAAAATAAAAAAAAAAATGTAACATTATACCTCAGAAAAGCCATTCGTTGACCATAAACTTATAGTCAGCAAGAAAAATAACAAAACTTAATTATGTAAGTAAGCATAAGTAACGTTATTATTATATAATTTACTTAAACTAGGGTGCTCGTCTGTGTGTAATCAAGCGCATCGTTTCTATTTTATTCTGGAGATTGAACTCGCACTCTGCTGCCACACTGGAGCGCACTCACCACCTACTGGACAGGGGTGGGAATTACAACAAGCTTACATACAAACTACATAATCTGTCAAAATGATGGACGGGCTACAGATTTTTTCCGTCACTGCTAAAAAAATTCCATCAAAGACGGAAAATTTTTGGTTAACGCAATCTCTGAGATATATAAATATATATTATATATGATGTCACACTACCGCCGGTGACACTCCACGACCGCGGAGTGGCGCGGTTGTCATGCCTACCGTCACAGCCCTAGATAACGTTAATAATGAACATATTGGCCGATACCAATATGGTGGCCAATAAATCGTGCATCCCTACACTTTATGATACTTTCATTTAGTTTTTTGTCCTTTTTGGAGCTTGACAGCTTGAATCATCATTCACTTTCATTTGGCAAAGAGCAGCTTGAACATATTGTTGAATTTCTCCTTGTTAAATAGAAAAGAGTTTGGAACATGAGAGCAAAGCAAGAAAATAACAGAATTTTTATTGTTGGGTGAACTATTGCTTTAATAAAAGGTGCAGCAGAGGTATTGGAATCAAACTGCAAAAGATTATATTATAAGTTGGTCACAACCATTTTCTTCACATAGATGATAAAAACAAAGGCACCTCGCAGGTCTTCACTGGACGCAAAAGCCATGCCATGCTGTTTTACTGGGATTAGAAACAGCTTCTTCCATGGTGGGCTCCAATCTCACAAAACGTGAGCACATGGTTCCCATTGTGGTTTAAAGCAGACCAGGAGGGTTACGCTGCTGTTTCTGGCCTCATGGTGTGAAGCGAATGCCTTCAGGTCCAGGGGAATACTGCTGATCCGAGTTCTCTGGGCCGATGGCGCTGAGGTCCAGGGGAATGAGGTCAAGAGGGACAGCATAGCTGCTCTGAGGTAGCAGACGTGCTCCTGTGTTGATGGACTGGCCCGACTCTGAGCTCACACAAACAGTCGGTAGGTGAGGGGATATGAAACGGTGTTGAAATGTAGCGGATTTGGGTTTTCAGTGCCCACCTGACATTGCTGAGACACCAGAGAAGGGAATAACTTTGAAGAGGGTATTATGGAAATGAGAGAGAAAGCAGAAGAGAGAAAGTTAAAGATGACAGCAGGACTGTTAAAAGAGAGCGGAATGGTGGGAAATGAGAACACTGAAGGCAGGGCAAGTGTGTGTAAACACTTGTAAACGGTTGGCTGTTTTCTTTGACAATCACACACACAACAGCACAGCAGGTAAAGAGGTTTAGTCACTCAGGCAGATGGTTCAGAGTTCTTCAGGACTGATTCTTGTGTTCTCATGACAAAGAAGGCAAAATGTTTGACTGCCCGTGTCATATGGTAGCAACAATTACAGGGAAGTTTTTACAAGTTCACAGAATGGGGTCTCCTATAAGGATGTGCACCATGAAGCATATCTAGACCCCTTCAATAAACCAATTAAATTCCCCCAGAACCCCAACAAGACTAACTAACTAGCTGTGTGATGCATTCAGTATCTAAGCAAGAAATTATCTGACATAAAATAAAAAGTGCATTCTCAGAGAAGCACTTGTTGTTTGAGGACAGTTGCTAAGGAAAGCTCCATTATAATTACTGGTCATACATAAGGTTAAACCTTGACCCCAAGTATTAGTCTAAACTTCAATGCACAACTCATCGTTCGAGCTACAAACATGAACGCCACAATGATACGGCTTGTTGACGAGAACCATACTAATGCATTTTTCACCTGGCATTTGATAATGGGTAAAAGCATTCCATAGACTTAAATTAAAGAAGGGACCAGAGCCATATAAACAGAGGTCCCTTTGGACCACCCAGAACACCATAGTGACACTCAGCCACTCTGAACACTTTAATAACTGCATAGTAATGTCACGGCAACCACATACAACAACCTAGTATTATAGAGGCGAGTTTAGCAAGGGCAAGCACTACTCACATTTTCTTTACGAAATGCCAAAATCTAGTTACCGTTTTTAGCGTGATAGACTAGGAGCCAAACCAGCCCAAAATTAAGTCTTCTGGAAGTTTAAGTGTGTTGGTCCCAAGTGTGTTTAGTATGAAAGAAAGAGGCAATGTCATGGTGGAAGATGAACAATACAATCTCTGGACCTCTCTCATGGACCTTTCTTTCTCTTCTGGTGGAGACGTCTTAATTGACAGTTTGGGCTTAAAGGTCAAGCAGGAGGCAGCCTCATTCTGACCTTGTGTTTCCAGAGGTCAAATAGGTCAACTGACCCCCACCAGCACTCAGTTACATCTATAGACCATTTCCGTTCATTTGCCCTAACTCATTCTCTTCTTTTCCACCATGTGTGATGTCATGTTTTCCTCATATGCTTAGATAGGAGAGAGGAGGAGGCAATGGCTTTAATTAAATGCCTCCTGAAGGGCTTTTGCTATTTTCCATTCAAGAAGCGCTTACATAAAACTTGAGTCATTAAGTCCCAACACTCTTCCAACCACTGAACCGTGTGCTGAGAGGCTGGCCGAGCACCAGAAGCACCTCACAAGTGTCTTCTACAGTCCTGTTAGCAATGCTGGATCAGCATTCATCTTTTGATACTGATGATGAGTGTGTTCCCATCTTCAAACAAAACTCATAGTTTCGCCATCAATGGTGCTTCTTCCAACAAGAGTCACTAGAAAGAGATGATTTAAATTTATTCCCAGCAAAGACTTAATCTGACCGACTGTCACCCATAAACAAGTGATTCAAAGGTCTGGTCTAGGTGGTACGAGATCACCCCAGGCCAACAAGCAACTACATCAGGGTCTGCTTCCAATTTGCCCTGTTTATCATTGCGACTAGAGTCAGCCACTCTTATTCCTCCTCAGAAAAATAAACCTTGGCCACACTTAGAGCATTGGGCTCCAAAACACTTAGCTTTCATAAACACTATTTGGCTTTTTTCAGTTCTTGTCTCCATGTCTGAGGACAGATAGTAAAACCATGAAGTAGATATTATGAATAAACACTTAGGGGCGAATTCTAAACATTTAGCGACTCTAGCACACTGTGCTTCATCACTGTATTATTTACAGACCACTCACAGTCCAATTTAACCGGGCACTTTGTAAAGTCATTAGCATATATATATATGGAAGTTTGGAAATGGAAGTTTGTGTACATTTTCCAGTGATTATGAAGAACAGAGAACATTTTAAGAGCATTTCCAGTAGGGATGCCCCCTAATATTTGACTCGGTTAGTCACAGAAAAAAAAAAAAAAAGTATTGCTGCACTTGCTGCATGACATGGAGGCGCCTGCGCAATCACTTGAATTTGTACAGATAACAACAGAAATAACCTAAAATTGTTCATCTTTTTTGGTCATACAGATAAGATGAATACATCATTCGAAACTGTAAAGCATCTGCCGTTTCGGTCTCTGTGAACTTGAGCGCATTGAAAAAATAAACCAAAACTCAATGTATGCTTGCCTCACAGACATAGAAGCTTGAAATGCCAACCAATTCAAGTGTAAAAAAAAAATATTCTCAGATTATGTATGTGAAATGTGAAGATAGGCGTGTCCACTACTGTGGAGATGACGAGTCAGCATTGTAGACTTAATCTCTGAAGCTGAAAACATTATCAATCATTTTTTTAAATGTTCAGACAGTTTTTTTATTTTTTTTTAACAACATGTTCATAATCATTACTATTGCTGGTACGCTGTAGCAAGCTTTATGTGTGCCCTTGAGAGCTGATCAGGCTATGTATTATATATAGGCCATTAAAGGCTCATTATTATGATTTATACTGTATGTTATTAATATTCGACTAAATCACTTAAATGAATGACTACTAGTCAACTAGAAAAATCTTTAGTCGAGGGCAGCCCTAATTTCCAGACACAACCTGCTGCATTTTACCTAACATAGCAGGAACTACACTGTGCAACTTCTGCTCAGCACTAATTTTGTGGACACATTTGGTAAATCCAGCATGTACAAACAAACCACGCTATCGGCAGGTGCAAGTGATGGTTACTGACTGTTTGGGCCTCTTCGCCATGGGGTTTATCAATGGAAGATGAAGTGTCCCAATGATCAAGTAATTAAAAAGTTGCATCTTCACAAAGCAAACCAGATCAAAAAAGACTTCTGCCCACAACGTGATTTCTATAGAAAGACCGACACAGCAACATTCTTCTGAGACTTTGCACATTGGGTGTCCCTATGTCGAGCAAAAATGCTTGAACTGACAACAGGCTTAAGTGATGTCTCAAACAGCTGAGGGGGTCTGGATATGTGCGAGTGGGCAAGCCAAGTGTCAGCTAAAGCTAATCCAGCCTTTCTCTTCTCCTAGGTTTTCCTAGGGTGTGTAAAAGCTGAGGCTGACACTTTTTCCTCTGGTTGCCCTTACGGCCGTCTTTGAGGGGGCACAATACCCGACAAGCTGAGCTTTGAACGCAACTCAGTCCTGTGGAAGTCTAGGTGCAGACAAAGGCCACGTGTGGAGAGGCCGAGAGACTGGAGCCATCAGCCATGAGGAGTTGTTTTAATGCAAGCTGACTGTCTGTACCTCCTCCTCGTCCTATCTGCCCTTCTTAATCCTCAACTTCATGAAAGCCCCACACGCCAGAGCCGACTGCCAAAACCTCAGCGAACCTTTGTAGGGAACAAAAAAAGAAAAGTTGACGAGGTCGCAGCAGGCCTGGACCACCTGCTCAGAGAACTCAATTGCACTCGGCAACAGTGAAAGAAAGTAAGTCGCAGTCGCTCTTATGATCCTGCCGTACAAAGGAACAAATTGCGTTCCTCGGGCCTATCCTCCACGGGTCAGGAATCAGGGTGAGAGCCTGTGATTGGCCCTCTCAGGAAGTGTATTTGTTTGGCGAGCATGTTTTTAGCCGGAGTTCCATTCATATCTCCTTTCATCTCCTGCTTTTCTATTCTTCTGGTGTGCATTTGTTGAGGCACTTCTCCCGAAATTGAATGTTATTATTCCAAACAGTCCCGATGGCACTGTCTTATCTTTTATTTATTGTTGAGTGGCAGAGGCCGGCGAGTGGACGAGAGCATCTGCTGTCCTTCTGTAGCCTAGATTAAAGGGACGGATGGAGTCAGAGAGCGACATAGTGCTTCATCATCACCGTCATCATCATCATGATCTTAATTGCATGGCTGAAGTTCTGATCGCTGCTAGCTTTAATCTACAGCCTCATATAAACAATGGCCAATAGAAGATCTCCTGGAAGACACATATGAACCCATTAGTGAGGGGTCCGTTGACGGTGAACACAGATCAATGTTGGATGAATGTTGAGTTGGGTACAGTGTAAAATGTGTTACATGATGTTAAACCTCATCCATGAAGCATGCATGAGTAATGAGAGTCTGACTTTAGAACGCTATATTCATCATGTGTCAGACTTACAGTGCAGATAGTTGGAAGGTACAGTACAGTCCAAAAGTTTGGAACCACTAAGATTTTTAATGTTTTTAAAAGAAGTTTCGTCTGCTCACCAAGGCTACATTTATTTAATTAAAAATACAGTAAAAACAGTAATATTGTGAAATATTATTACAATTTAAAATAACTGTTTTCTATTTAAATATATTTGACAAAGTAATTTATTCCTGTGATGCAAAGCTGAATTTTCAGCATCATTACTCCAGTCTTCAGTGTCACATGATCCTTCAGAAATCATTCTAATATGCTGATCTGCTGCTCAAGAAACATTTAATGTGTACAATTGTACAAAATATTTGTGTACAATATTTTTTTTCAGGATTATTTGATGAATAGAAAGTTCAAAAGAACAGTGTTTATCTGAAATCTAATCTTTTGTAACATTATAAATGTCTTTACTGCCACTTTTGATTGATTTAATGCATCCTTGCTGAATAAAAGTATTCATTTCTTTAATTTCTTTTCAAAAAAATAAAAATAAAAATTCTTACTGACCCCAAACTTTTGAACGGTAGTGTATAATGCTACAGAAGTTTTGTATTTCAGATAAATGCTGTTCTTTTGAACTTTCTATTCATCAAGGAATCCTGAAAAAAAAGTACACAACTGTTTTCAACATTGAAAATAATCATAAATGTTTATTGAGCAGCAAATCAGCATATTAGAATGATTTCTGAAGGATCATGTGACACTGAAGACCGGAGTAACGATGCTGAAAATTCAGCTTTGCATCACAGGAATAAATTACTTTGTCAAATATATTTAAATAGTACACAGTTATTTTAAATTGTAATAATATTTCACAATATTACTGTTTTTTACTGTATTTTTAATTAAATAAATGTAGCCTTGGTGAGCAGACAAAACTTCTTTTAAAAACATCTTAGTGGTTCCAAACTTTTGGACTGTACTGTATTTCAGAGGTGACATGAAGGTGTAACTGTATGGAGGTTAAACAGAACTGGACAATGACGCATGGGCCTAGGGGTTTACAGTCACACCAGCATGGAGGACCACCCAACATGTGGCACACAATAGCCATACGGCAACCTCCAAGACACAAACACATCTGCTCCACACACACAAAATTCTAAAAATCAGTACATCTCCTGTGTAAAACATTTACACAAGTCCACCAAAGACTATTGAATATACTACTAATTCCTGATCTCATCTCTTAAAAGGTTAGTTCACCCAAAAATGAAAATTATGTCATTTATTATTCACCCTCATGTCGTTCCACATCCGTAAGACCTTCGTTGATCTTCGGAACACAAATTAAGATATTTTTGATCAAATCTGATGGTTCAGAGAGGCCTCCATAGACAGCAATAACACTCCCTTTTTCAATGCCCAGAAAGCTACTAAAGACATATTTAAAACCGTTCATGTGACTACAGTTTTTCAACCTTAATATTATAAAGCGACGAGAATACTTTTTGTGCGCCACAAATAACAAAATAGCGACTTTATTCAACAATATCTAGTGATGCGCGATTTCAAAACACTGCCTGATTCGTTAAGCCTATGAGACCTATGATTCGTAAAGATTCAAAGCTTCATGAAGCAGTGTTTTGAAATCATCCTTCACTGGATATTGTGGAATAAAATTTTGTTATTTTTGGCGCACAAAAAGTATTCTCGTCGCTTTATAATATTAAGGTTGAAACACTGTAGTAACATATTATTGCTGTCTATGGAGGCCTCACTGAGCCATATCTTAATTTGTGTTCTGAAGATCAATGAAGGTCTCATGGGTGTGGAACGACATGAGGGTGAGTAATTAATGAAATAATTTTCATTTATGGGTGAACTAACCCTTTAAGGCCAGTCAGAAAAGAACCAAAGCCATGGTCCCTTTTCTCTTAAAGCTTAAAGGGTTAGTTCACCTTTTTATTATGTCCTTATTATGACTTCATTGAAAGTCCATTCTACCAAAACGTTGATAATTCAAAAAATTCTTAAACAGAATTTACCTGTTTACACCTGGTCACTTCATGCGTTTTTATAGCTATCGGATTTATCAAAACGATTGCATTTACACTTGGTCACATAAATGTGTCTCCACATCTTCAATTCCTGCGCTATATACAGATTTATTGGAGTTCCCATCACCGAAAGCAACAAATATGAGCTGCATTTTATTGATCACAAGCTAATTTCAAAATCAAAGACCGCAATAGGAGAGAGCTCGGCAACAGCACTGGTAAGACAATTTAGTTGCGTCCCAGACCACCTCCTGAAGTGGTTTGAGCGATCGGATTTAAATCCGTCTCTAATGCGTTTCGGAGGGCATTTACACCTGGTCTTTTCACGATTTGAGAAAATGCATGAAGTGACCAGGTGTAAACAGACCCATAGTAAAAGTAATCCATATGAATAAAGCGGTTTAATCCAAGTTTTCTGAAAAGACAATCACTTCATATGATGAACAGATTTATTTTATGCTTATATTCACAAACACGCAATCATCAACACACATACATAGAGCTCATCAAGCATGGTAAACAACTGCTCAAATGTATTTGCTTTAAAGGCATGTCCTAACTGACAACAAACCAGGCAAGCTGAGACTGAGAGAGGTGGGAACTGTACTCTGGACAGAAGACGGGTGTCTCGCGTCCAGCGTGTGTCATTCAGGGATTTGGGGAGTAACTCACAGCTCAAGCCAGAGTCTATTTCTAGAAGATTTCCTAAAATAATGTCCTGAGCTCCCAATCTGGCAGAAGAGAGCAAAACTTCCTTCTGCAGCCAAAAGCATGAACTCAGCGGTGCCATCACGTCACTGCTGACGAAACACTGATCTCGTAAAGAAAGTCAGCGGACCTCCAGCGAGAACCGCTGAAACTGCTTCAGCCTTTAACACGGGCCAGAACTGAGTCATTCAATCAGCAAACCTGATCTCACACTAACGCAAGACAGCAAATCCACCAAGGACAAGAGGTTTTTATTAGAACAAGATTTCAACGCTTTTTTAATCATTTAGTCATCTTTATGTTGTTCCAAATCTATATGACTTTCTTTTTTTCTATGGAATACAAAATAAGTAGATATGTCCATGCTGGTCTTTTACTGAAACATAAAGTGACCAAAGGCTGCCAATCTCTAAAACCACCATAAAAGTATCATTAAAGTAGTCCATAAGACTCATGCATGGTGTTCAACTTCTTCTGAAGTCAAAAGATAACTTTGTGTGAGGAACAGACAAAAAAATTAAGACTTTATGATTCCACAAACTCACACTGAAAGAACAAGTGGTGTTTGTTATCAATGACAAGAATCTGTGATGAAGTGTCAT
Source organism: Megalobrama amblycephala (assembly GCF_018812025.1). Lineage (NCBI taxonomy): Eukaryota > Metazoa > Chordata > Actinopteri > Cypriniformes > Xenocyprididae > Megalobrama > Megalobrama amblycephala. The sequence continues at coordinate 25,082,915 of NC_063044.1, forward strand.
GTTTCACTATATGAGCATGCAAATCATATTTGTTTCCTTTATGGAAAATTTTGACTTGCAGCAACAAAGGATGAGAAAAAAAAAAAAAAAGGTTGAGTGCCAGGTTTAATGCGAGTTGATGTTGTTCCTCACGTCTCATTCAGTAAGTCATCATCTGAGCTCAAACACTTTGGCACAACACTACCCACTGCAACACAAACACTCTCACTCACACACACACACACACACACACACACACAGTTTCACATGTGATTTTTTTTATTTCAACATCACAACATTTTACATCACAAGTATGCACATATTTTAAGTAAGTTGCCTTACTCCATGCGGTGAAAAACTGTAACTGATATAATTAGACTATTCATGTATTTTAACAGTAAAATACTGTACAGACAGTTTTTGGAAGTGAAAAAGAACAAGTCATCCCATACTTTACAGAGGAAAAAATGTAAATTAACATTCCCAGAATTCTCTGACACTTTTTTTTTCCTCCAGTTATGTACATTAGGGGTTTATGTTAAATCTTGTTGTTGAAATAATATTTATTGCATTATTTACCATGTTTTGTATGTATTTTTGTATTTGTGTGCACCTTCTATATATTAGTTTATACCTCATCTTGTGGAAAGGCTGAACTTTGATTCATCGTGTCTTTCTCTTTAACACCTGTGTTTTTTATGGTGGTTATCAGTATTCATGTTAATGAAAGATTTTTTTTTTTTTTTTTAAACTGTAAAATCAAGTTCAGCCTGTAAAACTTAAAATGTTGCAACCATGTTTTGGCAACACAGCTGCCATTTGTTACCATAAATTTCAAAGAATTATTATTATTAATGTACAGTGCTGTACAGTGTTCACTGAGAGACAGACAGTGAAGACAATCTTTTTTCACTTACTACCATTTTTAAAGCTGAAGTGTATCATTTTTTGGGATAAACTACTTTCTCCTGTCTCAGTTGAATGTGCAAAGTCATCTTGTAGGTGGACTTCCTAAAGACTGTAAAAAAACTACCGGTATATTCCAATCACCTGACAGTGTCAGATTCTTAAATACAGGCCTGTTCACTCCAACACGAATGTTTGGTCTAAAAATTTGGTGTGATAAACATTTTAATTTTTCATGCATCTGTTCAGTCTAATACGAACGTTCACATGTCCTAAATGCAACAGTTTTTTTTTTTTTTTTTTTTTTATGGTGACGTGATTCTAATCTCTTTTTGCACTGTGACACAAGCTTTGTGGTTTCAGAAGAGAAAGGAAAGGAAGCGGCTCTTTTGTCTGTTTGTGAATATAAAAATCTGAACGACCACATGTAAATACTGTCTGACTTCCTCAGTTTTGCCCTTGTGGTACTGCTGTTTCATAAGTGCCACCTACTGTCAGAAAATTAATTTGCATTTTTGTATTCGGCCAGTCTGAAGGACATTTATTTATTTATTTTTTTTCATAATGGTCTGAATAGACAAATCACATGTGAAAAATCACACTGAACATTCATGTTAGTGTGAACAGGCCTTAAGATTCCAAAATCAGAACGATCTATATCCAGTGCAAAGATCACTGCGACAGGCGTAGGGAAAACTTGAACATCAATACTAACTTTACAGGAAATGGAAAGGAAAATTTACCCACAAGTGAAATGAAGGTAGGGCTTCAATATTTTTATGACGTTAAATTACATTCAGGCACGAGTCGTACACAGTTGTTTGCGACAGTTACAATGCTGGTGTCATGATTATAGGTTAAAAAAAGATAAGTAATTTAACTTCATAAAAATATTGAAGCCCTACCTTCATTTCACCTTGTTTATTTTAAGCAGAACTGAAATGATGCAATGGCAGTGGTGCCTCCAGGAAATTTTAATGACGTGGTCAGGGGGGGTTGCGATTCTCACGCGCATTTCGTCAGTAAAGCCAGTTCCCTGATTACCTCTAAATCGCCATCACCTGCTTTCAAATGGAGTGCCTTTTAATAGACAAAGCCGTAGTTCACGGAGAAGCCACGCAAAATCGCGTTCAGTATCGAAGATGAATCGACTTCGATAATGAACTCGATTTTGCGTGGCTTATCAGTGAACTACGGCTCTGTCTATTAAAAGGCGCTCCATTTTAAAGCAGGTGATGGCGATTTAGAGGTAATCAGGGAACCGGCTTTACTGACGAAATGCGCGTGAGAATCGCATGCGATATATCGCCCAGCCCTACTACTTATTAGTACTTATTAGGCATATATTAATGCCTTATTCTGCATCCCTTAACCCTACCCCATACGTAAACTTAACAACTACCTAACTAACTATTAATAAGCAGTAATTAGGAGTTTATTGAGGCAAACGCTGTAGTTAATAGTGAGAATGGGACCCTAATGTAAAGTGTGACCCAAATCTGCATCTCTTTTACAAGGGAACAAAACATGGTGAAATGTATACATGCTTACTTGTAAGATTTTTGTCCATTTCAAGTTCAAAGCAATCCTCACACAAACACTGCAGTACGAGTAAATAAAGGAATGTTTGTTGCTTTTGAATTGTGATGTAAAATAATTAAGTCCAGATTTGATAATATGTGTACAACTTAAAATAGTATACTATGTTAAGCATAAACAATTACCATGGGCTCTGCAAATGAAGGGTGGGGGGCAGAGCTTTCTTAGTGGTGGCCCATATCTTTTTTTTTGCTGTTGTTTTATTAGACAAACATTAACGTAATTTGGAATTACTATTAGTAATTTCTCTGTTTTAATATTTGAGAGACGTTTCTTGTTTTATCAGTTTTCATAACGTAGAGAGTGAGTTAATTTATATCATAAATAGGGGTTCAGTTCTTCTGTATGTGCTTCATTAAATTTAGAGCTGTTTTACTCAAGATGCCTTCAAATAACATACCAAAGATGAGCATGGTGACCGGTGTCACATATGCAGATTGATATTTAAATGTTTCAACTTTAAATTTTTTCTGAAAAAACAAAAAACAAAAAAACACTGACAATAAAAACAACTAACTAGGTTAGTTGATTATCTTAAAAGTACATAGATATCGTCATCAGTTCGTTCTGCTGTTAACACTTTCTCCGACACGCGGATGTGATGAGACCCGTTTCCCGGTTTGGTCAGATGACGTTCAACATATATCCCCCATAGCCTATTAATAAATCAGGAAACTAGATGAAATCAAATAAACCATGCGTATGAGTTGACATTATATTGATTTGTGCTAAAGTGCAATAATTGTGCAGAAATGTAAAAATAAATTTCTCAAATGACAACATGATTATGTTATATATCCTAATTTATTGTTAATGTAATTCATTTTCCAGGAGCTCATTGCTTCTACCTTCAGTTAAACTGCTAACAGTGATTGTAATTACCTAAAGTATATTATTTGCTAACTACATTCTTTAAATTGTAATATTGACATCCATTTTCTGTAAAGCTGCTTTGAAATGATATGTATCGTGAAAAGCGCTATACAAATACATTTGAATTGAATTGAATTGATTATCAGTTTAATGCAGCATGATGGAAATGTGATGAAAAAAAGTTTTCACTAAATGAAGGTTGACTAAATATGATAAAATCTAAAAAGTACATTTGACATTTGACTAAGTCTAAATAAATAACATGTGCAATTCTGGACGTAATACACTGCAAACAGAAATTAGTCATTGCTTCTCAGAGATCTGGATAGGAACTCATCAAATTCTTCCAGAAAAGTTGATCTGAGCTGCTACCCACATTCATTTTATAGTGCTACACTCTTACTGTCTGTCAGCAATACCCTCATTTCCATCCATTTAACTTTGTCCTTTTGATTTTTTTTTTTTTAGATGAATCTACAAAGTTGATGCTTAAATGAATCATAACTGAGAAGTCATTCCTGAGTGATGAGAGAGCGATCTGTTATCAAAAACTCATCTGCACGTAACTCCGTCTCCGGCTGTACGTCAGGTGCTTATGAAGGCGCCATGACTGCCTGTGGACACAATCGCTGCTTGACAACAATTAGTCATGTTGAGTGACGTGGAAATGTTTTCTGGGAAACTGACTGGAGTGAACCGAGCTGCCAAAGAGTGTTTAAAACCTGGCTGAACATTCAGGTGTGGCAAGTTAATATAACATACTTGCTATTTGATACGGATGAGAATGTTGAACGTGTTCACCGTCTGTAATTTCAAGCGTCTGTACTGATGTGTACATAACTTGCTTGAATTGAATCTGCACCATATCATTGGGTGTTTTGTGTGTATGTACACATGGCTTGTTAAAGAAGAGGATACTCATCTACTCGCTCAGTTTAAGACAGACTTTAATGTTTGCTGTCACATTCTGTACTTTTGTGTCCTGCCTTCGGAGAGTTTGAATAGTGACGTGGTACAACAGTAAAAACAGGACAGGGTACACTTGTGTTTACTCTAGTACAAGAATGAACTAAAACAGAAGAGCAGATCTCTAGACTGCCGCCGGCAGCTGTGGAATCGCGTTCCCATTGAAGGATGGTTGTAATTTACACAGGGGTTTTGCTCGGCTATACGATGTCAAATACTTACAAATACAATGACACATAATCACTGCTTTACACTACTGATAGAGTACTCAAACAAAACATTCAAGCCACATACTGACTGTGTTAAAAATTATAAATAAACTAAAACAAACTTAAATTAATGGCATATACAAAAAAAAAAAAAAAATGCTCTCCAAAGAAAATATGAAGCTTACAAACTTAAATGTTTTAGACCTTGGGACTGTATTCAGTTTTTGTCCTGTATTATGTAATGCTCTTTATGCATATTTCTGCTAAAATCTCTGTGCTTTGCAAGCTTCTGGTATTCGCGCATAGCACACTGTGCTTACACTTCTTGCTTATTTTAAAGGGTTAGTTCACCTAAAAATGAAAATTCTGTCATTAATTAATCACCCTCATGTCATTCCACACCCGTAAGACCTTCGTTCATCTTCGGAACACAAATTAAGATATTTTTGATGAAATCCAAGGGTATCTGATTCACACATAGGCAGCAACTTCATTGCACCTTTTGATGTCCAGAAAGGTAGTTAAAAACACGGTTAAAATAAACAACGTGACTACAGTGGTTCATACGTATTGAACTCAGTGCAGGCTTCCTTGTTTACGTCCGACTCAATATTGGCCGAGGATGAACACGTGAGCACCATGCATGAGTCGCATGCATGTGATGCTAACGCAAGAGCCAGCCAATAATGAACCGGCATTCGGAAGTCAAACAAGGAAGTCTGCACTGAGTTCACTACGGTTAAAATTGTTGAATAAAGAGGTTATTTTTGTTTTGTTTTTGCGCACAAAAAGTATTCTTGTTGCTTCATAACATTACGGTTAAACCACTGTAGTCACATTGTACATTTTAACCATGTTTTTACAACTTTTCTGGACCTCAAATGGTGCAATGATGTTGTGTGGTTCAGATACCCTCGGATTTTATCAAAAATATCTTAAAGGTGCTCTAAGTGATGTCACGCGTTTTTAGGCCAAAACATTTTTTTGTCACATACAGCAAACATCTCCTCACTATCCGCTAGCTGCCTGTCCCCTGAACACACTGTAAAAAAAACGCCTTCTCTGTAGTCGCCACAAGCTCCAAAAACGGCAATAAAAACAAACTGGTGCAGCCTGGACCACAAAACAAAACAAACATGCTCCGCCCAATAACCGACAAGAATGATTTTAAATGCGCGTTCGTGACTGTTTCAGGAAGCACGGAGGGGAGGGGGAGGAGGAGGAGGAGTGTTGTTTGACAACACTTCGAACGTCAACAGGAAGTTACTCCACCCAGGATCACTTAGAGCACCTTTAATTTGTGATCCGAAGATGAATGAAGGTCTTATGGGTGTGGAATGACATGAGGGTGAGTAATTAATGACAGCAATTAATTTTTGGTTGAACTTATCCTTTACGGTGTCTGTGTTACAGTGTAATTATACTTTTAAGTAATGAGTAATATTAATTAACTTACATGTACTTACGATAGATTTAGGTGCATGTAATTACGCATACGTTACTACAAGTAACATGTAACAAGAACACATTAATTTTACAGTTACAAAGCTTTATAGATGAATTGAACTAATTTAATAATTGATGACTACATAGTTATTGAACAAAACTGAAAATGACGCTATTGTCTCAGTTTACAGCAGAATTGAATTCTGTTTGCAACATTGAATCACTTTTCTGTTATCACTGTAACGCTGCTCTGAAATCTGTATAGTAAAGCGCTACAGTAATAAAGGTGACTTGACTTTATTGTTAGGGTGGAACGTATCAGTATTGCTTTGTCCTGTTGTGTGAATCTTCCTTTCCTCAAGATTAAATTTTATGCTTATTTTTCTCACAATTTCCATTTACATTGCTGCACTGGAAGTTGCGGTGGCCACTGAAGCCAGAAGTGCAGAAGTGATTGTTCATTGAGTCCATTCTAAAATCTCCATCTCTCTCTGAATGTAACGTTTATGCTTTATCGTACTCTTGTCTTCTTTCTACGTTTTTACATTTTTATATGGTAAAAATAAACCTGTGAAATCCTTATTAGAGAGACTGAGTGATTATATATTTATAAAACAATATATATTTTGTTCACTCAACTTAATTTTTGAGTTATCAATTTCCTGTTATAATAGTAATAGTTTAGTTAGACTTTAAGTTCTCAAAACCAGAGTTCATGTTCATTTCACTTTACTTTCTAAGTTCAACCAAATAAATAAATTTCAACTGCTCTTGTATTTCAATTGTAAATATTTTATTTCAAATGTTCAGTCATGTTTCTGTTCACAACTTTTTTCATTTCCACTTAAATGAATTTCTACAGCAAACAATAAGCAATCTGATGTCAGCCATTGAAACATATCAACTGCAAATCAAATCAATTGAATAAGAAGTTATTAAAATAATGACTTTTTGTTCATTGTGGTTATCCTGTTATTTATTTTGTAATCTATATTGGCTATAAAAGCTATTAAATATAAACTATATCAATGTACAATAAATAATTTGCAGTGTCACACTACACTGAAAAAGACCACCACTAATATATGTGCATCATCAAAGTTCTATGCTTGTGTTATAAATTGAAAGTGGTTGCACCAATTTAAATATGTTATATGCAAAAATTTTTAGTTTTCCATGTTAATCAATGAAAAAATCATGTGTGTTTTTGAAGCAGTGTCCTTTCACACAAATGAGCTCAACTTCACTTCAATGAGCCAATCATTGTTACGAACTTTTGGCAGCAGAGAGAGATGTTATCTTGATGAAAATATGACATGATAGTGTGCATCTCACAGCAATGCTTCATCTTCATCTTCTCAGAGATCAAATGAAAACCAGTGCAGAATGACGTGTCTCTTCTCTTCTGATGACCTCCAGGCTCTCGCTCTCAGTGGATCTCAGGGTTCAGTAAACTTCACACGCCGCCACATTATGCCTGAACCGCTCACATCTTCAACATTTAGGCATACAATCATGACTGGACAAAACATGTATCCATTTAATTTTTACACCAACAGTAAGTGTGACACAAATACTCTTTAGTAATTTAGTAGTGGTATTCTCGTAATCTTGATATGAAAAGGCCTTTACATTTATAACACATTATTGTGTGTCCTTATATTGACATGAACAATGTTGTCAGAAACCATCAGGTGACGAGATGATGATGCAAGCAGCCAATAAAACTGTGAAACACATGCCCATCACCAATGGCAAACTGTCTATGAGAAGAAGACAGACAACACAGTGTCAACACAGATGAAGCCAAACCACAGAACATTCCGGTTCTGAGCTACAGTCACAGTTCCACCTGAAGAAAGTGCAACTTTCACTAAGGCGTCTGTGGGGGCCGTGGAGACAGACGTGGACAGTGGTCGGGGAGCTGGAGGCCCTCGTGCACCACGATCACGACCCATTGTTGGCAAGGAGGAACCAGAGGCTGCGTCTGGAACAGACACACTCGACCGCACCTTCCCGTTCCCAGATGCCTTGCCACTCTCGCTTTCAGGCAGGACTGGACCATCACACGTCAAGAACAAACTCCAGAGACAGCGTGCACATGACACACACACACACACACACACACACACACGCACGTAACCCATCAATTGATCACGCTGTCCATACAGCCAGGAAACCACAAATCTGCTGTGCTGAACGTGGAGCCATTCTTCACTTCATACAAACACACACAATGAATAATGCATTCACACCCCTTAACTGCCCTTAGACAACTTCAAGACTATGTTGACCTGGCAAAGCCAGAAAGCAGTTTAGGCTTTATTTAGTAGTTTGAAGGGAGAACTTAAGCTATGTGGTTGCTTGTTTTGTTTTGTTTTTTTGCTAGGTAGTTGGTAGGTTGTAGTTAAAGGACAGATAGATAGGTGTAGATAGATTTGGTGGCCATAGCAGGAACGTTTTATGAATGAATTAAAGTCAGATTTTTAACGGAAGAGTAAGTGATATGGGCAATATTTGATCAGTCTAGTCAGAACAGGCTGAAGGTCTATGCTGAGTTTGAAGGCTATAGAGCTTGAAGGTTCCTGGAGGAGTTATATGTAGAAAATGTTGGCAAACTAACTCAAATTTGTACACCAACAGCACCATGGGTTTCTCATGCCAAAATAATGATGCAGTATAGCGATTTTAAACAGACAAATGTAACCATGAATCTAAATTAATTAACATAATATAGGGCATTAACGTAGGGCCCCTGAAAGCACTACAAGAAGGGGCCACCACTAAAACAAAACTCAATTCCTTTTAGGAAGAGCCCTTTCACAACCCCATTAGTGAAGTGTATATATCATGCTTACTTTAATGAGGTAATTTTGACCATTAAAAATCTTAGCTGGGATTACAACATTCTTGCTATATGCTTATTGGTTTATACTGAACAAACAAATACACTAAATTCAGATTAAATACAGACAAAAGTTCCAGTTAATACAACAATCTTGACCGCTACAGTATAAGAATTAATTCCACTTTGGCACTGTCAAAGATAGATGATAAGGGAAGCTTTACTTTTATACATTTCCATTAATTCCCATTTAACTACTTATAAGCAAAGTCATACCTAAAAACCATTAAAGACCAGTTTTAATTTTAGAGATGTGGGTGACGGCAGCGGTGCTAAATGAGGAGTGATATTTGTGTTGACTCGGAGACTTAACTCTTGGAATACATCACATAACTCGAGCATTGAGGCGTGTCTGTGTTTGCTGATATTATCTGAGTAATCAAATTAATGAGTCCATCCATTCCTTCCATTACAGCTCACATATCATCTTTCGCACCAGCACAATACAACCACATTCTGGAAAATTATTACACTATAATTATGACAGTCAATCAAACTAGAATACTTCCTGTTGAAAGAACATGTATCAAGTGTTAAAACAAAAGGGAGCATATCGTTATCATATAGTATGTGCTGTAGGTCTGGTCAGCAACTGTAATGATACCATGATTTGAATGATTATTAGATTAATGACAAATATGCTTGATTGGATATTAGATGTGTTTTTCACAGGTTTTGTGAGAGCCATCTTTCAGCTTTGATTTGAGATATCTGCTCATATCAAGAGCTGTCAATGCTCTGTGTTCATAAAGGACATGTTTGTTTGGTGGTCTTACAGTTATAGTTTATTGATCACCACAAAAAAAGAGTCTGCAGAAAGTTCTAGAGATGAGAAAGGTTCTATTAGAAGCGCTGTGCTGTAATGCTCTCAACTCTCTGTCAAACCGGTTAATGTCCTGTCACTCATCTGTCACTGTTCCCATGGAGATATTTCAGTGTTTTTGTTTTGAACTGTGGTTCATTTTTAACAACACACATTTAGTTAAGCAATACACAGTCTGGAGAAGACATTTTACGTATATAATGAATATAGTGATGCTTAAAGGGTGTTTTAGGTGAGACTTTACCACTGCATCAAGTGTTTTATTGCATACATGACTACATACTACATATAAAGTAATAAGGACAGAAATTGTTGGACAGTCAGCATCCCTGACCTGAACTATCCATTTCATAATTCCTCCAAAACTATGAAAACTAAAGCTTTCCTAAGCAGAAGAGTTGATTCTGGAAAGCACCACACCATTGGTCTGGGAACTGTGTCAGAACAGGAACAAAAGATGACTTCACAGAGCAAGAATCTAGAGTATGTGAATGAAACAAACTCAGACACATTCTCATGTAGGGAGCATTAACGCACACCTACTGTAGATCTGAGACACCTGCGGAGGAAACTGTGGCCTGAGCCGCTTACTGAACACTGGCGTGGCGTCAGCCGGGAAAAACCCTGAACCCCACACACCCACAATGCATTACATCTCTCTGAGGCAAACGCAAGATGACAGCTCACTCTGCCTGATATTGATACTGCCCATGTGATAACAATAGATATTAAGCCCAAACAGTGGGACAGTGGAGTTTATAGCCCGTCTGTCTGTCTAGCTGCGTTTCCAATTTCCATTACTGTTCAAATTGCACAAATTGAAACTGCAAATTAAAAAAACACCCATATATTGCAAAAAAAAGTATTTAAGCTTGCATGAGCTTCACATGAAAAAGGAATATTTCGCAAAACTGTAATGGAAACACTTTTTTCACATTTACAGGTCACCTAGCGTACGTAAAAGCACATTTGGACAAAAGATGAGACAGAGTTCTTTATTAAACTCATAAATGAAAAAAGAATTACGGAAATACTGGATTCTAAACAACAAAGAAATGCAACAATTCATCAAGACCTTGAAGCAGATAAGAGGGAGAAACACCCAGAAACACCTCATATGTGGCCGCTCCCAAGTATAAGGGGCTTTCCTTGCCATTAATGCTTGGCTAACACACCTACGTCTCCTTCGATTAAAAATAATGGCTAGTGCAGTGGCTGCGATATACTTAAACCTAATAACATCTGTTGCCATGATTTTTGGAATGACTTATCGCAAGAGGGAAAAATTATGTTTTAGTCTCATAACTTCAGTTAATGGAACCGCTGTCATTTCGTAATAGTTTTTTATAAACATTTAGAAAATATTGCACAAGATTTGCGCAAATCTGTAATGGAAACTCGGCTTCTGTCTGTCTCCAGTGAGGCAGTACATCTCATAGTGTTTCTCTATACAGAAATGTGTGGGTTACATTGAGAATGTCCTTTGTTTAAGCCCATTAGTTATAAAATGCTTATACTGTAAACCCGAATAAGTTGGGCTAACTCAAAAAATTTGAGGTAATCAGTTACATCTAATTTTTTGAGTTATGATGTTCCCAATTTTAAGTTAGCAGAACTATCAAGTTTGTAGTAGTCATGCATGCTAATTGCTCCTAACTTGAAGTACTGAGTTAGCCAAATCATTTTGATAGCAATTAATATAAAATATTTAGTTAATTATCTTTTTTGTTTTGAGTTCTTGCAAATCAAATGAGTCATTTATTTCACTGTAAACCCTAAGAAAATACAAAAAATGGCAACTTGCTAATTTGCTAACATGTTAACAATAGCACCGTATAGCACTTGTTGAATGAGTACAGCAACATAAACATAACGTACCTGTTCTCAAACCAAGCCACATGCGTCACTTGTCACCATGATGGTTACTCTCCAAAAACCCACATTAACAGAAACTCTTCTCAATTAGCACAACAAAACATCAATCACTACTAAATCTCCCTTACCATTAATCTTGCACAAAAAAAAACATTATATAACACTTAATTTTAGCATTTACTCTCCCTTTCGAGTGCCATGTGCAAAGCATGCTGGGAAATAGAAATCCCAGCCCAGTTTCGGTCAAACTTAATACATCTCATACAACTCAAAAAACTGTAACAGTTCAGTTTACTTGAAATATGTCAGTACTGTGAGAGAAAAAGAAAGTTCTAAATACTCATAGCAGTTAATTTAACTGAACTAATTTGTTCATTTTAAGTTTCTCCTACACAAACCATTGAATTATTTTAGGGTTATATTTAGGGTATTTTAGCATTAGGGTTTACAGTGTATCAGGACAGAACTATTACAAACTTGTTTGTCATGAAATGTGAGGATGTGCGTCCCCATCATGTGACTGAGTAGTACAGTCTAGCAGACTTTTTTAAAAAGAGAACTTATTACAAAAATAATATACGTATACACTGAATACACTGAAGTGCAAACTGAATGTAATGCTTTCAGACATTTGGTGGCATGTGAATTTGCAATTTATACATTTAAGTATAGTAAAATTTAAGTACATTTTTTATTTGACTTTATTACAAAGTGCACTTTTTCATGACTAAGTTTCTTACACTTAAGTGTACTCCTTTTAATAATTGGCCTTTTATTTCATTAGCATTAAAAAAAAAAAAAAAAAAAAAACTGTACACTAAAGTGCACATTCAATACAATTAAGTGCACTTCTTTTTCACGAGGACTCATAATATATGTACACAATTAATTTGAACCAAAACTCCCAAATGTGGACTATAGAGTGCTTAAATCTCCTGGAAGCAGTCAGATTTACAGAATAAAATGCTTTTGTAGGTCCGTGATTTGCATCAAGGTCATCTTCTAGTGAACTATAGTGAGTGGACTCTATTTCCAGTGAAGCTTCTGCAACGCAGCACCACGCTGGATTTTGAATATTGTAACTGAGAGTTACAGTAGACAGTAGTGACAGTAGGAGCAGTGTGACAGTAGGTATCATGTGCTATACCACTGATATATCAGTGCAGTATACAAGTGTCAACACCCAAGCATGAAATCTAAGTAATCTACTGTGTAAACCGTTGTAGGCTGTCAATTATTTGATTTCAGTAGGAATGTTTTCATGTTAATGCATAGCGACGTGGTGTTTGCGCCCATCCTGATCGAAACCGTTAATATGGGCTCTGAAATGAAAAGGCGTCTGAAACGGATCTGAGAACAAGACACCCACTGGCACTCATTAACCGCTGGTTAGCAAGTTAACAGGACAGAAGACACGCTCCGCGGTGGCGTGACGCTGTGTTACTTCTTTTTTTTGCATGTGTTTTTGTTGACACCTGTGTGGACTGAGGGGTCGGGAGAGACAATGGGCCATGTGTGAATGCTCTGAGAGACGACCGCACGGGGTAGAAACGCTCTGGTGGAACAGGGAAACGAGTGTGCGCGCGGCCGGTGTGGTGAACCCACAATGGGATCCAGAACCCGTCTTCCACCTTTATTGTGTGTGTCGGTTCACCACAACCCCAGTTTTCCTTCTCTGAGACAGACAATCAGAGTCATTGTGCTGTTTCTGAACACCCTACAGGCACCAGAATTGTCTTGTGTGTGTGTCATAGCGTTCAGTTTTAGAGTATGCAAAAAGGAGAAGATTTTTTTTTTCCAGCTGTATGCGTTGGTGTGCATTTAAAAGAGTAAAAAAAAATTAAAATTCATCATCAACTGCTTGTGTTGTGGGGCAGATTCTTGATTTATGGCTCATTGTTGTGTGTGCGTCTGCGGAGGGGGCCGGGCCAACACATGCCCGCGGACCACTGCGCAGTCATGTCTTCACCCGCAGGAGCCTATCATTACAGCCGTCACGCTGCCATCTCCGCACCAATCCCACAAGCCCCGACAGAGACCGACACACACCTGGAGGCCCAAACATCCTGTTCCCAGCCCGGCCGCACACAAACATGGCAACCCATTCACAGGCTGTTATTCAAGCCCTCTCTCCTGGCAAACCACAAATGTTTTTCTGCTTTTCAATTTCTTTTCATTGTTATTGTGCTTCATGTCTGTGCAGTGCCACGGTTCGAGGGCTTTCGGTGCCAGCTACCACAGGTGCTGCTCCCGTGGGCTAGAGAGAGAGCGAGGGAGAGAGAGAGAGGGAAGTTTTCTGCAAATAAAGAGCGAGCGAGTATTGACACTGCCTTGTGTAAACATTTAACGCCTAAAGACTTCAGAACACAATCAGAATCTTCCTGTATTATTCACTGCAGATGACAGATTTACAGCTTTTCATCTTAAGAAAACAAGCTCATTGTGGGTGTCTCATGACTACACCCAGCGTTACTGCACATCAATCTAAGTTTGTCTAGCCTGCAATAATTCTTTCAAGTGCAAGGCTCAGAATGTTTGAGATTCCTTGTTTTAAGAATGGAGAGCTCATATGTACTCATAGGGCCAAAAGCATGCGCCCCTTCTAATCGATGGCTTTTCGAGTCATTGCTAAGGACAAATCTTAATGCTACACCATGTGACATGCTCCAGAATTCTGTGCGTTCAGCTGCTTTCTATTCCAGCATGATGATGCCCCCTGTGCACAAACTGTTGGTACAGTACGTCATTAAAGCTTTGCTAATACCGACAGGAGTGGCTGTCAAGACAGTCTACATGCTCAGTTCTGCGACCGTCACAGTTTCCAAAAACATGGAAAATAAGGGGATGTAAAACACCAAAAGTATCCATACGAATCATGCGCTATATTCTAAGTCTTCAGAAGCCATAACAATAATTTTGTGTGGAAAAAAGATCATTTTTGAAAAGCCAAGGTCATTTTTATCTGTTCTTATATGGAATAGAGCTAGGTAAAGATTCTTCATAATTCAAACTCTCTCTCTTAGGGACTTGGAACCAAACAAGGGTGAATAAATAATAGCAGAATTTTCAGTAATGCTTTTATTCACACTTTTAACTAGTTGCTTATTAGCGTGCATATTATTAGTATATTTGTTGTTTCTTAGAACTTATAAAGCACATATTAGATCACCCAAAAATGAAATTTCTGTCATTAATTACCCACCCTCATGTCATTCCACACCCGTAAGACCTTCGTTCATCTTCAGAACACAAATTAAGATATTTTTGATGAAATCCAAGAGGTTTTTTTATACTCCATAGAAATCAATGAAATTATCACATTAGTAAGTAGAAAAAAACGTCATTAAAATAGTCAAAGTTACTGCAGTGGTTCAACCTTAATATTATGAGGCAACGAGAATACTTTGTGTGCAAAAAACATAACAAAAATAAAGACTTTATTCAACAAATTCGTCTCTCCCATCATTCTCCTACGCTGTTTACGTTGCAGCGCTTTCATGTCCTGTGTCCAAACACCGGCTCAGTATTGGCCGGCTCCTGCATCAACATCAGAAGCATGCGTTATGCTCCTCACGTGAACACGGAAGCGCTGCACAGCGTCAAGTGCGCAGGAGACTGACAGGGTAGAGAAGAAATTGTTGAATAAAGTCGTTGTTATTTTTGTTTGTCTCTCAGATTTCATCAAAAATATCTTAATTTGTGTTCTGAAGGTGAACGAAGGTCTTACGGGTGTGGAACGACATGAGGGTGAGTAATTAATGACTGAATTTTCATTTTGGGGTTAATGTATTTCTCTGCATGACCTTATTCTACAATCCTTAATCCTACCCAATACCTAAACTTAACAACTGCTTTACTAACTATTAATAAGCAGTAAATTAGAAGTTAATTGAGACAAAAGTTGTAGTTAATAGTGAATAAGTGTTACCGAATTTTGATTTTTGAGATTATTTCATGTGTATATCTCCGGCCACTCTCAAAGCTGCTCTACATACAGGGCCATTTTCTAGCCGAGAGCCAACATTTAAACAGCAAGTTTCAGGCACAGTCCCACCCTGCTGCGTTCAGCACCATAACACACTTTAACAAGCAAATCTCCCTTTGATGCAACCCTGCAAACCATGTGTGTGAACTGCAGCCCTGCTTGCCAGAGAAACTGCAACAGGAGTTTTTGCCCCACCTGACCTCAGTGTTTAAAACCACCCACACACACAGATGAGAACGTGTCTAAATCCTCTTAGTAACAAGACTGATCTTGGGTCAGTTTTGAACTTTCGTGTCACAAAGGGTGTAGTGATGCAGATTATGAGGGGGCAGAACTTCATCCACGTGGATTCTGGGACACAGGGCTTCTGGCATCATGACTGAGGTAGGATAAACTGCAGCAGGCCTTGCCTCATTGCACAGTAACAACGATTCCTTGGTCCGAACCAGAGCTCGAATGCCCTTTTTATATGGTTTGCAGGTGTGCACCCGAGTTCGGTAAACAGCGTTCACATCATCCGAACTCTGACGTCAATCGAACCCGGGTGCGCACCAAAAGCGCTAAAAGTGTGAAAGCATCCTAATATAGAGGAAGCACATAAACTGTTGAGCAGTTCGTGTGAGTTTAAAATGAGCAGTGTTTCGGTGCATCGAGTGTTAGCTGCGGTTGTCATCAGTGAACTGAAGAAACATTGGTGCTGTGACAGCTGTGTCAGACAAATGCTGCGCTCAATCACTTTTCTGCAACTTGCCATCAGTTCCAGTGAAATTCCAAAACAAAAAGAGACTACTGGTATACATCTATTGATATACAGCTGCAGTGTTAAACTATTAATTGTGGTGGATTAGAACATCAAACCACTGTATTTAAAATAAAAAATGTACTACTAGGCGAAATTGTTTTATGTGGCATCCTATTGCTGATCCAATTATTTATTTACTGACCTACAAAATCCCAGGACCACCTATAGCAGAGGAATTTGTGCACAGAAATGTCTCCCTCAAATGCCAACAAACTGAAACTAGTTGTTAAATGATTTTTGAACATTTATAACGACCAGTTTTGACCTAGGATGGATCAATACATCTAGACTATTTATTTATCAAATCAGTAAAGGAACATGTAAATTATTTTTAAGTATATGACACTTTCATGGTTATTCTATGGTGATTTTGTATGGTTTTAAGGCTTGATATCATCAGTCACCATTAATTGTCCTTGCATTAAAAAGACAGACAAGAACATTCTTCAAAATCTCTCAGTTTGTGTTCTACGGGAGAAAGAAAGGCATTTGGGACAATCTGAGGTTTTGAAAAAGTATGTTTTTGTTTTATTTTTGGAAGAGTTATCCCCTTAAAGTCAGCATGAAACAGAAAACAGTCTTTTCGACTCTATTGTGATGTATATCCAAGTGAAATGGCTTATTGAACAAGGAAAAAATGCAGTATGGGACTTGATATTGTCCACTGGGAATTGATTAGATCATTGTTGTTTGCTAAATACAGCAATCGAGTGACAGGTTGCTGAAGGAAAAGGATTGAAACTCATCAGGGGCCGGCTGAACCAGCTGTGCCTAAATTACAACGTAGCCTAGTTTTGACGTAAATGGGCACTAAGTTACAAAAAGTAATACATAATACATAAATATTTTTGTGCTGCACCATTAAACTTAGCTGAAATGCAAGTCTACGTATAAACATACAGTATTAAGTATATAAAGTACAGAGTTAGTTAAGGCCTGTACATACCGGGACGAATATCGTGCGCGATTATCGCCGACGTTTAACGCCTTGTTACTAAACAATGGACGCCAATGTGAGTGTGCACACCGACGTGAAAAACGCGAGGCGTAAAAGCGTCATTTTTTAAAAAACGCCTCGGGTTCGTTTTTTTTGGTTTGACGCGCTGCGTTAAAAACTGGCAGACCAATGAGAGTGGCGCTTTTGTTCACGTGCCTGGAGATGCTGAAGTTACAGTAAAACAAGACTTGGTGGCGCTCAAGCACAAAACGGTCTTGCCGAGCACACATTGATACCAAGAAGATGAAGAGAAAGTAAGTATACGAGGAAGACCCCTACAAACTATCGCTATGTCTCAATCAGCTCCCTAGCTTCCTAGGTTGTGTATCAGTATACCGTGTAAATGAATGCAGCTGACTCCCTGATCAGTGCCCTGACTAGTGAACTAGGGAGCTGACTGAGACGCATGCTATGGGTGCTCTGCCAGTTCTTGGCCACACCAACAGATGTGTATTATTTCTGTATTTTTACTGTTTGGTTTTTCTTTTACATTCAAGAAATATAGTTGAGAATGTCTATTTCATAAATATGTTTATTTGCACTACCGTTCACTTGCATATATATATATATATATATATATATATATATATATATATATATATATATATATATATATATATATATATATATATATATATATATATATATATATGCCATTTTATATCTGCATTTTTATCTTCTTTAACTTTTTATTAATATCATAAATATGTTTATTTGCACTACCCTTATGCACAAGCGCCACATAGTGGCAGGGAGTGAATTTGCATGTTCACTCTGCGCATCGCCAGTGAAAATCGCTTGGTTATGAACACAAAAAACGTCTCGAAAAACGCATGCTATATTTGTCCCGGTGTGTACAGGCCTTTACAAACTAGTCAGCCTGTAGTGATGACTTGGCTTAAGCCTAGCCCCAGACTAAAATGCATGTTTTAGCTGTCCTAACTGAAAGCATCTTACACTGACATATCTTAAAATATTGTATGTCAGTGTCATTGTTTTGTCTCAAGATGCACACCATCTTTGAAGGCATGTTTAAAAAAAGCTACTTCAATGTCCTAATTTAACTAAGGTTACTTATCCTGGCTTAATCTAAGCCTTGTCTGTGAAACCAGGCCTTTATGTTCCAATTTAAGTAAGAACTTAAACCCTGGTTATTATACATCCTTAAATCCCGGCTAAATTCTTTCTTGATCCTGTCCCTCTCATTCACTGTCAGATCTAATAAAGGCGAAATGCCAATAAAGCCCTTTGGCCTAAACTGGAGGACAAATTCGTAGATGGGTCCTTAAACAGGGCACTGCTGCCAGACGTGTGTTCGTCGTACAGTTGCACCTCCACGCATACATGTCTCTTGCCCCAATGTTGGCTAATGCTTGTGTCTTAAAATTCATCTTATTTTCTGGGATAATTCAGATTAAGGACCAAACCCTCTTTTGGCATTAAAAAAAAAGATTTACTAAAGACACACAGCGAAAAATTTGCAATAAAAAAAGCATGGGCACAGTTATTTTTATTCTCCACTCGTGTTGGAAGACGTAATCTGAACATATAGTTTGCCAAGTTAGGTTATTTTTAATTTGCTCTGTTTTGTTAGTAGATTAACCCGCACCTGATGATCACTGGTTCTGCTTGTTTGCTACTCGACACTAATTTGCGCTGCTCTTGGTAGATTGTGTTGGTCATTATGAAATTATCCATGTTCTTTAATGTGCGCATTGTCAGTAGATCAGCCCCAGAACTTTAAACTCCTATCTGCGCTTTTTATTGGGATTGTTCAGCTAGCTAGTTGGGCATCAACCACATGGCAAACGCTAATAATTTTTCATGTACTGTTCACTATCTTTGTATAACAGTTCTATCTAATAACGTAATAACGTACGACAAGACTGTTAAACAAGACTGTTTTGAATGTGGCGCTCACAGCGCCATCAAAATATAAGTTTGGCGCGCCATCAAAATAAAAGTCAAGGCGGCTTATATCACTTCAGAGTTCCTAGTGGCAGTGCAAATGCAACTAGGAAAATGGCCCTAGGGGAACCGCCCTGGTAGCTAGTACCTATAACTACCCAATGTGAAAGCCCCTTATGGTACAGTACCATGTTAAAAAAAACAAAAAAAAAAACAACAGTACCATGGTAAAACAATGGTATTTCTAAAGCAGAATAGTTATTTGCCTACTGCCTTTAGGCCTGAAATGTTGCCTGCGTAGGCACCTCTTGTCTGGAACAGAGCTAATATCAGTTTTTAAACCGCTACCTGGCAATTGGGGATTTTTTTGTGATGGGTAAGGAGAACAATTTGAAGGGCTGCAAACAGCCTTTAGGGCAGAAGCACTCTCAATGTACAATGGCCTGGCTGTTTTGTCTTTCCCATACAGTACGGCAGTAATGAGTACAGTAATACACGGAGGGACATACCTCCATCTCTCACTGCGGTAGAAGCGGGTGACTGTTATGAGAGGAATGCTGAGCTGTCTCCCATGGCACAAGCAGAATCAGAGGAATGCTGGGATGCGGAGGGGGTAAGACATGATCAAACAGTGAACACAGGTACGCCAACGCTTCTCCCTCCCTCTGTGTACGGATAAAAGCAGCCTTGTATTCACAGATAATCCCTGCACATTTACTCAAAGTGTCTCCATTAAAAGCTTTCCATCATGACACCCCTCCCTCCCAACAACACACCGTAAAGCTATGAAACACATCTGTGTGTGAACAAGACACCTGATCTGCTAACAAGAGGCTTTCAGACGAGAGACAGAGGTGTTGTTTGGACCCTCATCACCGTTTACATCACTGCTGAGCAGACAAACATGACGTGGATCCCATCAGTAAGATACTCAGACAATTCCAGTCCAAGTCAGAATCACAGCAACACTGCTTCTCATAATGCATTTTAACAGGGACACAAATGAACCACATCCAGTCATAGTGAGCATGATTTAATCACACACATCCATCACTGCAACAAGTGTACAAGTTCTGCTGAAGAAATAAGGAACTGAAAGAGAGAGAGAGGCCACAGGTCAGACTGGTTTGAAACATTTCAACGTAGCAGCATGTCTTGAAGAGAAAACGAGTGTGCCTGGACAGATGACTGGCACTTACACAAAGACGGCACACAGACCTGTCACACATTCTTTCACTCACTGGCTGCACCCTACTTCAGTTATAAAAATAAAGTATTGCCACCATTTTAAGTCAGCATGAAATGGAAGTTTACAAATACAAATGCAAAAGTCTATAATATGTACTTGTTTAACATAGATAGCTATTTGTGTGTTGGGAGGTCCTGTTTTTGCTTTATGCATTAGAGGCATTTGCCATGTTTCAACCGTTTCACCTGGAAAAAGGCCTCACAACAGAAAGGGCCTTGCTCTCAAATCGCCTCCTGACACACAAAGCAAACATCAAGTACATAAGTAACTAACATGACCTTGTGTTAAACAGGAACAAAAACATACTTCACTCTCATGAACATGAAGTTTGTCTGAAGTTAACACTGACTTCCTGAGCGTCGCACTGCAACTGATGCTTATAAAGTCATTCTTGCAGTTCAACATGCTGTCCATTCTTGCCCATCCATTCAACACAAGGTCATGGGATTGATGGACAAGGATTGTCAGAACATTTGCAGTGCTGTCATAAGATAACCAACTTCATATAAGCGCCCCAATAGTAGTAAGTGTGCAAAAAATTCTTGATTTATTTTTATTGTACCGATTCTAGTTAAATTTGTTATCTAGTCCTCATTCCCTTATAGTATGGCTGTGCTATCAAAGCCTGGTCATTACGCTGTCCATGGTCCTTAGCTGAGGGGTCATATTCAACGAAGACTGAAAGCTGTCCACCAAACAGGCCTCAAAATGACCGTCTGTGCAAGTCATTTATTGCATTAAATTCCCCAACTTCTGCCCTCCATTCTTTTCTCTCAAAGAATAAATAAATAAATACACATTTCAAGTGGTGACAGATCAGAATTGCAGCAGGCAGCAGATATTTCCCCCCTCCCCACTATATGGCACATTAGTTCAACATATTTAAACAAAAAGGCATTCCCAAAACACATCCAGTCCCCCTGCATATTTAACACATCTTTAAGCAGAGATCTGAAAAGGAAGTGACCTTTGACCCTGGAGGTGGGCTACTGTACTCACCCCATAACATGAGCTCCAGCTTGAACCTTGCACAGAGGCACTCAGAGGATAACAGCCACCTTCGGAGACCGGACATGGGAAAGTTCCAGCCTATTAAGCCAGGAGTCCCACGGAGAGGCTCATTTGGTGCTGGGAGAATGAGAACGCTGCACAGGAGAGGGGCAGTGAAATGGATCCGTCCAGACTGCAAATGCTAGAGGTGGGCAAAATCAGCTAACCGGGTGCGAGGACACATGGTTTGAATTTGGTCCCGTGTCGTAACAGGAGGAGAGAGCCGACTGGCAGCAGGAACCCTCCGATGCTCGTTTCCTACTTCTGGAGAAAGATGATCCTTCCCTGCAAAGCCTACTGTAGAGTTTCCCTATCCCTCCCGATCTCCTGAGTCCAGCTCTCAAGATTATATCCAATCGACTCGTCGTCAGGCTGAAACAGAGCGGCCATTGAGTGTCTGAAGAGGGACCAAGTGAAGACATTCGGGCTCCATCACGCAGCCCCGGCCGTCAGCTCGGGTGACAAGCACATCAGGGCTTTTTCCTTTCTTCAGGAAGAGCCATGCGAAGTCAGGGTGGACCCACTGTGGCAAGGGCAGAAACAGAAGGGATACATTACTAACTGTTCTAGAAATCGAATCCGAAGTCAAATGTTTACGATGGTTAAATGACGGATCTGTTGTGGAGAAATTGAGCAATGGCCAAACATCTCAATCAACATTCAATGAACTTTAGAAATATTTCAAGTAACATTATATGAAGACATTTTTTTCCCCAAAGGAACATAGCCTAAAAGATGCACATGGAACAGTTTTTTTTTTTTTTTACTTCATTTGATTCATGTCCCTTAAACAAATTGCACTTATTGACAGGTACAGTAGACAGTCAAGAAAGGAAATGATGAAGAGAGAACAGGCTTGGGAATTTTTTTATATTTCGATATGTATCGACACTGAAATATCTGAAACAGTTCCAATACACCTTTTCTGCAGTATCAATACACCAATACCAGCTGCGCGATCTCACCATTTCTTCTCTCCGACAGCGAATTGACACACATCACTTCCTGTCACTTACAGTGCATGTCCACTGGCGTGGAGCGAGCAGAGCAGAGCGAATGTTTTCAGTTCATTCCTATGGAAGTTGAGCTCCATTTGAATGAACTAATAACGCGCACCGCTACTCTGTCTCATTCACTCTGGTGCTTGTATTGCGCATGATTTTAGTCATTCCCGCAGGTTTCACGTTCACACCAAATGTACGTGCACTACTGATCTAGTATATAAGCGGCGCTCTCATAAAGCTCATAAATTTATCAAATTTAGATGTTTTTTGTGGCTTATTGTGGCTTATTATGGTCAAATACATACAAAATTATGTCCAAATGCCCATCATGCTAAGTATTCAGTTGAACGGTGTCAGTTTTGGAACATAAATAGTTAAGTGAAAACGCATTTTGTGTAACAGTATATTGGATCCGTGCATAAGCTCTTAAAGTGACAACAGCCCAATAAACCTGCTGCTGACTGTCATGTTAAGAGAAAACTCACTGCTCTAGACTGAATAACTTTTGTATTTTAATTGTAAGCATTAATCTGTATTTAATTTTTTTTTTACAATGAAAACTATTGAGTGTTATTTTACTTTGATTACTTTCATTTTTGTAGTATTTCTAACCTGAATACTAGCCTATTGTTATACCCACCTAAAAAAAAAAAAAAAAAACTTAAAGCCATATTGTATCTATTTCTGCTATTGTTTGCAATTTGTTTATTTGTTCTTATTTTATTACTGACTGTTTATTTGTCTTTTTTGTAAATGTAGTTCAGTGATTCAAATAAAGCCTCCCTGTGCTTTTTGTGTACAACAAAATTACCCAATTTATCAAATAAATATGAGATAATTATCTGTATGGAGGTATATATGGCAGTTTTCCCTGTGGTATCAAAAATCACAGAAGTTGAAAATTCCAGTATTGTGACAACAATAATCTGCGGTCAAACTCGTCACCCACATGAGCACCATGGCTTAATATTTTGGAGAATCCACACTAATAGCTAGACCAGGGGTTCTTATCTCTGGCACTCAAGGTCTGCTGAGTTTAGCTCCAACCTTGATCAAACTCACCTGACTATAGAACTTTCTAGTAATCCTGAAGACCTTGATTAGCTTGTTTAAGTGTGTTTGATTAGGGTTTGAGCAAAAACCTTGAGGGCCAGAGTTGAGAATCGCTGAGCTAGAGCATGACAAAAGCTCAGTTGAGACCGCAAAGCTCAGATGAGTCTCTGAACGCCTACTTCATGCAAGTCATGTTGGAATAACCACAATTACCTGACTGAAAATGGCAATGCACATAATGTAATAACAATCTTGTATTACTAAGATGTTATAGTAGTAAGATGATAGGAAATATCAAAGAATTTGTAGTGCAAACATTACTGCCATGTTAGTTTTAGTTTTTGCCAGGAGAGAGGAGGAGCTTTCGAAAAATTGGCAGCAAGGTGAGGTTGCCATTGAGTGAAAATGAAGCATTACAGCGATGGGAGGGCGGGTGGGTGGATGAGGAATGTACTAGTTAAATTCACACACAGCGAGCTACAGCTACATACTGTAAAGAGCTACATACCAATGAACTCTTTTGAACCTACGCACATGAACACATCTCTTGAGTACTTCTGGTCACCATCAGTGCCAAGTCAAACCCATTCCTGGCCTGATCTTAAACTGGGTTGAACTGGATTCTGGCACAGTAGAGCCTTCATCCTTGTCTAAGTTACACTGTCTCTGTAAGTGCTTTGTGTGTTGAACAAGATGCAGCATGCTCATTCTGCGCCTTTGGAGGGGTGGAAAGATTAACTTTATTTTGAATTCCTTCCTCTTAATATGGCAATTACCCCCCTCGCCCCACTTCACCGCAGCACCGGGCCTGTTCCCAACACTCTGAATATTTGTTTTGTACACATAAAGCATTTTATACTCACTCTCCAAAAAACCCAAACTTCAGAGCAGCATGGCTCTGCTTACTAAGTACTCAGCAAGAATGTGCTCTAGTCTAGTTTTCAAGACATAAATCATTATGTCTCTCATTTCATATACTTCTTCCTCATTGTGATTCACATCTACTCTGTGTCATGAAGTTAGAGCAACTATACCAAATCAGAAACTAGATCAAATTAGCGTCATGTGAGCATTACAGAGATCACTTGATAGAAGCATGTCTTAGGGTGTTTTCACACCTATGGATCGCTTGTTTTGTTCCGAAACAGGGACTAAATTTGTTACAATGTTGCATTTTCTTCTTGGTTCGGTTCGCTTTCACATGGCAACATTTCAAAGCGTACCAAAATGCGTTTAGGCAAGTCACATGCGAGTAAAACTGCCCTCTTATTGGTCAGAGTTTTCTTTGCATCATCCATCAAAATAATGATTGACAAGTTCGCTCCATGAGATTATTGTGGCTTTATTTGTAACTGTCGAGACACACGCAAACACTTTATAAATGTAGCCGTCTTTCCAGCTGTTAAATTATATACTACATTCATATTAATACTGCGGCAAATTCAAACGCGCGCTCTTTGTCTCTCTCGGTCTGTCTCTGGTTTCCCAGCGCTGTGTAGTAAGCGACCTGTTGTCAGCGTGTCGAGAGAGACTATATACATTTTATAATGAAGCAGAGCAGGAAAAAGGCTTTGTCGGGACAGCATTCTCACACGGAGAAGTGCAATTACACAACAGAGGCGCTCGTTGGTTTACATCTGTGGTAAATAATGTGCTCACTCACAGAATCAGACACTACCGCTTTTTATATCACATTTTCCGTTATGAATTATGATGTCATTTGGTTCGTTGGTCCGCTAACTGGGTCGGATTGCTTTCACATCTCAAGCGAACCGCTCCAGAGTTCGTTTGAAAGTGTACCGAGACCACCTCTTCAAGCAGGTCTCGGTACGCTTGTTTGGTCCGCTTTTAGTGCGCACTCGAGTGCGATTGCTGCTTTCACACCTGCCCAAACGAACCGCACCAAAGGAGAAAACGAACTCTGGTACGATTCAACCAAACAAAATGAGGCAGGTGTGAAAGCACCCTTAAAGTATATTCTTTTGTGTTCCACATAAGAAAGAAAGTCATTCAAGTTTGGAATGATATGAAGGGAGAGTAAATGGTGACAATTTGGATTTTGGGGTGAACTACCATATTTTAGTATGGAGCCCCGCACATGACATGCAGGGGGAAAAAAAAGAAATAAGAATTTATTTCCATTACTTATAAATGCATGGCCAAGTTTTATTAGTTAGTTCCCTCATTTTAGTTAAACTGTGGCCAAGTTGTACTAATTTGTTCTCTTGTTTTAATTTAGTTAAATCATGACTAGGTTTGGCAATCAAAAATCAAATTCCAATTCTGGAATCGGATACTTATGGTCAGGAATTGGATACTTGTTATAAAATTTAAATTTCGATTCCTCTTATAGGTGCATTTGACTTTAAGCCATTGAAGCGCAAGAAGACCAGCACACTCTTTTCTGTGCTGCACATCCAAAACGTATGCACAGAAGGCTGTCTCATGCTGAATATAGTTTGTGATACTGAACTAAGTTCTCTTCTGCGTGTTTTGAATGGAGAAATACACACAAAAATATGTCCGATTAGCGTTCAGAATAGCAATTTTATCACCAAACCAAAAGATACCGAACCTAAAGGCGTAGGGATATATTTATAACCTGACTGGTCGGATTTTATGGCATACTGCCTATTTTGAGACGGAACTTACCAAATGCTGTGTGCTGAGGTTAATGCACTCGTTGTGTGTGCGTAGCCTGCATATGATGGTATTTTGGCCAGCTGGGAACTCGTGAAGAGCTTACAGAATGTGTAAAAGAGTCAAAACAGCTGCGGGAATCCCTCCGTCACACACACAAACGATCTGCTGCGTGGAGACGAGAAAAAAAAAACGATATGCGTGAAGTTTATGTCTTTGGTCCGTGTTGCGTTCATATATCATTCGAACTGCACCAGAGTTCGCTAGGAAGCAATCCAAGACGAATCTTTTCAGCGGTCTCGGTCAGCTTGTTTGGTGCGCACCAGGGTTCGAATGGCAGCGTTCACACATGCTTAAATTAACCGCATTTACTGAGCGATCGCACCAGGGTTCATTTTAATCGAACCAAACATGTCAAGTGTGAACGCACCCTTTGTCAACATAAACAGTTGACAAAGAAAACGCATAACAGTATATAGGATCCGTGCAGCTCTTAAAGTGACATCAGCCTAAAATTCCTTCTGCTGTCTAACGTTAATCAAACAACAAAAGACAAAGCTGTTCTTGACTGAATAACTTTTGTAACTATATATTTGTAATGTATATTTTATTCATAAAATGCAGTATTATTTTACATTTGATTAGTTTCTGTATCTGAATACCTGAAAATCTTAAAACACTGTTTATTTTAATTGTATCTTTGTTAGGTTGTATTTATTTGTGTAGTTGCTAATTTGTTTATATTTTATTTATTCATTACTGAGTGTTTACTTGTCTTTAATAATGCTTGAAATTTACATTAGTCAGGTTAGTTGTTTTTGCTATGATATTTTAAAATTTCCTTGTGTTCTTGAGCCTTTTAATTTTTGTTCATGGTATTCAGCTACAATGTAGTGGTTTGCAATAAGAATAAATGTGAACGATTTTTTTTTTTTACTTATTGGAATCAAAAATTAGGAATCGATAAGGATCAGAATTGATAAGTAGAATTGGAATCGTTAAAATTCAAAGATAACCAACCCTACATCGTGCAATGGGCTCCGCAATTCAGCACTCCATTTTGTAGCACTCCACATACTGTATATCAAGGCCCAGTGTGATTGATAAATGTTAGGCTTTCTTGGGAGAGCAATTTACTCCTTCCAGTTTTGTTTTCATGAATTTGCATGCTCCAGCCACATTATGCTTAATTCAATCTGTCTCAATTCAATCACTTCTCCAACATAATGTCAAATTGTAGAGTATATCAATGCAAACGTCCAAGAAAAAAGCACAACAAAAAGGACATAAATGCTCAAATATGGCTGGCCACTTCAGATTGCCTTCCTGTCATGTGCGATTGGCTAAAAATATCTCTTAGAAGTGATGTGAAGGGAGAAAGAGTCTCTGCATATGCTCCAACACAAACCCTGAGTTATCTGGCACTATCAAGGTACTGATCCCTTGGGTCGGGTGCAGGAAGAGCCCTGCAGAGGAGATGCTGAACTTCCTCTACCACTGACCTCTAACTCACTGAGAGCTCTCTCTCTCTCTCTCTCTCACACACAGCAGTTTTCCCATTCCTCTGTGCATTCATTTTAATTTCAACACCGTAAACTAGAATACAAAGTAGTAAATATGAAGGAAATTCAAAGTGTATAAAAGCCTCATTTTTGTGACAAACAGTATTAAGCAATGACACAGGAAACAGGGCGGTCCACAGGCTCTCAAGCAAGACGGGTGAAAAGTTGAGGCTTGTGAATGTCTTGATTTACAGGTGTGCTCCATATCATCTTACAGATTTTGTTGTGTGCACATTAGTTGTAATGCAAGATGTAAAATGTTCAGACGCATGGCAGTGATCTAGACTTTGTAACTGAATGCGTTTCCTCTTCCACAGCAAGAGTGCACTAATTTTCAAGTTCAGAGACAGAAAAAAAAAAAAAAGGCACAGCATTTCCCACCATCCCTTGACATTGGCAGAGAGCACAATCAGAGGCACATACACAGCTATAGCCACAGTCAGAAGCTTTCAAATAATTTGAACTCGATTTATTGTGCTTGAACTTTTGCAAACTTTGTAGTTCCCTCCCTTCTTTGTCGTACTCTCAGAACTGCTCGTCCCAAACACCAAACAATAGTGTCATTAAGCAGCGCGGCCACAGAGATACATAATTAGGTTAAAACAAAAGTGGAAACTCCAGTTCCAGGGAAAGTCCAGAGTTGCTGGTTGGTGCGGCTGTCAAATGAAAACTGAGCTGCATCCATTTTTGACAGATTGGTACAGACGGGGTAATTCAACACAGTTTTTTGTCCATGCTTTCCATGTGCACATATCATATTCAAAACTGCAAGCATCAGAAGAAAAGGCCCTTTCCGTTCACAACAATGACAGAACTGTTCTCAAGGCTTTATGTAATACAAAGGCCTCTACGGGGGGTGGAGGGGAAAACACTTTAATGTGCCATTCCCTTTCTCTCCCTTCCAGCACAGAGAACACACACTTACTGCAACATCTGACTCACTGCAGCCACACAACACCTGCGTACGGAAGAGAAAATCAAATCAGTAGCACTGCCAATGAACTTCAGTGAACTCAGAGATATCATCCCATCTGAACGCTAAGTCATGGAAATCCAGTACGCTGTGGTTTTACTTGTGATTTACATTTCAGTAAACAGATCCGGCACCAAACAAGCATGATGCTGGGAGAAAAAAAAGCTTTACAGCTCAGTCGTGAATTAGCAAAGTTAGCAGAAACACTGAATCTGCCACTGAGATTCACGAGAGATCATGTCTGAGAAATAAACACACCTTATGAGACACGTCAAGAGTGTTTAGTGTCAAAATACATCAAAATGTAAATCGAATTAAGATGGGTGACCTGGGACTCTTTATTCTTCACACATTTGTGCAGCAGATGTCTCCGGCAGAGCAAATTATGCTTTTATTTTTGCCCAACAGCAAGATAGATCACATGTTTTTATGACATTTCATACATGAATAGAAACAAACAGCCGTCCTCTGGGAGAGAAAAGAGGCCGCGGCATGGAAACTGTTTGCAGGAGGGATGTGCGTCTTGGTCACTGTGACTGCTCAAATTGGGCGAGACAGGACCTATGATATGTATTGAATATATTGTGCTTTAGTAAAGCACAAATTAGCTTATTGCGATAAGCTTTTGGCCAAGCTTGTCATATGTTTATATGTTTATAGACAAATGCAAAGTTTAAAAAAAAATGAAGTGAAAGTCTACCCACTAGGGATGTGTCACGATTTTCGAATATTCGATTAGTTGATTTAATTATAGAATATCGAATAGGCTGTGCGATTGTCGTCTTAAGCCGAGTTCAGACTGCACGTTTTTAGCCCCGATTTTGGCTCGCCGACAGGTTTTGAGAAATCGCCGACAAATGCCCGAAATCACAGGCAAATCGGTGCTCGTTCACGCGAGTGACAATCACGCAGTGTGAATGAGTAAAGACGTGATCTGAGAGAATCGCCGACGAGTCGCCGACGCCCGTGAGATATTTGGCATGCTAAATATCTGGACCTGTCGGCGATTCAAAATCCTGCTGTGTGAAAAGTGCTCTGACTGAAAACTACATCGGCGATGACCAACAGCCAATGAGAGAGCAAGACACAGAGCAGCGGGGAGTTCGGGGAGGAGTTATAGACCACAATATCAGCAAGCATGGCTTCATACACATAAACATTACAATTCTATCAAACAGAACCAAAGCACAAACATTTGCTTGACCATATGCAACAGCAGCACATTGAAAAGTTATGTATTTTGCTACAACTGTCGTTGCAGAACACACAATCCTTGTTCCTCGCGTCTCCCCAAACATTTCCTTCTCCCTATTCTTCTTTTATTTTTGTTGTTTTCGCTGCAAATCAGCGCACAGACAATTCGCATTTCAAGCTTCTTGCGGGCTACTATTTTTAATAATAATGGCCGTGTGTCTCAATCAGCTCCCTAGTTCAGTAGTCAGGGCACTGATCAGGGTATCAGCCACATTCACTTTCATTATATACTGATTCACGACCTAGGGAGCTAGGGAGCTGATTGAGACGCAGGCCCAGTCTCACGTGAGAACTCCGGTCTTGAATGTGTGATATCGCGTTGTTTCCTTGTCACGTCTCGCGCGTGTATGATTGTGAAACGGAGTTTGTGTGCCAGACAGAGTTGTCGGCGATTCTTCCTATTGTAAAGTCATGCAGTGTGAAACCTTCTGTCGCCGATCCATCATGCAGTATGAACACTGCAGCGACTGAATGTTGGCCAAGATAGTCATGCAGTGTGATAAGAACAGTGACCCGACTACTTTGAAAATCGTGCAGTCTGAACTCGGCTTTAAAAAAATCCTCATGTTTTCAATGGTGACACGTTCATGTAACCAGAGGGTGGCGCACGCGCTGCCAATAACGCACCTAAAAAGCTGTCAATCAACTAGACAACAGCAGAACATAGACGTCAAAATCAATGTTCACACGACACACGAGCCGTCATTCAAGCTGTTCACAATGATATAACGCGTTTGGGCAGCCTAAAATCAATATGGCTTGAGGTAGGCTTGCTGCGATAGTCGGTGTTGCCGGTGTTCAGGAACAACATCGGTATCATCACTTGTCACCGCTCCCGAATTGGCGCTAATTTGAAAGTGAAAGTAAAATTCCCTCGGTCATTCATGGTGCGTGTCCACTATAAGGTGCCGGACTGGACAAAAGCGAGGCGAACGCCGCGAGCGAGCGACACTGATAGTCCACTGGCGAAGAGCGAGCGTTTTCAGTTTATTCCTACGGAAGCTCGCTCGCTTCGCACTGTTATGAATGGCCGTGCGGATTTTACTTTCACTTATATTAAAGAACATATTAATATGTTTTAGCACATTACAATCATTATATGGCTTGAGTTAAGACAGCATGTTCTCCAATGAATTAAACAGTTTATCAATATCATACAGATAGAAAGCGTGAATGGTCTCTCTCCCTCTCTCTCTCTCTGTTTGTGTGTGCATGCGTGCGTGCAGGGGAGGGGTGCGATTTTCGAATAATAATCGAATAATTCCCAGCGATTTTCAAATATTATTTTTGCTTGAAATGCCCATCCCTACTACCCACTCGTTTTCTTCCGGTATGTGTGCACACTGATGAAGATATAGGGGTCATTGACGAATAAGATTTTTAAAAGTGTAAAAAAACACAATGGAGATATAATTCATATTGAAGTTTTATTAAGTGTTAACAATGAGATTATGTGGTTTTTATAATCAATTAACACTGCTTTTGTCATTTTTTTTTTTACAAGAAAAACCACCAAAAAAGTCATTCAGTTTAACCAAAATTTCGTGTTTACCGAATTACACATTTGGTTATACCGAATGACGATATTTTCAAACTATGCTAACAGGCTGATATCTAGCTAGCTAGTTAGTTAGCTTGCTAGCTATCTAACAAAAGGACAATCAAACATTTTATATTTAGTACAAGTTTTTAGAATATTACAACATTTTCCATGTCTTATAGCGGTTGTACCGAATGACCTGATGTTTCAGGACCTTCATATGAGCAAGTGAAAACAATTTTTTTAAATGGTTAAGAGAGAGTTAGTTACTTTGCTTCACAACCATGTGGTTTTTTTGCAGGTGTCTGAATGATGTCACATCCTATCACATGATATTGACTGCGTGACTTGATCCAAAATGGTCAGTTTATATTGGTTACACTGAATGACATCAATGAAATTAATTTTTCCAGACATTTTTCTCATAACAAAGCAATGACTTCTACACAGAATTTTAATACCATTTTGCACTATGTTGATATATGATGTTATAAAATAATGCCAGAATAAAAAATATATACATATAATACATTTTAAGATATTTTAAATCACAAATTGCATGGCTCTATCTGCCTTTGGACGGTTAAACCGAATGACATTTTGACACTTCAAAATCTTTAAAATACCTTTATATGTAGCAAAATATAATAAAACCTTTTGGATTCAATAAAAGAGATCTACTTGTACTACCTTACATACTTTGGATGTCATATCTTTGTTTTTATTATTATTTAGGCCTTTGGACAAAAATTTCAGGTGTTTAACACGTTTGAGAGATGTTTTCCCCGGCACACATAAGGCAACTTTACAAAGCTGAGTTAAGGCTGCTCTGTGCCTGCTTAAAATTCTGTGTAAGGAAGCAATGCAGCATAAAAGCCAGACTAAATTATGCCTGATCTCAGCCCCTAGTATAACAATATGTAGTTAAAATTGTGTAAATGCATTTATGCCACCTCTGAGCAGCATTAAACTGTCTGCAGAAGCGCTTCTGTGCCACCTTTGCAGTGTAAATTTGGCATTACATTTACTAATGTGTTCTATTGTCCTGCAATACAAGTTACAAAAGCAGAACAAATACAAGCTTTTCATACTGTACCTTCCTCAGATACTCTACCAATGAAAAGTCGGGGGTCGGTATGATTTTATGTTTTTAAAAGAAGTCTCTTCTGTTCACCAAGGCTGCATTTATTTAATCAAAAATACAGTAAAAACAGTGAAATATTATTACATTTTATAATAAATGGTTTTTATATTGTAAAATGTAATTTATTCCTTTGATAGTTGAATTTACAGCATCATCACTCTAGTCTTTAGCGTCACGTGATCCTTCAGACATCATTCTGCTCAAGAAACATTTATGATTATTATCAATGTTGAAAACAGTTGTGCTGGAAACTGTGATGCATTCTATTGATGATTATTTGATGAATAGAAAATTCATATTTTGTAACATTATAAATGTCTTTATTAATTTACAGTAGATTGATAAAAAAAGAAACAGTATTAATTTCTTTCAAAATAATAATGACCCCAAACTTTTAAATGGGAGTGTATCTAACAACAATCATTCAACACTAGTCAATAAAAAAGGTTTAAAAAAAATACTAAAACTTAATGGATATTTTTGTGTTCATGTTTAGATGTCGAGGGCTACTAAAGTTATCCATGCATTGAGTGGTGAATGGTTTATTCATTTCCTATTAAAATTCTTCTTTGATTAATATCAGCAGTGTGATAAACAACAGCAGGTAATGTATATTAGGCTGCACATCCTGATGGGCAGTTCTCCTCAAAGAGCACACAAATACCTGTCCATCACAACTGTATTGAGTCGATACTCTGCTCTACTGATACTGTAGTAGGACTGGTATTGTTGCATTTTAGTACCGAAGCACCAGCATGTTCGACATTCCTCAGAGAAACTGTTTGTGTGTCAGTAAGCGTTCATTTGTTAACAGCCTGGCTCTCATATGGAAATAATCCCAAATATCACTTGGATAAGCACACTGTAGAGGAAAGCATGAGTACACACATGTATAAAGCCAAAAAGCACAATCTCTGAATTGTGAGCTCTTCCATTAGCATAGAAACAGACAGTGAAAACTCCGACCAAACAGAGCACAAACACGCAGACTCGCAGTTTAAAAGTGTCCACAGACACATATTGTGGCCAGCTGAGATGAGAGAGATGATGGACAGAGGGCCTCCGACATAAACACACAGGAGCCACTGCTGTGTTTATTTATGAACATGACTGAGTCTATCCCAACACTACAGACCAGCATAAACAGGCATGCAACGCTATCAAAATTTCCTATTATGATGATTGCTGAATGTTTTATCGCGGTATATTGTACTGAATTAAATTACCAAAAAGCGTTGTCCTCCTAACAGGTTTAATAACTTTTTTTTTTTAATAACTCAAATAACAAAAAGAACATTTAATACAATAATACATAAAAAAGTAAGCAAATGTTTCAGATTAAAAGTGCAGATGAACTATAGAGAACAATATGTAACAATTTGCAGTGAGGCCAGTTAATGTTAGTTAATCCATTAACTAACAATGAGCAATATCTACACTTGTTACAGTAGTTATTATTCATTCTTAATGTTAATTAATAAAAATACCACTGTTCATTTTTAATTCAGGTCCATTAAACATAATATTAACAGATACAACTTTTGATTTTAATAATGTATTAGTAAACTGTTAAAATTAACGCCCTCCGGCTGCATTATCAAACACCAGCGCTAAGATCAATAAATGATAGAAAATTACATAAACATATGAAATCCTATATTTCTCCAAATGTGTTTTTAACGCCTATATTCAGTTGCACTTTATTTTAAAGTATATACACTTACAGTGTTCTTAGCTAAGAAAGTACTGGTTAATATAAAATAAATACGTGAGTTAAAGTTACAAAAACTAAATCAGGTTTAGAGGGAATAATTTTTACATAATTTTGGTTCACAACCTTCAATACCCAAAAGGGTTAGTACCCAGTTATTGTAATTACTACAAATAGCACATAAATAATAAAAAAAGGCATTCAAAAACTTCTCCAGTTATCTGTAGCTCAAACAGTACAGATTATGCTAGCAACACCACAGGTTTGATCCGTAGGGAGTGCATGAACTGATCTTTGTTCTATTATCTATGCTTATAATCTGTTCATTATTTTCTGTGCATATTCAGGCACCTACAAAATCACCCCAATGATTCCAGAATGATTCATTCTTTCCAAATATAGCTATTCAAGTCATCTGGTGAATTGTTTTCATGTTGTAATATATATATATTGCGCAAAAATAAATAAATAAATAAATAAATAAATAAATAAATAAATAAC
Organism: Megalobrama amblycephala; assembly: GCF_018812025.1. Classification (NCBI taxonomy): domain Eukaryota; kingdom Metazoa; phylum Chordata; class Actinopteri; order Cypriniformes; family Xenocyprididae; genus Megalobrama; species Megalobrama amblycephala. The sequence goes on from NC_063044.1 coordinate 25,117,869, forward strand.
ACAATGTCAGTTTTTTCCAATATAGTGCAGCCCTGGATATAAAAATGTTACTGAAATGTGTGCATACAGTTGTTTACATTTTCTTTCACATTCTACACGTGTCTTTATGAATGAGGCCCTGCTCACAATACACTGAACTGAAGGCTTTGTGAAGTCAAACGCTCCACTGTAGGCTACAGCAAAAAAAATGAAAACGTTTGTTGGAAATTCAGAGAATTTGACCCCAATTTACTGTCCCTGAGATACACGTGAGATACAGTGTCTCATCTGACCCTCTGCTGCTGAGTAATATGAGTGATACACTGATGTTTTTATGGTTGTGCAAATATCCAGACGTCTCAAAGTGCTTTTGCGGCTTTGCTTTAATGTTGAGGCCAAATGTGTCATTTTATGATAGTCAGAGTAGACCACTGGGAATTTATTGTCTACAATATCAAACCAGATTTTAACCGGTAGATGTAAGACAAATGATAACCTGAGAGACACAAACACAACTGTTGAAAACATGTTCTGTGTGTCTCTGTGTAAATGTATGTCAGTGCTATAAAAATATCAAACCAAATAAAGATATCTTCATGGAGATTAACTCCAGTAAAAGTTAAAATAGCCCATGAGGAAAAAAGTTATATGATAAAGTAACTGATATTAAATGTACCTCAAGAGCACCAAACATACACATAACACAGAAAGAAAAGGGAACAGAAGAAATGTAATAACAGAAATAGTGCGCAACAGTGTGATATCCTAAATGTTGCATCTTGTCCCAATGTGCACTAAAATGTTTGCCTAACAGATGGAAAACGGGCAAAAGAATCCCATAGATCCCCCTCCGTTGGTAATGCCGGAGGGAGCTGGGCCATATCTGGAGACCAGAATATCAAAGAGAGGGGGCGCAGAGCTCTTTTGACTTGGGTTAGTTAGCAACCACCCGGAGAACACCTTAGCAACTACATACTAGGGGTGTGCACAAACAGTCGAATATTCGATCTGTAATTAATATTCGAAAAATAAAATGACTATTCAAATTTTACTGTGTTGCTTTCCTGGCCGTAAATGCAGTGAATCCATGATAAATCCTAAGCACTAAAACTCGCAGTTATAACTATATGCATTAGGTGGCGCTGTGGAGCGTGTTTAACAAGTTCATTTTATTTGATCATCACATAAGTTTGTCGTCTGCCTCGCGAAGTAAATGATCTTACAAAATGTAATTACTTTTGATCAAATGAATTAATGAAACCGAGTTATCATAATATCACCACCATAATGAGAAAGCACATAAAATCAAAACACCTGTCGAATGAGGAAAGACAGCTGTCCATCACTGCATTCACGACAGGTAAGCGCAGCTGTAACCCAGAGTAAACCGAGAATATAACTTATCTGATAGCAAAATGATTTTGAGACATATGCTTCCTTTAAATTTTGTCGAGGGAGACAGAAAACACAAAGTGCTACTGTTAGAAACTTAGCTTAGCATACGTTATATATTATTGTTATCTTTGTTTTGTCAGCGCAGCTCGTTTTCTCATGTGAGCATGTGGATATTATTGTTTTTCTCAACATGAACATGTGAATCAATATGAAAACAATAACCATATGCTGACTCCAGTGCATTATGTACGTTTTGCATGATAACTGCCGCTGTCTGCTTTATTAACGTATATATATATATATATATATATATATATATATATTTTTTTTTTTTTTTTTTTTTTTTTTTTTTTGCATGTATTGTTTAATACTTTGAACTAAAACAAACATAAGCTTATGTATATGACGTAAGGTTGTTGTGTATATTGCCTAATCATAAGCTTGTTCAGAAATGGTTACAAAATCTTGATGAATGAAAATATAACATAAACCTCATTTAAATAAACAAATATTCGAATATTCGTTTTTTACGGGCCCAAATATTCAAATACAATATTTTGGAAAAATGCCCATCCCTACTACATACTAACACCCAGAACACCCTGAATACCCCAGTGTCCTAAAATGTTTGTTAGGAGGACAAGGATCACTTGTCCTGAGTGACCATGTCATAAGCTTGTGTCTTGAAACGGACTATTTTGTTGCATAGTTAACATCATTTACACTTTCCACATTTCATTTCAACGGCTCACTCTGGATCAGTGGCAGCGTGAACACAGACTTGAATGTTCAGGAGTGATTTTGTCAAAGGTTTAATAGACAGGAGAATCATTGTCATTTGGGTGTTTGAATTGAGATCAAGATCTTTGAACAATTAATCGTGCAGCTCTATTCTGAACCAATCTCTTTTAGCTGATTAGCACACAGCTCTTTCTCACACACACACACCAACAGCTTCATCTGATTAAGAACATGAGTTGTAACACTTAACTGAACTCATAAAACACTCTGGAGCAGCACAGACAGAATAAAGTTACCTTCTCATTAATTTAACTCATTCACTAACAAATAAACATGATGGTGGTGTTGTGGTGCAGTATAGCTACTGAAGAGTTGCTGTTCAATCCCTGCGAGAAGCAAGACATGAGCTATCAAAACACTTCACCTCAGGTTACTGCAAGAGAACTGCATCTGTTTCACAGCAACATCACACGAACGTCATAGAAACAAATTCAGCCAGCCCCGGTCATGTGATAATTTCTTCTTTTTGTGTAGAACTCTACAACTAACAGTTTTTCTGACTGATTCATATCTCTAGTATCACTCTCTGCTCTATTTCTTTCACATAATAAAATCATTTCAACTCGAATAAACACTTCATGTGCATTTATTGATTTATTGGGCATAATAAACAGGATGATGCCTGCCGTTATCACAATATAAACCCCTTCACGTACATTGATCAGAACAGTCATAGACAGAGCCTTGAGAGAAATGGTCCAACACTGAATCCAAACGTCACAGGTCCGGGCAGGAACTTTCCCTCCACCTGATCTCCTGATCACAACCATGTGGCCTCTATTAGCCTTCTGTTTTCAGCACGGCCAACTTGGCTCCGCTGGAAAGGGCCCGTGGCCCCTTGGGCCATAGCGACTGATGACTGCTTACGTGGACAGGCTGGCAGGACAGAGAGTAAACCATCATTACTCACCCGCTCAATAGCTCTCACGCTCACTTTTTATTCCACAATCTAGGTGCCATTTCCTGCAGCGGCCAGGCCCCGGCCCGCGGCCCTCAGCCCTGCCCTGACCACGGCGCCACGGTTCTGAGCTGGCAGAACACGTGGCAGACCCACCTGAGGGACCACCGGACACATTCATCCAGATACAGCGGCCAGAACCCGGCGGATGTCGCTGTTGCCATCAGTTCTGAGCCGTGACGTATGACTGGAGCGGAGCGCTGTTTGGACTCACGGGTCTCTGCACAGGTGCCAGTGAGGAGGTGAAGTTATATCACTACACGAGCGCTAGCCAGTTTCTCAAGCGCAGCTTTAATAACAGCCAGCGTAGAGGCAGAGGTAATGTTAAATGGGTAAAAGTCTGAATTTTTTGTTTGGTTTAGTGGATCTCAACCTTTTTGACTTCAAGGCCCCCCATTGTGCACAACAATATTTGAAGGCCCCCCTCCCTAAATACTGTACTTTCAAGAATCATTTCAAATCTAGCCACCAGTTAATTTACATCATTTTTAGAGTGAACACTAGTGTTTCACACTTACAAAGCAACATACAAAAACGAATTAATACATGAAAATTCTTACATATGGCCCCTTTAATGCTACTGAACATTTGTCTGCAATTACTTTGGGAAGTCATATTGTTCTTATATGTTTTTTTGTCTTCCTAGTCATTTGTTGAAGTCTGGAGCTTTGCCTGTATAAGAGTTGGGTCAGATTGTGTCTGTGTGTGTGTGTGTGTGTGAGTTAATCCTATTAAAACAGCCTGACTGCTACAGCAGCACCTGCTTAAACCCCCCTAAAAAAAACTGCTGCCATCCCATTAGCATTGACAGCATGTGATCTTTACTTCACTTCACTACAAATCTGCCTTGAGAAATGAGCTGAAACTGACAAATCCTCTGTTTCTGAAAAGTAAAAATGATGAATAAATACATAAATCATTTGATTTAAAGTTCACGTTAAGGGTTCTGAGTTAGGGTTAGTCTGTCGGATGGGCAATTTTTCATATAAAATATATTTTGTCTGTAAAGTCATGGTGAATGTTGGATTTATTTCCCAGACCAAGTCTAAAGTCATTAATATTAGTTTTGAATAATAACAACAGAAAACTAGTGTGTTCTGACAGAGTCCTCACAATGATGGTAAAACGTCCATTTGATGAAAATGCCTTAAAAAAGGTACAAATAATTTCTTTGTTAAAATGTATATGCGGTATATCGAAACTGTAAAAATATTGGTATATATTATATTTCAAATTGTACAATGACTTTGCTCATTTCGGTACTTGATATGCTGATGTTCTGAAGTTCACTGCTTTCTGTGTGTTACCCAAACTGATGTGAAACCAGCAAATGTGACAATATAAAGAAACTAGATTAATCAATCAGAGAAATCTCAGGCTCCATCCCAAAATCACACTCTTGAGTAGATACATATTCTGAGTAAGTAATTGGGCCTACTTCACATCCGCTAAATATGTATGTTCTATATATATATTGTATGTATGTACTACGTTCACTATGCAATCTACCAGTGTCAGTAGTATCGGTTCACTGCCATTCACAAATCCTCTCCCGTGGCCACATGGGATAGTAAAGTGTCCATCATATGCACACTTTAGAATCTCACCAGAATAGTAGATCATCCAGGTAATTTATGCCTACGCTTTTATGAGTACTGTGAATTAAGACACATTTTTTTTTGCTTAAAATATAACAGGGAAGTGTGTGATTTTTGATGCAGCCTCACTTTACATGCCCTAAACTAACAAATAAAGAGTAAACATGGAAGCTCAAATGTGTGTGTGACACCATAGAACCAATGATGTCTCAATGTTTACAAATTTTTACTTGAATTTGCTTGAAAGAATAAAGAGATTAGTAACACTGATTTTAATAATAGTAATGAATATTACTCATTTTAAATGTTAGAATAAAAGTACATTTGTCAACATTCCTTGAAGAGTTAGTTCACCCAAAAATGAAAATTATGTAATTTATTACTCACCCTAATGTCGTTCCACACCTGTAAGACCTTCGTTCATCTTCAGAACACAAATTAAGATATTTTTGATAAAATCTGATGGCTCAGTGAGGCCTGCATTGAAGCAATATCATTTATACTTTCAGATGTCCAGAAAGCTACTAAAGCTACTGGTTCAACCTTAATATTATGAAGCGATGAGAATACTTTTTGTGCGCCAAAATAACAACTTTATTCAACAATATCTAGTGATGGGCGATTTCAAAACACTGCTTCATGACGCTTCAAAGCTTTACAATTCTTTTGTTTCGAATCAGTGGTTCGGAGCGTGTATCAAACTGCCAAAGTCACGTGAACCATTGAAATTTTGAAACGTTTCATGAAATAACGAAGCCTCGTTTACTGAAATCACGTGACTTTGGCATTTTGATTGGAAACAAAAGATTCGTAAAGCTTCGAAGCTTCATGAAGCGTTGTTTTGATATCGCTCATCACTAGATATTGTTGAATAAAGACATTATTTTGGGGGTTTTTGGCGCACAAAAAGTATTCTTGTCACTTCGTAACATTAAGGTTGAAACACTGTAGTCACATGAACTGTTTTAAAAATGTCTTTAGCAGCTTTCTGGGCATCTGAAAGTGTTAATGATCTTGCTGGCAATGGAGACCTCACTGAGCCATCGGATGTTATTAAAAATATCTTAATTTGTGTTCCGAAGATGAACGAAGGTCTTACGGGTGTGAAACGACATGAGGGTGAGTAATTAATGGGTTTTTGGGTGAACTAACCCATTAAGTAACATAATACAGTTTTAATTATAGTATTCAATAATCTAATTCAATATTGTTTTTACTTTATGCATTAAACTAATATGAACACAAATACTAAACCTTACATTAACCAAGATTATTAAATGCTGTTGATCATTCACTGTCAATGCATGACAGCTTATGTTTTACATGAAAGTTCATTATTCCTTCTTTTGACACCCACGGAAAGAGGGGGAAAAAAGCATCTTCAGGTCGCCAGTCCACTAATTCAGACTATCAGCAACAAGAAACTAGGAAAGCAACTTATTTTCATAGTGCCTTTTTTTTTCTTTTCTTTTCATTCAGTTTGCACTATGTGAAATACAAACTAGTATACTCAGCATGGAGCACTGAGAGTTTCATGCAGTGTTCTTTTTTTTTTTTTTTTTTTTAAATCAATGGTATCAATTTAGCATTGATACAGAGGTATTAGATTCTGGTATCGTACTGAAGCCAAAACTGTGTTATGGAGCCAAACCTTGGACATACTACTGAAAATATAATTGTGGAGCAGTATGTGCATATGGAGCAAAATGTCTTAAACATTAGCTACAGTATGGAGGACAAGACGCCTACCTGAGCTTTGACCTACAGTAACTTAACCACACCTCAACACACACACAGTGAAAGCAGCTTGTCTTAGCAGCCAAACACAGAAGCTTCACTCGCATGTAACAAAGTTGTATTGTTTTGTTTTCGCTCGTCACTGAGAAATGAAAAGTACAATCTAGAGGAAAGAGTGAGAAGAACTACACGAGGAACCAAGTCAATAATCTGAAAGTATAGTATTTGCCTTCCGATACGAGATAAGCTTTGATTGAACACGCTGGCACATGTCCACACACTGACCGCCCTCATCTGACTCTGTGCCACGTTCTGATTGGCAGCGCTCCATTCGGCCACTAGAATTTGTGCTGTGATTGGTCAACAGGGGCCGTTTGGTTGCTCGGACACACACACACACACACACACACACAGAGCAGACTGATGGCAAAGCTCTGATAATGCTGCAAAGTCTGCTGAGAACTTCACCCTCCTCGTTCGGTTTCTCGTAATCCCTGAAGGCTGGAACCTGCCTAACGAAGCATTTTAAATCACACCAAATCTGATTTGTTGAAAGCAAATTTGGGCAAGGTTCAAGTATGCAGTGCTCCAAGCTTCTTTTCGTATTTACTTACAATGGCCTCCTGAAAAGAACTACATGAGCTTGTCTCTCTCATTCAGAGAAACTCGTTTGACAGTTAGGATTAATGGATAACTAAAGAATATAAAGAACTAAAGTATCATTCTCCCTGTTTCTGCACTTTTTAAATGAATGTGAAAAATTGGATTAGAGTGTTCTGATATATAGTAAACAGTATACAGCAGTAGGCTAATATTCCATTCCAAACACAGCCATAGCCTGCATATACAGCACAGCATGTGTCACACTCACACTGTGGGAAACAGACGACGCTTTTATAGCGCTGCTATTACTGTCACCCAATCATAACCCGGCGCACCTGCATGACGGGCGCGTCACTTCAGACCTGAACTTCACAAAGATCTGGCCATGACCCAACTGAAAGTTTGACATCTGCCAAGTTTCCGTGTCTTCTGGTTACAGGGCACAAACACACACACAGAACCGGGATTTCACTAAACCGACCGTTCCAGCCTCCTGTCAAGCCAAACAAATGCTTGTCCAAATGATTAACTGTGCATTGTACAAACTGTGAAGTTCAACGTTTTACACCAACAAGACTAACCCTAGCTCACATGATTTGAAAAGGTTCCTGAAAAAACATTAAAGGCAACTCCTATTTTGCCAAAGACCGGCAGAAGTTTCTCTTCAGGCTTTATTGAGGTTCACGGGGACGTTATCTTCTGGTGATAGTGACGTGCGGGAGCTTTGATCTTCGAAGGCGGACCACTTCCAGTATGATGATGGTCAATAAGACATGAAGAGTAATCTGGCTCAGTTATGACACTGCATAGCATTTCAATGGAAGCACAGTGCCATCTAGTGCCCACAACTGGGATTCACAGATCACTCTACTCCTCCAGCAGGGGGAAAGAAACAATGCTAAAAACAATCATGCAGTCTTTCAATAGAAAACTAAATGATCAAATAGGCCTATATAAATAAAGAGAAAAAAAAAACATTTGAGCTCCTTTGCGGCTACGTGTCCAATCAAAATCATTCGTCAGTAAGAAATGAAACAATGGCAAATAAACACAAGAACATGACCCAGACATTAAATACAGGTTCAGCTGCAACAATAATAAACATGAATACATGAATCATTTGATAAAAATGCATTTATTTAAACTGCTTAACATCAGCAGAGATCTGTTCATTGTGAAAACTATTCAAATAAATCAGTTAAGATGTGAAAATGGTTTAAACTATGGAACAAGCAAGACTCAATTAACTAAAATGGATGAGACTGAAACAAATTGGATTTGTTAATGATAAATATATAAATCACAGGCTGTTTATTAGTATTAAAATGATTTTATGGTGAAGTAGATACTACAGAAAAAAACAAATGTGATTTTTACATGAAAAAGTTAGTTCAGACAAGAATTAAAAATGAAGTAAAACTACTCAACTTTTCTGACACCAGTGTTCCCATCATGCACTGAGCCTTAAATAATTAATGAGGTCAATTTTACATTGTTTTCCAGCTGTATTTTGTGGTTAGGTTTAGTAACTTGCCATTTTGTGACATTTGGAGTTCATTTTCACGATCCATCGAATGTGTATTGTGTATCAAGTATTGAAGTCTCTGTTTTCAGGTGGCACCTTACTTCAAACATGTAGATATGGTGTCTACACAATATCTATTGTATTATTTACTTAGATGTTTCTAAGTAAAGCAGACACTTTAAAAGCATGGTTTAATTCAGTGTTATATTTGAGTAAAATGTATTGCAAAAGAAACTTCAACTAAGTAGATATTACTCAACCTTTTACTGGCCAAGTTAAAATTACTTATTTTCTTTGTTAATTTTACTTAACTTAGTTAAGTAGAGTTATTTAATTCCATATTTGAAATTCATTTAAAAATATGCATGCAAAAACTGGCAAATAAAAATTAATTGTGTCTGACTGGCAAATATGCATCACTTTACATTTATTAATAAACTGTAATCCAAATGGATGAGAACTGTATACAGCATGTAACTCAAATAATATGTCCTAATATAAAATAAGGCCTAAATATTTCTTGAGTGCAAGACATTTACAAACCAAACACCCAAGCTTTATGCCAATAATTGCCTATATGATGGCCTGTGTGCAGCTTATTTCAGTGTTTGCTTTTAAGGTTTCTCTTCCTTACTTTTGTTTGTCAACAAAGGACCAAAAAAGTCAAAAATCAAATTTTGAGGATAACCTGGAATTCACTTTGGAAGCTAGCCTAATTCGTCCAGAGTATACTTTTTAGATATGTGGGTACAGAAATATGAAGATACTTTGATTATGACGCTATTTACAAAAGAATCTGATCGTAACACTTTGTTATTCGCTACGAGCTTTAAAAAGGGGATTGTCTAAGAATCAACTTTATATGCTGAGGAGGATTTGTTACCCTTCTGAATGGGACGATGAAGCATTTAAACACATCTTTTCACATCCTGTCACATTCTGAGTTGTTGAAAAAGACAAAAAAAACCCCAAAAATTCCTTTACTTTTATTACAACTTATTCATCCAAGTCCTCTTATAAAAAAGCACTGACATTTGTTGAGTGTTAAGTGTTAAGTGTTTTTTTTTCAACATTCTCTGCTGATTGTTTATAAACGGGCTACAAATTTAAGAAATCGTCTAGTACATGCCGTTTTCAGAGCGACATTCCGTGTCCATCTCAGAGATTACTTAGTCCTATAAAGACTGACAACTATTGATGTGGGAATTGTGCCCAGTGCAACAATACTTTCAAAACATCATTTTTTGTCATCCAAGAACTGGTAAAAAAAAAAAAAATATGATTAATTCTGTCATTACTTGTGTTTCCACAAGATATTTTGATACTTTTGTAAGCAGTGCGGTACTTTCTTTTGTTTTTGCCAAGATTCATACAAAAATAATGTGTACTATGACTGTCAATTTGACGGTATTGATCCATCCTGTCGTTTACCCTTACTTATAAGTAAGGCTAAACGACACATTTATGAGAAAATGGAAGAAGTGCCAAAAGGAAAACAAATACATCTAAACATGTTTAACAGGTTAATCCAAATTCATTTCTTGTCACATGGGAAAAAACTAGTGTCAAGTCAAGTCATCTTCATTTATATAGCGCTTTTCACTATACACATTGTCTCAAAGTACCTTCACAGTGACAATAGGAAAATTATTATCAAGCTACAGGACTGAAAAAAAAAAAAAAAAATGTATCCAGAATGAGTGGCAGATTGGTAGACTTGGGTTAGCCAGCCTGCATTAAATCTATGGGAACTGGTTATTGTAGTAGGGATCAAAAACTCTTATTTTCAACCTTTATATGAAAATTGGTTTCTTAAAAAATTATATTTTATATTTTCAAGCTTGACGCATAATCCTCATCTATAGCATCGGCTCATGTAGAGATCTGACATCCAATCCAAAACATTGCTCGACCAAATCCAGTGAACGTTGCTCAGAAGCAAAAACTTCAAATAGACCAGTGTTTTATAAACAGGTGGATTTTGGGCCTGAGCTGATAGAGAGATAGAGGTGAATACCAAAGAAAGTCTGACTGTGAGTAGGGTTGCAAAATTCCGGGAATTTCCAAAGCTGGAAACTTTCCATGGGAATTAACAGGAATAAATGGGAATTAGCCTATAGGTTAGCCTATACTTAAATGTAGTTGAAAAAAACATCTTGCAGCAATAATTTTGGTTAAAACAACCAGATTTAATGCAACTTTAGTTGAATTTTTACCCTGCACATTCCTCAACCACACCCCCTGCATGCACTATGCAAAAATACAGAATAAACAGTAATATTGTGAAACACAACTACAATTTAAAATAATGGTTTTCTATTTTGATATACATAAAAATATAATTTATTTCTGTGATGCAAAGCTGAATTTTCAGCATAATTTCTCCAGTATTCAGTGTCACATGTTCCTTCAGAAATCATTTTAATATGATTTGATACTCAATTATCAATGTTGTAAACAGTTGTGCTGCTTAATTTTATAACCTGTGATATTTTTTCAGGATTCTTTGATAAATAAAAATGTAAAGAACAGCATATATTTAAAATACAAATCTTTTATATACACTACCTTTCAAAATGTTGGGGTCAGTCATTTTTTGTCTTTCTTTTTTTGAAAAATTAATACTTTTATTCAGCAAGGATGTGTGAAATTGATTAAAAAGTAATATTATTAAAGTGATATTGTTAAAAATTTCTATTTTGAATAAATTCTGTTCTTTTCAACTTTTTATTAATCAGTGAATCCTGAAAATAGTATTACAGGTTCCAAAAAAATATTCAGCAGCACAACTGTTTCCAACAATGATAATAACTGAGTATCAAATCAGCATATTTCTGAAGGATCATGTGAGACTGAAATAAATAACACACAACAATTGCTGCAATAAAAATATATTTATTTTACATATTTACTAAATTAGAATTCATTGAATGTGAAAAATAAATAACTGTTACTTCATGTTATGACCAAACAAAATGTTTATATTTGTTTTTACAGGATACATTTTAAATAAATTCCACAAATATTTTCCAGTGGAAAGTTTCCGGAAATTTACCGGAAACTTTCCGCCCCTTTGCAACCCTAACTGTGAGACATATACAAAATAAACTGGAAAGGTGAACATTTTTGCCTAATCAAATAAAGCCTCTTAAATCTGAATCTAAAGCCATTTCTCTTGGATTTTAACTTTGAATTCTCTTGGTTTTCGCCTGAGCTAGAGTGACTAAAGGTCAAAGTATTGAAACTCATATCACAAACTTCTAGAGAATAAAATGGCTCTGATCAATCACAACATATGTGAATGTCACTTCACTCCTGAAGCATGTTACTGCTATAAAATGTCAGCTCCAAATCACATCATTGGGTGATGTGGAATTAACATGCTGTACAGATCTTGTAAAACTCATATTTTCTTTTTTAATGAACGTACGGTGATATTTATACTGGCACACACAGCTTCTGGTCTTGAAGCCTTTAATGAACTGATGATTAGAGACATTTGGGATCTAGGGGTGTTAATAAACAATTGACTAATAACATCAATCACTTCAGTTAGTGATTGACAGGTTTGTTCATTCACCTACACTGATGTTAATTCTCCAGCAGGTGGCAGCACAGGACAGGCCACTTTCAGTTATACACTGGTACAGCCTGCTACCTTAACCGTGCTTGGAGACTTCAGCTTTGGCACTGGACCAACAAGTTTTCCAAAGCTTGGGCCTTCTTCCCAATCCACAGTGAGCTACAGCAGTACCTCACAGAGCTGGTCCTCACATGACCTTATCCGAAGCAAGCTTCTGTCCACTCACCTGCTCCAACAGTAACAGATATACTGCTCGACAGAGTGAGAGAGGAGTTTACAAAGAGGATATTTCTAGGAAGAAAGTCAGGGAGAGAAACTGAAAGCAGGCACGATTCTAGGATTTCAATATTGGGGGGCTCAGAGTATGATGATTAAAAAAAAAAAACATTCAATATCTTGTTTGTATACAAGAGTAGGCAGAAACAATACATACAGTAGGTTCTACACAACCAACCACGTCAACCCCTGAATATTGATTTCATTTCAAATCATTTTAACTAAATTCATTTGCCACTTCTATAATTCATCATGACAAAAACCACAAATCCCTTTACTCTAATGCTAATAAATGTCTCACAATTAGCTGCTGGGTCATTATTTCATAGAACAAAATAACTCCACGTGTCTCTGTCATTAAACGTCTAAGATGTTTAAACGAGTGCACTGACTGATTGAGGGCTGTCTGACACCGATTGTGTCTTCAATCATCTCTGTGCATGACTGCATGTGAATCTAACGCTGATGCTTGTGCTGTGGATTGAAGAACATGCTGAATAACATGGACTATAAGACGGGGAGGAGCTGAAGCCTGTCACCGGTTTCATATGAGTTATAAGGGGACTGAAGCAATCACAAATTTTCCCACCCTAAAAATGGAAAGTTAAACTGGTGAGATGACAGACAGAGTCAAGTATGACATGATTCCTGAACTCTGCAGAAGAGGCTGAAAGATGGGATTGTAAACAGGAGTGAGATCTGCCCTGTGGTGCAAGTGCAACAGTTCATTGCTGGAAAGTTAAAGGAATAGTTCACCCAAAAATGAAAATTTTGCCATCATTTACTCACCCTCAACTTCCTCCAGACCAGTATGAGTTTCTTTCTACTGCTGAAAACAAAAGAAGATATTTTGAAGAATATGGGTAACCAAACAGTTGATAACCATTGATAACCAATGACTTCCATAGTATGGAAAAAATAAATTTTATATATATATATATATATATATATATATATATATTTTGCACACACTATGGAAGTCAATGGGGCCCTAGGCCTGTTTGGTAAACCATATTCCTAAAAGAGAAGCATCCCTTTCTCGTTTGTGGGTCCATTCGCATTATTTGAAAACCATTCAGAGCACATTCATGCTGTACAGTAATACAGTTTTACAGAGGCTTGTCCTAGAATCAATGCTTTTGTGTAAATATTACTTATGTCAGATTGGAGATGGAGAGAGTAATTTCAGCACAAATGTGGTGTCTGTGACTCATCAGTAGAGGGCGCACTGTATCCAAGTAACGGATTTATGTGGGAACGTTGATAGAAACAAAACAAGATACATTTCTATTTTCAACATTACTTGTTGTTCAGATATTCCTCTTTAAATGGAAAAAAAAAAAATCAGCTGTATGCAAAGAGACACATTTGGTTTTCAACCACTAAAAATGTGTACAATTTAGCAATTTACTTATGGAGCCGCATTAAGATCTCCATATCTCTGGAACTGAACCACCGAGGGCCTTTAAAATGAAGATGCAAAAAAAGAAGTTTGTTAAGAACCAGAATCTAAAAGGATATTAAGATATCTTTAATACTTCTTGAGTTGCAGGCATGCAAACTTAAGGCAAAAAAAAAAAACAGAAAATTTGCTTTTTGCCATTTTTGAACTGTCACTGTTGGCATATAATGAAACAAAGATTGCTAAAATCAACAGATTTTACTAATAGACCTACCAATCTCTGTGTAAAAATAAAATAATGATTTTGCCATCTTTCTTTGGTAACACTTTAGAATAATGGTCCGTCATTAATAATTAACAATGCAGAAAGTAATGCAGGACAAATGAGTAGAACTAATAGGTAACTATGACAAATGATAAAGAATTACTAATTAATTACTAATCGCAACATTAAAGTGTCTGAGATGTGAGCAATTGTCTTTCTTTACTCTCAACGTGATCATGAAATGCATCATTAATTACTCAAGTGTTACCTAGTCACTATCCAGTAACTACTAGTGATCAGGAGTCAGGACCATTATTTTTAAGTGAAAAACATCTTTTTCACTTTAAAATAATGGTCCAGATCACTAGTAGTTCTTGAAGAATGTCCTTTTTTACTCTCATTGTGGTCAGAAAATGCTTCACTAATTAATCAAGTACCTAGTCATTCTTCAAGAACTACTAGAAGGACTGATGGAGTGACGTCCTAAAAACTGTATTATCCACACAATAAAAATTTATTGAATTAAAAGTGTCTAAAAATGTGTAGGTAGAGGGAAGCACTAATGAATAGTTAAAATACCTGGACACAGTAGGTTGTTTGGATTGACAAAGGATAACAAAAACTAAGAACTGATAACCATGATTCTTTTTGTGATGCCAGACATTTCAACATCTCTATGTTCTTCAATAATAATAAAAAATATAATTGTTGAGGGTAATTGTTTAGAGGTCTGTATATCTTTTTTTTTTTAAGTCCTCTTTCTGGTCCCCTTGGAAGTTGCTGAGGTTCCCTAGAAACACTGTTTGTAACTGAAGTGTGTGTGTTACTCTTACCAGCCACCAGATGGCCCCACAAACCATGAAATTGTCTACATCAATCAAAGACCAATACAGTTATCTCTTCACATTATAAAGAAAACACAATTAACACAATTCAGCTTCAAAGACAATTAGTGGGAAAGCCTGTCAAGTCATGAACAATTCTTCAAAAATGATAAGAAAATGGATTCACATGATTTCATTTAAAAAGACAGGCATGTGTCTATAGACTGCTGCCTGATTTACTACCTCACTTGTCATTTAAAGATTGATCCAGACCCTGTTCGTACTCAAAGTAGAAGCAGCAAAACATTCAATTCAAGGTGTGGTGAAGCCTTCTGAATGACAGAGCTCTATAAATGTGTTACATCAGTAAACGAAACGGTGTGTGAAGTGTCCAACTCTTTTGCCCTGTCCTAAATACTACCCCACACTTGGGCACACAGCGCAAAGAGGACGGTCGTGAGAACCCCTCTGAAACAAAAAACGACATTTGAGACTCCTGATGGTCTGGGAATCATGGGCACGTGCACGTGGAGGTCATCACGGGTCCACAAGTCTTTGGTTTGGGACACTAAAATTGAAAGAAATTGTTGGACAAGTCTACTGATAGTTTTTAAACTGACACAACAACTAACACTTACAGAGAGACTCAAGTCTCCATAAAGACACATCACAAATTCTGCATTTCCTAGCCACTATTGGTCCTCTACAACTATTGTTGTCAAAAATACCGGTACTGAAATTTTAAAAATGTGACGATACCAGCATTTCCCCCTAGCCATTGTGTTCTCGCGCTCAACAGATATGATCCCTAATATATCCACTGATAGGTGAAGAGCGTCACAGATGTCTATTTACAGCATGTTTTTGAAGCGTTGATCATTGAATCCAATCACAGACATATCTGTTGAGCGGGTGAACACAATGGCCAATCAGAGGTGTTTAAGAATCTGCTCAACAGCGCTTAAAATTCTGGGGGGAATCGCTGGTACAGTCATATTTTTACCAAAGTCAGTATATTTGACAACCCTTGCTACATCTATTACAAAACCTGGATTGCTGAGTACGAATCAAGGGCATTTGTTCTACATATAGACAGGAACACATCGAGTTTGAGTTCTCTGACCTTTCATCTGGCCATTTGGTTTTCTCAGCCTCTCCCACTCGTAGACACATTCCCACACGCAGCCACATAAACACACACACCTCTGAACAAAGGTTCCATTTTCCTAAGGAAGGGTCAGCAGGTCCTTCCATCAGACAGACGCTTGTTCTTGGTCCGAGGCGGGCCGATCCCAGACCCCCTCTCTCCAGCATCACCACCCCAGAGACAAGCTGCCCATTGTTCCTTCAGCGCTAACAAATGACAGACAAACTCTAGAGCCACGCTAAATACACACCGAGAGACGTAGAGTATACGGGCACACAAAAATGGATTGTTTGGTCCAATGCGCTGGACTCAATGTGCTGCTTGTTATAACTGCGGTATAAGAGTACACAATGAATTCACAGACACACACACATACAGTATAATGACTCTTAGAAAGCACATGGAAACAAAGAGCCTTGCTAATTACTGTATATGGTCCTTCTCAGAGCTCTTACTGTGCAGAAGTTTCTTCTCAGAGATGCACAACGGCCTGTAAACACACTCTTGTTACATACATTCCCACCGCTGCCGTTCGCAGCCTCTCACGTTATGCTGGGTTACTGAACTCAGTCAGCACCAATTTAAACCTGGAACTGCACAGGTGAGGAAAACTGCAAGATCATTTTAATGTTAGCAAAGCTGTTCATGTCCTCGGACAAACATATTTGGTTATGTTACTAAAGCTCAAAAAGTATCACACTTCATCACTACATTGTGAAATATTGAAGAGAACCAGAAACATCCTCTATAAGTAAAATGGTGTATCAAACAAAAAATGTGCAGAATTATGGTTCTCTCATTCACTTCAACTACTGTCATCATGACTCGAGGAACGAGGAATATTGCTATTTAAACTATAATTCGCTACCTAAAAAACACCTGGTTTAACGGCACACACATTGGAATGTAACTTGTGGCTTAAAAAAAAAAAAAAAAAAAAAGTGTGGTCAATTTAACTGAATGCAAACGTTGGACTTTATGGAGTTCCTGACAGATGCAAAATGCCAGCACACATGCCTGACCGCTCATGTACGTCTCTCTTGTGGTTTACCACAGACGTATTATATGACAGCGCAGTAAACACCTGCAGTGCTACTGGCGAACAGGCACACGCTCCAAACACCTACTCAGACCTGTTTATGACAAGGACACAAACAAATGTTCATCAACAGGGTAACTGAAGGTAAAATAAGCCCTGGTTCAAGGATCGACAAATAAAATGCGTAAAAAAAAACCAACATTTCTTGGCATATTTTTAGGCCACCTGGTATAAATATGTGTTTTGGTCGATCGGATCACAAGCGGACAACGCTAAATATAGGTGTAAATGGGACGTAAAATATTTTGAGTTTGTCCATTTTCAACAACTTCCAGAGGTAGCTGAAAATGCATTCGACCGGATTGCTTTGGTAGAGTAAACGCTCATATGGTGTTCAAATGGTCACTAAAGACTGTCTACTTTTTGCCTCCTGACCTAATGCGTAAACATTATGGGAAGCGTGCTAGCCAGACGGGATTTAAACTTTGTCAGCTGATGGAAAGATGGAAACACACACACTCACAGCGTTCGGCTGTCAGAGCAGAAACGAAAGCTGCTTCTCTCCGTATTTTTTTTTCCATCATCTCTGATTGTGTTCAAATGTAAATTGCACAACCATATTTCATCCATTAGATTGAAAGATCTGAAAAAGACCATACATTTACCTGCCCATTAGGGCTGGGTGGTACAATGATATATATCGTTACCATGATATAAGATGTCTATCGTTAGAGATTTTGCTATATTGTGTATATCGCGGTATGTAATATAGCACTATTGACACTTCAGAGTGATGAAACGCATGAATGAGAATATAGAGTGGGATGCGCTTGATGTTAAAAAGTGTATTTAAGCACAATAAACAGTGAAAAAGAACTCAATGCGGTGCACAGAAAACCATGTCTCTCAGCATGTGATCTCGAATTCAGTTCTCTTTCACGTGTGGTCGAATACACATGCAATTGTCAAAATGCCCATCGCGTGGAGTATTCCTGTAAACACAGCTGGTTATGTCTCATTTGAGTGTAAACCGGATGTGTATCAGTATAATGGATCTGTGTATTTGGTTTTAAAGTGACAGCAGACTAATATACTTGCTGCTCTGTATCATTAATGTGAATAAAACAAAAGAGAAAATAACTTACTGTTCTGGTTCTGGACTGAATAAACTTATTTAGCTTTAACAAGAAAAAAAAATTATATTTAATTCATACAGTGAAGAGTATGCAATATTTTATTTTTACATATTATTAAACTAATTCTACATAACTACATATTAAATAAATCTATTATACCTGAAAAAGTTAATTTGTTTAATTCATATTTTTGTTACATTGTATTGTCCTATTGTTCGTAATTTGCTCTTAATAACAGAAATTAGATCAAATAACACAAAATAACTAGAGTGTGATATATATCGTTAACGTGAAATAAAATGTCTCATAGCATGAAATAAGAATTTGGTCATATCGCCCACCTTTTGAAGATATCAGGACAGATATGGTCAAAAGAGGCGAATTTAAACACCAGGTGTGCATGGGAATGTGTCTCCCACATCTACCTGTGATCCGATCGAGCAAAACACATCTGAATACCAGGTGTAAACAGGGCCTTGGCCAGGAAAGGGTAGTTTGTCTGAACACAACACAAACACGTGCTTCCCACTCCTGGTTTAAGATAACAGGATGAGGAAGAGGAGTAGGGCTGGGGTGAAGAGAAGGCCCTGGTGTTTAGTCAAGGGCCCCCTGGCTGACACAAAGTGTTTCTTTGTCTCTCTCAGGGTGGGAGAGAGAGGCATTCCTGTGCATCGGGGGCTCCGACCAACTTTATTGACACTTCAGCCTCTTTTGTGAAGGGAGTATCCCATCGTCAATGGTTGGCCATGAGAGTCACTTGCTGTTGGACATAGGGTCCCTCTCCAGAGGAGAAAGGAGGTCTTGTTTGCAGAGGATGTGTTTGAGAGAGGGGGACGCTGTGAAGGGGTGGTGGGGGACTGTGCTTATAGTGGATCTCTGTCCAGGGCTCAACAATAGAGGGAATTCTGCTCGGGAAGAGGGGCGAGTTGAGGCAGAGCTGATTTAAAACACATCCACCCTGACAGCGCCCACCGTCCACTAGCTAAACACCACAATCCACTCATTTTTAAAGAGGAGAAAGAGGAGATGCTGCATGTTGCATGTCATCTACCAGAGCCTGACAGGAAATGCCCCTTCAGTAGATGTCACATGTTCACAGCATCAACCAAAATGATAGCCTACTAATAATATCTACTTCAATAACTAGGGCGAGATTATGAACTTCAGTATCAGTATGATGAGAGCTGTCAGTGTCAATATTGAGCAGAAGATATGAAAAGCCAACAGAATCATGTTAATATCATTCCTTTATCATGGTACTTGTTTTGGTTAGGGGAGTCCGCTTGGTTTTGTAGTTTTGCTAAGCAGACCAAATGAACCTATCTCTTCTACACACATCCATGCAGCACCTGTGTGCTATTTTAAAAGCAGCAAACCGAACAATAGAACATCTATCATCTATAGGTGGCTCCAGCAAAACATATGAATAAACAGAATCAATTACGTCAGAATAACTGACTGACAGGCAAACAGGTGAAGCGCACATATATCAACTTCAACACTTTATATTACTGTCGTTAATAACAGTATAGCCATTATACTAGAGAATTGTTAACAAGATTATCAAGTGTGATTATTAACGTACTCTAATGAATGTTGCGTTATGTAGGCTACTATAAAATCATGTCTGAAGCTGTTATAAGCATATCCACCACTGTCAATATTGCAGTACTTACCAGAGCGTTTGTTTCTTCTGAGGAGTTTGTGCTTCTTCTCTTACTTCTGTTAATCCTTCATCCTTTAAAGTAAGTTTATTCCACATGTTAAGTTATTCCAGAAGTCATATGCAGCTCCACTGGAGCGAGACACGGCAATCTCCCAAAAATACACCATTTAATCATGGTCACATTCACAAAGCACGTATCTGAGCCGTTAGAATCCAAACAGACTGAAGCAAGAATGAATCCACATCCACATGAATCCAGAAAGTCATCCGGTTTATCTCCTTGAATGAAGCTGTGGACCCACGTGCAGCACTTTACAAACACATCATCCAGCGCGCCCGCGGATGAAGCTCTTCACACTCGTGAACGACGTCCTGTTATTAAACTGAGAGACTCAGACGAAGGTCCGGATGAAATCTTGTGTTTCGCTATAATGTATCAAGAGTCAGAGAAGCGCGCGCACGCACACACTCGCAGTGTGACTGTCAGCGGCAGACTGCAGCTCCGCTTAGTCCCATATTACACACACACACCCACCCCACAGCAATGAACCACGGGAAATGTAGTTTGAGTTTAGCTGAATTCAGTTTAGTTTACATGGACCCACTTTGTATTGTCTTTAACTACTATGTACTAACATTTAAAGGATTAGTTCACTTTCAAATGAAAATTTCCTTATAATTTACTCACCCCCATGTCATCCTAGATGTTCATGTCTTTCTTCAGTCGAAAATAAATTAAGGTTTTTGATGAAAACATTCCAGGATTTTTCTCCATATAGTGGACTTCAATGGAGCTCAAATAGTTGAAGGTCAAAATTACAGTTTCAGTGCAGCTTCAAAGCGTTCTACACGATCCCAGACAAGGAATAAGGTTCATATCTAGAGAAACCTTCACTCATTTTCTAAAAAAAACAAACAAAAAAAATTATATAAGTTTTACCAATAAATGCTCAACTTGAACTAGCTCTCTTCTTCTCTATTTGAATTCCAGCAGTGTAGACACTGCTAAGTTTATTGCTGCCCTCCACAGGTTTGAACTAATTGTTATACTTGCACTGGCATATTGTATATGACAATTTAGTTCAAAGTTTGACCTGTGGAGGGCAGCAATAAAATTAGCAGTGTCTACACTGCTGGAATTCAAATAGAGAAGAAGAAGAGAGCTAGTTCAAGATGAGCATTTATGGTTAAAATGTATAAAATGTTTGTTTATTTATTTATTTATTTTAGAAAATGAGCAATGGTTTCTCTAGATAAGACCCTTATTTCTCGTCTGGGATCGCTGTAAACTGTCATTTTGACCTTCAGCCATTTGGGCTCCATTAATCCTGAAATTATTTCATCAAAAACCTTATTTATTTATTTTTTTTACATTTTACATTACATTTTTATACATTATGTTCTGTAATTACATCTGTCTTACCCGTATTTCACCTCAATAGCAGCAACATTTTTGTTTTGCAATACAACATGAACACAATAAGTGCATTGTTCCTAACACTTATTTTTTCTTTGATGTAAATATTTAGACATCTAATATAAAGTACACTGTAAAAAATCAAAAGTTGAGAAAACTTAAGTTTAAGGCAACAAACTTCAGCAGATTTTTGAGTTTTCTCAACTTCTTGTATTTTTTT
Organism: Megalobrama amblycephala; assembly: GCF_018812025.1. Classification (NCBI taxonomy): domain Eukaryota; kingdom Metazoa; phylum Chordata; class Actinopteri; order Cypriniformes; family Xenocyprididae; genus Megalobrama; species Megalobrama amblycephala. The sequence goes on from NC_063044.1 coordinate 25,139,440, forward strand.
ACAGTGTAGATACATTTATATTTATTACTTTAGTAAAGCCTAACTATAGGCTAAGCAATATCATCAATAATATTTTGAATGTCAGCATATGTCAGTCTTTTTAATATGTCTAATGAGGACACACAAGGGTATAATATATTTTATAATGGTCTGCTCTATACTGTGTGTTGTGCTTAAAACTTCATTGTGTTTAATGTGGGCAGCATGTTCGCCAAAATAAAAACCTTGCAAGTGTGGATTTGCTTGTCCAATGTTATTATTGATTATGAATAGGCAGCTGCTGAATGCACTGATGTTTTTGGAGGATGTGTTAATGACAGCATCGCGTGTGAGCAGTTGAGCGTGAGTCAGATAAGATCTGCTGTCGTCACAGGACACAAAAGGGTGAATCATGGTTTCATTAATGTTCTTCCGTCAGCTCCAGACATGCTTTCATTTCCCACACCTGAAATGAATTGCTAAAATGAGGAGTGGATTTGGGATTAGGATCAGTCAACATCTGAAAATTATTTATAATTACAATGATTTCAGATATTGGAATAATAAAAATAATAATTCATGTGGAATCACATTGCTGTTCTATAGATCGTTCCTTTGCATCCTGGAGAAGCTCTCCCAGTTCTGCTGTGGATTTCTTTAGGCGTTGGTCAGTTGCTTCAGTCTCCCATAATCCCAGCCTTACTTGACGGTGCTGAGATCAGATCTCTGTGTCTGTTGCCTTAAAAGAAATGTTTTGAAGACCTTTGCATATACTGTATATTTGCATATTTTGCATATAATGCTAGCAAATAAGAATAATTAGTTTTTGCAATGTAAATTAACATCAGTCTTGCATAACATTTAATTAAAATTCACAAAATGGTTTGAAAATGTGAATTATTCATTAAGACTATCATTAGATTTTGGAACACTAGGCTTAATGACAACTAGTTATACACTGTAAACCTGAATAAGTTGGCAAAACTCAAAAAAATTGAGGCAATCAGTTGCCTAAATTTTTTTAAGTGAAGAAATTCAATGTTTAAGTAAGCAGAACTGGCAGATTTTTATTTTGTACTCATACATTTTAATTGTTCTTAACTTAACTTAAAATGTTTGAGTACCCTAATTAATAAATGTAACTTATCATGTAACCTAATTGTAAACATTTTTATTAGTGTAAACTTAGCTAGCTATATCAAGCTAATTCAGAAAATGCTAGTTTGCTAACATGTTAACAATAGCATGGTATAGCACTTGCTGAATGAGTGTAGCAATATAACACATTTATCATACCTGCTCTCAAACCAAACCACATGCACCATTTGTTACCATGATGGTAGCTTTCCAAAAACCCACATTAACAGAAACTTTTCTAAATTAGCATAACAAAACATTAATCACTACTAGATCATGCTGGGAAACAGAAATCCCAGTTCAGTTTCAGTTAAACTTAAGTTAACAAGTTCATAAAACTCAAAACAATGAAACAGTATAGTTTACTTAAAATATATCAGTTCTGTGAACTTGAAAGAAAAAGAAAGTGCTAAATACTCATAAAAGTTAATTTGACTGAACTAATTTGTTTAATATAAGTTTGTCCTACCCAAACCAATTAATTATTTTGAGTGTTAGGGTTTACAGTGTAATACTACTAATAATTTAGTCAAAAGTCAATTAATCCAAAAGTCAATTCATTATTTGCCAATATATCAACCTATCACTACTTGAAACCTCAGCAAGTATAAACAAGTGTGTCCATGAACAAGACACATAACCTGAGATTATTTCACGGTGACTGTCCCCATAATTGCAATGCAAGTTGTTTTGGATCAAAGCTAAATAACTAGTAGTAGTGCTATGGAAGCGGTTAATCCGTTCCCCGATCCACCACTTGCTTTAAAAGAAACACCTCTTCTGGCTGGAGTCCAGTTCAACCCAGGGGTACCTGAGCTGCACGCAACTCTGTCAGTTACAGGCGCTCCATCTCTTTCTTGTGTGCCGCGCAGGAGAGGTGCTGGAGGTTTGCGTGACTAGAGCCTTGAACGAAAACACAAAGACATTGTTTTCAGTCAAACCCCCTTTTTGGTAACTCAACGACATTCCTGTCTTGCATTCCTGAGTCACCGGCGTTCTGAAGCTTTTTCTTTTTTTCCATCTGAGAGTGATACACATAACATGATATATACAGTAGCCCTGAAAACTGCAGCTTATATGATAAACAGGATAATAAATTCATAAATGACTAGCACAGAATAAATAGATACATTGATTACTTTAAAGACATGACTCTCATGGTCTCATGGTCAGTGTTACAGGCTGTTATCAGTCATTGAGAATAGGTCATTTAAATAATGCACAGTTGAAGATTATACTTATCCAGCCAACAAATATGCTTAGCAATGTCCAAGCCTATGTTTTCCAAATAATAAAAATGGATGGTGTTTTATTCTGCCAATCTGTAGCAAGGACAAAAAAGCACCATAGAAGTATCAAAAAAGTGTGAAATAAATGTAAAATTTTAAATGAATTATTTTAAATCATCCCCTCTGGTGCAGCTCTTAAATCTTATTTGTATACCGGTTGCATTTTTCATACTTGGCAAAGTCACGATCAGTTCCGCACAATACATAAAATACAGTAGCAACATTTTAGGTTTTACAGGACTTAAATTTAGGGTAAAAAAAAACAACCTATTTTTACATCAAGTTTTACAGTGAAAAACTGTAATAGATTTAAAGGGGGACGTATTACGTAATTTTACTGTAAAATACTGTTAAATGTACAGATTTTGGAAGGAAAAAAGAACAAGTCACCTTATAATTTACAGTTAAAACACATAAAAAGACATTCCAAGATTTCCCTGCATGACACTTCACAATTGATGTTATTTCATTTAAATAATTATTTTCCTTCTCAGATTTTCCTATCAGTTATGTACATTAGGGTTTTCTGTTACATCTTGTGTTGTTTAATGAATGTTTATTGCATTATTTTAGAGTTATGTGTGTCACCATGATGGTCTTTTGTATTTGTCTGTATAGCACTGACTGTACACCTTCTATATAATAGTATATACCTCAGTTTGTGGAAAGCTAATTGTGACAAACTTTGATTCATCATGTGGTTTTCTGTTTTACTCTAGTAAACAATTAATTCTGGGCAACATTCATAAAGTAACCAAATGCAATATACTTTCAATTAACCTTGGTCAGTGTTTATATGAGTCCACATTCAGAGGCTGTGTCCGAAATTACTCCTATACCCTCATTCACCATTCCCTACATTAGTTTACCTCAGTGCACTCGACAGAGTGAATTAAAACCAGTGAGCGAATTCAGACACTGAGTGCCATTAGTGATGAACACCTGCTGTTAACAAGCAGAATCAATGAAGAAGAAGAAGAAACAAGAATAGAAACTGCAACTGACTTCCAGCCACAGCCTTATATGAAATCAATTGAAGATAAAAGAAGTAATTAAATCTCTCAGGATCTCAGCAGAGGAGGATTAAACAACTCCACAAACAGCATTACCAGCTGTTTCCAGATGCCAGTCACTAGTTCCACCTTCTTGGTGACATCACACATGCTGATAAAGATGGCAAGCGATAATTGTTTAAAAAGCAACATGTAGTCTGACATGTTTCTTATCCACAACACAACAAAAATTTAGGAGTCAAAATCACATAATCTGACACAGTGACTATCTTATCAGACAAAAATATTGTGTAGTCTGAACCCAGCACAAAGGTGCCATTTCTCAATTAAACTTGAATTGAAAAATTTGAAAACTGTGTCTAAGGGACCTGTGAATATAGCGTATAGATTACCTTCATGGTACATCATGTCCTTTCTGGACCTTGGCAGTAAAAATCCCCATCCACTGCAGAAAACAGCAGCTCACACATTCTGCATGACATTTTATTTTGTGTTTCAAAGTAGAAACAATATACAAAGATAAATAAATGCAAATAGCCCAACTTTTGGCAAAGGTTATTTACACAAACTTTGTTCATTTGACAGGATAAGACCAAAATTACAAAAGAAACATCCATTAACAGGAACAGCGGTGTGGAGTGTAAGGACAGTAGATTTAGTTTTTGATGCGACCAACCCAAGTTCAAATCCACCTTTTTCTGATCCCATTCTTCACCCTATTCCCATTTCATATCAGCATGGAGCTAATTTTAAATAAAAATTAAGAAAATATTTGAAAAGTGAAAATAAAGCATCTTAACAGTTATTTAACAGGCTGTAATGCACACAGCTCATATTGTTACCACACTCAAAACCATGACTCCCTTCCTAGACCTTCCAGGACATGTTTACTGATCAGTAAAGTCTTAGGATTCCAGGATTATTCTCCTTATAGTGGACTTCAATGGCCTCCAAACGGTTGAAGGTCAAAATTAGTTTCAGTGCAGCTTCAAAGGGCTTTAAACGATACCAGATGATTTATCATTATCTAGCAAAATGATCGATCATTTTCGAAAAAAATGTAAATGTATGTGCATTATATAAACAAATGATCGCCTTTCCAAATGCTTCCACCAAAACCGCACTTTCGTATTCTTCAAAAAGCTTATGCTGTATGTCCTACGCCTTCCCTATTCTACTTATGAAAAAAATGGAACTGGCACTGCGTTAGTAGAAATAGAATAGGGAAGGCGTAGGACATACAGCGTAAGCTTTTTGAAGAAAACAAAAGTGTGGTTTTGGCCGAATCACTTGGAAGGCGATCATTTGTTTATATAAAGCATATACATTTACATTTTTTTTGAAAATGACTGATCGTTTCTCTAGATAAGACCCTTATTCCTCATCTGGTATCATTTAAAGCTCTTTGAAGCTGCACTGAAACTTTAATTTTGACCTTCAACCGTTTGGAGGCCATTGAAGTTCACTATAAGAAGAAAAATCCTGGAATGTTTTCATCAAAAACCTTAATTTCTTTTTGACTTAAGAAAGACATACATGAACATCTTGGATGACATGGGGGTGAGTAAATTATCCGGAAAATTTTATTTGAACGTGAACTAATCCTTTAACTGTAATGCTGACTCAGACAAACTGGGATTAAGATCCATGTTTGGTTTATTTAACAACAGTGTACAGACAGGTGACACAGACTGTGACATACTGTAGATAGGCGTAGGTCGAATCACAGAGAATAACAACAGCAATGTAGACAGAGAAGTAATTGTGGTCATAACAGGCAGAGGGTCAGGGCAGGCAGCAGACAGACAAATACAATATCCAGATGAACAAGGCAGGGTCAAAAGCAGACAGCAATAATCGCAAAAACAATAATCAAAAAGAGTCAATGGGGGTAACACAGTAACCCAGTGGGGGTAACACAGTACAAGTAACTTGAGTTATGTAATTAGATGACTTTTTTCAAGTAACTAACACATTACTTTTAAATTTACAACAAAATATCTAAGTTACATTTTCAAATAAGTAACGCAAGTTACATTGTTTTCCCATGTATTTCATGTTTTCCCTGCCAGCTCTTGTTGTGTGCGCTGTGAGAACATTATGGTTATTGTAGTTCTAGACTAAATGTGAACATGCATTTACTCATCACACTGCACAAAAACAGAGTCAATATGAATAAAAACAGTGAAATTCAATCTCAGAATATTGCACAAACCTGCAATAATTAAATATATTAAACTAAACAAATATACTTTATCCATTTAATCTCACTTTATTAACCAGTGTCTTTGCTGCTGACCTTTGATGATCCAATTCAGCCATACTAATAAGCAAAAAGGACTTTAGATAAACATCACATTTGTGTTTTTTTTTTTATTTTTTTTATTTTATTGCTTAAGTAAGAGCGTTGAACTTTCTTATCCTGCATCCTATTCTTCTGTGATCCAGAATGGCAGCACAGCTGAAAGGTTTGTTTGAGTTGCGCCCTCTACTGTACAAGCATGAATTTTCTTCAGCCTGAGGCTTATTTCACTTTTGGTGTGAAAGGGCCTTTATATTTGCCAAAAAAAATAAATTAAAAAAAATATATATTTTTTTTTTTTTGTTAATAAAAAGCCCAGCCCAGGTGAGAAAAAGTATCACAATGCATTACTTTCCATAAAAAGTAACTAAGTAATGCAATTAGTTACTTTTTTAGAGAGTAACGCAATATCGCAATGCATTAAAATTAACTCTCCCCAACTGGTCAAAACCAGGCAAGACAGTCGTGGGAGAAAAATAAGAACATGGGTATACAAACCTGATTCCAGAAAAGATGGGACACTGTACAAATTGTGAATAAAAACAGAATGCAATGATGTGGAAGTTTCAAATTTCAATATTTTATTCAGAATACAACATAGATGACATATCAAATGTTTAAACTGAGAAAATGTATCATTTTAAGGGAAAAATAAGTTGATTTTAAATTTCATGGCATCAACACATCTCAAAAAAGTTGGGACAAGGCCATGTTTACCACTGAGTGGCATCCTCTCTTCTTTTTATAACAGTCTGGAATTGTCTGGGGACTGAGGAGACAAGTTGCTCAAGTTTAGGAATAGGAATGTTGTCCCATTCTTGTCTAATACAGGCTTCTAGTTGCTCAACTGTCTTAGGTCTTCTTTGTCGCATCTTCCTCTATATGATACACCAAATGTTTTCTATGGGTGAAAGATCTGGACTGCAGGCTGGCCATTTCAGTACCCAGATCCTTCTTCTACACAGCCATGATGTTGTAATTGATGCAGTATGTGGTCTGGCATTGTCATGTTGGAAAATGCAAGGTCTTCCCAGAAAGAGACAACGTCTGGATGGGAGCATATGTTGTTCTAGAACTTGGATATACCTTTCAGCATTGATGGTGCCTTTCCAGATGTGCAAGCTGCCCATGCCACATGCACTCATGCAACCCCATACCATCAGAGATGCAGGCTTCTGAACTGAGCACTGATAACAACTTGGGTTGTCCTTGTCCTCTTTAGTCCGGATGACATAGCATCCCAGTTTTCCAAAAAGAACTCCAAAAGAAATTTTGATTCGTCTGACCACAGAACAGTTTTCCACTTTGCCACAGTCCATTTTAAATGAGCCTTGGCCCAGAGAAAACGGCTGCGCTTCTGGATCATGTTTAGATATGGCTTCTTTTTTGACCTATAGAGTTTTAGCCGGCAACGGCGAATTGTACGGTGGATTGTGTTCACCGACAATGTTTTCTGGAAGTATTCCTGAGCCCATGTTGTGATTTCCATTACAGTAGCATTCCTGTATGTGATGCAGTGCCGTCTAAGGGCCCGAAGATCACGGGCATCCAGAATGGTTTTCCGGCCTTGACCCTTACGCACAGAGATTGTTCCAGATTCTCTGAATCTTTGGATGATATTATGCGCTGTAGATGATGATAACTTCAAACTCTTTGCAATTTTTCTCTGAGAAACTCTTTTCTGATATTGCTCCACTATTTTTCGCCACAGCATTGGGGGATCGAATTGGTGATCCTCTGCCCATCTTGACTTCTGAGAGACACTGCCACTCTGAGAGACTCTTTTTATACCCAATCATGTTGCCAATTGACCTAATAAGTTGCAAATTGGTCCTCCAGCTGCTCCTTATATGTACATTTAACTTTTCCGGCCTCTTATTGCTACCTGTCCCAACTTTTTTGGAATGTGTAGCTTTGTCATGAAATCCAAAATGAGCCAATATTTGGCATGACATTTCAAAATGTCTCACTTTCAACATTTGATATGTTATTTATATTATATTGTGAATAAAATATAAGTTTATGAGATTTGTAAATTATTGCCTTACTTTTTTATTCAATTTGTACAGTGTCCCAACTTTTTTGGAATTGGGTTTGTACTTGTGTAGTACAATAGTGAAGCAATTCTTAAAGTCGTTGAAGGGCTGAATAGCCGCAGCTGATCATCAATGTTTGGTTTGTGGATTGTGTTTCTGAAGCCAAGGCAGACCATGGATGACTGGATTGTGAGAAACACATAGAAATTTGAACTATCCATGTATCAGATAAGACTAGTGTATAACCCCATTAGTAAAGTCATTATGAAATAATTCACACAGAAACAACATATGAAGAACAATGCCCAAGTTGGGATGCTCAGACAAACAATGGTTGTCAATTACTAACTGTTATGAACGAATTTGTGCATAAAATCCACTGAAAATCTTTTGAAAGTCCCTTTATGCTTTTGAAACCCAACACCTAAATTTCTGACTGGTATAAAAATGATAATGAAATTTAAAGTATTGCAGAGAATTTAAGAAAAAGAGACTAAAAAAAGCCAAACTAATGAAATGGAAGAAATAAGAAACTTTTTTTCTCTAGGGTAATCACAGAAGTGATAATATTTCATATTATTACTGTTTTAACTTTATGATTTTAGGTTATTGACCATGACAGTAGAATCTCCCACTAAGTTCACAAGAACATTCATGAATTTATACCTTTTAAAAGGACATTCCAAGGAAATGTAGAGGAATGTCCAGCCACACAGAGGTGGTTTGTAAAGTGCTGTAGTGCGTGCTGGATATTTGGCAGCGTGGCTGTGCGTGACTAGCAGAGATACACCTGTCTGCTGCTCAGGTAGGGGAGGGTGTGAGCACGCAGGGGCCTGCCTTCAGAACAATGACTGCCATTGTGACGAGCTCCGACTGCAGACGCGCAACTCACAGAGAGGAGGAGAACCCAGCCCGGCCTGGTTCATGCACACACACGCACACACACGTGTGTACACACACACCCTGTGAGCACACATGCTTTATTTATAATTCTACATTCACCTGAGCTTCTATGGAAGAAATTTACTTACAACGCAAAGTGGCAGTCAGCTTAGTTTGGTGTCAACTCTAGTGTGAACAGCGCTCAGGGTTGTTTATGACTTATTTGATCAATGGATGCACTTCTGCTGATAGGATTGTTATCCGATCAAGAAAGACAAAGTTTGAACACCTTCCAAGATCCATTCGAGATGCATAGCAATCTGATCATTCAGCACATGGTTTGATAAGCATGCAAGATCAGAAGAATCAGCCAGTTATTAATGCCTCTAGCTGTTGGGGTCATGCGCCTCAAAACTTTACTCATCTTATACCATACAGCAAGCAATCAAGAATGAGATTGATACAGTATATGGGGTGAAGTGAACGTGCCACATAAATTTTTTGCCATATGACATTAGCATCATCATGTAGGTATGGAAACTTGTTTCTGTCACTGAAAAAGGTAATTGCGACTTTTTGACTTTTTGAAATCAGAATTCTGAAATTTTTTTTCTAGCAATTGTGAGTTTATATCTTTCAATTCAGACTTTTTTAGAAAAAAGTCAGAATTGCGAGGAAAAAAAGTCAGAATTGCAATAAGTCAGAATTCTGAGAAAAGAAGTCAGAATTACGATTAAGTCAGAATTGCGAGATATAAATTCACAATTGCGAGAAAAAAAGTCAGAATTGCAAGATATAAACACAATTGTGAGAAAAAAAAGTCAGAATAGTGAGGAAAAAAAAGTCAGAATTAAAAATTCGCAATTATCTTTTAAATTGTTTTATTCGGTGGCAAAAACAAGCTGACTGAGTGATATTTGCATATAATGTGGGAATAGTTGATCGAATTTATGCTGCCGTGGAAATGGAGTGTACTTACTCAACTAAATATAACTGTATTCTGGTGGAAATTTCCAAATACTTTTGTATCAGTGAACAACATGACTTAACACTTCAGGGAAACCTTTCTTTCCAGTGACATCAAATAATAGTATAAACTAAAAAAAGAATATAGTTCAGGAAATCCTAAATGTGAAATACACATATTCATTTTTTCTGACCTCAGAAAATAAGAAAGATGGTATTAAAATTCTCCTTCATATTTCAATAGTTATTTTTTTCTTATGTATAATAACCCACACAAATGAGCTTTACAGTTACCCCAAATTCCTCCATCAATTCATTTCTTCACTGATTTGACTGTGTGACCTGTGGTTTGTGATAAGAGAATACTACCACTGAAATTCCACTGACATGAAACCCTGGATTTCTTCCTGCAGGAGTGTATGTGTGAGTGTGTGGGTGTGTGTGTGTGCTGTCTTCATAAAGGTAGTATTGTTAAGTTGCGTGCGAAGCTCATGCTGGAGGCTCTGTTTCTCCGCCCACTCCTGTAAACCACAGCCATTTCTCCTCTCCTCCCCCCCTCTCTTTGTTACAGGTAAACATTTGATGTCCGCACGCAATCCCTGGAGAATCTCCGCCCTCTCCTTCCCCAGATCATTCTCAGCCTTACTCACACACGCACATGCTTCTTCCTCATTCCACCGACATTCCTGTCCTTTCTGACTCAGCACCTGCTCTCGAGCTCTCACTTTCTCAGACTCTTTTTTATTTTATTTTTGTGCTTCCATTTTTTATTGAATACATAAAAACAACAACAACAACAAAACTAAATTTTGATCAAGTTTAGAAAAGTTATGTCTAGATGGTTTAATCTGTCTGTAATGTTAGTGCACCCAGCAGCCTTTTAGCAACCAGCAGTACAGCAATCTCCAGAGATACAGCATCACGCTCAGGGCAACTTTACTGTTGTCACGCAGTGTCTTGTTTTATGTGGCTGCACATAAGAATCAGCACATAAGCGGAGTCTGAAATCACTCCCTATACTAATTGAACAATTTTAAGGCAGATGCTATTTGCACTCTGGTCTAAAGCAGTGTTATTTCGTTGACAAATAATTTTCATCATAATTTTCTTCAACGACTTTTTCACTGACGTCAATGAATAAAAACAAGACAAAAATGTTAGGGAGGGATGATTTGGGAAGAGATCCAGTCAAAACTGATTTCTTGAATGAATTGTAAAATGCTGATCTACCCAGCAGGACATAAGTCGGCATACACGTCTTATAAAACAATCTGAAAAAGCGTGAAGACACGAAAGAGAGTTCAGTTCAGTCTGGTTTTCTGTGCACACACAGAAAGCCGTTTTTCAGACGTCAGCGCACGAGTACTGAACTGGACTCTCTTTCGTATTTAAACAGACAAATGCACAAAAAATGTAAACACAGTAGGTTATATCTTAAAGGGTTAGTTCACCCAAAAATAAAAAAAAAATCTGTCATCAATTACTCACTCTCATGTCATTCCACACCCGTAAGACCTTCGTTTATCTTCGGAAAACAAATTAAGATATTTTTGATGAAATCAGAGGGGTATATGACTTTTCCATAGACAGCACTTTCAAGGTCCAGAAAGGTAATAAAGACATCGTTAAAACAGTCGACGTGACTGTAGTGGTTCAACTTTAATTTTATAAAGCGATGAGAATACTTTTTGTGTGCAAAAACAAAACAAAAATAAGAACTTTATTCAACAATCTCTTCTCTTCCCTGTCATTATCCTTACATTAGTGAAGGCTTCAGTGTTTACGTCAGAACGCCGGCACAGGATTGGCCCAAGCTGGTCACGTGAGCAGCACAACGCATGCCTGTGATGCTGACACAGGAGCTGGCTTATAGTCGGCGTTCTGATGTAGAACCTGGGAGCACTGGACGTAAACAATTGTTGAATAAAGTCCTTATTTTTGTTTTGTTTTTGCGCACAAAAAGTATTCTTGTCGCTTTATAAAATTAAGGTTGAACCACTGCAGTCACGTTGACTTTTTAACAATGTTTTTAGAACCTTTCTGGACCTTGAAAGTGGTTTTTAAATTGCTGTCTATGGACGAGTCATATACCTCTCGAATTTCATCAAAAACATCTTAATTTGTGTTCTGAAGATAAATGAAGGTGTGAAACGACATGAGGGTGAGTAATTAATGACAGAATTTTCATTTTTTGGGAGAATATTGGATGTGTATCAGTGTATTGGATCTGTACATCTGGCCTTAAAGTGACAGCAGCCTAATAAACCTGCTGATGTCCGTCATTAATGTTAATCAAATAACAAAATAAAATAGAAAAATCACTCAATGTTCTTGACGGAATAACTTTAATAGCTTTATTACGGATTAATTTATATTTAATTTACACAAATAAATATGCCTGCTTGAAAGAATTAAGTATGATGTATGCAAGTTGCTAAAGAATGCATATATCAATAAAAAAAGACCACGTTTCTGTGTCTTTATGAGAAATTTAATTTGATATGTCACAGCTGTTAAATCTGTCTGCATTGCATCTTCTTATGATATTTACACCTGGTTTCATAGACAGGGCTTAGATTAAGCCAGGATTAGGCCTGTCTACACTGGATGTGACAAAGCGCCCATTGCAAAACATTTGTCCTTCGTGCCAGTACATCCTAAATAGAACGAGGCATCAGTTTACTGTCGGAGATTTGACACTCGTGTTGTGCCACTTCCAGTGTAGACAACATCACTGATTATAATGGGTCCTATTGTCTTTTGTCGTGTCGCATCACGCCACTCGCGTCCAATGTAGACATGGTGTTAGTTCAATTAGGGCATTGAAGTAGCTTTTATAAACGTGCCTTAGAAAAAAAAAAACTGTGCATCTTGAGACAAAACAATGGCACTGACATATTTTAAATTATGTTAATGCAAATTGCTTTCAGTTAAAACAGCTCAAACATGCATTTTAGTCTAGGACTAGGCTTAAGCGTTGTCTGTGAAACCGGGCAATAGTCGACTAAACCTAGATTAAAGCTAAAATAATTCAGATGACTGAAATATGACTAAAACTAAAAGGCATTTCAGTCAAAAGACTATGACTAAAACTAAATCAAAATTTGCTGTCAGAATTAACACTGGTCCAAAGAACAACCCTGGTGCAAATAGTGGCAGATTGTATTTGCACCCCAACTTAAATACTAACAATATACAGGTGCTGGTCATATAATTAGAATATCATGAAAAAGTTAATTTTTTTATTGTAAATTATTTTAAAAAATGAAACTTTCATTTATACTAGATTCCCTACATGTAAAGTAAAACATTTCAAAAGTTTTTTTTTTTTTTTAATTTGTTGATTAGAGCGTTACAGCTAATGAAAGTCCAAAATCCAGTATCTCAAAATATTAGAATATTTACATTTGAGTTTCATTAAATGACCATCCCTACAGTATAAATTCCAGGTATCTCTTGTTCTTTGAAACCACACTAATGGGGAAGACTGCTGATTTGGCAATGGTCCAGGAGACAATCATTGACACCCTCCACAAAGAGAGTAAGTCACAGATGGTCATTACTCAAATGTGGTGGCTGTTTACAGAGTGATTTATCAAGGCATATTAAATGCAAAGTTGACTAGAAGGAAGAAATTGGGTAGGCAAAGGTGCACAAGCAACAGGAATGAACGCAAGCTTGAGAATACTGTCAAGTAAAGCGATTCAAACACTTGGGAGAGCTTCACAATGAGTCAAATGAAGCCGGAGTCAGCGCATCAAGAGTCACCACACTCAGACATCTTCAGGAAAAGGACTACCAAGCCACTTCTGAAACAGAAACGACGTCAGAAGCATCTTACCTGGGCTAAGGAGAAAAAGAACTGGACAGTGAACAGTGGTCAAAAGTCCTCTTTTCAGATAAAAGTAAATTTTGCATTTCATGTTGAAATCATGGTCTCAGAGTCTGAAGGAAGACTGGAGAGGCACAGAATCCAAGCTGCTTGAAGTCTAGTGTGAAGTTTCTGAAGTTAGTAATGATTTGGGGGGCCGTGACATCTGCTGGTGTTGGTCCATTGTGTTTTATCAAGTGCAAAGTCAATGCAGCCATCTTCCAGGAAATTTTGGAGCACTTTATGCTTCCATCTGCTGACAAGCTTTATGGAGATGCTGATTTCCTTTTCCAGCAGGACTTTAGCACCTGCCCACAGTGCAAAAACCACTTCCAAGTGGTTTGCTGACCATAATATTACTGTGTTTTATTGGCCAGCCAACATGCCTGACCCCTGAATCTATGGGATATTTTCAAGAGAAAGATGAGAAACAGTCAATCCAACAATATACAGATGATCTGAAGGCTCAATAGTGCCTCAGCAGTGCCACAGGCTGATCACTTCCATGCCACACATCACTGATGCTGTAATTTGTGCTAGGAGCAAGTCATTTGCTGTAATATGTGCTGCCGACCAAGTATTGAGTGTACAAATGAACATACTTTAAAGAACTTGAACTTTTCTGTTTTGAAAATCCATTTTTTGATTGATCTTAGGAAATATTCTAATATTTTGAGATACTGGATTTTGGACTTTCATGAGCTGTACGCTCTAATCATCAAAATTAAAAAAAAAAACTTTTGAAATGTTTTACTTTACATGTAGGGAATCTAGAATATATGAAAGTTTCATTTTAAAAAATAATTTACAATAAAAAAATGAACTTTTTCACGATATTCTAATTATATGACCAGCACCTGTACATCAGGCATTGCCTGCATCCGGAGAAATATCTGCCTGCAGACTTCACTTTCAACCATGCTCCAACACACCTGCCTGTTATTTTCAAGTTACCCTGAACACTTTAATTAGCTGCTTCAGGTGTGTTTGATCAATGCTGGAGCTGAACTATGCAGGATGGTAGTCTGGTTGGCTATCCTGCGTGTTTACTGTAATCAGAGTTCTACAGAAACCCCACAACAAACCACTACTCCTGAACCTAACCTACAAAAATTAAACACAGTTTAACCATCGTACAATAGAAGAAGTTCCTCCTCAACAGAGAAGTAACATCTAGATTTAAGATGTTTAAATTTGATAAAACACAAATTGATAAAACATCCTTTCAAGATTGTCACACAGAAATAAATGAATTATGCAGAAACACAGGCATTTTCTCTGTTTCGCTTTCAGGGGCAAAGCGTATCAGTTTCTCCTCTTTCCATTCGGACTGTGCCTGGTTCCTCGCAAAATGCTTCCTTACAAAATGACGACTATCCGGTGTTAACACTCTATTGTCCTCAAGCATTTGAAGGACCTGGGGCTGCGAGGGAAATTTGGAAAGAGTGTTCTGTTGCCTTAGAAACAGATGTGCTTTCTGGTTTTGGAGCTGGATTCGTTAGAGATGTGGGCATGTCTGTTGCCTGCACCCAATCAGTACTGCAGTGACTAGTGATGTTCAAGAGATGTTTCGTCCACATGGACTATTACAAAGGATGTTGGGACTTATGGTTGCAGTTTCGACTGCTCTTTCTTTAGATATGTTGCATCTCAGACCCGTTCAGATGTGGATGAGATCACAGTTGGGACTGAATCTGCCTCTCTTGCATCTTCGATAGATGATCAGATTGATGGCCATTGGCCATGGACAGTGTTGGGGAGTAGTTAAAGGATTAGTTCACTTTCAAATTAAAATTTCCTGATAATTTACTCACCCCCATGTCATCCTAGATGTCCATGTCTTTCTTTCTTCAGTCAAAAAGAAATTAAGGTTTTTGATGAAAATATTCCAGGATTTTTCTCCATATAGTGGACTTCAATGACCTCCAAATGGTTGAAGGTCAAAATTACAGTTTCAGTGCAGCTTCAAAGCATTCTACATGATCCCATACGAGGAATAAGGGTCTTATCTAGAGAAACAATCGCTCATTTTCTTTAAAATAAATAAATAAATAAATAAATAAATGATACAAGTTTTAACAATAAATGCTAATCTTGAACTAGCTCTCTTCTTCTTCTTCTCTATTTGAATTCCAGCAGTGTAAACACTGCTAAGTGTATTACTGCCCTCCACAGGTCAAAGTTTGAACTAATTGTTATATACTTGCACTAGCATATTACATATGACAATTTAGTACAAACTTTGACCTGTGGAGGGCAGTAATACACTTAGCACTGTCTATACTGCTGGAATTCAAATAGAGAAGAAGAAGTGAGCTAGTTCAAGATGAGCATTTATGGTTAAAACGTATACAATTTTTTTTTTTTTTTAGAAAATGAGCAATGGTTTCTCTAGATAAGACCCTTATTTCTTTTCTGGGATCGGTGTAAACTGTAATTTTGACCTTCAACCGTTTGGGCTCCATTGAAGTCCACTATATGGAGAAAAAAAACACGAAATTTTTTCAACAAAAAACATAATTTCTTTTCGACTGAAGAAAGAAAGACATAAACATCTTGGATGACATGGGGGTGAGTAATTTATCAGGAAATTTGAATTAGAAAGTGAACTAATCCTTTAACTACATGTATCGATGCTACAAACTTAATTACATTTTTCAGTAGTTTGTCAGTAGACAATGAGCCCCTGCCCCTTTGATCGCGATCGCATCGCGGTGCCCTCATGTTCCCATTTCTCCCGGTGATAATATTAGATGGCACTACAAGATGGAGATCTATTTCAGAACCAGCCGCTATCAAAATATTCTGGCTGCGGGCGCGGGCCAGATATTATTGTTGGCGGGCCAGTTGCCAATTGCCGACCACTGGCTTAGACTTTCGTGTTAATATCCAAACTATAAAAGTTAAATCTCAGTACTTCTGTGATAATTTGGATATTTGTAACACAGAAATAACAATACTGTGTGGTTCACTTGCTTTCTCTGGCTCAACACAGAGACAGGAAAATCGATGTCATTTAAATGAGATTGCATGGGTTTTTGAATCAAGATCTCAATCTGTAGGCAAATTGATATGGACGTGTCCAATTCAGTGGGATTAAAGAGATCGCCCTATACAACAGATTTAGTTCACAAACAACTGACAGTTGTGACCTAAATATGATTTTCAGTTGCAATAATTAGGGCCCGACAACCAATGGTGTGAGGACCCTATTGTAATTGCTCGGCCAATTATTCTTCTCCGAAATGAATCACATTTTTGAGGGCCTAAACATGCTTGAAAACTCATGAAACTTTGTACAGGCATCAGAAGTGGTGAAAATTTACGTCTGATATGGGTTTCAGAATTAGGTGTGGCAAAATGGCTCGATTGCGCCACCTAAAATTTTTTGCCCCTAACGCTACGTTTCACGTACAAGTATGAAATTCGTTAGACATATCTAACAGCCCAATACCTACAAAAAAAAGTATCTTGGAGCAAAATCTGAAAACCAACAGGAAGTCAGATATTTTTAATTAACTGTGCAAAATTTGTGCAGTTTTTGCCATTTCCAGACATTGTATTTTAACGAACTCCTCCAAGAGCTTTAATCAGATCCAGGTCATATTTGGTCAGTCTAATCTAAAGGCCTTTGCGATGTTAAATTGCGAAGATCTTGGGTTTTCACTGAAGGTCGTGTCTGTGGCGACTGGACAAAGTCTGATGTTTTGCCATGAAAGAGGAAGCTGTTGTAACTCAGGCATACTATGTCCGATCTGCCCCAAACTTTACATGTGCGATAAGAGTCCTGGCCTAAAGACATCTATATGCCAATATTCAGTTAGTCATAGCGCCACCAGCTGGCAACAGGAAATGACATGCTTTACACTGTAATTCACTCCCAGAAACACATTTCAATATGCCACAAAGTGCCAAACATACTAGAAACATGTTAAATCATGCAGTACTTGGCTAAGTGCTAATGTATGCGATTAACGCCTCGAAATAGGAAGTTGTTGTAACTCAGTCATACGATGTCCGATCTGCTCCAAACTTCACATGTGTGATAATAGTCCTGGCCTGAAGACATCTATATCACAATATTTAGTTACAGTTAAAGTGCCACCTGTTGGCAGCAGGAAGTGTGGCACTTTGAAATGACTTTGCCATATTTCCCTTGTATTTACTCGCTTACATGCATGTCGCCCACTGTTCACTGTTTTCCTAAGACCAACGGGTGATGCTGAGCTCGGGTGCGAGGGCCCTTTCATCGCTGCTTGCAGCTTTAATTGATTCTAAATTTCAACATTAGTAACTTTTCGCCATCAGTCGCACACGCACTTGAGGATCCCCCAGCACTTGACTAATTTTCAGTTATCTTTGTAAATTTTGTTCACTGGAAACTCGCTCTGAATGGATCATTGAATCAGTGAGTTGTTGACTCAAGAACAGCTGCAATAAGATCAGTTCATTTCACAAATTAATTGTTTGATGTGATTTCATTTGCAAACCGATGTAACAGGATGATTGAAAAGAATCGCTTTTGTGTCTCTGAGCATGTTACAATTTCTTCATTTTAAAATAATGAGTAAAAACATGTTTTATGAAATGTAGTGGAATAAAAAGTATGATCTTATGCTTTGGAATATACTGTAGTGAAGTAAAAGTAAAGTTGCTCAAAAATACTCAAGTTAAGTACAGATACTTGAAAAATGTACATAAGTAAAGTAACAAAGTAAAAATACTTAGTTACTGTCCACTGCTACTTTTTGATAGTTGTAGTGTAGCTAACTACTTTTTTAGAAAGGTAACTTGACTGTATCTTAATTTATGAGTAGCTTAGCTTGTCAAACTACAGTTTCAGAGTAGCTTCCCCAACACTGGCCATATACATGACATAAGTTTTTGAGATTGTTCGCTGTGGTTCTCACTATCTCATCTGGCTTCCCTGGGCATCAGTGTGTTTGTGCATTTGTGGCTGAGAGCACGTCTGTATTAACAGATACAGTAGATCATTTTTATTATTTAAACAAGCTCTGTTACACATCAAATGACAAGGAAATGTATAATTTAAAATAATGTTAATATAAAAAAGAACAATGCAATGTACTTTCCATTTCCAGTGTGAAGATATGAAGAATTTTAAATCATATTTATCATATCAATCATAATCAATATTATATATATATAACCCATGATTGAAATTGTTATCTTGTATTACAGTTTCACATATTTAGATTCCATTCTGGGTTCTCATCCATTCCTATTATAAATAAAACAGGACTTTAAGAACACAGCCACCAGAGAACAGTTGATACAACTGAATAGCCTACAATAGATTCTAGTAGTCGACACATACCTATTTCTACAATTACAAACACAAGTTTCCTCATGAATTCTTTGCTGTGAAGCTGTGCGCAATGAATATTGTATTTGTTTCACTTACAACAAGTTCACTATTGTTTGGTTAGCCTCTCACTGGTCTGGAAAAGCCATTCAAACCAGATAATCTGTCTGCGGCTTGTCAATGCACCATAGTGTTCCTCGCGCTCAGACCAGGGTCTGAGACAATGGGCCCATTTGATTAAGAATATGAAGTGATTGAAGGCAGAGAATAAAGGAATAGTTCTTCCCCTGCTGTATTTGTTCAGGGACAAACAATCTTGTTCTTTAATATGAATAGTAGCCCTCTTTCTCTCTCTCTCTCTCTTTCCTATTTTGTTAAATCAAAGACAACCAAGAACAATGGCCATTGTCCAGGCTGCCAACGGCCCTTTGAAATGTAC
Source organism: Megalobrama amblycephala (assembly GCF_018812025.1). Taxonomy (NCBI): domain Eukaryota; kingdom Metazoa; phylum Chordata; class Actinopteri; order Cypriniformes; family Xenocyprididae; genus Megalobrama; species Megalobrama amblycephala. Next base: position 25,158,680 of record NC_063044.1, read on the forward strand.
CAGTTAGTGGCACAAGCCTTAGTAGACCACATTGTCTTGCTTTATAATGTAAGGTTGATTTGGGTTTGACACCTGTGAAGAACACATAAGTGGTGGCACCAGCAAAGATCCAGATATTGGTCACGCAATATGAATAGAAGTCAATGGAACAAACAATGTAGTGTCTGATATTCTGCATGTTTCAAAGTTTACTTTGTTCATTTACACATATTCATTTTTTTTTTCATGTCAGACTGCTGCACCACACAAACTCCATCTCTGCATGTTGCTTAAAACGTGAAATTAGGAATGCAATGTGAACCAGATTCATTTTATTTTTACAATTTCCAATATACAGTGCTGCTTGAAAGTTTGTGAACCACTTGCAGAATCTATGAAAATGTGAATAATTTTAACAAAATAAGAGGGATCATACAAAATGCATGTCATTTTTTAATTAGTATGTTAGTATTTAATTACTGAATGATTTTAAGATTCATCTTTTTACACTGAGGGCAACTGAGGGACTCAAAGGTTCAAACATTCACTGATGCTCCAGAAGGAAACACGATGCATTAAGAGCCGGGAGTGAAAACTTTTGAATTTGAAGATCAAGGAATACTGTCTTCTGGCAAACATTTAAGTATCTTCCGTTGCTTCTGAAGGGCAGTACTAAATGAGAGAAAAAAAGATATTTAAACAAAATAAGAAAAATTTAGACATCTTTATCTTGTTCAAAAGTTTTCACCCCCAGGCTCTTAATGCATTGTGTTTCCTTCTGGAGCATCAGTGAATGTTTGAACCTTTTTTAATAATTGAGTCCCTCAGTTGTCTTCACTGTGAAAAGATGGATCTTAAAATCATAGTCACTGCTGGAAAGGGTTCAAATATGCAAAAAATCCTTAAACTGAAGAATCTGCAGGACCTGGAGGATTTTTCTGAAGAATATTGGGCAGTTTAACTGCTCAGGACAAACAAGGGACTCATGAACAACCATCACAAAACAAAAAAACAGTTGTAGATCATCCAGGTAACCGCACACAGTATTAAGAATCAATGGTTCACAAACTTTTGAGCGGGTCGTTTTTATAAATTCAGCTATTTTCTTGTCTTGTGGACCATATGTAAACATTTTTTATGTAAAATATCTTACTCAGAACAGTACAAATAAAAAAAAAAATAACATGCATATTGTATGATCTCTCTTATTTTGTTAAAATTATTCACATTTTCACAGATTCTGCAAGGGGTTCACAAACTTTCAAGCAGCACTGTATTTGTGGGCAAAAGTTTTCAGCATTTTACCAGATTTGTTAGCATGCAGCCTGTAGTGCAATGACGTACTGGAAAAAAATCCAATATGTAGCAGACGTGTGCTTTTTTCCACCCAATCCAGTTCAGCGCAAACTCCACCCCGCAGCCGATTCAAAATATTTCATTACTCGTATCAATCACAGTGATACACACAATGCTACAACCAATACTAACCCCTAACCCTACATTATCCTCTAACCTTAACTTGGTTTGGGGAAAAAAATCATGTGTCCAATTCTATTTGGATTTAATCCAGTATGTCATTGCGATACAGGCTGCAGTGAGGACATCTTGGGATTTGAAATAAGAAGTGTTTATAGTAGGAGCCGTAGTCATGACAAATTGATTCCCCCCCAGGAATCGGGTCTCCTTTAGGACCCAGGTGATAATGTCTGATCAAAAGTTATCATGATGTCTTGACTAATTATAACTTATTTCACTATTGTATGATGTTTATTACATTAAGTGCACAAACAACATGCTTGAAATAGAAAATTAATTCCTATGTATTACATAATAAAACAAACTGGAAACTCAACCATGCATATAAATTTATTTTTTATAAGGTTTTTTTTATAAGTATTGCAACATACTATGTTCTGTAAAAGTAATTTAATATTAATTTTACACAATAATATCAATGTGGTATAGTACATAATATTACTATTATACATTTTTAATAAATTAATTGTCATGTACATGTAACCCTTCTGGTTTAAACCGCCTGCTCTGAGTGAGACTCGAACTCGGGTCCATCAATATAGGAGTCGGACACAGCATCAGTCGCTAGAGCACCTTTTGATATCAGGGGAGTGAGGTTTACACGCACAGCTGTTCCCGGCCTACATCCGTTACATACAAAAAGTACACACAAACATCATTAATTTGAAACCTGTAATTGGGAACTATAAGCTAACTAAAAATAAAAAAAAAACTGTAAGAATGAGAAATGCTTGATTTCACAACCCATAGCTTCAGTTATATATTAATATATGAACCATGACATTAATGGTCATTATCACACATTTTAAATTATATAAATCATAATGTGATTTTGTAGGAATTATAATCAGGTGCTAAAAATACTACCTATTAAAAGTCAGTTTAACCAATGGGATCACTTGGGGTCCTAAAGGAGACCCAATTCCTGGGTGGAATCGATTTCTCACCACTCTCCTACCCTGTCCCTATACCCACACTTGCAGTCTTTGAAGTACTTACTTTAATATTTAATCTGAGAGGGAACATGTTAAAGTGGTTCAGCTGACAGAAAAAGTTTGGGAATCCCTGGGGTGCTTCTCATTTCTTATTTGTACGTCCTCACTTCCTAACTCAACCTCAATTAGGATGCGAGGGAAGGATGTAAGGAACGAAAATGAGGACGAGGATTCAAAGCAATGATTATTTGTACATTGGAATATTCTTGATCACTTCAAAGTATCATCAGCTGCATTCAACAGATCTGTCTGTACATTGTTAAAGTTTGGTTATTTATGAAATTCATAATAAATAATAATATAGCAAGATGCCCTGTTGAAATATGAGCTGTATGGTTTATTTAAAACTGGTGCAAAGGTAAAACATAAAATTATTGTGACAGATGTGAAGGGGGAGGTGGATATACTGTATGTGCGTCAGGTTTTTTCTTCAGCACAGGACACACCAGTATATTCTCACTCATCTCTGCTCTGAAGCTTCCTCTTTCCTGGTTCCTCGCGGTCCTATTAGAGAATTGAGATGTCCTTAAAGATGGCTAACTTTGATCAATTTCAAGGTCACAGGCTGAAGAACAAAGGAAAAATGAGGAAGCATCCATTTGAGCATTTCCCTTAACAGAGTGGATGTATTGAGGTTAACCACATCAAATCTAAAAGATACTGAAACATTTGTCAAAATATTATTAAAATAATAAGAGGATCTCACTTCGCTTGCCCGAGTTGTTTCCCTGCTGCTTTATGAAATGATGTCATTCAACTTTTCCAACTTTAATTTGAACGGAAAGTAGTCAAAAATATAACAGAGAGGACAATAACAAATGTAACAAATGAAAAAAAAAACTTTATACATTAGATAGAATCATTACTGATATAACCAAAAAAGTAAAAAGGTTGGAAAAACTCACGTAAGTGTTGTATTTATCATGAAAATGGGATAAGTCTGGGGACATAGGAAAAATTGTGATATATGGTGGTTCAAAATGCTGTAAAATGTCTCAAATTATTTTTATTTTTATTATTTTCTATCAACTTCACTATGCATAGAGTTCAAATGGTGTTTATTTATGACTAAAGGCCTGTTCACACCAAGAACAATAACTATTAAGATAATGAGAAAGATGTAGTTCTAAAAATCTTTCTAAATATAATGGAATAGCACTGTTCATACCACAGCTATACCGACAATGATATAGAGAAACAATATTTCTGGGAACACTTTCAGAATTATTTTTTTCCAGCTGTTGAATGATAAAACACTAACAGCCAATCAGAATCCATTCGAATTTAAGGGCTTGTGTATTTAAAATGGCAGATGTACGGTGTACATTTTAGGACGACCTCAGTCATACAACGAAAAGGCGTCATGCCTCAGTCTAAAAGGCTTCAGTCATCTGACAATGCCATCGTGCCTCAGACTGAAAGGCTTCAGGTCTCAGGAAAAACGACTCAGGCTAAAAGACATCAGGCATAAAGGCATCGGGCGAAACGGACTTAGAAGGAAGCGAATTGCCCCACCTCATTGTGACTTCACATGCACATAGTTTTTTAACTGTTAAATGTGACACCAAGTTGTATAAAACAGATCCCACTGAGATTATTTTGTAAATTTGTATTATTCGCTATAGTTTTATTTACGTGTATAAAAAGTTAACTAAATAACACATGGCAACTAGCTTGCATTGCAAACTATCATGAACACTTAGCCTACGAAAATTAACCATGGTTTTATTATAGTAAGTGTGGTAACTATGATTTTTGTTGGATTGATACTATTTGTATAACGATATTTTTACTACAAATACCATAAATTATAAATTATAGTGTAGCAAAACCATGGTTAATTTTCATAAGGGAAGTAAAAAATCTTTCTAGCTATTAGACTGCATTGTTATAAGCACAGCTGATTTGTGTATTGAAGTTACCAATTATTTCTGCTGTTCCAGCGCCATCTACTGCCAGAGAGTCAATTACATTTTAATTCAGTTTGTTGCTGTTTTTCTGCAGCCCGATGTGAAAATCGGCATTTTCTTTTCTGTATAACCAGTGTAACCAAACCAGTGTAATATTTAATTAAAGCTGTAAGAATAAAATATCAGGTAGCTTACCTTCGGCCCCTCTCTCTCTGAAATAGAAATAATAAAAGAATCTATTGTATGAAGTAGGCCTACTATAAACATGAAGTGACTAGAAAAGATGGCTGAATTGCAGAGCTGGTCAAACATATCCACATCACTATGATCGGATACATTCTAAACTGCTGTCATTTTTGTTGTGTACACATATTTATAGAAACGCTGCTCACCAATGTTGGGATGTTGTAGATTGCTCTAAAAATTATTTCCAACTTTGTTTTACCCTAAACAAAGAAGAAAAAAGAACTTTGCAGTAAATATATATCGCCTTGAGTCCGTTTCATCTGATGCTTGTTTGTCTGATGCCTTTTGTCTGAGGCTGTTTCGTCCGATTCCTAATTGTACGAGACCTGACACCTGACGTCATTTTTCCTGAGACCTGAAGTCTTTCAATCTGAGGCGTGATGGCGTTTTGTCAAATGACTGAAACCTTTTAATCTGAGGCATGACGCCTTTTCGTTGTATGACTGAGGTCTGAGGATGTCCTAAAATGTACACCGTACAGATGACATTGCAGAGAAGTTAATCACAGAGGTCCAGAAAAATCCACCAGTGTTTGACAAGCCAACTCCCCTTTTCAAGGATAATTTAAAGAAAATGGATATATGGAAAACAATCGGTCATACCCTCAGAATAAATGGTGAAAGTATTAACAATGAGATCATTATGCCAGGCTAGCAAACAGGGTAATATAAAATTACCTCAGGTACCAGCGCTAGTTTCAATAACATTGTCATGCTTCCTTTGAAGTTGCAGTGAAAAAGACTAGGTGTTGTTTTTATTCCACTATATTGACTTCATCATCTAAATTCACTGTTAGATTAGATCGATTACACTAGCTATCCACTCGAAACATAGCATGCTGAGGACATCTGCTGGTTAAAGCCATGTAAATGCAACAAGAACAGCAAAAACATGTTGTACTCGCTTTGAAACCGCAGAACTTGAGCTTAGAATAAACAGACTGTTATCGTTCGTTGGTGTGGACGCAAATATAGTTATCGTTATAGTTATTCATGATGTGAACGGGCCTTTAGACAGCTTTAAAACTGATATTGTTTAACATTCTAAGGCAGTAAGATCATGATCTTTATTGTGGACACAAAAGACACCGAATCCCAGGATGCGTGTCGCATGTCTAATTCAAAGTTCCAAGTCTTCTGCTTTCCCGTTTTGAATGCTGAACACAGACTACTGCCACCAGCTGGTATGGGAGAGTTATGCCATCTCACGCTGATGCAGAATGCATCTGCTAGTTGGCCGCTGGCTGTAGTCTGTGCGGTGTGTTCAAGGCACTAGTTCTTTGGTGTCAGTTTGGTGTGTCCATATATTTGCACTCACTGACCAAAACTCACTAATTTTACACCTTTTACAACATATTATGGTGCCCTGTGTGAGAACAACTACATAATTACAGGAAAGAAGGAAAGGAAATGAGGATGCACAAATAAGGAACTGAGAAACACCCTGTGTGTTTGTGGTGTGTGCATCAATGTAATGACCCTGGGCACATCGAACAAAAGCTTCTGCCCTATTCTGACTCACACAGAGTTGAATACGATGACAGGATTTAATGTCAAAATTGCGTCAATAAGAATTAAAGTGTGTTGAGGTGAATGAGGTGTGGAGACATAAAACAGGTAAGTTTACTTAGAGTCACCCTGGAGGCGATTGTTTATTTAAAAGACAGCGAAAAGTGAGGGGGTTTGGAAGAGAAAGTCTTGGGGTCTTGGCTGGTTGCAGTTGGAGCAGATGGGTGAGAGATGAAAAGTCAAAAGTTTTGATGTGTGGATGGTGTGATTGATTCAGCATGGTAGGATCAATCACCCTCTGTAAAAGAAAGAGATAACACACTCTTCTCATGGAGACAGAGCTAAACTGTCTCCAAGTTTGTTGTTTTTTCTTTCCTGGCCGGTTAATCAACTCAATGCCAGCCAGGTGTTTTGATTTGATCTCTTCACACCTGGGTCTGCGGTTGCCAGGGGTGCCGCTGAAGCCCAGTGTTTTTACACAAATCCTTTAGCCCAAATTATACTTCCCCTTTCCACGTTACAGTCTGCTGATGTCTGCGTACACAGTCCAGAGCAGATAAATAAGAGGGCTGAAAAATCAGAACAGGAGAGAGTGAGAACAGAGGAATATAAGTCAAGAGCTTTGATAAGAGTACAAAGACTCCCATACTCAAATGACAAAAGGCACACTTATTCCAAACATGAGGTTACTGAACTAGAATAACAATAAAAAAGCAGCACAAAGACTGAAAAATACTGATCAAAGTATGAACGTTTCTATCAACTGTGACTAAAATTTAACATGAAAATCTGTGTAGCATAGGCTGTTTTACAGCTGTTACTAAACCTTACAGTGCACTTTTATGAGCACAGAAGATATAGGATTTTATGAGGCTCCATTGTTCCTGAGATCTCCTTGGTGCCGATTTGGACCCAAAGTCCAGAGTCTACTGCCAACAAGAGAGGTGACACAGGCAGAAAACAGGGCAACACATAAAAAAACAGAACTAGATAGTGACCTCACAAATACGTTATTGAACAATATCATAAAATCTGTCAAAGAAAATGCCCATGTCAGATTTGACAGAAATTATATTTCACATATGTAAGTTTACAATTATGCATTCGACAGACATTTAAAGGGGACCTATAATTGCCCTTTTCACAAGATGTACTATAAGTCTCTGGTGTCCCCAGAATGTATCTGTGAAGTTTCAGCTCAAAATACCCCACAGATTCTTTTATTATAGCTTGTCAAATTTGCCCTTATTTAGGTGTGAGCAAAAAAAAATTGTCCCTTTAAATGAAAATGAGCTGCTGCTCCTGGCCCCCATTCTAGAAAAGAACAGAGCTTTAACAGCTTGTGCTTCGGTTGCTCAACAACAACAAAGCTGGAGAATCCCACGCAGCCAAAATGAAGATTGTCAGTAACGGTGTTCAGCCTTACATTGTTCAAACCAGAGTCGGACACTGATGGAGAGACTCGGGAAGAAGTTACAACATTTAGTATGCATCTGGACGTTTCTGAATGGTTATTGGATAAATTTATGTAGTTGCTGTGGAGTTGATTCAACTCATCAACTAGCATGTGTCATCATGTTAATCTTTTGTGCAAATCCAGCATTGAATTGACCCTTGTTTGTGAAGCAGTCTGGAGTAAAATGACGGCATGGCAACAAAACTCTACTACAACAACTCTTACTCTTCTCTAAAGCAGCCCAACATGGCCTCACCCCCTTTGTTGCGTGTTCTCGGGGACAGGGTTTATGTCAATTTTAGGGTGAGTGATGTCACTAACCCAGGAAGAAGCTTGTTGTAGTCCCTATCAGCCGTTTGTTGTAGTACTTAAAGGATTAGCCCACTTTTAAATACACTTTTCCTGATAAATTTACTCACCCCCATGTCATCCAAGATGTTCATGTCTTTCTTTCGTCAGTCGAAAAGAAATGAAGGTTTTTGAGGAAAACATTCCAGGATTATTCTCCTTACAGTGGATTTCAATGGCTACCAACAGGTTGAAGGTCAAAATTACAGTTTCAGTGCAGCTTCAAGGACTTTAAATGATACCAGATGAGTAATAAGGGTCTTATCTAGCGAATCGATCGGTCATTTTCCAAAAAAATACAACTGTTTATGCTTTATAAACAAAATATCGCCTTGAACGTACTTTCCGCTTCCGCATTCTTCATAACGCTTACGCTGAATGTCCTACGCCTTCCCTATTCAAGTTACGGAAAAAAACGAAACTGCCGCCGCGTTCGTTCCGTAAGTAGAATAGGGAAGGCGTAGGACATTCAGCGCAAGCGTTATGAAGAATGCGGAAGCGGAAAGTACGTTCAAGGCGATATTTTGTTTATAAAGCATAAACGGTTGTATTTTTTTTTGAAAATGACCGATCAATTCGTTAGATAAGACCCTTAAGAAAGAAAGACATGAACATCTTGGATGACATGGGGGTGAGTAAATTTATCAGGAAAAGTGTATTTAAAAGTGGACTAATCCTTTAAACAGAGAATTCTTTAAAAGAAAATATCTCCCTTTGCATTGAACTTTGAGCATCGTAACTTTGCAGATGTTGTTTATGTTCAAACAGCAACATTACACACTAACTAAAGTTAAAAAAAGGTGAAATCTTAACCACCCCTTTAACAAACAACTTACTGATTCAAATTCAAAGAAAATAAAGAATATAATGAAACTTACATAAAAAAATGCCAGGTCATATTTTAATATTTTGTATAAAGGTAATAAAGTCTGTTTGTAGAATAAGACTGAAATCGACTGAAATTTGAGCTCAACAAAACCTTTTATGAAACTACCTTTATGCAAGATTTTAAAAGCATCATGCTTTCCCAGTGTCAGGGATCTTGAGAAACTGAACCATATGGCCCATAAAACAGAGAATTCCAGCTATTTGACCCCAGGTTCTACACAGAGAAATCATCAGAGATATTTTGTTCTAGAAGTTGCTGTCCAGTTTGAACCTGCAGGCCCAGAAAAACTGCAAAATAATATACTCCTACTGTAAATAATTATAATGTCATAATTTGTCATCTGTCTACAGTTTCCACATGATGCTAAAACATTAATCCACTCAATTCAATGCATCAGTCATTTTGGAAAGCAGAAACATGATAGTTCATAATAGATTTGCACATTTTCTAAAGAAAAAGCAAATTGTGAATTGTCTGGACAAACAACATATTTGTATAGTACATTTCACAATACACATTGTTTCAAAGCAGTTTTTCATGAAGGTGTATAGTAACAGAAAGTCATACAATAGTGTTGATAATAGTGTAGTAATAATAATAGATAGTAATAGTGATACCACACTCCCAGTCCACATCCATTCATTTCTGTTTGTGTTGTGCAGCTCCCAAACAAGAAAAGCTGCTCTGTTTTTGGACAGTTCTTTTGGCTTTCCCAGAGTTCTCACTGGCATGCTGTCAAGATCCTGCCCCTAGAGAATAGATTAATGACGGTTAGTCACGGAAAGAAAACACAGACACAGAGAGAGAGGGAGAGAGAGAGCCGTTTTCAACACATTAGGTATAAGATTAAGAGTGAATGAGTGCATGTTGTGAATAATTTTAATAAACATGGTTACCTGGCTTTCTTGGTAACCTTACAGTAATTCTTTCTTTAAAATTAATTAAATAATAATAATAGTAATAATAAAATAAAAAAGATTTATAAAATTCAAAGTGGACGAGTTATCATCCCCAGACTTAAACTAGAATAATGTAAAATGTCATATATTGAAATAAAATTTACAATAAATTATAGTTCTTATCTTTATTGTTTTCTTTCTTTATTGCTTTAATTTTCTCTGCAACAATTGTATTGAGATATGTCCTTGTCAGGTCTAGTAAGTTTTACTTAAGTTTACACAAGTTTTTGCATGCAGTTTAAGTAATTGTGACAGATGTAAACAAAATAAAATCTCTGGTTATGTTAGTAAATTAATCAAAAGTTGTAGGTATATCTAACAATCATTTTACATAAAATTAATAACCGACTTAACAATTCCCAAACCTTTCATCACATTAAGTGAATTGTGATTGTCAAAATGTTTGTTTACAAAGTACAATTTACTATTTTTATTAGTGCTTGACACAAATTTCACGATTTCAATTCATAAGCTTGCAATATGATTCCGATATTGATGCTATATCGATTAATTTGGATAAATATCAGGTACAGTAGCTACATGTTTATTTTTCTAAAAGAAAAAAATCTCTCAACTAATGCTGTAAACATACAGGGAGCCTTGTGGTTAACATTAACAACTCAAATTAATAATACAACTCTTAGACGTGTAAATCTGCTTTCTGTGCACAAATACTACATTTCACAATACTATCTAAACATCTTCAGTGATCATTGCGCAGGTGGGGGTCAGTAGCTTATATACAGTGACCTTGCACAGTGTGGGGAAAATGTGATTGGACTGGTCCAATCAATTGGTTGCAGGTCTTCATTGGTTTAAAATCCATACTTTGTCAATGGTTGTGTTCGACTTCATGCAGCACTGCACAGACCGAATGGTCTTACGCTAAACAGTCTGCACAGCATGTTGGCTTTTTTCATTTGGCATGAGATTTACTTGGGAAGTGTGAGAGTGTGAGAGCATGAGACAGTGCCTGAAAGCGTGTCTCATGCCAAATGCGTGAGAGTTGGCAACCTGGCCAAATAACAATGACTTCAACACAATCTATGGTTTTTAAATTATAAATACAATTTAAAAACCATAGATTGTGTTGAAGTCATTGTTATTTGGCCGGGTTGCCAACTCTCACGCATATATATATATATATATATATATATATATATATATATTAAAATGATAAATGAATAAACAATTATTTGACTTAAAGTAGGATATCAGTACATTTATTTCTTTTTTCTTTTATTACATTTATTTATTGTTCTTTTCAATTAGGCATGTCAGATATCTCCAAAATAATATTTACTCTCATATCTATATTAATTAATTATTCAATAAAGAGATTGATAAACGAAGGTTAAGTAAAATGAAATGAAGGTTAATTTTTAAATTACAGGACTGCACTACTCTCTGTGGAAGAATCATTTGGGAAAAAAATCGTTCTGAATGTGATTTCAATGATGTTGTTTCTCTGTGCCGTTATTGTTATAGTTGTGGTGTGAACTCTGCTATTCTATTATATATAGAATGATTTTTTACAACTGTATCTTTATGGTTAATGTTATAGTTATTGTCCTTGGAGTGCATTTCAGAGCTCTGTAAAGGTCATTACACAAAAACATCTGCAACATTTAAATTGGAAGGTTATTTTACATAAAAATAACTATTAGGGAATGTTCTGTATAAGTTACAGTATGTTTAGGTTAGTTAAAAAGAACGTTAACGTTATTATTTGAGTCTTAAAAAAAATAACCAAAACAAGAGCCAAATACTAATGTTAGGGGAAAGCTCTTTGTTTGCTGCGTACACTCTAAAAAGTAATTCAATAAATGCACGGTTGCAAGTAAAAATTATAATTTATTGATTTAATTAAACTTTTTAAGTTGCAAACATTATTTTGTTGAGTTCACTTGATATAATAATCTTGATTGTTACATTAACCCAATATTGTGTGTAATTTAATCTCAAATATTTGCGATGATTTTTTTTTTTTTTTGTAGTAACTTAATGAAATTGTCAGGGCTCCAACTCAAGTAGTTGGAGTGACTTAATTTTTTTCATTTAAAAAATTGTGTTTGTTACAGATTATTAGGTTCCTCTAACTCAATATAGTTTGTTGGTTGAAAATAATTTAATTCAAAGTTGTCATAACTCAAAATAAAATTGATGCAAACTGTTGTGTTAATTAATTTTTTTTCTGCTGAATCAACACACTATTTTTAGAGTGTAAAAAAATCATTTGCAAGCGATCTATACAAGACATATGCATTGGTAGAAATTGAGTTAAAGTATTTAAAGACCTACAATTACCGACATCTGGACTGCAACCATGAAAGCATGAGAAAGCTGCTGTGGCATGCAGACGAATCAGATGTCTCCGCCTGATTCATTTGCACCGAAGAGATCATACAGATCCATTCATTTTATAAAATTTCAAGCAAGGTGACAGCCACCCTAACCGATAATGGATCAAATTTTTTAAAGGCTTTTAAAATGTACCAGCTGGTTGACACCCGAAGAGGATGAAGATGGATTTACTGACATAACAGAGGCCCTCTCCAATGAATGTGATGATCTTTTTTTTTTCTTCCCCCTCATCAAAGATGTGCATCACATAGTATGAACCTTATCACCACAAATGATGTTGAAAAGTGGCTATTAGCTAGTCCTGATACTAGAGCCATCTATAGAAGTGGTATTGCTAAATGTGTTGTACAGCACTCTGGACCAAGGCCAGGCACTCCACTGTGGCATCAGAGCTTGCAGAGGATGTGAATTGTAGAAAAGCTCATGGTGCCCACATCCATACGGTGGAATTCTTTCTATGAAGTAGTGTCTCGAATCACAGAGATCTCCATCATCGATTGAAATGCCTCATGCATTAAAATGGGAATAAAAGGCTTCACCAACAAGGAGTACCAATTCCTAAGGGCGTATTGTGCCGCTTACTCTTGCATTAGACATCTTAGGAGCACTGTCTTTCCAAACCTATGGAGTCATTATATGCAGAGAGATGCGGCTGCAGTGAAGCCTCCAAACCAGACATTATATAATCGGCAGAGCACCCTCATTCCAGCAACTGGCAGCTGCTGGCTGGGTGACTGGTCCGTCCTGCTGCCAGATGGATTGAGCCAATTGGACTGCTTTGACTGATATGAAAGAATAACTGAGAGTTACTGATATTGATAATGAGGATGAAGCAGATGAACATGAAGATAATGGAGTTCACAGATGAGACGTAGACAGTTAACAGTAGTGATGGGACTGTTAAAACCGGGGCTCCGATGCAGTTTTCAAAACACTATTGTATTACATAAATGACAATACCACGTCATTGATGATGTTTGAAGCTTCGAACGTCATTCATTATTGGAAAGTCGAAACAGCTGGTTTGAAGAAATTGGTACTTCACCTGATCCATAAAAGGAAAATGTATTTAATCATGCTTTATTGCTGGGGTCTCAGAGACCCCGAACAGAACATAAGGGTTAAACAGCTCACCCAAAATATTTTTTCAACTACTCACGTCAGTTATTGTATTTATATTATTGATCAATATGTGAATCCGTTGACCAGGTTACACATGACACAGGTTGTGGTCTCTTAATTTAAGATTAGATTAGATAGAATTCTATTTCCCCTTTCCATCATGCTTTGCACAGGGCTGGATAGGGAGAGTAAATCTTGAAATAAAATGTTATTTTATGCATTTGATAAAATTGGGAGACTTGTTCATGTTTAATGTTCTTTTATGTTTTTGGGGGGTTACAACTGTGGAGAAGTGTAGAGCATGTGCTTGGGTTGAGGACCTGCAAACAACAATTAAAGTTGTTTTAATAATAAAAAAACCCAACTACTTTGAGCATGCAATTAAAGTCTTTTAAGATTAAAGGTTTTGTATAAACTATTCTTAAAAATAACATTTGTAAAAGTTGTAAAAATTGTTCTTAAATGCATTCATTAAATAAACATCAAATAAACTAGATTGTTTTAATTTTTGTTTGATATTAGTTTTAGGATGATTGAACTTATTGGACAAAATTAAGAATGTTAACCTGATTCAACTAAATGGCACTGAATTAACCTTATGTAATAAACTTAAAGTCCCCCTGAAGTCAAAATATATTTTTTTAGATTTTAGTATGAATATGTTAGCTTTAAGGTTATGAATAAGCTGGTGTGTTCCAAAACAATTCACATTTAGGAGATATAAGCATTCAAAACTTACAGTCTCTCACTTTCTAAAATGGATCATGGATTTTCATGACATCATCGTGGACTTCAGCTTCTCATCAAATCTTCTGTCCAATCAAATGCTCTCTAGAATCTAAAGCGTCCCACCCCTAAATTATAAATGAAGCTGCAGCTGAAATCAGTCACTTGTTCACACATTTATTTTTTTCTCCATGGAGAATGGCACATAGTGCACTATATAGGGCATAATGTAAATATGCTTTCCATTTAGGCGAATGAAGTCTGATTTCACGTTAGCGTCACGTGCAGAGACACGATAGCACAGAACGGATCATATCTGTGAGTCAACGCAGGCCACAAAACGTATTAGACCCATATGAATTCTGCACAGAATCCAATATTTTAAAGCGATATGGAGGAGATTAGGAGGAGACTGAGGCTTTACCGAGCTCAACAGCTCTGGTCGAGCTGTGATATGAACAAAACGCTATTAGCTATTTTAAAAAGGGGAGGAGCTGTTCAAATATGTCCTGCCCTGTCTTCCTGTTTCAGTTATAATTACGTCTTACTTCAGTGGGCCTTTAAGTTTACTGAAATAAATAATGTTAATTAAATGCAACATAACCCAGTTACGTGCAACCTGTTGACATAAAAGTAAATCCAACATATCTTTTTTTTTTTTTTTTTTTGAGTATATCCTGGCAAAATGTAAACAATGAATGCACTGTAAATCACTTTGAATAAAAACATCCGCAAAATGCATTAATGGCATGTATGTGTATGAGTCATAGACTAGGCCAAAGGTTCAGTACTCTGCTGGTAGTTGAGTCACATTTAGAGTGTTTATTGTAAGATTCGTTTCTCTCTTTGTATTACACACCATCTGACAGTCAGTTCAGTTTCAACATTAGGCATGCATTGTGATGACTAAGGTTACACAATGTCACGACATGTTGTATTTGATTTTGGTTGATATCTTTTAAACACAGAACCTTGGTGTAAGAAGAAAACACAACTATACTCATAATTATACATCAATGTGGAAAATGTCTAGACACTAACTCAATACTTCAATGCCAGAACAACAGCAAACTCAGAACAATGATGATCTACATACAGAAATATGTTTTCAAACGTCTGAAAATGTGCTTGCTTTATTCAAAAGAAGAAAAAACAACTTCCTATAACTTTGAACTGCTTTGGAAATAAAGAGCAAAACGGGCAGTATTGAGCCTTCCATACACACGGAAGTTCTGTTCTGTCGTAATATCTATAGCCCTGGATACCGCCTCATGGTGAAGATGTTTTCAACTTTCAATTTGTTTTTAGACTGCTCATGGATCAGCAATCATTATTGTTGCCTCAAATAACTGTGTAATGATTTAAAGACAGCTTGTTTATGTTGGTGCTTAATGTGCTGTAATTGTAATGAATAATTAATAAATATTTACAATTAATAAATAAATTCAATTCATTATTATTAGTATTATAAGTAAGCAATAAGGTACGAGAGGCCGTGCTGTGTTGTGAATAAGTCATGGCTGAAGGGCGTCGTGCCTGCAACCCCTTCAGCCGTGACTTATTCATGATACAGCACTAGCCTCGAGTGCCTTATTGCTTTTATAAAACGGTTACCACACAATACAAATATAAAACTCAAAAAAGTAAACTTTCACTAAAAGCCTTCCTTCATCTGGAAAAATAGTCCCTGACCATGAACAGCAACAGAAGTTACATTATTATGCCATTAGATGGCAGCAAAGGCTGTCTTTATGAGTGTGTCAGTCAGTAGCGAAAACTTTTATATTGAAAAGACTGAATTGTTGTGAACACTGAACAAGACTCAACTGACAAATGCTTTGACTAGTGCTGTCAGTCAGGGGAAAGCCCCTTAACTGTTAAAAGGACAAGATAATACATCGGACATTCAAACAGATATTTTATTATGAACATAGGACTGACCTGAAGGAAAATGCTAAATCTGAATGCAGGTAATAAAGTCGCTCACTCAATCTCTTTCTCACAATACTCTTATACATAATACAGTAAGCTTCAATGAACAATATCAAATGAGAACATAGAGTTGATGTTGCTAAGAGTGGTTGCTAAAGGTGTTGTGTAGTGATACACAGAACCGTTAAGTGAAGCAGTCATAGTCGTGTTTTATCGTGAATAAAACACAGATATTGACCAATCAGAATCAAGGACAGGAACTAACCATTTTATAATTAATTTTATTAAATATGTATTTATTTTTTACATTCAGTTTTGACATATTATGGACTAAATGCTACTGATATATGGATCAATGCATCACATGCATCCATCCTTTCTCTAAACCGCTTTATCCTCAGTCGTGGGGATACTGGAGCCCATCCCAGCATCTTGGGCCATAGGCAGGAGACACTGGATGGATGGCCAGTCCATCACAGGGCTCAGGCACACATACATTCACACCTACAGACAATTTAGTGTCTCCAGTTCAACTATGCTGCATGTTTTGGATAACTGGAGCACCCAGAGGAAACCCACACAGCAACCATCACTATAGTGCCACTCCTGGGTGAGATGCGGAATTGCAGTTCCTCTTGATTTGACTGAGGACAGGGCATCTCAGATCAGGTCTTTTGTCCTCTTCAGAGAGAGCTGTCTTCATTGGCTGAGGCCAAAAGACAAGGACATCAATGGGTACCAAATGTAAGTGTGAAATGTGGTAACACTTTACATAAGGTTATATTTGTTAACATTAGTTAATGCATTAGATATCATGAACTAACAATAAACAAGAACTGAACACAGAATAAGTTAATTTGGGATAATGTAAACTTTTAAAGGTGCCCTCGAATGAAAATTTGAATTTATGAATTTATCTTGGCATAGTTAAATAACAAGAGTTCAGTACATGGAAATGACATACATTGAGTCTCAAACACCATTGTTTCCTCCTCCTTATATAAATCTCATTTGTTTAAAAGACCTCAGAAGAACAGGTGAATCTCAACATAACACCGACTGTTACATAACAGTCGGGGTGTACGCCCCCAATATTTGCATATGCCAGCCCATGTTCCCAACATTATGAAAGGCATTAGACAAGGGTAGCCAGTATTAACGTCTGGAGCAGCACAGCCGAATCATCAGACTAGGTAAGCAAGCAAGAACAATAGCGAAAAATGGCAGATGGAGCGATAATAACTGACATGATCCATGATAAACTGTCTTTCTAAATGTTTCGTTAGCATTTTGCTAAAGTACTGTTAAATGTGGTTAAAGTTACCATCGTTTCTTACTGTATTCACGGAGACAAGAGCCGTCGCTATTTTCATTTTTAAACACTTGCAGTCTGTATAATTCATAAACACAACTTCATTCTTTATAAATCTCTCCAACAGTGTAGCATTAGCCGTTAGCCACGGAGCATAGCCTCAAACTCATTCAGAATCAAATGTAAACAATATAACAGTATACAATACTCACATAATCCGACGCATGCATGATGAACACTTTGTAAAGATCCATTTGAGGGTTATATTAGCTGTGTAAACTTTGTTTAGGCACTGTTTAAGGCAAGCGCGAGCTCCGTGGGTGGGGAGCGTCAGCATTTAAAGGGGCCGCACAGCATAAATCGGCTCATAGTTAATGATGCCCCAAAATAGGCAGTTAAAAAAATTTATTAAAAAAAAATCTATGGGGTATTTTGAGCTGAAACTTCACAGACACATTCAGGGGACACCTTAGACTTATATTACATCTTGTAAAAAAAAACGTTTGATGGCACCTTTAAATGCAATAATTAATTTCTTACATTTCACAAGACGTCTTTTAAGGTAATGCATTTTGTTACTCTTACCATGAAGCACCATAACTAACTACATCAATGCACGGAACTGTCAAAAGCACCAGTACTTCTGTACCAAGGTACAAAAAAACAAAACAAAAAAAAAACAACGACAGTACCAGATTTACTGGTGGTACTTAACAGAAGATGACTGACAGCTGCAGTGGATGGAAGACGGGTTTTAATTTTAACAATGTAAATATTCTTCTGTCCCTCACATTAAGCTATGGAATGGCTACATTTGACTTTGAATATAGTGCACAAAAACTTAATTGGTGCTTGTTTATTTTTTTTTTAGTCTATTTCTTTTGCCTCAACTGCAACAACCCCAGTTAGATTAAATAACTGCGATCAGACGTAATTTAATTATCGTGACAGGCATGGCCGCAGGAACTTGGGGTGCTGAGGGTGTTGCAGCACCCCCTGCTGACGGCATGGGAATTTAAAATGATATGACTTGAAATAAAGTTTTTGTTTTTCAACACGTTTTTAATTTTCCACCTTTATTCATAAAATTGTTCAAAATATTATTTTGTTTTTATATGTCATATGTGGTTTGTGATTTTGAGCGTGAATGGCGTGAATGCCCTTACGAAAAAGAAGTATACTTCAAGTTCATTTGATCAAGTATACTTAAGTAATGTTCAAGTATATTTTTAAATATAATTTATGTAGTAAATATACTAGTATGTACTAGTAGTAAACTTGTGTACTATTTTAATACTGCTTGGGACTAAATTGGCCCAATTTAAGTATACATTTAAGTGTACTACAAGTGTAACAGTAGTAAACTTTAAATAAGTACATAACTAGTTCACAGCTACGTTTATATTTGTATTGCATCTGTATTACAATTGAACTTAAGTATACTAGTAGTTTACTATTTTAATACTAGCAGTACATTTTTAGTAAGTACACTTTGAAATACACAAATATACAAACTACTAGTTTAGTGCAAGTATACTTGTAAGCCTTCTTTAAATGAACAAAACATCACACTTATAGTTTACTTTTTATATAGTAATTTTGCACTTTATACTATGTTCCTATTTAGGTATTATTTTACATACTTGAAATACCTTTAACTGTACTTCAACTCTTTCCATTTTAAAAACGTTTTATTCTAGCTTCATGTGGGTATGTTTCTTTTTTAAAAAAAAAGAAAGAAAAAAAAGAAACATTTTAAACAAAAAGCTGAGAAAATTGCATTTTTGTCAAAGACTATACGTACGGATGGGATTCAGAACGATTATCAAACACAGGTGGAGTAGATCGAGTCCATCAACACCCTCAAATCTTCATAGTCCTCATTCAGTAACGTTAGGCAGTTGTGATTTATATGCTGTTTAATGTTAGATAATCGCTTTATTTTACATTTGCGTGAGTAATCTTCTATCGCTTGTTTCAGCTTCTTCTTCTCCTGCATTTTGGTCCGGAGATTCTGTACTCTTTCAGAAGATGCATAACAGCGCCCCCTACAGTATAGCCTGAAAATTCAGTCAATGGCCGCTACCAGTAGACTAGCCTACATAAAAATTCAGATACTCAGAATTAGGAATATACCTGTTTTCTAAAGCAATATTTTCAGACAAAGTACTTTTATACTATACTTTTATAAATATACTTTTATGTATATCTATTGTCATATATGTCATCTTATGTCAGATTTCTTACATTTAATCAGTAAATTCAATCAGAATACAAAGACACAGAGTATGGCTATTATTACCAAGAAAATTAAGTCAGTACATCAATAAAATCCATCTTTGGATTTACACATACTGTTTAATGCAGCTCAGACATGACATGTGCGGATTTACACAGCAAATTATAATAGCATAAATTATGTTGAGATTAATGTTTTAAATGTAAAATTAGGTGGTGGCAAGTCTCCGTCTTAATGAGTGAGTTGAATCCTTTATTCAACCAATTCATTCAAAAATGATGATTCATTTAACTGAACAAGCAGCTGTATTTATGAATGGGTAGTGTAATTTAATCATTCATCTGATTTGTTCAAATACGCTGATTCTTTGAGGAACAAAACAGCGTTGCGTCTATGAAATAATAGGCTTATGTTGTAATTATAAAAATACAGGAACTAATTAAATAGATTTTTTTCTCATTTTGATAACATTTCTGTCCACTAGTGTAATGGCAGTGAGACGGTAGAGTGCTCAAAACTATTTAGATCACATAATTTGGTGGAAAATTAATGGAAATTATCATTCTCTGTAAAGAAATTAGATGTGAACATACAAAAAAGTTATCAAGATTTTTCTAAATGCGCATTTGGCCTAAAAGCTGTTTAAAGTAGCCATGTGATCACAATGGAGCAGATGTGATTCAACACGTGTGTTCTATGTGAAATAATAATAAATATCAGTTCACACCATTTGACTATGGCCTCGAACTTACAGTTGGAGGCTTATTAGCCCTGGCTGTCCTGTTTATAGCCCTCACTTGCACTGGCCCATTTTAGAGGTTAAATATTTTAGAGGGTTTTTAACATTTACAGTTTTACAGTTTAGGAATAGGAATGTTGTCCCATTCTTGTCTAATACTGGCTTCTAGTTGCTCAACTGTCTTAGGTCTTCTTTATCGCATCTTCCTCTATGGACCAGTATGGTTTTCTGGCCTTGACCCTTACGCACAGAGATTATTCCAGATTCTCTGAATCTTTGGATGATATTATGCACTGTAGATGATGATAACTTCAAACTCTTTGCAATTTTTCTCTGAGAAACTGCTTTCTGATATTGCTCCACTATTTTTTGCCACAGTATTGGGGGAATTGATGATCCTCTGCCCATCTTGACTTCTGAGAGACACTGCCACTCTGAGATGCTCTTTTTATACCCAATCATGTTGCCAATTGACCTAATAAGTTGCAAACTGGTCCTCCAGCTGTTCCTTATATGTATATTTAACTTTCCCGGCCTCTTATTGCTACCTGTCCCAACTTTTTTGGAATGTGTAGCTCTCATGAAATCCAAAATGAGCCAATATTTGGCATGACATTTCAAAATGTCTCACTTTCAACGTTTGATATGTTATCTATATTCTATTGTGAATAAAATATAAGTTTATGAGATTTGTAAATTATTGCATTCCTTTTTTATTCTTAATTTGTACAGTGTCCCAACTTTTTTGGAATCGGGTTTGTATATCAGTCTGTGTGTAATGAATGAATATAATATACAAGTTTCACTTTTTGAATGGAATTAGTGAAATAAATCAACTTTTTGATGATATTCTAATTATATGACCAGCACCTGTATATAAAAACTAAAATAACTATAGAAAATAACACATACCCAATTTTCAGTGTCAACTGACATGCCATGCCAGTAAAATCTGGCACAGATGGCAGCATTCACCAATCCCTGTGTTCCCACCAATCGGAGAGGAATGTAATTTTTCAAAGAGCATCCTGACTTCCTCTTTGGTTTTGATCACACTTCTTACTTCCATAAAAAATCTCCATCTACAGTAAAGTGAAAACATGATTTTGACAGAATTAGACTAAAAGGACATTTGCCATTGTTGGAAAAGAAAGATCAATATGGCAATAAATTAATAATACTGTAAAATGTTAAAATAACTACCCTAGGTTGAATTTGAGTGCATATATACGAATGTTATGCCTTTTGGACTTATCATACTCTGATGGGTACATAAAATGCAAGAAAAAAAAATACAGATAAACAAATACATTTAAAGAAAATAAAAATGTAAAAAAATATATTTTACACCAAACAATCATGCCAAACACTCTGAGCGTTGTCATGACAGAAATTTGATTCTATTTTCCTTTTACAGCAGCAGGCTAAGGCTGATGTTCAGCATAAAAGACCCAAGCAGACATGTACACAGACAACAGTTGCTGAAGCTTTTCAGCAGCAACCCGAATCACCTGAAGCAAGAAAACAGAACTGAGCTGTTGCTGAATTCATATCAAATCAATCTATATGGTTGAAAAATGTGGAATCCAGCAAATGCTTCAGCACTTCAACCCAAAGTACCAGCTTCCAAGCCAAAACTTTTTCATGTACACTGAGATTCCCCACATCTACAATGAAACTAGAGAACTCATAATCCAACATCTCAGAGGGAAACCATTTTACAGTTGCACGACTGATCTGTGGACAAGTAGAGCTGCAAATACTTTCATATCTGTAAATCTGCAGTACAAAACTAAACCATGGGAACTGCAGTACTGGTGTCATGGCTGCAGTGGTTTCAACACAAATCACACAGTTGAGAGTTTGAAGGAGGCCTTTGAAGAAAAAGTTGAAGATGGAAGTTGGACATTTCAAGAATGACAGGCATCACAATTCATAATGCCACAAATAACAAGAAAGCCCTTGAAGACTACCCAGGGACTCATTGTTTTGGGCACAATCTCCACCTTGCTGTGAATAAAGCAATAGAGATAAACAGGGTATCTGCAGCATTGTCAAGGCTTCAAGCCTTTACCAGATAACCAAAGCTTTCATGCCAGCAGGCCAAAAAATGGAAAAACTTGTCATCTTCAGACCATCAACTGATACATGATAAACCCTCTTGCTGGAATTCTTCTTAAGATATGGTGAAAATGTTTTTTGGAGCAGCAGCTTGTTGTCTGTGCTGTGCTGGCTGAAGATCGAAAGAAATTGCATCCGATGCAAAAAGACTCGGACATTACAGAAACTGTAAAAGCAGTTCTTGAGCCACTCAGTCCTTTCACAGATGCACTTAGTGGTGAGACACATACCACCCTGTATTTAGTCTTGCCATTACTTTGGAAGATATTTGAATGCCTTGGTCAAAAACATAGTGACTTTGCTTTAGCTCAGGAGATGAAGGAAAAGATCAGTGAGTATCTTCGCATTGCAATGATAATGCGCAGCTGCAGCTTCTTTTGAACACTGCAACACGTCAAAACTTCTCCAGGGCCCCAAAAATCCTCAGACCCCAGAGAGTTAACTTGATCCAAGGTTTAATGACAACTTGTTTTCTCTTAAAGATGAAGTGAAGCAAAGTCTCTTGGATAAGGTGA
Source organism: Megalobrama amblycephala (assembly GCF_018812025.1). Classification (NCBI taxonomy): domain Eukaryota; kingdom Metazoa; phylum Chordata; class Actinopteri; order Cypriniformes; family Xenocyprididae; genus Megalobrama; species Megalobrama amblycephala. The sequence continues at coordinate 25,181,576 of NC_063044.1, forward strand.
GGAAAATGGACAATGATGGAAGTGCAACTCAGCTGTCTTGAGAAGAAAGTTCAAGTCAAGACCTGAAGAAGCTGCTTTCCACCATACAAGGAGGAAAAGCAACCTCAGGTTAAGCAGGGCTTTCTGTAAGTTACAAGATAAATGGTGAGTTCTTGGTGTACATAACCTCTAAAGGTTACCAAATCTCCAACCAATCTATCAGGTTATGTTTGATTGGGCTTAATAATTGCCCATAGGGTTTATGGTGCCCTCATGCTAGACATAATAAGCAATTTCAATTTTCAATTCAATCTGCTTGCAATTAAACCTTTCATCATTTCCAATTTTCCTATTTTGCTGTACCCATACATTTAAAAGGCACAGTATTAACTTTTGCAATGTTATACGTCATAGGTCCTTTAAAAACCACATTTACAAAACAAAAATAGGTATCCTTCAGTGTCTTCTTGACCACAGAAATTACACTCTCCCCTAACTGTTGGATTAAGTATGTTTGTCTGTTTGTAGCTACTGCTCAATTAATAAGTCTCCACTGTAGATCTGCGGTTTGTTTCTTTACCGGAGACTTTGGGTACGTTTACACGACAATGATGTACTAAAAATGGAAATGTTTTTCCTTTGCATTTTTATGTATAGATGACAACGTTGTCAAAACGATCCCCATTCACATGGATCCGTGAAAACAGTTAAAAATGCTGTATTATGATGCCAGGCCAGTAGTTGGCGATGTCACTTTGTAAAGAAACACTATGTGTTTATAGACTGAAGACGTAATATGAATGCGCATTGTGTCACCATTTTCACAGATTCACGTTTTTGTAGTTTACATGGAAACGAGAATGGTATCGTTTTCAAAAACGTGCACTTAGAAAATAATTTTCAAAAGTTTGCATTTTCAGGTCCCTAAAATGCTGTTGTAGTGTAAATGAATAACCAAAATGCATAAAAAGTTGTCTGCTGATGTCTCATGTAAGAAAAAGATCTTTCATAATAGATCTTTCAGGGACACAGTATGTTTGATCACTATGGATGACTGCATCCATGTAACATTTTCAAACTTCAGGAGTTGGACAGAATGGTCTTTGTCGGTGAAGAGAAGTGGGGAGAGAACACATCCACATGGAGCTGTTGATAGTTGTGCAGAGAGACCATCAGTGAGTGTGGGGTGTGAGACTGAGATTTTCAAATGTGAAGTAAAACTTATTCAGGTTATTAGCCAGTTGTTGATTCCCTGCAGAGTTGAGGGATGAGGTCTTGTAGTTTGTAATGTCTTTCAGGCCTTTCCACACTGAAGCAGGGTCGTTGGCATAAAACCTGTTTTTCAACTTTTTAGAGTAGCTTCTCTTAGCCACTCTAATCTCTTTTGTCAGTGTGTTTTAGGCCTGATTGTACAAGATTTTGTTCCAAATCCTGAGTTTCGCTGTGAACCATGATTTATCATTGTTGTATGTTAATTAAGTCCTGGTAGGAATGCACATATCCTCAAAGAAACTGATGTATGATGTGACAGAATCTGTGAACTCATCCCGATCAGTGGCAGCAGCTTCAAAAACACTCCAATCAGTGCACTCAAAACAGGCTTGTAATTCCTGCTCTGCTTTGTTGATCCATCTTTTAACAGTCTTTACTACAGCATGGCAGATTTAAGTTTCTGCCTGTAGGCCGATATCACAGCATTCTAAACATTTCATTCCACCTGTAGTAGCAGAAACCATCTAAAAACATAAGACTTACCTTCATTTCAGACCCAAAACAATATATCCAGCATTGGTTCCCTCAAAAACGTAAGCGACTGAGGTACACGGCACAGATTACGAAATCAATGACCAGTTTCCACGAGAAATACAGGAAAGATGTTAAAAACATATACCAGTCATGAAACGCCAAGGGAAAATGAGTTTCACTGGTTGTATACAAACTGTACATAAATGATCACTATCTGACAATTATACAGAGGCGTCAACTCCGCTTGATTGAAGTGGGGAAATAAATCATCATGTCGCCAGCTAAAAACACTGAATAACAAAATTTCTGTCATATTTCTACCCAAGCATTGACGTAATGCGATAAATCGCGATAATGAATATGCACGATATTGTAATCGTGGGCACTTCAGAATACCGTAAATAATAATTTATTACCAATCATTATTTTTTTATAAGGCAATTAAGAATACTTTGCCCATCAATCGTATAAAATGCACAACACCGCTGTATTCTGCGCTGTACCCATTTCTAATAGAAAATATCCCACAGGTCAGGGGAGGGGCAGTCTTAAAAATAGTGGTTAAAAATATTTTTATAAATCATAAATTCAGATATTTATTCTTTGTAATGACTGAAAAGTATTGATATTGAAAGTTAATTATTTAAACATGATTGTATGTTTGTTTTTTTTTGTTTTTTTCATAGTGTGATTTTTGGGGAATTGTATTAAATCCAATTAGGGTCAATTTGACCTGGACCATACGGGCAGTCGACAGAAATCGAACAGTGCTGGAGTTTAAGTAATTTTCAGGTCTGGAAAAGTATGGAACAGCAACAGGAACGTTGCTCATCATTACTTGATTTGCGTTCAGTTCATTCATACAATTTACACTCATTCACATTACACACTCATTGCATAGTGATTTTAGAGGTTTGTGTATAATATTGTGCTTTCCCTGCATGCTCACCGGTTGCTATGCAGCTTGGAAATTTATGGAATTTGATTTAAGTAATTTTCCAGGTCTGGAAAAGTATGGAAAAAAGAAAACAGCATGGAAAAAATATTTGTTTTATTTCCCCTATTCAGTTTTCTAAAATATAAAATTAGTTAATACTTTCTAATAATAATAATAGGCTAATAATAATAATAATAATAATAATAAAATTATCATACAAGCAGAGTGACTTCATGGCAAACGTTTAGTGATTTAGTGATTGTCGTCAGTCGTACAACTGAATGAATTCAAGGCGCTGAATGAATTCAAAACTTTCTCTTTACCATAAGCAAGTCCTTCACTAAACAAATGTGCATGCACCTCTCAAACCAGCAACGGATAAAGGAGCAAACATGTAGACCTAGTAGAAAATGTATATGTATCTTTGATTATCCTGACAGAGAGCTGGTTTGTTTCTCAGAGGATCGCGGTTCGCAGGATCGCGGTTATTTGATTTGTGATCATGATGTACTAATTCCATTCATTCATGTATCATATCGTGGAGTTTACATCAATTAAATATACATACTGAACAGTAGAACATGTGTATGATGTTGTATTTTAGTCGATATTACTCCTCTCAAGCTGATTTCGGAGACATGCAACAGCAACACGGTTATTTGATTTGCGCTCATTTCATTTATAAAGTTTACACACATTCGCTTCACACACATATAATAATGTGTATATAGTGATTTTAGAGGTTTACGAATCACGCTATGATCCCCTGGCTCACCTGTAATCCAGCAAATACGAGGAGTGACTGTTTCAGTCTGAGCCGAATAATTATTCGGCAGAATTATTCCTTTCTTATTCCTTTATTATATTTTCGTTATTCCTTTCGAAGCCATTATCCGTGCCTTTCCGAATAAGTTATTCAGCTTCAGGCACACCCATAATAAATAGTCTGTGAAATGGCTACCAGGTGACGAGCAAACAGGCAAGGTATGGGGATTGTGGGAAATGAAGTCCGGGATTCAAAACTCAGGGGAGGGTGACCTTCGGTGACCGAAGAAGGGAACTTCATGGATGGCGCTCGTAACAGCGACAGCTGGAGACTAAACAATCCCACAACAAGAGACTAGGGTGAAGTCAGGTAAAGTGGGACACTTTTTGGTAAATTGCATTTTAAACAACCTAAATCAGTTAGAATGTATTAATATTGTATGTGTTTTGTTTAAATAGATTGTAATGAAGGCCACTATGGTGAAATTTTCCAAATGTATGTATTTATTAACAAACATTTCATCTTTAAACACCATCTGACACCCTCTTCAGCAAACTGGAAGCAATCAGGTTGAGTGGGACACTTTGTTAGGGAAAGTGGGACACTATTTTATGGTTAAAATGAACATGAGAAATACAACCCCAATTCCAATGAAGTTGGGACGTTGTGTAAAACGTAAATAAAACCAGAATACATGCATTGAAAATGTGTGGCGCATTATGAAGCGCAAAATACAACAACGGAGACCTTCAATTAATTAATACTTGGAAGGATTTTTTAAAAATGCATTTCTGGAACTAATGCAAAAATTGTAACATTGTAAACTTCACTCTACATTCAATGAATGAAACTTTCATTAAGCCTACATCCTTTTACCACCTTTTAACAACTTCAGTGAACACATCCAAGACAGATGAAGTCATCGTCATCCATAAGTACGTTGAGCTCTCCGCAGGACTCATGATACCACCGTTGGCAGTGGCAGCAAGCCACCCATTCCTCATTGGCCTTTGGGTCGCTTGCATCCCCATAGACCCCCTTGCAACCAGTACAGGGGTCACTTCCCTGAACTGTTTGCAGGGCAGGAACGGCAGCTTTTTGGGGGCGGACACCAGCAGGCTTACGCACTTTGGTTGTTTTTGGTTTCTTTTTGTCTGCTTTGGCCTGGACAAAGTTGAAGTGTTCCTGGCTTGTTAGGTGGTAGCTGGGTGGCCTCGCCATCATCCTCTTCTTTCCCCTCTCTCTTGTAGGTACTTCAATAAGGTCTGAGAACCTTACAATGGAAGCCCACTCAGCTGTTGAAGTGCTGGGTAGAGAGGGTGGCCCAGTTGTGAGGGTGGAGACATGGGGGGCTGGCCTAGTTGTGAGGGTGGAGACATGGGGGGCTGGCCTAGTTGTGAGGGTGGAGACAAGGGGGGCTGGCCCCTTTGTGAGGGTGCAGGTATGCGCGGCTGGCCCCTTTGTGAGGGTGGAGACATGGAGGGCTGGCCTAGTTGTGAGGGTGGAGACATGGGGGGCTGGCCTAGTTGTGAGGGTGGAGACAAGGGGGGCTGGCCCCTTTGTGAGGGTGGAGGTATGCGCGTCCTCATCAGGCTGGCTGGTTACCACCACTTCTTCCACACCAAAATAAATGTCCTCCTCTGACAACAGAAGGGTTTCTGATGTTTCCTCAATCACCCTTTCAGTGGTTTGGCTTGGCAAGAAAAGGTCAGTTGGAATGACTTTCATGGAGACAGGAAACATCCCTGAGGCTCGGAAACCTGTAGAAGAGTAATATGTATAATGTAATGATGCAATGTTAATAAGACAGTAAAAACAATGATCCACTTACTGCTAATCTTTTTATACAAATAATTCAAGACAACTAATTATTAATAAAAGAGTTAAACCTACTTGGGCATTCTCAACAGTGGCGGCCTTCTTCCACGCGGGGCTGAACACAGAAAAGAAGAGCTGTTTTGGAAGCTTCTTCCCGCCTGTCTTTCTTGTCCACTTGCGTCCCAGTTCCTGCCAGTGGTGTTTCAGGCTTCGAAACAGCGATCTGTCTGCTGGCTGGAGGGCGTGGGTGGTGTGGGGAGGATAGCTCACTACATGGATATTATTTTTCTTCATGAGCTCCAAGAATTCCAGATTGAAGACATGGCTGTAGTGGCCATCTAAGAGCAGGACATGGGGTCTTGGATCCTTAGGCAGCTGCTGGACAAACCGCTGGCCCCACTCCAGAAACAGCTGGGAGTTTATCCAGCCATTATCTGACACGCGGATAATTGCTTTTTCTGGTCGTTCCTCCAGCCACTCTGCCCTGAGCCTCTTTCCCTTAAAAATTACCATTGTGGGGGTGTAAGTCCCAACCGCATTGAACCCAGCCAGGACTGTTGTCGTTTCTCCTTTTTCCCCTGATGTTACCTGGAAGCAGGACTTGCCAGTCACCCCAACAACCTTTTTTGAGATGAAATGGTCCTGCAGTCCGGATTCATCGCAGTTCCACAGGTGAGATGGCATCTCCTGGATCTGTAGGCGGTGGAGGAGTGACGTGTAGGTCTGAAACCATTGCTCAACTACTGTGAGATTCATCCCAGAGGCCCTTGCAGCTGAGAGTGATTCTGGCTTGCGGAGGCTCAGGTTTGGATTCCTTTTCATGAACCCCTCAAACCAGTACTGATCGGCAGAAAAACCAGGGATGCCATTAATTTTGCCGTACTGGAACGCAATACGCCGTATATCACTGCGTTCCAGGGGGAACCCCCTTTCAGCTAACATTTTAACAAGGCTAGCCAATTCACTCTCAGCCTGAGCTGAGAGCAGGGGCTCTTACCTGAGGCATGGCGGTAGCCACTCACCAGCCCTTTCACTCGCCTTTGCAGTGTTGATTTTGGGATGTTCCATGCCCTGGCTAGAAACCTTAATTTTGGTTTGTGTCCTTCAGTCACCTCCTGCTCATATTCTTCAATAGGCCCTGCCATTCTCTCTTCACTCCACTGGTTTAGTTTTCTTCCTTACCTACTTTGCTGTCTTTTCCTTTTCTGTATTGCCCTGTCACTCCTTTTTTCTCTCTCTCTCTGTCCCTCTCCTCTCTGTATGGGTGCCATCTTGTGTATATTGAAAAATAAAAAATTTATAAAAATTTTATATTCAGACACATTATTATTACTTATAACTTATAACTTTAAAATGTTATCTTCTTGTTCATGAAATGGCTGCACTGTGTTTGCTAGCATTAGCCCTAAAAACTGTCCCACTCAACCTGAAATGCACTGTCCCACTCAACCTAACACTGTCAGGTTGAGTGGGACAGTGCTGTGAATCTAATTTTCACAAATATTTTATACAGTTAGATGCTCATTGTTATTAATCTCTAATACACAGACAGTATAAATGTATGTAAAAGTAAAAGTTTTATTGTTACATCATAAGTGACAGAATTATCAACCTTATTATTCTGAAATAGATTTACACTTGCCGGGTGGCTTACCGTGAGGTCCCAGGAGTCAAGCAATTTGAAAAATAACAACCGGACCACATCTGTGATGTCACACCAATCACAACCTTTATTTCATATCCAATAGACATTCAGCTACAACACAGTAACAATTGTTGTGATTGGCTTACAAAATTAACCCTTTACAGTACCCAAAAGCTTAAGTGTCCCACTCAACCTGATGTCCCACTCTACCTGAATTCATCCTATACTTATTTCTCACCAGTAAATAAAACATACTCGCATATAAATTTCTTTTTAACAAGCAATTCAATCATTCAAGATATAACAGATACAAAAATCAACCCAATTGTTATTTCAGACCATGCACTAATTTAATTTATACTCAACAATAAAAATCATGCAAAAACACCTTAACGATGGAGAATGAATACATCAAGATAAAACATTTTTAAAAAGTAAAAAAAGTACTTTAGAAAAGATGTCCATTCTTTTTTAGAAATAAATGATACACCAGACACATCTGCATCACTACTCTGGGAAACTGCTAAAGCGGTTTTAAGAGAAAAAATAATATCATACTCAGCATATAAACACAAGTCAAATCAACAACAAGAAAGAGATTTAAAAAATGAATTAAAAACATTAATTAATATATACTCCCAAAACCCTAGAACAGACATTAAATGAATTAAATAAAATCAAATTTGAATTAGAAGAAATTAACCTTAAGAAAGTACAATTTTAAAAACAGTGACTAAAATTATCACATTTTGAACATAATAATAAATCTGGGAAATATCTAGCTAACCTACGAAATAAAGATAAAACTATAATAACAACCATCAAAAACTCAGACAATAAAATAATACATAATCCACAGGAGATAAATAAGACATTCAGGAATTTCTGCCAGTCACTATATATTAATAAGCAAAAGGAAAATAGAAAAGCAATAGACACATTTCTCCAAAACATAGCAACACCAATATTAAATCCCATCCAAATACAATCCTTAAAAGAACCATTGACATTAGAGGAATACAGGAAAGCCCTTTTTTCACTATCAAATAATAAAGCCCCAGGCCTGGATGGTTATTCAGCAGAATTTTACAAAGACTTTTGGCCAATAATATCACTATTCTACAGAATGACAGAAGACATCAAACTCCAATCCACCATACCACAACATATGAACACTGCACTAATTACAGATTTACTAAGACCAACTAAAGATGCATCCTTGTGTTCCAGTTACCGCCCATTATCACTTATAAACACAGACTTGAAAGTAATTAGTAAAGCATTAGCAATACGTTTAGAATCAGTTATGCCAACTCTTATTCATCCAGATCAAACAGGCTTTATTAAAGGATGTCAATCATCTAATAGGCTGGAGCCAGATACTCTAAAATACACAGATGGCATCAGTTATTACAAATGATATTACATCACCACCATTTCAATTACAATGAGGCACTAGACAGGGAAGGCCACTATCACCTCTACTTCTTGCACTATTAATAGAACCCCTTGCAGCTGCTTTCAGACAAAATGATAATACAGATAATACATTATGCAGATGACAAATTTCTTTATATACAAAACCCAGAAAAATCACTTATAGAACTTGTCAAACATATTAAGGACTACTCTAATATATCAGATTAAACTGGAAACTATAAATTGGAATAAATCAATAATACTTTCAAAAACTTTCAATTTCAGCTAAAATAAAGAACAACCAATTTAAAACAGGCAACATTATATATTTGGAAATACAGTTTTCTTCAAATATATCTGATCTGTTTGCTCTTAATTTTACCTCAGCTTTAAAAACAACAGAAAATGACTTAAAACGCTGGATGCATCTGCCATTATCAATCATCAGACGAATACCAAGATGTCTATATTACCAAAAATAAATGATCTCTTCACAATGATTCTAATACAACCTCCCAAAAAATGGTTCAATACATTTGACAGCATAACCAATTTCTACTGGAAAGATAAGAAACCAAGAATTGCACCAAGAGCATTACAAAAACCTAAAGAGCAAGGAGGACTATCAGCACCCAATTTTCAATGTTACTATTTAGCCACACAATTACTTTATTTGACCAAATGGATCAATAATAATCACTTTCAAAACCCATGGATTCAACTTGAACAATCAGCATGTAAGGAAATTCCAATACTTAACTTACCTCGCGTTAAAAAACATAGTCTATATCGAAATACTGCAGTCCAGACAACATTAACAGCCTTGTGGAAAACTAATAAAAATAACTGGTCACTCTCTTTCACTGCATGTTTATTCACCAATTTGTAATAATGCAGATGTTACTGTCAATAAACTCCCACTCATTAATAAAACCTGGATGGTGAAGGACATTATATGTTTACATCATCTATATTTGAACAACAAATTTCTATCATTCACATAATTATCCAAAAAGTATAACTTGGATAAAAATCTAATCTTTTAGCTACAAATAAAAACTGCAATTACAGCTAAAATAGGACACACAAAAACAATCACAAATACTACTGGACAACACTGAAAAGATCAAACAATCAACAAAAATAATAAGTAAACCATACAATTTGATTTTTTCCGCAGAAACAAAATATATCAACAGACATTAACTTTTGGAATCAAATTTCAATGTAAATAAAAATATACAATTAATACAATACAAAGTCCTACACAGAATACATTTAACTCAGCAAACAATGTTTAAAATGGGTAATGCAGCATCTGATAAATGCATACAATGCAATCTTAACACACCGGACACATATCTTCACGCATTATGGTCATGTCCCTCTGTTGCCTCATTCTGGAAGGAAATAGTTAAAATATTATCGATGATGTTAAGCTGCAATATTCCAATTATCCCGTGTGTGTGTGTGTGTGTGTATGGATACATATGTAGCCATAGGTATATCTAGATATAGGTATGTACATGTGTATATATATATATATTTATATATATATATATATATATATATATGTGTGTGTGTGTGTGTGTGTGTGTGTGTGTGTGTATATGTATGGATACATCTATATGTAGATGGATAGCATAAAAAAAGAAATGTTATCATATACTGCTAACTGCTGTTAAACCATTTTCTATTTTTTTCTATTTTTTCACTTTTAGTCTTCTTTTCTTCTCCCTATATTGTCAGTTTATAATTGAAAAAAAAAAAAAACTAAAGAAACAGGGTGTGAATGACCTGTAGACAGACTGAAAATAAACCTTAACCTTAAACCTGTTATATTTTCTTTTTTTGCTTTTTTTTTTTTTTGCTTTTACTTTCTTCAGTCTAAACAGCAGGTCAAAGTTCTGATTGTTCAGTGAGTTTATAAGCCCTAATTTTAAGGATCTAATCCATGGCATAGGTGCACTTAGGGTGTGTCCGAATATACTTTGGCAAGTCTAACAACTGAAAAAATGGTTAGAGTGCCATGCCCATTGTCCAAAAGGGTTGTACCTAGTCTCTTAATGAGTCATGGTTGTGTTTTGAGGTAACGTAAAATTCTGTCAGGACCACTATTGTCAAATATGATTGATAATAGCATAGAGTTTGTATTGGCAGTATGGTTCTGTTCTGGGCAAGAACTCCCAGTGCATCCATGCAGCCTAGCATGGATAAGAGCAGGGAAAGCAGCAATAACCACCCTAGGGTAAACAGAACAGAACCAATGTATGCAGATATTATTAATGTCAATAATTTAACATGTACACATATTTTAAGAATTAGTCTGCTTCAGGGAAATCAGAAGGCCAAATCCTGATTGACACGACAACGCTGTAACCAGAGTTTCTAAACATCTTCACCCTAGCAGGAGTTTTCGAAAAAGTTCAGTTTCAGTGACTGGATCCTGCGTTGTGGACGAATGTCCAAACCGCATAGAAAAGCTGCGGTTTTGAAAATACCCCTGTTCGTGTGGACAGGGCCACAATCAGTTATGTTTTAAGTGAACGTAAACAGTTGAGAAAGAAAACATGTGTAACAGTATATTGGATCCATGTGTCAGGTCTAATATACCTTGCTGCCAAATTATGGGATAATATTAAAGTATCTATATGGCAGTTTTTTCCCCATGGTATCGATGTCAAAATTGTGGCCAGTGAAAATGCTGAGTGACCAGTAACTTTGGAAAACCACTAGCCATAGTGGCTGGTGAGCAAAAAAAGTTAATGTCAAGCCCTTGCTTTATATATAAAATGCTGAGATTAATCTGACTGAAACATCAGTCATGATATGCAGAATAGAATGACAAATGTAAGGAGGAGCTCTACATCACTGTAGTTCAGAGAAAGTGAACCTTGATCAACAACAGTGTGGACTCTTGAAACGTTCATCCTCTTTAAACAACAGAATATTTATTGAGCTTTTCAAAGAGCCTTGTGGACACATCTGATACTCACAGGTAAGAGATATAAATATGAGAGAGATTGAGCAGAACAGGTTTCTAATGGACGTGATCTGGTTTAGTAGGGTTTATCTCAAACTGGAATAAGTTGAACAGAACCAGGTTTAAGCATGTCAAATACTCTAGTTGTTTACTGCACTGAAAAGGCAGAATTAAGTATGTCATTTGATTGGTTGTAAAGCAAAGTTAGGTGTTTCTGTCATTTTGTCGCGCAACATAAAAACTAAAGAATCAGGGTGTAAATGACCTACAGACAGACTGAACACAAACCTGCTACTGCAGCTGAAAATCACATACTAAACAAGATGAAAATTATATATCTAACAATATCTGAAGAGTTTGTTTCCAAAATGCTATAAAACCATTTTGATTCATTTGAGTAAACGTGTTTTCTTTAAGAAGAAAGTGGCAAGATGAAAAACACTATTTTCTGTTTCAAACTATCACATAGCATCTTTTGGTTATAATAACATTTTCAAAGATTTATTATAAAAACTGATTATTTTCCCCCCAAAATCCAATAAATCCATGACACTTTTTTTTCTTCTTCGAAATGCAATTTATCCATTTAATCAATATAAAAGTTATTTGTCATATTGAAAATACACAACAAAGTAAGTTGATACACATATATGACAGCCTCTGAACTTGGTCAATACTAATCTTATATATAGGTAATGGATTAAAAATACAGGGTGTGATTGACCTGTAGACAGATTGAACACAAACCTGCTACTGCAGCTGAAAATCACATTATACTGAACAAGATGAAAATTATATATCTAACAATATACATATATATTGTTAGAAAATTTTATTTATTTATTTATTTATTTTTTGCTCTTACTTTCTTCAGTCTAAACAGCAGGTCAAAGTTCTGATTGTTCAGTGAGTTTATAAGCCCTATTTTAAGGGTCTAATCCATGGCATAGGTGCACTTAGGGTGTGTCCGAATACACTTTTGCGAGTTTAACGGCAGAAAAAATGGTTGGCACGCCATGCCCATGATCCAAAAGGGTTGTACCTAGTCTCTTGAGTCATGGTTGTGTTTTGGGGTAATGTACAATTCTGTCAGGACCACTATTGTCAAATATGATTGATAATGCATAGAGTTTGTATTGGCAGTATGGTTCTCTTCTGGGCAAGAACTCCCTGTGCATATGCAGCCTATCATAGATAAGAGCAAGGAGAGCAGCAATAACCCCCCTAGGGTAAACAGAACAGAACCAACGTATGCAGATATTATTAATGCCAATAATTTAACATGTACACATATTTCAAGAATTAGTCTGATTCAGGGAAAATTAGAAGGCCAAATCCTGACTGACGAGAGGAGGAGCTTGGTGTGGATGCTGTGATAGGTGTCGTATTCCTATAGGTTGAGGTGATTCACCTAGGAGTCAGCTGATGTGAGCTTGACTGACATGACCTGCCAGAACTGACGCTACGCAGGATTAAACCAATCAGAGGCCGCATCCAAAAAAATAGGCAGCTGACTTGTGGCCCCACTGCCTTATCAGGCAATGACTTAAGGCTGCGTTTGTGCATTCAGGAATTGTGGCGAGTGATTCCTGATCGATTGCTCCTGTCTACTCCTGTCTGCCTCACGTCTGCCTCGCTGCTCAGAGTGGTTTGCATCTGTAACTCTGTATAGCTTTGTTTTGAATCTCTTACTATCATTCATTGTTGTTTATATTATCATTACCATATATCTAATATTGCCTATCACATTCATCTGATGTCGCTAGCTTTTGATCTTTTAATCTAAATCGCTATCACAACGTGTTAGCATTTCGCTAGCTTGTTAACTTGTCATCAGTCTCTTGCGTCTCCTTTTTTTACGCGTTCATCAAACAGCTGTGGTAAGTCGGATCAGTCTACAAACACGGTGAGTCATGTCATCCTCTCCTTCTATTGTTACTTGCTCTGCCTGTCATATGCATAGTATAACTTTCTCTGTCAGCAACGAGGGATTTACATGTCATAAATGTAGGGAAATAGTTAGGCTGACAGAGAAAATCTCAGAGTTAGAGACACGCATCCAAATTTTAATTAAGGATAGTAAGAATGTAAGGGCTTTAGATACTGTTTTGGATGTGACTAGCTTAGTGAACCTGTACATTGTTCGGTTCCGGCTGTAGAGCCCGTGTAGCAGTGAAATTGGGTGACTGTGAGGCAGCCTAGTTGCGGGACAAAACACCACTCTTCCATTCCGATTAGAACATCAAACAGGTTCTCCCCACTCAGTGACGCACCCACTGAGAATCCTGTTGAAAGTGCCCTAGTTATTGGTGATTCTGTTACACGGAACATGAAAATAGAGACACCAGCCACCATAGTAACATGTTTGCTGGGAGCCAGAGCACCTGACATCAAAGCAAATTTAAAAGTGCTGCTAATCATAAATACTCTAAGATTATTATTCACGTCGGCATTAATAATGTTCGACTTTGCCAGTCGAACATCAATAAAATTAACGTTAAAGAGATGTGTGAACTTGCAAGTACAATGTCAGAAACAGTAATTTGCTCTGGTCCCCTTCCTGTTCATCGGAGTGATGAGATAGTTAGCAGATTATCATCACTCAATGGCTGGCTGTCTAAGTCATGTCCACAGAATAATATAGGTTTCATAGACTATTGGAAAAGTTTTTGGAGCAGACCTGACCTGTTGAAAAGAGATGGTATTCATCCCTCCTAGGATGGTGCTGCTCTTCTCTCTAGTAATATGGCACATAGTCTTAGAGCTGAAACATGATAAACTGGGGCCCAGGTCAGGAAGCAGACAGACCGGCTAAACCACATAGAAACTCTTTCACCTAGATATTATCACATAGAGACTGTACCCCGAATTAGTCAATACAAAAAACTTCCAAACCCATTTAAGGGTTAAAATTTTATTGATGTTCAACAAATAAAAAACAGAGATAATACTGATAAACAAATGATAAAGCTTGGGTTGCTGAATATTAGATCCCTTTCTTCAAAAGCACTTATTGTAAATTATATTATCACAGACAATAATCTAGATGTGCTGTGTTTAACAGAAACCTGGCTAAAACCAGACGAGTACATTACTTTAAATGAGTCTAGCCCTCAAGGTTACGATTATCGACACAATCCTCGTCGGAAAGGCAAAGGGGGAGGTGTTGCTGTAATTTATAGTCAAGTCAAAGTCAAGTCAAATTTTATTTATATAGCACAAATTTAACACAACTATAGTTGATCCAAAGTGCTTTACAGTAAATCATAAGTTAAAATAGAAAAGGAGGGGGAAAAAAAATGGAGATAAAACTATAAACATATATAACATAACTATAAAAAATAAAAAATTTATTAACATATAAAAAATAAAATTATATATATATATATATATATATATATATATATACACAGTACACAGCATCACTCGAAAGCTAAAGAGTAAAAATAAGTCTTTAAACTGGTTTTAAAAACATCCAGTGATGGAGAGGCCCTGATACGCAAAGGTAGACTGTTCCAGAGCTTTGGGGCGGCTACAGAGAAAGCACGATCACCTTTTGATTTGCAACGAGAGCGAGGGACAGATAAAAGTAACTGATCACAAGATATTAATGACCTAACAGCTGTGTATGGTTTAATAAGATTAGAAATATAATCCGGGGCCAAGTTGTGCAATGCTTTGTATGCAAAAAGAAGGATCTTAAAGTAGACTCTAAATTTTATGGGGAGCCAATGCAAAGAGGCAAGGACAGGGGAGATATGGTCCCTTTTTCTAGCTACTGTCAGTAATCTGGCTGCTGAGTTTTGAACCATCTGTAACCGAGACAGTGTAGACTGAGGTAGGCCAACAGAGAGAGTTGCAGTAGTCCAGTCGAGAAGAAATTAGTGCATGGATCACAATTTCAAGGTCTTTTCTAGAAAGAAACTGTTTCACTTTTGCTATGGTTCTAAGTTGAAAAAAGCTACTTTTTACAACTGCATTTATGTGCTTGTCAAATTGGAAAAGAGGGTCAAAATAGACACCAAGATTTTTTGTGTGATTGTGCAGGTTGTTACTTAAAGAACCTAACTGTGTTTTAATAGAGTTGTTGGTAGCAGCTGGACCCAGTAGAAGCACTTCGGTTTTTTCTTATCATCAGATTGTGGTTGTATCTCTGTATTAGTGTTACTGGATCTTAGTGCTGCATTTGACACCATCGATCACAACATTCTTTTAAATAGACCTGAAAATTACGTTGGCATTAGTGGAATTGCATTGTCATGGTTCAAATCATACTTATCTGACCATTATCAGTTTGTAGTAGTAAACGAAGAGAGGTCATATCGATCACAAGTTCAATGTTGAGTACCGCAAATCTCAGTACTAGGACTGTTGCTTTTCACTCTGTACATGCTACCCTTGGGAGATATCATTAGGAAGCATGGTGTTAGTTTTCACTGTTATGCTGATGATACTCAGCTCTATATTTCTTCACGCCCTGATGAAACTTACCAATTCACAAAATTGGAATGCACAGCTGATATAAAAAAATTGGATGACCAGTAATTTCCTACTACTAAATTCAGAAAAAACAGAGATTCTAATTATTGGACCAAAAACTTCTGCACGTAATAACCTAGAATACTGTCTAACACTTGATGGCTTAAGTCTTCGTTGTCAGTTAGAAACCTGGGTGTGCTCTTTGATACCACTCTTTCATTTGAAAGCCATGTTTCTAGCATCTGTAAAACTGCATTCTTCCATCTTAAAAATATATCTAAACTAGGACATATGTTTACACTGACAAATGCGGAACAATTCATGTGTCAATGACCTCAAGGCTAGATTACTGTAACGCTGTCCTGGGTGGTTGCCCTGCTCGCTTGATAAACAAACTACAGCTCATACAAAACGCAGCAGCTAAAGTTCTTACTAGAACCAGGAAGTATGACCATATTAGCCTGTTTCTGTCAATACTGCATTGGCTTCCTGTTAAAAATCATATAGATTTTATTGCTAATTACTTACAAAGCACTAAATGGTTTAGCTCCCCAGTACCTGAGTACTCTTAACGCATCTTAGTCCTTCACGTCTATTGCGATCTCAGAATTCAGGCTAGTTGATAATACTTAGAATATCAAAATCAACCACAGGTGGTAGATCCTTCTCCTATTTGGCACCTAAACTCTGGAACAATCTTCCTAGCATTGTTCGGGAAGCAGACACACTCTGTCAGTTTAAATCTAGACTAAAAACGCATCTCTTTAACCTGGCATACACATAACACATTATCAATTGATGTTTTCAAATCCGTTAAAGGATTGTTAGGCTGCATAGATTAGGTCAGCCGGAACCGTACTTGTTACATCAGAAGAAGAATGGCATCTGCGCTAATATTAGTCTTTCTGTTTATCCCGAGGTTTACCGTAGTCAGCCAGGTCCGGGCCGCATCCAGGTATGATTGAGGACCTGCGCCTTGACATGACGACAACGCAGCCCTGAAGTGTCAGCAGAGATTCTCATCGACACGACAGCCAGTGGCACAGATCCTCAACAAACCAGCCATACTGGCGTGATGAATACAATCCTCAACAGGATGGAACTAGAATAAATACTTTGACTGTTGCGATCCCAGTCTGACTTATGATAGCTGCCTGAATCATAATCATGCACTGTTCGCTGTTGGCCAGAGGAGAACTGGCCCCCTGACTGAGCCTGATTTCTCCCAAGATTTTATTTCTCCATTGTAACACTTGTTTGCCACCTGATGTCACCTGTTGGAGTTTGGGTTCTTTGCCGCTGTCGCCTTTGCCTTGCTTAGTTGGGGACACTTGACATTTGATATTCAACAATGTTTTGGTCAGCCTGCATTGACACCATTGTATGCGAACTGAACTAAGCTGGATGATGACATCACTGTTTACTCCAGTGCTGAAATAGATAAATTAACTAAATTAATAACTATTGATTCTTACAACGGAATGAATCAATACTGAATTTACTTAAAATGGACAATGACACCATTTTCTTTAAGAGCTGCTGTGCAGCCAAAATTATATAGTTATCACTGTAAAGCTGCTTTTACACAATCTGCATTGTAAAAGTGCTATATAAATAAAAGGTAAAAAAAAAAAATCTCATGACCAATTCGTACATATTTTACGAGGTGGCTAATTCGTACAAATTTGTACAACCTCACTCGTACGAATTCATACAATTTGTCTAAATCCCAGTGATGTCACAGTGCATATAGATGAAGCTCACAAAGACGAGGAATAACAGCAAACAGGATCTTTAATGACGAATCTCTGGAAACTCTTAAACACCAAAACGCACATATACATTGACAAAGTCAGACAAAGAAACTGAAAGACACAGGCAGAATATATACTACAGCACATGAGGAGTGATTAACAAGGCACAGGTGAATGACATTACTAATTAGACAGACTGGGGAGAAACTAGACGCTGTATAGCAAATCTAATAATGTCACTGATTAAACCCACTGCAGAGCTTCAAGAGCTCATTCTCCGGTGTCAGGAGTCAGGACGCACTAATAATGTCAGTAACTGTTCAGTCCGAACCGGATTCAGACAATAATGCCTACAGAGCAAGAGAATATACGCTGCATGGAGATAGAACAGGTATAGTTTAGTTTAATTACGGTTATAAATCATGTTGTCATCTTGCTTTTATCCATTATTAGTACAAGCCTCTTGTACCAGACCCCGTCCGAATGATGGTCAAAACTTTACTGATGAGTTTTATGAAGTTTATTGTACTTTACACAAAAGATGAAGTGACTGTTTTCACTCTAGAAAATCACTGTAAGAGCTTAATAAAACACAGTGCAAGAAGTGTGCATTAAAATATTATCCATAAACTCTCTCACTTGCATTATCATCAACATACACAGCAAATTACACAGGAACACTCGTTACAATTAACAGTAAACAAACATATAGAGACCTTATGCTTTTTCGGGGGGTGCTTAATAAACTTATATCCGTTTATATCTGCCACATTCCCTTCAAAAATAAAACCAATACACTGCGTCTTCAGCGGCTCTGGTGTCAGGAGTACATGGAGACTGTTATGTTCACTCTTACATTCTACAACAAAACACCTCAATCGCGACAGCTGCTCCAGTCTGGGGAAAATGGCGGACTGCGTACAACTCGCTCAGGGCGGGGTCTGTGCTAACACGGCAGAGTCCGTCAGCAGTCGTGGGCGGTGCCTGTGCAAAGTGATGTCACTTTGCCCAAAATTTGCAAACAGCTTGTTCTGAGACACTGCTTATGAGTGGGTGGATTGGGTGGATGGGTGGATTTTTATCATTATAGGGTGGTTGTGTTCACACAAGGGTTAGATGTAGGGTTAGATGAAGGTGTTGGAAGGTTTTTTATTCTCCCAATAATATCCATTTATTTTAATAAATATTTACTCTATGATATTATTGCATCCTGGCAATGTACAAAAATTGGTGCAAATAGTATCTGCCAATATAAAGTATAGATAGCATCTAATTACTATTTAGGCCTAGCTTACTCTTATTGCAAAGAACTGATACTTTTACATGTTGTAAATAGAATCTAATGCTATTTTCACCTATTGTAAATAGCATATCGCTAAGAAAATGCTGCTATTGTCACTTAGTGTACATAGCACCTATCACTAAGAAAATATGCTATTTTCACTTAGTGTAAATAGCATCTAATTGCTATTTGCACTTAGTGCAAATAGCCACTGCCATAAAAAAAAAAAAAATCACTCCCCGACGAGATCTCCTCACGAGTGAATGAACCATGTGCTGTTTGAAATAAACTGATGTGAAATAATAGTATGAAGACTAAGTAACCCAAACTGACTCTTGAGGTAAGATTATATCCAAGGGACCAAATACACACTATTACAAGGAGCAAAAGGGCTTATCAGTCCATTGGTCATGATTTATACTGTTAAAAAAAAGAAAAAAAAAAAAGTTTTTTGTTTTTGTTTTTTTTATGACTTGAAGAGCAAAAGAACAATGGCAGGATCTTCACCAACATCAACAAAAGCAACAAAAACCAGGAAACAGAGTATAACTGAACCTCCATGTAAGTCATTAACTAAAAATAAATAAATAAATAAATAAATAAAAATGAGTGCATTAACTTTTCTCATATGATAATATTTAAGTTCAGCAATGTACAGTAGTGGTCAAATGTTTGAACAGCTCCTACTCATTCTTATTTGTACATTTTAGCTTTAAAATGTTATCTATCTAGATCATAGTGAAAAAGATATTTAAATTAATAATGTAATAATGTTGCAGTGTTTGTGTTGTTGTTAGTTCCCTTTCGTGGGAACTATCGACGCTGCGTGAAACGCATTGGGAACCTTCTGCGTGATATCGTCATTGAAGCACTCCTGTATCCAACCAATCGTGTAACGAGACGTCAGAGGCGGGTGACGTCACGGACCAGGAAACTATAAAGCATGCCCGGATGCAGAGAACGCTAGCTTCTGTTATCTTCAGCAAGCACTCTATGTTATCCCGTGTGTCTTATTTATTGTTGTCTGTCCATATATATATTATTGGTCTCACTCTTCGTCTGAGGACAAGAGCTGCAGCAACAAGTGTGTGTGTGTCTAAGATCGCTGTTGTGTGTCTTATTGTTTGTGATTTATCTCTCTTTGTCTGAGGACAAGAGTTTCAACATACATACATACATACACCTCATAAGACACGAATATATATAAAGAAATGGCGGATGAAAGCAGCAAGCGATTCAGAAAGTGTGTCCATCCCTGCACTCGCTTTATCCCTGACGGGGATACACACAATATGTGTGTAATTTGCCTGGGGGTTGAGCACGCGCAGGCAGCTCTCGAGGGATTGCGAAAGGCTCACCCTCAGAGTGCTGCGATCTCGCCGGGCACTCTTTGATAGAGCACCTCGGTCGGTGTTCCCCGCGGATCGGGTCCCGCTGCTGCCGAGGCAGAGCGAAGGCTCCATTCGTGGGGTTCACAAATGGATCTGGCAGCGGGGGTTGAGACGGGCCCCGCCCTATCTCTCCCTATAGCTGCCAGACCCACTGTCTCTCCTGCCGTGGTGGAAGCACGCCCAGCGGTTTCTTCCCCTCGGGGAGAGACATCGGCACTTCATCTGTCTTCATCTGAGGATGTTGATGTGATGAGTGTCGAAGCAGCGGATGAGGAACCGCCATCCTCTTCCTCTGCAGATGAGGAGCTCATGGAGGTAGTGGCCAGAGCTGTTGCCAAATTAAATATTAGCTGGCCAGAAGCAGAGCGGGGAGATGTAAAACCCAAAAGCAAACTCGATGAGCGCTTTCTCCCCGCGCGGTCATTACCTCCACGTCGGTGCTTGCCGTTCTTTCCGGATCTACACACTGAGGTGTCTAGATCTTGGAATAGACCGGTCCAACACAGAGTGTTCAGCCCCCAGACCTCGGTCTATATCAATATCGTGGGGCTGAAACAGTGTGGTTATGCGGCGATGCCCCGGGTTGAAGAGACGCTCGCGGGCTATCTCTCACCCGAGTCGGCATCGTCCTTAAAAGCACCGACGTTGCCCACCAAGCCCCTTAAGACTACATCTTCCTTGGTGGGCAAAGCTTATGCGGCAGCAGGGCAGGCAGCAGCGTGTCTTTACACCATGGCGCTGCTGCAAGCTTATCAAGCTGAAGTGCTGGGGGAAATTGATACCAGCGGGGAGGCCACTTTTGAGTGCATCCAGGAACTGCACATGGCGACAGACCTGGCTCTCCGTGCCACCAAGGAGACGGCTAAAGAAGTGGGCCGTTCTATGGCAGCCCTGGTGCCCACGGAGAGGCACTTGTGGCTGAACCTCTCCGACATAAGGGACAGAGATAAGTCTGCCCTTATGGACGCGCCGCTGTCTCCTGCGGGCCTCTTCGGTGACGCAGTCACAACTGTCGTCGAGAGGTTCCAGGAGACCAAGAAACAATCTGCGGCGTTTCAGAGGTTCCTCCCCCGCCGGTCTAAAATCCCCGCCGAAACTGTTGAGCGGGAGCAGTCTCGGCCCGCAACGAGCTCCTCAGCGCACCACAGAGCGCAACAAAAAATTAGTGTGGCCGCCCGTGCTCCCCCACGTAGATTCTAGGGACAGGGGCGAGCTGCACAGAAGCCTTCTCAGCCCAAGACAGACCTGCGGGCTGTTATTGTGGCGCGGAAGGCTTCTAAAAAGCGGTCCTGATGTCTGTGGATCAGGACCCAGGAGGGCGGCCCCCGTCTGGAGGAAGCGTGGTGTTGAAACACCTGGCCCCCGCTTCCATCCAGCGCCCTCCGGGGACCACGCTATCTTTACTATCCAGTGTGCGTCGGGTCCCCACCAATCCTCCGAGGAGGGTTGGCCTGCACTTGACTTCTGCCGGCACGCCGTTTCAGAGCACCGAGCCAAGTGCTCAAAAAACACCAGAGGCCAGTCTCGAGAGACTGGTTCCCTTAGTAGATTTTCTGGCAGAATGGAAAACTCTACCGAATATATCAAATTGGGTGCTGCTCATGATAGAAAAGGGGTACAGAATTCAGTTCGGGTCTCGCCCGCCCAGATTCAATGGGGTCCTTCCCACAGTGATGACCCCCGAGCAGTCTCTGGTTATGGAACAGGAAGTTATGACACTTTTGCAAAAAGGAGCTATAGAAAGGGTTCCTCCTCCCAGCAAGCTGTCAGGTTTTTACAGCCGCTACTTCATAGTTCCGAAGAAGGATGGGGGACTTCGTCCTATCATAGATTTACGGGGGTTAAATCGGTCTGTACAAAAACTGAAATTCAAGATGCTTACACTCAAACAGATCATTCCCCAAATCAGGTCCGAGGACTGGTTTGTGACGATAGATTTGAAAGATGCATACTTTCATGTGTCCATCCATCCTTCTCATTGGAAGTTCCTCAGGTTTGCTTTCGGGGGCGAAGCTTACCAGTACAAGGTTCTTCCGTTTGGCCTATCATTATCACCCCGCACATTCACGAAGTCTAATGGCAGCTGCGTCCAACATAATTCCTTTTGGCCTCCTGCATATGAGACCCCTACAGTGGTGGCTCAGGACCAGGGGGTTTTCCCCGAGGGGGAACCCTTTTCGAATGATCAAAGTCACACGGCGATGCCTTCGTGATCTAGCCGTGTGGAAAGACCCCTGGTTCCTGTCCCAGTGTCCCGCGTTGGGAGCCTCTGGTCGTCGCGCAATGCTTACGACTGACGCTTCCCTCACGGGCTGGGGAGCGATCATGAGCGGTCGCTCAGCTCAGGGTCTTTGGGAGGACCATCAACTCTCCTGGCATATAAATCGGCTGGAGATGATGGCGGTGTTTCTAGCACTAAAACACTTTCTCCCAGACCTGAGAGACCATCATGTGCTGGTCCGCACAGACAATATGTCAGTGGTCTCTTATATAAACCATCAGGGGGGTCTACGGTCTCGCCAACTAAATTACTTGGCCCGTCGGATCCTCCTGTGGTCTCAGGGGAAGCTGCTTTCGTTGAAGGCAGCCTATATCCCCGGGAGTCAGAATGTGGGGGCAGACGCCCTGTCGAGGCAGGGAAGTGGTGGATCTCATTTGGAAAAACTTTGGTCAGGCACAAGTAGACCTGTTTGCTTCGGGAGAGTCAACCCAGTGTCCGCTCTGGTACTCCCTCACGCATCCAGCACCCCTGGGTCTGGATGCCATGGTACAGACGTGGCCGAGGCTACGTCTGTACGCATTTCCCCCGTTCGCTCTGCTCCCACGAGTCCTGGAGAAAGTACGCCAGGAAGGGGTCAGCCTGATACTGGTGGCCCCATACTGGCCGACCCGAATATGGTTCTCGGACTTGGTGTCCATGATAGACGGCGCTCCGATGGAGCTCCCCTTGAGACGGGATCTTCTATCTCAGGCGGGCGGCGCGATAATACATCCCCGCCCAGAACTATGGAAACTATGGGCCTGGCCTCTGAGGGGGACAGGTTCATAGAGGCTGGTCTCTCATCTGAGGTTGTTGAGACCATACTTAGCTCCAGGGCTCCCTCCACGAGGAAGCTTTACTCTTATAAGTGGAATTTATTCTCTACCTGGTGTAGACAACATGAGACGGACCCTGTCCGTGCTCCTATCAGCTTTGTGCTATCTTTTCTCCAAGAAAAATTCTCGGAGGGCTTATCTTATTCAACCTTGAAGGTTTATGTTGCGGCTATATCAGCCTATCATGTTGGGGGGGATTCCTCGGTTGGTCGAGACCCCCTTGTGTCACGCTTCCTCCGTGGTACACTGAGGCTGAGGCCTCCAGTGCGCACAAGGACCCCGGTCTGGGACTTATCAGTGGTTCTACGTGGGTTAGCTGAGGCTCCCTTTGAACCACTGGAGGAGGTGTCTGTAAAGTTTCTGACCGGCGTCCAAGCAGAGGATGAGCAAGTGGGTGGTTGAGGCCATCTCACTTGCATATAAAGCAGTCGGCCAGTCCTCTCCTTTTAACGTCCGCGCTCATTCCACAAGGGGTATGGCGGCATCGAAAGCTTTGATGTCTGGCGTCTCTATGAGTGACGTTTGTGATGCAGCTGGATGGTCAAACCAGCACACATTTATCAAATATTATAACCTTGATGTGGGCTCCACTCCGGGGTCCTCCGTACTGTCGAGCTAACATAGCAAGCATTTGAAGTACGGCACAGTTGGGATTGCGTTCCCAATGCGTTTCACGCAGCGTCGATAGTTCCCACGAAAGGGAACGTCTCGGGTTACGGATGTAACCCTGGTTCCCTGAGTAAGGGAACGAGACGCTGCGTCTCTCGCCGTACACCTGCATGCTTGCGAGTGCTTGCTTCAGATTTTCCACAGAAGCTAGCGTTCTCTGCATCCGGGCATGCTTTATAGTTTCCTGGTCCGTGACGTCACCCGCCTCTGACGACTCGTTACACGATTGGTTGGATACAGGAGTGCTTCAATGACGATATCACGCAGAAGGTTCCCAATGCGTTTCACGCAGCGTCTCGTTCCCTTACTCAGGGAACCAGGGTTACATCCGTAACCCGAGACGTTTTCTATGTTGTAATGAACTAAGAAAATAATTGATAAAAATGAACAAAAAAGGTGATAAAATAATTTAAGCTCAAATTAATATACCTCATTCATGCATTTATTTATTTGGTCGTGTAATGAACTTAACATTAGCATACTGATTACTTTCATATAGTTCATTTGGCAGTAATGACCAGCTGACTGTACATGATCTCTTACATATTTGAGTTCCTTTAAAGTCACCATGGGATTCTTTATGAACAGTATTAAAGAAGTTCACATGCATACTAATCCTCACTCATGTAAGCAGAGGCCATTAGAAAAAAAAAAAAAAAAAAAAAGTATTTTAAGATTATAATAAATTTGAGATAATTTGTCTAAACTTCAGACTACAATTGTACATTATTTTTCTTTATCATTTAATGATATCAATGATATCATCTTTCCAGATATGTCATCCTCCAGTGGTCCACTGACTGAGGAGCTTCAGTGCTCTATATGTCTGGATGTGTTCACTGATCCAGTCAGCACTTCATGTGGACACAACTTCTGCAAGACCTGTCTGAATAAACACTGGGATGACAGCCAGACCTGCAACTGTCCATATTGTAAAGAAACATTCAAGCACAGACCTTATCTCAAGATTAATACCATACTCCAAGAAGTTGTAGATCACTATAAAAAGAAAAGTAGTGAGAAAAAAGCTGAAATTCTTTGTGACTTATGTGAGGAAAGAAAGCTGAAAGCCCTGAAGTCGTGTCTGGTGTGTCAGAGCTCTTACTGTGAAACTCACCTGGAGCCTCATTTTAAAGTGGCAGGTTTAAAGAAACACAAACTGATCAATCCTGTGCGTAATCTGGAGGACTATATATGTCAGAAACATGAGAGACCTCTGGAGCTGTTCTGTAGAGATGATCAGACAATCGTGTGTCTGTCCTGCACTGATGGAGATCACAAGAACCACAACACTGTTTCTTTAGAAGAGGTGAGTACTAAGTATTAACAATACTAAAATATTTCAGCTATGAATTAAAATTGTCATTATTTACTCACCCTCATCAGGTCAATCCATCAATCAAGATTTCTCTGTTTATAGACTCAGTTGATGATTCAAGACACACAGAAGATGATCCAGGACAGATTCAAGAAGATTCAAGACACCAAACACTTAGCAGAAGTCAGAAAAGTGAGTGGTTGTGGTTGCTTACTTGTTAAACACGTGAATTTAAATATTATTAATGTTCATAACATGAACTGTGCAGCATGCCCATGCAGCAAATTAGCTCAAAAGGGAAATTTGAATAATTAATCCTCGTTATAATTAATTATAAATATTTGAATCAGTTAATCAAATTAACTTGATATAGCTGAATTAATATTACAATCAAATAATCTGTTCGGCCAGCGAACACTCAGTATTGATCGTCTATCAACTCTACAGAAAGGATATTTTCCGTGGCCACAGAAAAAATAACGCTTTCTTAGCATGTAGCTGTGATCGTAATCATTATCATTGACATTGGTTTATAAGCAGATCAGAATCAACTCGCAAGAATGTGCACAAAGTTTTATTTAACTAAATCACAAACACATTGCTAGACTAAACACAGACATACAAAGCATGCATACATAGGAAATGAGAGAGTGTAAATGAAATTAAACCATAGCATAACGGGAATGACTCTTTTCATAGCTTCATTCCCGTTATGCTACGGTTTAATTTCATTTACACTCAGTCATTTCCTATGTATGCATGCTTTGTATGTCTGTTTGTTTACAAAGGGATTCACAACTTAATACTAAATCACCGTTTAGTGTTCAAATGTATGATGCTTGCAAATGCCTTATGCAGTCCCAGGAGAAATTCTTGATGGTTCAGTCCAATGGTGCTGAAGTTGTAATCAATATCGCCTGCGTTGAATAAAAAAAAAAAAACATGCGCTGTAAATTTGACACTGTTGTCAAGGAAGTTGCGCATGGTTTGAAGTGGATGAGGCCTGCCAGCCTGGCTGCACCGGCCCAGGTGGCTGAGGTATCATGTGAACAACAAGCGGCAAAATCAACAAGAAACAAAGAAGAACCCAAAGAAAACTGCGTGGGGGCTTTTTAACCTCTACAGAAGTCACACCTTTTGAGTTTTGGCTTGACCAATGAAAAGGGTGCAATTTCCAAGCAGGAAAGTTCCTTTGCTCGACTCATTTGCATGAGGGGAGTAAGCTAGCAGTTTTTGTCCATTTATACTGTGATAAATATAACAAACATTCAGGGCATTCTATGAGATGGTGATGTCCACCAAATTGTGATTAACAAGGAGTAATTTGATATGAAACCACCTAGATGGGCTACATTATCTAACAGTTCTATTATTAGACTTGCATAACACTATACAATATACAAAAGAACAATATACAAACAGTAAATGATACACAAAAATTTGTCAGTGAATTAGTGGCAAGGATTCCATTTCTATGGAGCGTGTTGTGAATTCTTTACATTATATGTTTTTTCAGTATTATCTGCTGCTGTGTTCTGTATCTGTTAAGGGTTTGTCTTACGTAAAATAATACATAAATTACGTACTACGCAATTTGTAGTGGATAGGGTTTTTGCGCAAGTTACGCGTACTCTGTTATGCATATGGAGCTGTCAGAATATGACGCATTTTCCACCCTGTGCAGTGTCTCTAAATGCAGGACAAAAGTTAGTGATGAAGTAAGTTTATTTCCTGAAATTATTGTTTGTAAGACTGGATGTAGCCCCCCTAAACCTAAAATTCCAGACTTCACAAGTGAAAGTGAAAAGGAATTTGCTAATATGAAGTTGGCATTGGACAACTTGCTTGAGCCTTACGCAGAGTTATCAGAGAAATATAAATATCATGTACTGTTGGAAGGCAGTGATGATATCCAGAGTATCCGGGGGATGATGAGAAGAATGGCAGGCAGATGACAGAAGACAGGATTAGGATCAGGAATGGCAGATAGGTAACAGATAAGTAGCTGGTTGAGTCTGTGTAGTTATGCGACGAGACAAGACAAAGTGGTGAAGTGCACAGGGAGCTTTTTAAGAGTGTCTTGATGAGGGCGTGCAGGGGCAGGTGATTAGAACTCAATTGTGAATGAGTGGGCGGATCTGTTGCTGGCTGCATTGATGGTGTGACTGAGCCAGTGACAGGCACTATCACCAAAGTGTCTTTCAAATGTATGTGGGAAGCAAATGGTGGTAGTTCTTAGTAGGGGGGAAAGATATTACAGAGTCTGCATGTTGTGAAGATTGACTTTTACAGTTGTGTGTTTGATTGATCCAAATAATTTGTTGATTGTACTGATTGAGCAGAGAAACACAAAGAAGGATAAAGCAGCCTGTGTTGAGCTCTTCACCGATCTCATTCGCTCCATTGAGAGATGTCAGACTGAGCTGCTGGAGATGATGGAGGAGCAGCAGAAAGCAGCAGAGAAACAGGAGGAAGAGCTCATTGAAGAGCTGGAGCAAGAGATCACTGAGCTAAAGACGAGAAAGACTGAGCTGGAGCAGCTCTCACACACTAAAGATGACCTCCATGTCCTACAGGTCAGTCAGCATCTCTCTATCAATGATAATGCAGTATATGACACCATAACACTTCCCATGCTGAAGGATTTTCCCTCTCTCCTGCTGTAGATTTACTCGTCCCTGTGCAGCTCTAGAAGCACCAGGAACCGGCCTGAGATCAGTATGAAGACTGATGAGAGTCTGAAAACTCTGAGCAAAGCTCTGACTCAACTGCAGGACACTCTACAGGAGAAACTCACACAAACTGGTATGTTCATTTGCCCTATTCAAAGGAATTTAATTCTGTGAATATTGAAACTTGCATTGTGATCTATGATAATTACAAAATGATCATGTATAATTAGATTAAACATCTGGAAAGAAAATATGTTATTTGTAATCATAAATGGTAAATCATATTGATCAACATCATGTTTAAGAGGCGAATGTGTTCTTCATGAGAAGAGGGATGTGTGTGTAAAACGTCTGGCTTACAGCTTATAGCAGCTCTGGGCTTTAATTTAATGTTTTGCTTTTTAAAGTAACATTTTTAAATTCTTGTATTCCCTGCATAATCAGCACTAAACTAAAACTGAATTCATTATGTTAGTAAAAAAAATAACCTGCATAAAATGTTTCATCAAACATTTACAAAGTTAACAAAGATCTGTTTTATAAAGGAATAATATTCAGAGCTCAAACTCGAAGCAATAAGGGTTGCTGCCTTGATTCTTTATATATCAGCAGAGACACATTGATCAGAAACATGATGTTGTGCACAATTCTTTAAAAATAACCTCATAGCTTGACTTCACATGAACCATCTCAAAGATCAGGTGATTTTTTATTGTCATGTGTCTCTACAGATCTGAAGAGGATGCAGCAGTATGCAGGTACAGTGTGTGTCTGCATTATACACTAGATTACAATCATATACTCACAGCTTCATTACTGACCTACAGTGTGATTAAAAACTGATTAAATAATAAAAAACAATTACAAAATATCTGTATTAAACTGTGATTCATATTCTCTTATCTCAGTGGATGTGACTCTGGATCCTGATACAGCTAATCCATATCTCATTCTGTCTGATAATGGAAAACAAGTGAGAGATGAAGACATTAGACAGAAACTCCCAGACAACCCAGAAAGATTTGATCCATGTCCCTGTGTCCTGGGAAAAGAGGGATTCTCCTCAGGGAAATTTTATTTTGAGGTGCAGGTGAAGGGAAAGATTGAATGGACTTTAGGAGTGTCCAGAGAATACATTAACAGGAAGGGAAAGATCACACTGACTCCCAGTAATGGATTCTGGATTGTGAGTCTGAGGACTGAGAATGAATATAAAGCCGGTGCTGAGCCTTCTGTCTCTCTGTGTCTGAGAGTGAAGCCGCAGCAGGTCGGTGTGTTTGTGGATTATGAGGAGGGTCTGGTCTCCTTTTATGATGTGGAGTCCAGCTCTCATATCTACTCTTTCACTGGTCAGTGTTTCACTGGGAAACTACATCCATTTTTTAGCCCATCCACCAACCTTGGAGGTAAAAACTCAATTCCACTGATCATCACACCTGTCAAATACAATAATTGATTGTACACCCTAATATGAAATACATGATGAAGATAATGATTTGGTAATGCTTTAGATTACAGCCCAGAAAGTAGTGTGTAATTACAACGTATTTACAGTAGAGGTGTTGAAATTAATCGTTGCATCGATGCATCACGATGCGGACGTGGACGATTCTGCATCGAGGCAATAATAGACCTTAATCGATTATAGCCTATTAAGGCAATTCGCATATACGCATGTCAGTCATGCGAGTTTAAAATGGCGGAAGGAGGCGAAACATAGACACGAATATTAAAAATGCA
Organism: Megalobrama amblycephala; assembly: GCF_018812025.1. Taxonomy (NCBI): domain Eukaryota; kingdom Metazoa; phylum Chordata; class Actinopteri; order Cypriniformes; family Xenocyprididae; genus Megalobrama; species Megalobrama amblycephala. The sequence continues at coordinate 25,211,270 of NC_063044.1, forward strand.
CCTACAAATTTTAAATCTGAGATCTGGGCACATTTTGGTTTTTATGAACGAATTGGTAGGCACGACGAGCTGGACAAGACACATGCGGTGTGTAAAACCTGTCACGCTGAAATAAAAAATGTTGGGAATACGACTAACTTAAGAAATCATGTTAGACGTTTTCACCCTGAGATGCTGACGGCTGCTGGTCCCAATTAAGGCCGACCCAGCTCAGCCAACAATAGTTCAAACAATTTCAACTCTGCCGCACAACTCGGAGAAAGGGAAGAAAATAACAAGATCTGTGGCAGCTTTCATAGCGAAGGATCTACGGCCTTATTCTGTCGTGGAAAACCCCGGGTTTTGTTAAAGACGCTAGAGCCACGCATGCAGCCACTTTACGGAAAAGGTAATACCTGAACTCTACCATGAAACCAAAGCTCTTCGTCATACTCATATTCTAGGCAGAATGTGAGTCTGATACTGCTCCATTGCACTTGAATTATGGGGCGTGTCTTAACCGAACCAGTTAAAAAAAAAAAACTCTGCACTCAATTGGATAGACCTACAACTAATCAGAGCAACGCAGTAAGTGACGTATGTTGAACTTGTACTTAAAATTTTGCCGAATCCCGTTGGAAGGACGGCAAACACATCTTTCCCATCGACAAATGCCTTGATTGCAGTTCTTTGTTCGTCTTTTAAAATTAATGCGCTGTCGATTTCTTTTCTTACAGACGTGACAGCGGAATCTAAACATCTTACTTCTCCAGCTGCAGTCATCGTTGGTGAAAACCAATTCAACCCAAGCGCTCTTTGATGACGTGGGTGGTTACGTAACCACAGATAGCCTGTCCATCATCGATTAAAGCCCGCCCTGGCAATTTGATTGGCTCGCCTTCTGGGAGCTGAGCATAATTACTCCACAATGGATCGAGTCCAGACCGAACTTCCCGTCCAAAAAATGTTGTGGGCGGGGTTCGGGCTGGCACCCAGGCTAAAAGTTCAGTTCATATATCTGACTGCTTGTAGACTATCTACTGATGAAAATGTAGCCATGTGCAGGATTATTGAAAACCGAGGTTGCAAAGAATGCATTGTGATGCACCGAGAAATCGAATTGAATCGAATCGTTGACATGATAATCGTAATCGAATTGAATCGTGAAACCAGTGCCAATTCACACCCCCAATTTACAGTATAACTTCCAGTAATTACATATACCTATAAAGTAAATACGTGTCAGTATAGGGAAACAAGATGTAAAGTCTGTATTACTTTATATTAAGGTTCCCTTTGTAAAGGGTTTATAAAGGTCTTTGTTTATGAGTAATAAGTCATTTACAAATGCATTATAAATCATTAATAAGCAGTTATAACTGCATGAATAAAAAGGGCAACTTTAACGCAATACCTGCCACATAGAGAGCCGTTTTTTACTCACATGGTATAAATGCTTAATAAATGTATTTATTAACACTTATTTAACTCAAAACCAACCTGGTTTATTTCATGATGCAACAAAAATTGACTATCATAATTAGACTGAAGGGTGCTGTATTTGTGGTTTTCTTAAATATCTCATAACTGCCACTTTTCTTACTATGTTGCTTACCAGAAGTTTCTGTCTTACCCATGATACTCTCCAAAAAGGTCATGATGCCTATCCACAGTCTCATTAATATCTCATTTATCAAGATGAATTTCAAACTTTATTTTGAAAATAAAACATAAGATAATAATCATAACTTGATGAGATATTAATAATGAAAATTTTAATTCCAGTATTAGTTACCTGTGAACCTTAATGTAAAGTGAGCACATGTGAATAATGTATTTATTGATTATTAAAGGGATAGTTCACCCAAAAATGAAAATGTGATGTTTACCTGCTTACCCTCAGGGCATCCAAGATGTAGGTTGCCTTGTTTCTTCAGTAGAACACAAATGATGATTTTTAACTCCAACCGTTGCGGTCTGTCAGTCGTATAATGCATGTCGATGGGAACACAATCTACTGTATAAGAGTCAAAAAACATGCACAGACAAATCCACATTAAACCCTGAGGCTTGTGATGACACATTGATGTCCTTAGACATGAAACAATCAGTTTGTGCGAGAAACCGAACAATATTTATATAATTTTTTACCTCTAATACACCACTATGTCCAACTGCGTTCAGCATCCGGTGTGTGAGGTCTGAAAACGCACTCTGACGGCGGAAGTGATCGCTTGCACTCATAAACATATACACACGAGAGATCACTTCTGGCATCAGAGCATGTTTTCAGACCTCACCAACCGGATGCGCATGGCAGTTGGACATAGTGGTGTATTAGAGGTAAAAAATTATAAAATTATAAAATTAAAGTGTTTATATTTATATGTGTAATCACTGTGTTAGTTTGTAGTTATCTTAACCCTTGTGCGGTCTTCGTTTGGGGACTGCACTCGTGGTCTTCGGGGTCTCTGAAGACCCCGGCAACAGAATGCAATTTTGTAACAATATAATATATTTTTTAAAAACCAATGTAATTTTACTTTGTTTATTAATGTTTTTTCTCAACATTTGTGCAGTTTTTGGAGGATTCCTGATATCTTTTAAATTTATATAAATAAATTAAAAAATATTTTTTGAAATAGGTTTTTATGCATGAACAGCTTTTTATGTAAAATTCACTTTATAAAAGGCCCATATTTCTAACTTTCATTCATGTCGATAACATGGATAATTTGACATGGTTTAGTGTAAGATTTTTGCCCATCTTTTGAAAAATGCAGTTTTAAAAGTAAAAAAACTATCATTTTTACCAGTAGATGGCTGTAAAGCTCCACTATTTGCTATGTGCTATTTGAATGACTGAAAGATGTCTTTTCAAAAGTGTTTTTTCAGTTGGATTCATATCTAAATGTTATGAAATCACAATTATAACAATAAAAATTACTTTTTGTCAAAGTTTAGCATTTTTTGTACTGAAAAAAAATCAGTTTTTTCAATAATATCATCAATAATGTAACCCACAGAGACCCCACTTAGAAACTGGACAAAATCCATTCTCAAAATCAGAAACAACGCACAACACACACAGACAGAAATGAAGTGGCACACTTCCAAAAATGCAAAAAACATCCTCAATACAAAATGGACATGCTCACACACACGCACGCACACACAAAAATAAAAATTATTTATTTTATTATTTTATTATTTTTATTATAAAATTATTATTGAAAAACTGATTTTGCCCTGCACAAAAAATGCTAAACTTTGACAAAGTAATTTTTATTGTTATAATTGTGATTTCATAACATTTAGATATGAATCCAACTGAAAAAACACTTTTGAAAAGACATCTTTCAGTCATTCAAATAGCACATAGCAAATAGTGGAGCTTTACAGCCATCTACTGGTAAAAATGATAGTTTTTTTACTTTTAAAACTGCATTTTTCAAAAGATGGGCAAAAATCTTACACTAAACCATGTCAAATTATCCATGTTATCGACATGAATGAAAGTTAGAAATATGGGCCTTTTATAAAGTGAATTTTACATAAAAAGCTGTTCATGCATAAAAACCTATTTCAAAAAATATTTTTTAATTTATTTATATAAATTTAAAAGATATCAGGAATCCTCCAAAAACTGCACAAATGTTGAGAAAAAACATTAATAAACAAAGTAAAATTACATTGGTTTTTAAAAAATATATTATATTGTTACAAAATTACATTCTGTTGCTCCAGAGACCCCGAAGACCATGAACGTAACAATATTTTTTACACTAACATAAAAACAAGATATCACTCCAATTTTTTTTTTAATTTGTAGATCTTAAAAGTGTTAACCACCGTACAAAGTCTCATGCCATTTGGACAAAGAGAACATTTTTTTTTTAATTTGAGCAAACATCATTTGCGGGTCAAAAAGATCCCGAAGACCGCACAAGGGTACTCCCGCTTCTGTCGTACGCAGGTACTGTGTGGATGGCCAAATATATAATATATACTAAAATATATACTATCTTCTGTGTGTGTGTGTAAATACATAAATAATAATAAATAATAATTACATGTTTCACTTTACATTGTTTCACTTTCACAGGTTATTAATGTTTATAACTCATGAATAAATGGTTCACATGTGTTCACTTAACATTGAGGTTCACTTTCAGGCAATGAATCGGTCCTCCAATTTGATCAAAGTAAGATTTTACGTTTTGTTAAGATGGCTCTGATAGCAGCAAAGAAATGTATTGGAAATCAGAAGAACCGCCCAGTCATGCTGTATGGCTTAGAGAACTTTTGTCCTGTGCCTGTGGAAAAAATAATGTATAATCTGTAAAAAAAATAATAATAATCATCAATGTTCGAAAAGATTTGGGGCAAAATTATTGAATATTTGAATAAGTTGGTTATTACATTGATTTTTATGTATTTACACAGTTATTTTATTATTATTGTACTTTTTTTCTTACACATCAGCTCAAGGCCTTGTAATAATGTCCATGCAAGTGTTCTGTCTCTTGAGGGGTGAGAGGGTGTAAAAATAGTTTACGGCTGCGACACAGCTACTGGTGCTGATCCGCGGCCACTCTAGTCAATGCTTGTGTTTACACCAGCCATGGCACGTTTCAGAAGTGGTTCGACATGCCGCTTCGCTAAAGAGAGGCAGAAGTCTATTTTTGACATATGCCGCAGAATCGTGCAGTGTAAATAAGGGATCATGAGCTCTCCGTCTCCTCAGTTCTGTTGTTTGTGCCGCTGCTCCGGCAGCCTCCTCTGTCTCCCGGAGTTCCTGGTCGGTATTCCGGTTCAAACAAATATGGCTGGGCAAAAAACTCAGTCTCCTCTGGGATTATATCGAAATCCTCTGACATTTTTCTTTACAAATACTAGTTTTGTACTTTTAATTCGTGACCGGTATTTTGCTCTCTCCTCTGCATTTCTGTGTTCATCACCGGAGCTCACACTGCGCCTGCGTCCTACATCATAAGATGGGACACAACTCTCTCGTGAATGCACGTATGACGGTTAGCGGTAGCTAGAGATTACAGTTTTAAAGTTTTAAATATGGATATTTTTCTTACACAAATTCCTCGCTTTGCTTCAGAAGGCCTTTATTAACACTTTGGAGCTGTGTGGACTTCTTTTATAATGGATAGGTGCAATTTTTTGGACTTCAAATTTTGGAGCACCATCCACTCCCATTATAAACAATGGATTAGCCTGGAAATGATTTAATATAACTCTGAATGTATTCGTCTGAAAGAAGAATGTCATATAGACCTAAGATGGCTTGAGGGTGAGTAAATCATGGGGTAATTTTCATTTTTGAGTGAACTATCCCTTTAAATAAGTGTGAATAAATACATTTATTAAGCATTTATAACGTGAGTTAAAAACGGTCAGACATCACACCAGACTTAATAATTCTTTCAAGTTTACTGACCAAGATAAAGTCCAACAAATAAGATAAATTTTGACTAACTCTGGTAGGTTCATTAATTGAGTGAGATTGATACTGCTAAACAAACATTTATCATTAGAGGAGGAACGGTCCAGTCAATTACAGTTGAAATCCTCCAAAATAATAAGTTCACTGTACGTTTCAAGAGATTTGATAGTTGACAAAATACACTTTGTAGAATCAGCAGGAGCAGATGGTGGTCTGTAGAAGTTATCTATGATTAAATGTTTATTGTCATGAGAATGATGCAAACGAAGAGACATTCAAAATCAACTGGTGGTGTTGTCGGAATTACACACACTGAATTTAAATGAGCAGCAACATATATGGCAACACCACCTCCTCTGAAAGGTCAGTCAGCTCAAAATAAAACAAGGTTTTCTATGTTAATTTCATTGTCACTTATATGATCACGTAAACATGTTTCAGAGATAGTGACAATATGAGGTTTGTAAAGAGAAACCCAAGCTCTAAGGTGAATTTTGGGAGGAAGGCTTCTAATATTGAGATGAACTAGTTTTAAACCTTAAGATGAATCTATATTTCCATCAGAATAAATAAATAAATAAATAAAACTACATCATAGTACTGATCTGGGTAAAAGGGCTGCAAGACAACACATCCGAAAAGAAATAAGAAAAAAGAAAAACATGATCAAAGAGGTCAATGCACTAACCAGAAGTCAGAAGAAGAAGAAGAAAAAAAGAGATAGTCAAAGAGAGGCTACTGCAGGTTCAGTCTGTTACAAAATATAATACTTAAACATAAAGAGGGCCCTGATTATTTAACTAAATTATATAAAAAAATAAAATAAATATGAATAAGGATAACCCACAATATTAATTCAAAACAAAATAAGAGGGCCAAGACTAAACACCCACTGTAGAAGTCTGACATTCATAGTTAAGACAGAAATAACATCACTGAGTTCATACTATATGGAAAACAAGAAAACTTAAATAAAAGTTCATTAACAAAAAAGCATAGGATATATGAATACTGAGTATGCTGATAGCAAGGCAACAAGTAAGTGAAAAAAAAGTTCAGAGTAGAGAGATCCGAAACATATCATAGTCCGGTAAAAAAAAATTGTCCCAAGACAAAATTTCGGGAGCCTACTCACGGTCCCGCAGTCATGGAGAGGAGAATGAATTGTCGTCGAAGAAGAGGTCGGCATCCTCGGGACAACAAATCAGTTTGGGCTTTCCATCCACCATAACTCTCAGCGTTGCGGAAAAAAGTAGCGAATACTTCACATCAGCTGCACAAAGTTTTTTTTTTTTTTTTTTTTTTTGACAACATCAAACTGTCGCCGTTTCTTTATGAGAGCTGCGCTGTAATCCGGGAAGATGTAAACTCGAGTGCCCTGAGCTCCCTTTTCTCCCGGGCCAGACGGAGTATAACTTGTCCAGGAAATTCAGAAACTTGGCCACAATAGGTCTCGGATAAAGTTTTGGTCCAGCTACAGACTGTTGTTTAAATAAAACGCTTTCATTGCGTGGAAACGTCTCCGTTATTTTCGATAAGATAAAATGCTGAAGTTTTAAGGAAATGGGTCATTGACATTACCTGAGCAGTTTAAGTGTAAGTGTCTAAATGCATAGCCTATGCACAGTTCAATGAATGATAAATGAAATTATGAAGGGTGATATCAGCTAAATTGGGCCACTTTTTGGTAAATCGCTTGGGACAATAATACAATACCATATATGCCTTTTCCATGTGTTTTTATGATTAATAATGACTGTTTTTGATAATTTTGTGTTGAAATTATGTAATAAAATATAATTATTTAGGCCCTACAGTTCTTAAAACATCAGCTGTGCCAACTTTTTTTGCATGAGCAGTTTCAGGTAAAATGGGCCAGTCAAACTGCAAAGGGAAATAGTAATTTATCATCAATTTTAATTTTAAAACACAATTGCTTATACAGCCACATAACATTTAAACTGCATTAAACAAACATATTCATGTGCCATTAAAAAAAAACACATTTTGGGTGCAAACCCACATATTCAAATGTCGATTTTGGAACAGCATAGATCAGTGATGTCAGTGGTGTGTATATGTCACGATCACGTCTGTTCCTGTCACATCCCGGACTACATTTCCCATGATCCTCCATTGCTCATCACCTGCACTCACTTCACAATCACTCCACACTAATCACCACACCCAGCTGCCACACATTACCTGGACTATAAAAGACTCATACACACACCACCTCACCGCGAAGTCTTGTTTCCTCAGTGTACAATTCCAAGCGTTATTTCCCTGTTTACCTGTTTGTTACTGTTCCTGCCTGATTCCTGTTTTATGACCCATTGCTGCCTGCCTCGATCCTTGCCTGTACCCTGACTACGACTCTGCCTGTTCCTTATTGCTCCTGTTTGTTCCTGTTTGACCCTGCCTGTACGACCACGCTCACTTCAAATAAAACGCTGCATTTGGATCTTACTCTGAGTCCTGCCTTCGTTACAGTATATGTGTGTGTGTGTGTGTGTGTGTGTGTGTGTACAACACATTTAGAACAAAATGTGCAAATTACATAAATTCACATTCAAAATTGAAAACTGATATCACTAGTGTGTGTGTGTGATGAAAACGTTTTTCAAACACAGTCTTTGCACATGAAACCATCATCATCACAGATACCATTCTCTTCACCACAGCTCTCATGAAACCAGGCAGAACATGGATCACTGTTATACTGTAGGAGGCATTGTTATGCATCTTATGAAATAGTACAGCATCTCTGGATCCAAAAACAAACATAAACGTGGGCTGCATCTGAAAATCGCGTACTCTCTTAAGGAACTTATTTTAAATAAGTACTTACTTTGCGAGTGCTAAAAAAGTATGTTCTGTACAGGGCTTGACATTAACTTTTTTGCTCACCAGCCACTGTGGCTAGTAGTTTTCCAAAGTTACAATCCACTCAGCATTTTCACTGGCCACAATTTTGACATCGACACAATGGGGAAAAACTGCTATATAGATATTTGGTAGCAGATATATTAGGCTGCTGTCACTTTAAGACCTGACACATGGATCCATTATACTGTTACACATGCGTTTTCTTCCTCAACTGTTTATGTTCACTTAAAACATAACTGACTGTGTTTGAACTGACTGTGTGTGTGAGTGTGTCACCAGCTCATGTTTTGGTATGTCCTTGCATTCATCAGCCATAATCGCAGCAAATTTAAGGCCTCTTCATTTTCCCTGTGGCCATGTAAATCAATGCCTTGTTCTGCACAGAACATCACAATGTCAGTGACTGCTTTCACATGTTCACAGATTTTCTCCACAAGCATGCGGTCATCCCGAAAATGCTAGTTTAAAACAGTCCCCTGAGTTTAACAGGTTGCTTTATATGGGAAAGGGAATGAGATTTGCTGGCTTGGTGTTTGATGCATAACCTGCAGAGGTGTTTCCAGTCTTTGAGTCATCCAGTCATTGTAGATGAACGTTTTTTTCTGCAAACGGGTCGGGAAAATGCCGACATGCTTTACTTGAACTTTATTCAAACCATAAAAATTCATTGTACCATTTTGGGCAAATGCAACAAATCTTTCCAGCAAACTCAGAGTAAGGAAATATGGTCATCACTGGTTGTGAAGGCCATCATCATTTGCAGACAAGTCATTTGGCATTGTGCCGATCTGTGTCATTGAAGTCTCACTGCTACACTCCTGTGATGAAATATGCATGTCTGTGGCCTGAAAACGGGAAGCCTCAGGTGCTGCTTTACTTGCCGCAAGTTATGGCAAGATATGCATTCATGTTAAGCAGGGCTTAAAAAAATAATCCGTCAGTTCACTCCAAGCAGAATCAGTATTTTAACTTTTCTGTTCTGGTTCCTTCTGTAACATTACACAAATAAAACAAAAATTATTAGTGGCCAAAACTGATTTTAACTTTTCTGTTCTGGTTCCTTCTGTAACATTACACAAATAAAACAGAAATCTAAAAACGGTTTGATTAAAAAAATACCAGTTATTTATTTATCATTTTTTTTGCCTATTCTTTTACCAGAAATTGAATGGAACTTTAGTACTAACCTTGTAACTGGAGTGGATTCTCAAACTGTCAGCAAAACTTCATACAGAAGCTCCACCACATCAATCATGAATGAAGTGCTGCACATATTTTGGAGACTGTCTCTGCTTGTTTGCGGTGCAAGTGTAAATAAAAAGCTGGTTCTTTGAATAAGTACAGCGTTTTAATTATTCAAAAAAACACAATGTTTGTAAAGGCTAATGTTTTATGTATTTGAGGAGCAGGCTGGTATTTGCCCTCTTATCATAGCCAAAACAGCATAGCACTTCATCTTTTATAATACAAGGTTTTGGCCAAATGTATTAAATGACAGGTATAACTGAGCACCCACATAGCCACAATAAACTTTGTAACCTGTAAGTTGATGAAAACATAACTTACTGCCTCAGATGCGGCTGTTAATGACTGACAAAACTGTCAAATCTCAGACATTCACTGGTGAAAAAACTCCATTTGAGCTTGACTTTGGGAAAATGTTAATAATATAATGGCATGCAAGTGCCAAAGTACTAACTTTGACAAACATGGTGTTTAATTATTAAAAAAGATTATTTTTTTACCTGAATAATAGTGGTTCTTCACTGGTTTTAAAACACACACCACACTATTACTGCCATTTATTTCAACAGTTGGTGACATATCCTGAGAAAAAACCCAGAGATCCAAAAGCTAATGCCAGCGACTTACCTATGATGACTTGACAGCCAAGTGTGGAAATTTCACTCACGTTGGATGCGTCAACATCACATTAGCATAGGCCGTACTATTTGAATTCATGATTGGTTGACCTGATGTTAAGTGATATCCACATATCTGAGGATAAAGGCCACCATTTTCATCAAGGCCTAAAGATTGCAACAATAAAATAAATGTAAAAGAAAAGTTATACATTAGTGGCCAAAACTGATGTTTGGCCTTCACCCCTTATACAAATATTATTAAAAATGTGTTAAACATTTTGTAATGATACTGCATAGTTGCGTGTGGAGTCATTTGTTTTAGTAACACTTTACAATAAGCTCTTATTTGTTAACATTAATTAATGCATTAACTAACATGAACTGACAATGAATAATACATCGTATTTATTAATCTTTGTTAAAGGGGTCATGAATTGAGAAATCAAATTACCCTTGAACTTTTGACATATAACAGGTCATGATACTGCAAAAATATCCTGTAAGTTTCAGAACTGGAAGCTTCCTTGTTAGTCCAAAAACAGCTTTTATTGAAACTAAGTGCAGATTACGACTGGTTGTGAGTCAGAGAGTAATATGTCATATTGTCTTACGGTATGTCATATTACATCATATTGGACTCTCGCCAAAACTCCTGTTAGAATCTTTTTTACATCGTGTTTGCACTGTTAGTTATGATGAAAGCATTCGTTAGTGTGCAGAAATCGAGTTGTGATTATGAGATTTATGCACTCAACATGTCTGTGAACAGCTACATGCTCATCACTGCAACCGTTCATGCCACATAATCAACACTTTTCACGATTAGTAAACCTTGAGAGCTGTTATAGTAAAAACATTCTAAAAGCATTCAAGAGGGTTCCACATTTAATACTTAGTTATTTTCAAATGCACATACGTCAGCCAATCACAGCAGTGGGCGTTTAAACTGAAGTCTCACAGCAGACACGGCCCTTAAAACAGACCGTTCATTATGACAATTTGATGTAAAAATCATACTAACATTATAAGTGCACCCCAGGAAACATTATAAAATAATAAAATAATGCAGTTCATGACTCCTTTAATGTTAGTTAATAAAATCCAGCTGTTCATTGCCATAATGAAACCTTATTGTAAAGTGTCAAACCTTAAGACTGTTCTTTAGAGCATTTCTGAGAAGTTTTATACATACGGGCCCATACCTCTGGGCAATATCTCTGGGTAGACAAAGTTTTTTGTGAAATTTTAAAACAAGACACCTCTTCAAAGTCAGCAGTTTAGTCAAAAAAAAAAAAAAAGAGAAAGAGAAAGTTCTCCAGAGGCAGATGAAGACAAGAAAAGCAAAGACATTAACAGTGAAGGTAAGAATGACAATACAGATGTATCCAATGTGAATCAGGAAGAAAAATTAAGAGATTCTTCAGAGCCTGATCACAGAGACAAAAACACATTGGAAACAGTAAGTAAGAGAGACACTACACAGCGAGCCAGACATGTCACCTATTGGACAGAAGGAGAAAAACTTTTTTATAACTCAGAGAAAGTAGAGGTTGAGTTATAACATCCTGATGTTGAGGCACCTGATTGGGCAGAAAGAGAAATAGAAACACAGAGTGACACAGGAAAGCCAGCCAGACATTTGACATCTATGAAAACAGAAGAGACTAAGTCAGATGAAAAGGAATTACTGGACAGTCATGTGGAGTCAGAAGAACGTGATGTTGATGTACCAGACAGCATAAAAGGAATGAAATCTGACAGTGATTCTGACACGTTGTTTCAGAAGAACACAGAAAAAGACAAAAGTGTTACAGAGAAATGCCATGTACCAAAGACAGCCAAGGGAGAAAAAGATTTGCAACAAACATTGAAGAAGCAGAAAGTGAATCTGAAGGGAAGAGATCTTCCACTCTGAATGGTTTAGGGAAGACAGACAGCGATTAAAAAAAAAAAAAAAAAAAAAAGGAAGACAGGAAGGTGCCATGTATTCCATTAAAATTCAGAATCGTTATTTCTCGAAAAGACTGGAAGCAGATTGAACCCCTGGCAGATTCCAGAACACTTCGAAAATCTTGGAAAAACATAATTTACCAACAGTTCAGACAAAGAAATCCCTGCTGTGCTCTTCATTTTACTTATCAGCCTGTATGTATAGGCAGCCACAAGAGACATGTCCCCTATCTTCAGTCTTCAGATACAAGCAGTTTGGAAATTTTCCACTTGCGACGCACTGTACTCTTTCATAATGCTGAAAGAGCCCAGTCGACTGTGCTCTAGCATTACAATGACAGTCAAGTATTCCGGATCAGTTCATCATCTGAAAACAGAAACAAGATTTAGACCAGCAAACAACATACAGAAAGGAAACATAGCTAGAGCTGTTTCTCAGGTCTAATACAACCCTTGAACATCTGTTCAAGAGTTGATCTCTGGAAATCTGATGTAAAGCTTGAATAAAAACATTCTTAAGGTTATTGCCGCTGAGTTTTAAGAAGAGCATGCAAGTACATGAGAGCGCATCCTTAAACAGTGTGATAGCAATTTCTATGACATGCCTAGCTACATACAACATTTCCAAGTGAACCCATTTGGCACTCAACTTTACACTGAAGTAGATAAAGACTTCAAAAATAAAGACATGTTATCTGCCAGTAAAAGTAGACCTGAGGGACACTATGTGCCACACTGAGGATTCCTCAAGCACTCCTTAAGGTGCGGTCACACTAGACTTTGAACGTGTGAAATTTTTTCGGATGCCGCTGCGAATATGGGCGGGAGCAGGATATGACATCATGCGCCAAGGTTTCCCCTCAGTTATCATAACATGGATTCCGATGTGCTTGTACTGTCTTTTGCGACGGCGTCGAAAGCAACTGGAAAGGAGAAGGTTGTGGGTTCACCCTATTCTGTGGACTCGGAATAAGCGGGGAGAGTTCCATTCTTTAATTCAGGAGCTTCGGCTGGATGAGGATCACCACAAGGAGTACTTTCGGCTCTGTCCCGACGATTTTGATCGGTTGCTGGGTTGCTGTGTATGGTCGCTCCGTTGATTGAGAGACAGGACACCACAATGCGTCAGGCAATAAGTCCCACAGAATGCCTGGCGATCATAGACTGTAAAAAAAATATGGATGTAGCATGACATCACCCGTAGATTTCTGAAGAGCATTTTTGAAGTGAAAATGAGGCCGCTGCCATCTTAGCTGCACATCACTCCCGGAAAACTGAAAATTGGCAAATAGGCAGGACGTGGTTGAAACCAAGGTGACTGGGAACCACACCCACCTAGCGTGACATGATCATGTTAGCAGGCAAAGGAGCTATCTATCTTAGATACTATCCAAAATGAATCTAAATTAATAAAGATAACAAGTTCATTAGAAAGTTCTAAATGTGTATTGTCAGTCTACGGTGTCTTTTTAAGATATAGATGCTCCAGCACCAGGAATTAATTTGTGTCAGGTATGCAAACAACAACACGAAAAATCAAACGGGACTTCATAACTTTATAATGAAATAGCGATCGCGAGATGAATCCAATCCGTGGCACTTAATTGGGTAAAATGTCCATGAGTGTCCATTGCAAAAACAAAAAAACAGTACTTTTTGTCCACAAAAGCATTAAATCCATGAAATATTGATATATTATCCATTGTTTGCATCACATTTCTTCTGAATGATCTGCTCTCCATCATCGTTCTTCAAGAAATTATGCAACCAGAGCAGCGTTTATGTTGTAAAACTGTATATATGTCACAAACAAATGAGCCTGCGTCCAAAGTTTGATTTTTCAAAATGCAGCAGTTTTAGTTATAATATCCAAGCAGTGCTGTGGGAGTTTTATATCCTTATAATTTTACATCCTTCCGCCATTGTCATTGTATCTCACAAACAAAACCTTCAGCCAATGCCACGATCCAACGTGTTCTGTTTATCTTACGCATGCTACACAGACACACATCTCTCTCGAGTCTCATCTCAGTAAGCCATATTATTTTATAATTGTACTGTATAAATGAATCCAGAAAAACAGCACAAATACGGCTGAGATGCCAAATTCAGTGGCTGGTATAAAGTGATGGATCACAGACAGCAGCGGCAATCTACCTGTCACTCAAGTGACCACGGCCTTAATTATACAGAACTTTAAGGCTTAATATAATTTAAACGGATGAGTTGTAAAAAAAAATTCACCCCCCTCAGAGTTGTCATGAAGGACAAAATTAGCAGTAGCCTATAGACCAAAACCACAATTTGTACCAAGCTGTAAACATGTTTTTTTTAACATGGGACTCAATGAGATTCTGCTCTCTTTTGTCGATGTAAATGAATTGCAGTTTAAAACAAATGCAAAAAAAGTAAAATTGTCAATTGACAGTTATGTGTAAGTATTGTGAAGTTTATGATGAAACATACAAAGTTATGGGATATTCATTTTAAATAACATTAATATTCATAAAATATTCATTAGTATTAATAAAATACTCTTAATTTTCAGGTTTTTGGCAACTGGTGACTCTTACCACACTATATCCAAAAGCTTCAGGGTGGAAAAATCCACTGTAGTTGGAATAGTGCCATTTGTGGCCACAGCCATTTGGGAGAGTTTGGTAGGAGAGTATATGCCAGTGCCTCAGGAATCCGATTGGAGGGCGATTGCTGAGGGGTTCTCCAGTAAATGGTCTTTTCCACGCTGCCTGGGTGCCATTGATGGGAAGCACATCACAATCAAAGCTCCTGCTGATTCTGAGTCCCTTTATTATAACTACAAGGGACAGTTCTCTATAGTTCTTCTGGCAGTGGTAGATGCCAACTACCTCTGTAGTGATGGTGGTACGTTGTCTGCCTCTGCTTTTGGAAGAACTCTCAGGGAAGGAACACTCAATCTCCCAAATGATGAGCCTCTCCCTAATGGTGAACACCTGAGTAAGGTACCATTTGTGTTTGTGGGAGATGAAGCATTTCCCCTTCGAAAACATCTTCTGCGTCCTTACCCAGGAAGAGGAATCCCTGCTGACCAGAGGATCTTCAACTTCCGTCTGTCACATGCAAGGAGGATTGTAGAGAATGCGTTTGGCATCATGACAGCTCAGTTTCATGTGTACCACAGAGTGATGGAGTTGAGCTCATATAATGCAGAAAAGATTGTGTAAGCAACCACCATTCTCCACAATTTTGTTAGATGGGGTCATCAGAATTCTCCTTCCTGGTTCTGCTGACCCAGGTACTGCACTGAATGCAGCTGGAAGGATGGGAAGCAACACTGCGTCGCGGGAGGCCCTAGATGTGAGGGAGAAGTAGCCTATAGGGATTACTGTAACACCCCATGTGGTGCAGTTCCTTGGCAGCATAACCAGATTTAAGGAAGTCTGGCTCTCACCATAAAAAGGCTCAGGTACACTAAGCAACAAGACAAAGTAATGAATCAGGAAACTGTTTTTATCAAATTTATTACCTACCAAAACAGCAATTCCTGCATAACAGCAAGAGAACAACTTATTAGAACCTGTTTTTGAAAACCACATCTTCTTTAAGGAATAATTTTCTTTAGTATGAATTATGACAGTGTTCATTTTGGAGTAAACTACTCCTT
This sequence comes from Megalobrama amblycephala, assembly GCF_018812025.1. Taxonomy (NCBI): domain Eukaryota; kingdom Metazoa; phylum Chordata; class Actinopteri; order Cypriniformes; family Xenocyprididae; genus Megalobrama; species Megalobrama amblycephala. The sequence continues at coordinate 25,227,054 of NC_063044.1, forward strand.
AATTGCACTTAAAAACAACTTAATGCACTCAAAACTCATGAGAACTTATAAGAAACTTATAAGAAATAAGTACTAGTTCACCCAAAAATGAAAATATACTGAAATTAAACTTGCCCTCAGCCCATCCAAGATGTAGATGAGCTCGTTTCTTCATCGGAACAGATTTGGAGAAATTAAGCATCACAGAGTTAAATTGCAGTAGATTTTCATTTTTGAGTGAACTATTACTTTAAAGATCATGTTCATGAACTGACATTGTACTCAGCCTCATGAATCAACTGCAGTATCTTTATTTGTAGTGAACTCCTGGTTTCCCTGGGTAGACGGGAAAGAGCTGGGTGAATGCAGTTGAGGAAGCTGCTTACATCATCCTCTTTTCTCTTACAATGGACATTTTTTCACTTTCAAATTCACCCATGGCACTTGATTTTCTATTTTTCTTTTTAAGATGCAGTGGTGCAATGGCTGCTGGTGCCTGATACAGGGACCTGGAGGCTTGAGTAACAGTCATTATTACTGTGGGTTACAGACCATCATTAGGACTGAGTGGTACTTTCTCTTTGTGTCCTCCTCCTGATGTTCTGTCATGACGGATGTGGCTGGAGCTTCAGATGTGAGATAAGTAGGCCTACCTCGCACCTGTGTGGCACTAGTGTAAAGGAAAAGTCATGAAAACAGAAGACACATTTAAAATTCAAGAGTTTGATATTTCTATTCAGAGGTGGTAATTTATCCAGACTTAAATTTAAATCTGCAGTAATGGTACATCATGCATGTGTATACAGCAATGTAATATAGACAAACATGTGGAGTGTGCTGTTGTTCGCCATCTTGTTATCCTGATAGGGTAACAGAGTAAAATAAAACTTTATGAAACAAAAGAGTACAAATGACCTACTACAAACTAAAATTTTTTTTTAATTCTTTCAGCTCTGTTGGAAGTCTATTCCACTTGTGTCCCTCTGAAAACAAAAGATAACTGACCAAAGGTAGTTTTTATAGTGGTACATTACACCCTGCGTTCTATTCGGAAGGGCTCATCCCTATGCCCTAATCCCTTCAAAAGGGTTTACCCTCCAGAGTGAGAGCTTAGAAGGAATGAAGGGTGTAGGGGTCAAAAAAACTATTTTTTTGGAACGCACTTCAGCATCATCTTAACGAGACAATCAAGGAGGCAAATTAAACTCGCCCTCAGGCCATCCTATTCTGTGACATCAAACAACTTCCCTGTGCAAAGGATCATGGGGGCCCGAAGTGTCCATCAGTTGTACCCTTCGAAATCCTTCATTACGAAGGGCCCTTTGAAGTGGCCAGTTTTGAGCACTTCGGTTTGGAATGACCCTTCAATATGGCGGCCATGATTGTTTTCACTCCGAAGTGCCCTTCAGAGGGTGATATATCCTGTTTGGAATGCACCGACAATCACCCCTAATAGACAGGGTTCACACGGGTCATGGAATTTCGGGAATATCATGGAATTTTAAAAGGTCTATTCCAGACATTGAAAGTCAGGGAATTTTTTTTTTTTTTGGTCCAAGTCATGGAATATCAGGGAATTTTGTTTGTCGCTTTAAAATTTTAGTTTCCATTTATCAAAATGTAATTTTTCTATATAATTTTTTTGATTGCGTTGTTTCACGCAGCCTTTTTCAGCGGCATTTTATTCCCTTCCCGCTTGCTAACTGGCAATCACTTAAAGGATTAGTCCATTTTCAAATAAAATTTTCCTGATAATTTACTCACCCCCATGTCATCCAAGATGTTCATGTCTTTCTTTGTTCAGTCGAAAAGAAATGAAGGTTTTTGATGAAAACATTCCAGGATTATTCTCCTTATAGTGGACTTCAATGGCCTCCAAACCGTTGAAGGTCAAAATGATAGTTTCAGTGCAGCTTCAAATGGCTTTAAACGATACCAGATGAGGAATAAGGGTCTTATCTAACAAAACAATCGGTCATTTTCGAAAAAAATACAACTCTATGCTTTATATAAACAGATGATTGCCTTGCACGTGCTTCCGCTTTCCGTATTCTTCAAAAAGCTTACGCTGTATGTCCTACGCCTTCCCTATTCTACTTACGGAAAAAACAAAACTGCTGCCGCGTTCCTTCTGTAAATTGGATAGGGAAGGCGTAGCCGTAAGCTTTTTTCTTTTCAACTGATGAAAGAAAGACATGAACATCTTGGATGACATGGGGGTGAGTAAATTATCAGGAAAATTTTATTTGAAAGTGGACTAATCCTTTTAAAGGTGCCCTAGATTCAAAAATTGAATTTACCTTGGCATAGTTGAATAACAGGAGTTCAGTACATGGAAAAGACATACAGTGAGTCTCAAACCCCATTGTTTCCTCCTTCTTATATAAATCTCATTTGTTTAAACGACCTCCAAAGAACAGGCGAATCTCAACATAACACCGACTGTTACGTAACAGTCGGGGTGTACGCCCCCAATATTTGCATAATGCCAGCCCATGTTCAAGGGATTACACAAGCCAGTATTAACGTCTGGAGCTGCACACAGCCGAATCATCAGACTAGGTAAACAAGAATAACAGCAAAAAATGGCAGATGGAGCAATAATAACTGACATGATCCATGATAACATGATATTTTTACTGATATTTGTAAATTGTCTTTCTAAATGTTTCGTTAGCATGTTGCTAATGTACTGTTAAATGTGGTTAAAGTTACCATCGTTTACTGTATTCACGGAGACAAGAGCCATCGCTATTTTCATTTTTTAAACACTTGCAGTCTGTATAATGCATAAACACAACTTCATTCTTTATAAATCTCTCCAACAGTGTAGCATTAGCCGTTAGCCACGGAGGACAGCCTCAAATTCACTCAGAATAAAACGTTAACATCCAAATAAATACTTTACTCACATAATTCGAAGCATGCATGCAGCATGCATGACGAACATCTTGTAAAGATCCATTTGAGGGTTATATTAGCTGTGTGAACTTTGTAAATGCGCTGTAATATAGTCGAGAGCTCGTGTGGCTGGGAGCACACGATTTAAGGGGGCGGCGCCGAGTGTAAATCAGTGCATTGTTAATGATGCCTCAAAATAGGCAGTTAAAAAATTTTAAAAAAATCTATGGGGTATTTTGAGCTGAAACTTCACAGACACATTCAGGAGACACCTTAGACTTATATTACATCTTGTGAAAAAGCATTCTTGGGCACCTTTAAATCAAATGCAACCAAGGCAAACATGCCAGGAAAATGTAAATTTCAAGAGCTTTGGCTACAAAATGACCACTTCAATGACTGGCCTAACCAGCTGCAACATGACAAAGGATTCTATTTTTGAAATGGTTTCTATATTTCTGATATTTTGCAGCTATTAGTTCAGGTCATACAGAGGGAACAAGGACATAAATGCACAAAGAAAAGTATTTATTACTTACAGTTTGAACATTGTTTCCTATAATTTCTTTTCAAAATCTGAGGTAAATTATCCATTGTTGCTCTCATAGTGGCGATTAAAGTCATGCAAAATGATATTCAAGCTCAAACCATTTCAATATTATGCAAAGCTCAAACAAGTGAATTTCATGACACAGATTGTATCAGTCACTGAGTATGTATTTTGATTAATGTTTAATGGTATTATTTTTGTTTAGTTTAATTTCGTTTGGTTTTCATGTTTAGCTGCAAACAGAACCCGCTCACACGCTGTTATCATTGGTTGATTTTGTCGTCTTGTAACTTTGTCAAGTCTGGTTAGGACACGGTAAGCTTAAAAAAAAATTTTTTTAAAAAAGGACACCGTAAGCCGCCTTTTCACTGCACATGACATTAGGATACGACTGTCACATTTCACCCCCTAGTGGCAGTCACACAGAATTTTCAAATTGGTCGTGCGTAGCCTTTACCTTTGTTTATTCACCATGGCAGAATGAATAAATATGAATAAATTAATGTATGCACATTGGATAAACTACCAACATTACTTCTGAAGGAAAAATATTTTGGGTTTTCCAGGGCTTAAATAATTAATAATTATTAAATGATTATTTCAGACTTAAATAATCATAACAACCATTTTACAGAAATAGCATGTCGAACAGTCTAACACGGTCTGCAAAAAATAAAATGTGAAGAAATAAAAAGACTGAATGATGACAAACTTGATGACAAACAGAAAATCCTCTAGAGCGTTTAACCCCTGAAAGAATAAAAAATAATTTCTGTAGAAATAGTACAGAATAATATCAGTGCACTTAATGGGTAAAAGCACAAAAAAATAGTGTGTTTAACTTTTTTTGTACTAAAAACATATGTGAACAAGTAAATAAAGCTTGCAAATTGATGGATTTAAAATGCTTTCTGTGAAATTTATAAAATATAAAAATGTTTAAGTTTGAAAATAAATAGCCTATTAAGTTTTTAAGTATTAAGTATTTGGTGCTGTGATGAACAACATTGCGAATAAAAAAAAAAAATTGAATTGATGGCTGAAGCATTTTAAATACTGTAGTACCACAGCTGCTTTGTTTCCGGGGTTTCTGGGGTAACCGCACCATTTCTGCAGTTCCATCTGCACCCTCTGCTGTCAGAGAGTTAACGTGCACTTTCATTCAGTGCATCTCCTTCTCGTTCCACCATGTGCTTCTCATGCACACTGGGTTTGTTTACATAGTGCGCGTGCCTTTTTGACGCTGCATACAGTGGTGTTGTGGATTGTATACGGTTGACAGTATTCTTAAAATGTAATATAAAAATTTGAATAATTCTTAATAAATAATTATTCACGGTATTTTGAGGTGCCCACGGTAACAATATTGTGCATATTCATTGTCGTGATATATCGTATTACCGAATATCGGCACGTCTATAAAGAGGGTCAGCACTGTTGGCTGCAGTATGTCTCTCTGGCATCATAGATGTACACAGCACTCGGGCCTTCAGCTTCCATATGACGGTGATGTATTGAGCTGTTACCGTGATGTACGGTGGAGGATGTCCACAAGTCTGGCCTCTTATCCCAGTCTGACCTGTTATCTCCTCTACAATATTTTCACACAGGCTGTTGTACTGGTGTTTGATAATGTTCCACAATGTGTTGTACGATGGGATATCATAGCCAGATTAAAAGTGCATTATTTCTCTATTTCTCTGTACACAGCAGCTAATGGGTGAATGTTTTTTGACAATGAAATTCACCAGTAAATTGGTGATTTTCTGCCTTCTTTGCCGTCATAGCAGGATGTTTAGTGAAGTCTCTAATTGACTGCTGTCGAGATGATTTGCATCGTTCCTCACCTAGCGTTTAGTGGATGCCTTTTCAGATGAGTGTGCATTGCTAGAGGGCATAGTGTCTGTCCAGCAGGCATCTAGGAAGTAGGAGAGTTGAGGAAAAAAAGTACAAGGTAAGACATTATATTATCAGCTTGTGTATCCACTAGGGGTGTAACAGTACATGTATTCGTCCCGAACCGTCACGGTACGGACGTTACGGTCCGGTTCATGCAGTATGACAACGAATACAGGCGAACCACACTCCAATCCAAAAGGGGGCGTGCACAGTAATGCTTTTTAGCCTAATCTATTTTAACCAGCAATAACCACCAATAGTCACAATAAGCTGTTTTATTACTTTCGATAAGAAACAAAGTGCCATCTTTCAAATTCTTTTCCATTTTCATTTTTATGCTTTTTGAAGTGGCGTGAAAGATCGCTGTTTAGGTGCCCAGTTCAAACGCAGTGTGGAGAGCGACTGAATGCGATCATCCCTTCCTATTCACTACTACAGAATGAACATGAAGGTATGTTGAAAGATACAGTACAACTTGCTGTTTCAACCGCGGAAAGATGTCAGTAAAACAGTTTGTAAACAATATATCCACGTAGTATTACATTTACCTCAGAAAAGCCATTCAGTGTCAACAGCTTGTTAGTTCGCTAGAGAAACTGTTTTGCTAAATATATGCACTATATTAGCTGATATATTAAGTATATTTTACTTAACCTGTTAATGTAAGGCCTAAATAAATACGTCATGAAAACAAGTTATGACAGCCATTGTGTAAATGATTAAATTTCAACAACGAATTGGAGAAACAGAAGTTAATGCAAAAACTGCCTTGTGTGTTAATTACATGCTCACAATACATACATTTTTTATTTAAGTGTTGATGATTGTCTAAAAATAAATAGCAACTGAATTTAATAATTTGGTCTCTGTTGTTAATTGTAACCTTCATTGTAGTAATGTGCAAGTAAGGGCTCCTTAATAGGTTACAGCATTAGCAGAGATTTAGATTTTTTTTTTTCCTTAAGAAAATTTTAATTATAATTTAATATATTTAAAGACAGAGACACAGTTGCTTTTTTTTTTTTTTAAACATTGCTTTATAAAAAAAAAAAAAAAAAAAAAAAAGAGAGAGAAAAAAAATTTTTTGTTTTCTCACCGTGCTGTACCGAACCCGAACCGAACCATGACTAAAAACCAAGGTACGTACTGAACAGTCATGTCTGTGGACCGTTACACTAGTTACCCTAGTATCCACTATGTGGAATACAATAGAATATCCATTTTAATCTGTTTTAATATATAATACAGAGATTAAAGGTAACTATACACACACAAAAAAAGTTTACATTTCTTCAAAGAGGAATCAACTAAAGAGGAGGAACGAGAGAAAAGATTTATTGACATTAACAAGAGGTTTTTAACCATGTTTTTAAGTCTTTTTTTGAAAAAAATAAGTTCCTGTCTCTAAGGTATAAAGGATAAAGGCATTCCTCTCTCTTCCTATGTCTATTGATATTTTGTTTATGGTTTAATACTTATTGAGGGTTTTCACACACACACACACACACACACACACACACACACACACACACACACACACACACACACACACACACACACACACACTCATTTATTTATGGAGAACTGTATGTAGCTGTTAATTTATTTTTTATTTAAATCCATTCAGTTGTACAAAAGATAAGTTCATGTTATAGTTCATGCACTAACATTCACATTGAGTATATACAATAATTAACATTTATTAAAAATTCATTTGTTCAAAAATTAATTCATCCAATACATATTATAATAAAACAAGTTTGAATAATATGTAAATATGGTTTATTAGAATTAGATATTAACAAACTACTTTTTTCCCCTTTTTTGCCCATTCAAATTGTATATACAAACAATTTCAAATTGTTTACATTTTATCACACCTTTTGCTAATTTAATAATTATTTCTTTTTGGCCTCAGTTTTCTTAATTTTCTGAAAGTGGTAAATTTAATCTCATTCCGTAGACATAGTTGACAATGTGTCTTTGCAAGGAGCTGAAATCAAGGCTGTAAGCTCATCTCTCGTGGCTGATCCTCTACTTTCTGCAACATGATGTGATGGTCTGGTAGGCTCCATCAGCTCATCCACAACATCTCCAACTCCAAGGCAGATATTATGCAGTATCATGCAGGCAACTACCACTTTTGGGACAACTGACTGATCCAGAGTTAGAGCCTGAAGAAAGATCGCTCTCCACCAACAGTTCATCCTGCCAAAAAAATTTTCTATTATGCACCTTGCCCTGGAATGGTGTCTGTTAAACCAGGCCTGCATTGGTCCCCTGGACTGGTCCCCTGTTGTAATAATGCTGATGGGATTGTCAATGCAGGGATATCCTCCATCACCTAACAAAAAGTGTCCAGGGGGACTCTGGCATCATGTTGATCTAGGGTATCCACAGAACGAATCAATAAACCTGCCATTGTGGTCAGAGATGGCTTGCAATACAACAGAATGAAAAATTTTCTATTGAATTAACAGTTGACATCACTCATGCTTTTATGCATGTATGGCAACCATCTATAGCGCCCAAATCCCCCAAGAAAGCATTGCAATTTGCCAACCTGGCAAAACCTTCACTTTCCTCACTTGCCTTCCTTTCATCTTCTGTGGATGGTAGTCTCATTTTATTGCCTCTGTGGTGCAGGAGGGACCTCAGTATCACTTAGTGTGCAGATGACTATGGTCTTGGGTATAGATTGCCCAGAAGACAACTCTGTAGGAGGTACTACAAGCCAACCAGAAGATGAATACCAGCACCTTTATGGTTTGCCCCCAGCCATGGTGCCAATCCTCATAAAGCATGCTCAGGAGTGCATTCAGGGATTCACGACTAGGGTGATAATCAGGTCTTATGCATCATATGACTAAACATGTCATGGTTTTCAGATACCTCTGTTTTCACAGTCCCCACTACAATGTGAAATCAGCGTTTTCAAATATATCCACTTGGGAGAGCGTTTTCAAAAAGCTCAGTCTTTGACAAAAACACTGTCTCAGTGTGGATGGAAAGCCAAAAGAAAAAGATGGATTTTCAAATGAAAATGTATTACTGTGGACAAGGCCTCACTGTTTTAATCTTCATCTTTTCCAGCCTCTTGTCAGTAACAGAAAAGGAAATGAAAGTAGACAGGAGGAAGTTAGAGTGGTTCCTGAGACACATAGTTTTGCCAGGTTGGACAAACACAGACTATGTAGCTCTGGTTGAGGTTACCTCAACAACCGCACTAATAGGAAATGCCTGGTTGAACATCTGTAACAATGTCCAGAGACGTGGGGCCTGATGTATAAGTGTTGTGTACGCCCAAAATGGACATGGAAATGTGTGTACACGATTTTCCTTTTACATCAGAATTTATCAAAATTTAAGTTGACAAAAATATATAATATCTGCACATGCTGGAAGAAGCTTACATACTCTTTTACTGGTGTGGGCAAAGTAAGGAAGGGGGCATACGGATTTTAAACTTGACTTTTCATTTGATACACGCAGTTACAATAAATGTGCCACTATCATGAATGATGTTAACCTCTTTGTGGTCTTCCCAACATAAAATAAATAATAGTTACACTTTATTTCGATGGTCCACTTTAGACATTCTACCAACTATCATTAAAGTCAGAGGCACGACACAAGACTGGCACTTAGGGCAATTCCAATGGCATCTCTTCTGTTGTTGGGAATTCAAACAAAAGCAAGGAATGCAATATTATTCTAGAAAAACGAGCAAGTGAACAAACATGTAAAATGCATGTGTGGTTTGTACAATGCTTACGGATGCTTATCCTCCAAACATATGGCATGCTTTAAATGCTTTTCCTGAAGGTGTTCAGGACTTGACATCACCCCAGCTGTACAGCAGGGACAACTGCCTGTCCTAGAATAGACGTCAAAAATATCACACAGCTCAGATAGTGATGTTACATGTCATTTGAAAGGTCCCACAGAGTAGAATACAAGCATAAATTATTTGGGCTTTGACTAAACGTGAGCAAGTTTTTGTACATGAAGCCACGCAAGACCCTTATGTAAATAATATATGGATGCGGCATTTATGTCACGCTTTCGCTCGTAACTTCATGAAACACAGTGGTGGACAAAGTACACAAATCAAGTAATTGAGTAAAAGTACATATATGTATCATAAAATATGACTCAAGTGAAAGTATTTAGTGCTCCTTTTCAATTTTACTCAAGTGAAAGTACAAAAGTACTTGATTTTTAATGTACTTAAGTAAAAAAGTACTGATTGATGAATGTTTATTTTGTAATTTTATATAGGCCACTTATTTAATTTTATATAATCCTATTGCTCAAAATAATTATGAATAATTATGAATTGTCAAATAGCCAGCACTAGTCAGTATGGAAGATTAGTGGATGCAGATACATAATATGTAATGTGTGTTGACAAACAACATAAAACAAACATTGCTAAAACATTGCTGCAGCAGCGGGGAAGATGAACGTGCATGCGTTATTTTAATTAGAGTTGCACGATTCTGGATAAAATGAGAATCAAGATTTTTATTTGTTTCTTTCAAATAGAAATCATGATTCTCCCATGATTCTGAATAGACAACTAAACAAAACTGCATATAATTATTTACTAGAGGACAAAATATTAACTGTTGCAGTCTATTTAAAAATATTAAATTAATTCATTTATAAAAATGGGTTTGAATGAATGATTTAATGACTCACTAACTATTTAACTTGTTTCATTACTGGATGAATCAATGTTTTTGAACAAATGTCAAATACATTTTAACAGTCACTCCTAGTGGCGTAACGATGTAACCGTTATTTGAAGCGGCAAGTTATTTTTAAAATGTGATTTGATCTGTTTGAATCGAGATCGAGATCTGTAGACACTGGTGTGAACGTGTCCGCATTAAAGCATTTCAGTGGGCTTAAACAGATCGCCCTTTACAGCAGATTAAGTTAAAAAACAACTGACCTAAATATGATTTTCAGTTACAATAAATTAATCCTAAAATTCAACATTAGTAGGCTGACTTACTTTTCACCAATAAAAATACTTTGTTACTGTCCATCACTGATGAAAATCCGATTGTGGAAAATGGCACATCATTATTTACAGCAGATTTTCATGATTAAAATGATCACATCATGGGGGAACAATTGTAAAAATGCCCAATTAGGAGGAGTCAAGGGCTAAACAAAAAGGCAACATTGGTTCCAAAGCTATTGGGACCATTTAAAAACACCATATCTGTAATTACACATACACACATATTTTTTGTGATGACCATAAACATTATTCGTTCATCCTTCTGAGATTGTCCCCATTGTAAAACCGAACGTTTAAAAATGTAGGAAATTCAGCATTTGATAGACAACACTTATTTAAAAATAAAAAAAGACAATAATTACCACTTTAACCAGCAGGTGGCGGCAAAGTAGCATTTATTTGCGCATATATCAGCCTCTAATCGTTTTTTACTTCGTTTTTGACTAAATATTAAACATTATAAAATAACTAGGTTTAAAAATACATTTTGTCAATGTGAAGTATGAAATACTCTCAAAATCTTATGAAAAACAACTTTTCTTGTGAATTAATTACACAGAAAGCAAGCACCGTGCTTTCCCTTTGTAATCACAGCAGCTGTCAGTCAGTGCAGCGCAAGATCAATGATTTCAGCACACTTGTGAAATCACATATTTTATTCAATTATTCTAACTAAAGTGCACAATAAATATTTAATTTTTGAAGCTTTTTTTCACATAAAAGTGTGAAAACTGATGGTCGAATTGAATTTAGCCAGGGAGAAACAATGAGGTACGTCTTTATTTATTTATTTTTTATGCTGTCTTACATTTGAATAACTAAATTAATGCTAAGACTGACTAATTAAGTGACTATATTCTGATTATAAACTAAGTATTTCACTACTGATGCTCAACACACCAGCAAATTACATCTCACCGGAAGTTTTCGAGCTGGCTTATATTATTGCGGAAGTTCTAAAGAACGCTCCGTGCATATACGGTGCATTCCAAATGGGATATATCGCCCTCCGAAGGGTACTTCGGAGTGAAAATAATCATGGCCGCCATATTGAAGGGTCGTTCCAAACCGAAGTGCTCAAAACCGGCCACTTCAAAGGGCCCTTCGGAATGAAAGATTTCGAAGGGTACAACTGATGGACACTTCGGGCCCCTATGATCCTTTGCACATGGGTACAGGCAGGGGTTAAATTGGGATTTGTTGTGTGGGGGGCTCTGTGGTTTCAGGGGTGCATGTGTATGCGAAGACTACAAAATCGTAACAATTCACAAACTAAAATATAACAAGTATATCTTGCTTTAAGCTCTGCTTTTAATACCGTGCAGCCACACCTCATGCTTTCCTAACTAAGTAGTATGGCTGTTAACCCATATAGTATCAAATGGTTTCATGCATTTCTTACTGGTAGGACTCAGCAAGTTAAAATCAAGCAGACTCTTTCTGAGTGTAGGTCCATCAGTATTGGTGTACCCCAGGGATATATATGTTCACCACTCTTGTTTACACTGTATACCAATGAATACAGGAGTCACCATCCTGGGAATATTGTTGTAAAATTCTCAGATGACACTGCCATTCTTGGTCTTCTGTATGAGGATGAGGCCATTCAACATTATACTACTGAGATTAATAAGTTTGTTACATGGAGTAAAGAACACAGTCTTGTTAGAAAAACAGAGGAAATGATTTTTGATTTCAGATCAGTGGGCAACCACTCACCTATTGTGATTAACAATGAGCCTATTAGACAGGTTGCTTCATACAAATATTTAGGTTTGCTTATTGATGATAAACTTTCATGGGAAGTGCATGTGGATAATCTGTGTCGAAAGGTGCAACAAAAAATGTACTTTTTATGGCGGCTTAGACTTTTTGGTGTCACTCGGAGTGTTATGTTGTTGTTTTATCATTCCTGTATTGAATCCATCTTATTGTATGGTGTAGCCGCCTGGTTTGGTAATCTGACAGTTACCTTTAGATCACAATTGAATCGGCTGGTGCATATGGCAATGAAGGTGGTTGGTTTGGGGGTTTACCCCAATCTTCAATCCATATTCAACAAAATTGCTTTTAAACAGGCTAGGAAAATGACTCTGGACCCATCTCATATACTTTATTCTGAGTTTGAATTACTTCCATCTGGTCGACGGTTCCGCACTGCAAGGTTTAGATACAACTGCTACAGGAATTCTTTTGTTCCTCTGGCTACAAGGCTGTTGAATTAAAATTCAAAGGACACGATTGTTATTTATGTGGGTGTTTTGTTGTGCAGCTTTACCTGTATTGCCCAAGACAATTTTCCCTTAACAGGGACAAATAAAGTATAAAGTAAAGTTAAGAGAGTCCTCTGCTATGAACACTAAAATGCTGATCAAAATCATTCTATAGATGCTGGTAGTGTACAAAGCTACATCTGATGACAATAAAATCTTTCTGTAAGCCTGTGCCTTCTCCTTTGTGTCAGTTTCAAATAGAAGAGTGATGCTGCCATTAAAGGAGAGAATATAAATACAAGATACAGCGCTCGACATTAAGCCTTGTTTTGTGCTTGTCCCTTGGACAACTAAAATGGTCATTTACTTGTCAGAGTAAACAAGTAGCTTGTCTGGAAAAAAAAAAAAAAATGATTTTTTTGTGGTGTTGTTGGCTAAATATAATTTATTCTGAAACAAACAACATTCTCATCAATTTTATCAGCAGTGATGTATTTAAATCTGCATATTTATGTTATTTACTCTGGGGGTATTTTATTAACCTTTTATAAAGGGCATTTAAAAATGCCCTTTATAAAAGGACATTTTTTATAAAAAAAAAAAATAGTAAGTAAAATAGTAAGACACTATAGGGCTGTTAAACATTAAATTAAACCGCCAGTAGATGGCAGCAAGTGACCGTCTTAATGAGTGAGCCACTGAGTCATTTATTAAAACGATTCATTCATTCAAAAGGCTGAATCAAGAATGAAGCAGTTGTTTATGATTAGGCCATTGAATCTTCACTCAACCGATTCGTTCAAAACGTTGAATCATTCGAAACGGCTGAGCGTAGCTGTGAGATGCGCTGGTTCTGCCTTGTTTGGAACTATTTTCGCTGCTACAATAGAACAAAAACAGGCAATATTGCACCTAAAACGTAAGTGATTAATATTAATTACTTGTTTATTGAACTGTTGTATGAAATTATTGTCAATTTCAATCAAGGTGATATTCAGGAATTCAACACTTTCGGTCGTGTGATGCTTAACTTTATCATATGTCGTACATAGCAAGCTATAAAAACTATATTAAATTTTAACTATAAATATAGTATGTTTCTATACTATTGAATATTTATACGAGTAAGATTTGGTACATTAATATGGTCAAAACATTTGTACTTTGTACGTCAACAAAAATACTTTACAGCTCCCTTAATCAGTCCATTCAAATGTTTAAAATTCATAGATACAATATGGTGCGATAAACCAAACATAAATAAATAAATAAATAAACTAACGTTAAACAAAGGGTGCAGTATGCACAATCTACTCCTTCTTGACTGTAACATTAAGATGACACACAAGTGCGTTCCAAAAAAAAAGAGTTTTTTTGACCCCTACACCCTTCATCCCTTCGAAGCTCTCACTCCAGAGAGTAAACCCTTCGAAGGGATTATTAGGTCATAGGGATGAGCCCTTCCGAATGGAACACAGGGATAGCCCATCCCCGAAGGACGAAATCAAGTCCCGCCCTCTTATTTCAGATGCCGTTTTACTCGGATAGACGTCACAGTAGAGAAGAAAAGATAATCGCAACTTCCACTTCATGCCGACTTTAACTGTGATAAAGAGCCACACACACAAAGCTATTTATTTTTGGTCTCCCACTCCCAATTTGCAGCAAGGATAGATTGTGACATTGCAATGTTTTGAAATAACTTTGTGCTGGTTCTCGAAAGACATTTTGTAGTTTCACACACTACAGAAGGTAAAGTGTGCAGGAATAGGTAAAGTGGGAGCAGAAAGGTTCTTGAAGTGACAGAAAAATGCTAGCAGATAGTTAACCTTTTTATGTTTTAAACAGGTGCCAGAATGTGCAGTGTGCCAGGCAGCTGGTCATGTTATTAAACAGGAGGTGGAGTATACCCCGATAAAGGTAGCTATTGCTGACACATAATCAAAACCAACAGTCTGTTGTTTTATCACAAAACATATCTAACATACAGATATAAATACATAAATACATACACTTCTCAGCAGAGCATGTGGAAAATAAGAAAGTTCTGACTGACTAAAACCGAACTATTTTCTTTAAACAACAGCATGCTCACAAACATTATATACAGAATGAAATGTGTTTATTTGTAATTAAATTTTACACATCTATTTGAGCTACTAGGGATGGACCTGATAGGTAAACTGATATCAGTACATATGTGTCATGGTGGACTACCTGACTAAATGTCCTCAAGCCCATCCTCTCCATACCAAGACTCAGCTGAGGTGGCTGAATGCATAATTAAATTTTTCCATCAGTTTGAGGCTTCGAAAAGGATACTGACAGATCAAGGCAGAGTTTGTGAATGTGGTAATTTTTGTTAATGAAAGAAGTTAATGAAATATGTTAGTTGTTTCGATCTATGCTTCAGTTACAAAAAAAATGTTTCCTATAACAAAAAATTGGGATAATATGTTATATTATGTTCTTTATATTAACAGATAAACAAGAATGTATGTGTCATATCGGGAATTAAAAGGAGCCTTTGTTCACCTCACCTTCCTCAAACCAATGGACTGGTACAGAGGATGAATGGTATGATACAAAGGTAAAGTAAATGGTTCATTTAACACAAATTCAGTCTATATATAATGTACATTTTTGTCATATGTACCATACGGTATTGTAGGGCTGAGCGAATATGGGTAGATCTATTTACTGCCCTGGTACTTCTGAAATCCCTTTAAAAGTATGCATGTGAATTAAAAGTGTCACATTGGCCTTTATCATCACAGTATGCTGATGCCTATCTAGGGCAAGTGAGTTATCAATATGCTGATTGATGACTGTTGGAACACTCTAGGCACAGGATGGTTGTTTTTTTGTTCCAATTATTGGTTCAAAATAGCAGCGCAAGCTTCCAGCCTTACAGTATTTACAGTAGCAAATGCAAGTGGGACCATAAATATGAAAAAAATTTATCTGTTTGGGAGAATTCTATTGTCAGTTAAAATTCTGTTTTTTTTTTTTTGTTGTTGTTGTTTTTTTTTGAGCTCTCAGCAAGCTGGTAGCAAAAAAAAACCCTGAAAATTGGGACTTGGGAAAAGCGGGAAGCGGCCATGGTTGGGTTCCGGACCAAAAAACAAATAACAACTCACCCAACAGAGGTGCCAGACCTAATTTTAGGTCTATTAATACAGTGTTGAAAACATGGAATGAAAGAATGTAAAAACGTATTCACAGGTAGACAGCAGTGTTGAGGTTGTTGTGACTGAGAAAACTGTGTCGGAGGACATAAAGCGCCTTGGTCAAATTAAGGATATTGTTCATGGCAATGTCACCAAGCAGCAGGAGAGCACAAGGAGGCGAATGAAGCACGGTGCTCTTAAACTTGCTTTAAAATTAAGGGACCAGGTGTGGAGACAAAATATAAGAAGCCAACAAAGAAAAGATGGCAAACTGGAGGCAAACGTCCTTGGACCTTTCACTGTCATGGCACTACAAGGGAAAAGTGCTGATCTTCTGGAAGAAGATGGTACTGTTTTTAACAAAGTTAATGTAGATCACTTAAAAATGGCAAGGGTGGAATCCCTCATAAAATAAAACAAAAATCAACACCAGACTCTGCAGCCCCAGCCTCCTCAGCAGTCACCTCACCAGCTGCACACACTTCAGTTGAAAAATGTAAGTAGTGTGATATACATTTTTTTTCGTTTGAGTACTAATTTGTACAAAATAAAAAATTTTTTAGTATATATTGATGTTCATAATGTTACACAGTATAATGTAGTACTGTATTTTATTTAGATGTGCATGAGGCATGAGCAGGGAAAGGTGTGCATGTACTTCTTTCCAAAGTTGGCTCATACAAACTATTTTATTGGGATATTGAGAAGACTGGTCCCAACAAGGAGCTTGAGAGTGAGGTATCCCTTTTTCGTTTTGAAATGATTACTTTCCACTCCCTAATGCCTAGTATTTCAACAATGACAGTTACAGCACAATGTCTTGCAACACAAAGACCTTCAGCAATACTACAACAACAATACAGGTGATAGTATAACAATGAAACTGACTCTAATACATAATGACATTTTTGTTGCAATTTTTCATAGGTGATCAATGCATATTTGACCGTGCTTGAACAAACACAACCAGTGCAATGCTAGTGAAGCAGCTGTTATTGACACCTATGCAATGACTGCAATTTGGCTGAGAAAATTTGGATGAATTTGGGTATGTACTGGATTATAATGACTTCACATTTTGTAAATGTAGCAAATATGCATTTTTTGAGTAAGAGGGATTTGGTATTTTTTGTGACTACTTTCAGATTGATCCAATGGCACACAAAGTAATTGTGGGAATTGTGAATGAACACCATCATTGGATGTTGGTGGTGAGAACAATAGCATTGTACAAATCTCACTACTTCTAACAATCTCTGTATCTATAGTTATGTACACGCCACATAATTAGCCATTTACTAATTATATTGGGCCATGCATACAGAGAAGGTGCTCACTGCAGAGCAAATGGGTGGAGCTTACGTTAGCTCCCCCTCGCTTGACGTCAAGCGAGGAGGAGCGAATGTACAACCACACCCCAATCCTACCCACAACTCCATCTCTCCACCCCACTGGACGTCCAGAGAGGAGGAGCTGGCCATCATAAACTCTGCAACGAGTACCACTTGGGCATACATGCTCTCAGCTATTATTGTCTCAATCCCTGCCTGTGTCCCCTGTCTCCATTGTTTGTTCACCTCATGTTTCCTTGCCTCTCTGTTCACTTGTTTGTTGCCATGGACACTTATTAGACCACGTCCCCTTGTTTAGCTCATTAGTGTTCTATCATGTTCCTGGGTTGGATCTCTGCCTGTTTCTTGGATTACACTGTCTGCCTGTGTGTTGCTGGCTTGTTTGTTTTGGACTGCCTTCCCGTGTATTTATGATCCTTTGCCTTGATTGTGGATTACCCTTCATTAAAGGGTCATGAAACCCCAGAACACATTTTTTGAGCTGTGAACAGATATGTATAAGCTGCACATCACTGAAAACACTAAAGGTACTCATTCATTTTATTTAAAAGTTGAAATTAGTTATTTTTTCATTTTTCAGAGCGATTTCTGTCTTCCGGTTTGAAAAACAAAGTTGGAGCAACGTCACAAAATATGACGTCATCGTGTACTACCGGCAAGATCCGGAGTGCTGGTTGGCTCCAAGTATGGGCTGGTCGAACATGCTGACGTCAACAGTTTCTACATTTATTCATGATGAAAAGCTCATTCAATCCAATCACTGCGCTGTAGTATGTAAAAATGCGTTTTCCTGCGATGCGACCAGAGCAGAAGTTTGGGTGCATATGGTTTGTTTTGCTGTGATCTACCAGCACAAATTGAATATATGTTCGCATGAGATCGCATTACAGCGGAGAATTCAAATGTCATAAAAAGTGCTTTTCATTCACCTCTGCGTTCGGACAAGCAAGCCATATGTAGGCTATGTTTCCTCGCAGCACAGCAAGCACGAGTGTTGTTTGTATTTTGCCCGCGAAGCGGTCAGAACTGGAGTTTGAATACGAACGTTTCAGCGTGGAGCTCCGCTTTGTGTTTAACAACACTAGCCACATGGATCCTAGCTCATATAAAGAATAAATTATCCGTGTTTAAAATTTTTATAGACATATTTCACATATTCTCCTGCACCAAACATGAACCAGCACGGTGTATGCACACATATTTCATCAAGTCTTCTTCAAATTAATTATGTGCAAACTGGACACTGATACTGTGGTGTAGCCGAACACGATGACACGATTATTCTAACAGACAAAAGACTGATTTAGATCGAAAATCGAAAAAATGGACAAAAAATAAACTGTCTTTATTCTTTACATGTTAAATTGCGTTGTTTATCATGAGACTGCAGTGCTCGTAAACGTAATCAAAGTAGCCTATTATTAGCTCTTTTAAATATTCTTTTGCATTTCTCCCTTGTGTTTGGGAGTTTGTCGTCATTTTCTCCGTGCTCATATATGTTAATATATGCCCCCACTTTTCCAGGGCTTTACATGCCCATTTTAACAGAGTTTGAGCTTTGAGGTGTGAACGACCAGGCTAAAACCTTTTAAACTGCATTTGGATCCTCAAACATTTGTGTACGTAACAACTATTAATGATATCAATAATAATCCATATGGTGGCATTTCACTAATATCACTAATACCATGGGTTTCTGCCTAATGTATGTTGTGTTTCCATGTCCATAATAAAAGGTTATGTACCCACATGGGAAAAGATCCTTTTTCTTGGATCCACTAGGGATAACTGACAGTAAGATTAAGATGTGTTTGGAGTCTACAAGGTAAAATTGACTTTCATGAGAAAAAAGGCTGCAATGTTTTAAGGTGGACATGCAGCAGTCTCCCTCATAGATGCCAGCGAGATGGCCTTAAAAGTGTGTGTGAAATGCATTACCATCAGTAACAATTAGAGTGAAGATCTTGACCTGCTTTTATACATCCTGATAGAGTTTTTATTAAATATATGAAATACTTTAAATTTAATGTTTGATTTGTTTCTAGCCCATGCATTCCTTGTGCCATTTTGCTAATTAAAGTTCTCTTCAGTTTGCAGAGAAAATTTTACAGGGGAAGGCAATAAATCTTGCCACTTACCAGAAGGCAGTGGACAAGTTGAGGCTGGACATAGCCACTTCCCTCCTCAGAGAATCTGGTCCGTTCCTTTTTTTGCTTAACACTGTCAATCACTTCACGTTGTTGGTTTTATGCATTTTATATCATAAATATGCAACTATAAGCAAGTGAATTAGTACTGTGCAATACATCACAAACAGTCCAACAGTCGTGGATCATCCAGGTAACCACACACAGTATTGAGAACCAATGGTTCACATACTTTTCAATGGGGTTATTTTAATAAATTCAGCTATTTGTTTGTCTTGTGAATTATATGTAAACATCTTTTATGTAAAATATCTTACATAGGACAGTACTAAAAGAATAGCATTTATTTTGTATGATCTCTTATTTTGTTAAAATTATTTACATTTTCAGATTCTGCAAGTGGTTCACAAACTTTTGCATGTCACTGTATATAACGTATACTTTATATAGGTAATAATATCTAATTACCAAATAAGATATATATTAAATGATAGACCATGAGACCTATTTTATTTTAAAAGATAAAATTCAAAACATTCTGTCTTATTTTGTGTGCAATGTATTTTTCGCACTGAACAATACCAAGTGATGTTGCAAGTAAATGCACAATTATTATTTTTAAAGGATACTCATGGGAACGAGGAGGAACTGAAACTGCTCACATTGAACAACATCATGAAAGGGGGCTCAAAAGAAGATCCTTTACAGACTGGGATAGTGCTGGAAGGCATGGAGGTGATGACGGGGTTGGCAGGTGCTGCAAAGGCTTGTGTTTTTCTTCTTGGCCTAGTTTATGCAATTAATCTGAGTTACCCCAAAGAGCTCAGATACTCGTTTGAGTTTTTTCAGAAGATCCTACTGGAACTTGACAGTGGCAAACATTCTCCAAAGGTTTACTGATGGTGTTCTGACCATTACGACTCAAAATATGTTTGAGTCACAAGACATCTGGTTCTAGTACAGTGTTAGTCTGCAAACGTTTGATCGCAGTCTTGTTTTATTGTCAGGAAGTTTGTTACATGTTGAGTAAAGTAAATGTTGGAAAAATTTGACTATTTTAAGAACTGTTGCAAAGAGTGAAAACTTTGATTGCAATTTCTGTCTTATAAACAACAACAAGGGAGAGAGAGAGAAAGAGAGAAAAAGTTGTGGTTTTGTAGTAGTTTTATTCTTAGCAAGTTTGTTTCATGTTCTAAAATTAAATGAGCAAGGAAGTGACCTGTTGGAAGTGAACTTCCATTTGTCAATTTGACACATTTTGTTGTACATTCATGATGTGTGGTTTTAGGCTTCACCATTGCTTTGCAGCCCGTGTCAAAAAATAAAGTGAAATGCTTTATTTTGTGTGATTTGCACGTTTAGTTTATTTTAAGACATTAAATGTACTGCAGCAGTGTGGTGAGCAGACCAATAGCTAAAATAAGTTAAAATGTTAAGTTGGTTCAACTTGCAATTACTTCTAGATTCTATCATGTTACATAAATTTTTAAGTAAAGAATGTTGAGTGAACCCAACAATTTAAGTACATATAACAACGGTTTTCTTGTTAATTTTAAGTAAAATTATTCCAAGTTGGGTTTACTTAAAAAGTGTAATGCAAAAATGGTGCATATACCAGTGTGGGTAACAAAAAATCTTTGTCATCTGGTTTGACTGTAATCATGGTGCAAAAACTGACACTTCAAAAACCTAGGTTTCGGGTAAAACGAGTCTTTGATAGTCTCTAAAAATATGTTCAAATGAAAAAACATGAAAATAATGATCTCACTAAAATGTGTACTCACTTAATTTATGTGTTTTAATGAGGTTTGCTTTTTTAAAACATGCTTATACTCAGACTATGATTTTCATCATTTTCAGCTGTGTGGCTTGGACCACTTCAGTTCTAGCAGTTCATTCATTCTTCACTTTTGATAAAAATAAGTACATTTGCATTTAGAAATCACACTAAAGTCCAGTGTCAGTTATGTATAAATGATAATCCCCATTCTGTGGAAATGCTCACAAGATTTAATTGCACTATTTATTTATTTATTTATTTATGTATGTATGCATGTATGTTATTTATTTATTTATTTATTGGTAATTCAGAAAACATACTTATTCAAAAATATACCTGCGACATTAATCCTACCCTAACCTAATATCAGTAAAAAAAAAAAAAAATCCAGTGAAATTAAGAAATGCTCTCTCACTGAAAAAAGTGATTTTGGAGAGTGGTAAATATAATCTGTGGAAACCATATAAAATGTACATGATTATTGCAGCCAGCCAACGAATTCTAAAGTAATGGGTAAATTCTACATATGCTACCCATTCGTCAACAGTAAGAACCATCACATAGAAAAATGCAGTAAAATATACCCCCAAACCGTGAGTTTTTTTGCTTTAAATTGCGCATGCGTCAGCCCGCGTTTTTGAGTGAGTGTGGGCGACCCTGGATCCTCTCTCTGGCTGCCATCGAACAGCAGAAGTGAAGGTAAGCTATTTACATAGGAGTGCTATATATTTTTTAATTATGAGATATTACACTTCACTTGTATTCGGCTTTCGTTTGTTTAACATGCCATTACTTGAAATTAAAGTTTGAATCTGTCGCTGGCGTCACCATGGCCCGGGACACATCAAGCCACGTCGGACAACGTCGGACCGTAGGTCAGGCAACTTGGTTTATTGTGTTCCACGCGTCGGTTTGATGTGTTCAAATAAACAAATTGACCCCGACGAAAGCAGACGTGCCGTTGCTAGGATGAGAATGCGTTGACACGCAACGGCACGTCTGCTTTCGTCGCTGCTAGTTCTTTGCCATCGGTTTGTTGTGTCCCGGGCTTTCAATGTCTGCACAACTGCCGGTAAGTTGAAATGCCGTCGTGGTGTGCTTTTTACAAGATTAGTCAGCATGCATGACTGTGTCTGACCGCTGGTTTTAAGGTTAGAAACTAGTCAAAGCCAGCTTTTTCTAATATATTGAATGGGCGCAGGATTAAAAATAAAACATTAAAAGTCTCAAAAAATAAAGAAATAGGAAAAATAACCCAGGAAGAATACATCTATGATTGGCAGATCAAAGTACCACAAATAAACAAATTGAAGTACTTTTACAGAATAAAGACAGATTATCAATCGGCACCTTACTTGATCAAAATGAAAGACTATCGTCAGAGAAAGCTCCTGACGAAGTATCGTTTAAGCGACCACAGCCTGTATATAGAAACGGGCCGACACAAGCAGAGCTGGAGAGCCAGAGAGCTCAGACTCTGTTCACACTGCACTGATGGAGTCGTAGAGGATGAACTGCACTTCCTCACACAGTGTAGCAAATATAATAACATTAAAGAAACTAATTTCACCCAAATTACTCAAATTTTACCCAAATTCCAGCAAGCAAGCTACATAGACAAACTCTGTTATATTTTGGGAGAGAAAGAGAAGTGTATCCACCTGGCAGCGCAGTATGTGTCCTCCTGCCATATTCTGAGGGACAAAGAATAAACCCTCTTCCTTCTGCTTTTACAGGTTGTTTGGCTTTAGCTCTGGATGGCGTCAAGTGTGACGGTCTTCCCTGGGCGATCTTTCTGCCGAGTAGAGCTGCACAATGGAGATACAAAATGTGGAAATAAGGGAAAACTTTATGGAGAATAAATCAGTTCCACAGCATGTCACATTATCTCTGCCTTTGTTTATTTAAAACAGTACTTTCCTTTTAATCTTTTTTAATTAATTAAATCTTTTAGCATTTTGATTGTATAAGTTTGTAAAATTATGCTGAATCAACTTGAACAATTCAATTAAATTCAAGGGAAACATCCCCATCTAGTGGTAAAAAATGTGCAATTCAATTAATAATTAATCCAATTAACACATTAAAACAACATATCTTACAAAACGTGAAATTAAGGAAAACTTAACGGAGAATAAATCAGTTCTACACAAAACACAGACAATGCACAAATGAATTACGATGGGCCTCATAATACAAAGTCAAAATAACTCGATATAAAATAAAACATTCGACGCCAAACACATATCAACAGTTCCCTAACAAGATAATTGCTGGATATATCCACAATAATGCAGTTATTTATGTGTCTTGAACGCACTTAACTGATAATTCTCCATGCTCAAAACGTGCAACTTACCAACAGCATGTCTCGTTATCTCTGCTGTGGGCGGTCCCTATTACACACGCTAAATGCCTTCACGCAGTAGATAGATGTCGCTGTCCCCATTTATGCATTCATTTTTACATTTTTACACTCCGTTACACAAGCAAGATGCGCGCTCATGTTGGTTGTATTACCACAGTAGGATACTCATACAACATGACAGATTTTGCACACTGCTTTAGACATGTCTAGCTGTTCATTTCACTTTCTTTCTTTATTTTATTTTTTTTTTTAATGAGAATAGAACAATTTACAAAGCACTACAGTGCAATACAAAGTGTGACATTAATTAGTAATGGGGGATCTGAAAATAATATATTTTAAACATGTTAATAACTTTTTTTTTTTTTTTACAATTTCAGAGAAGATATAAAAAAAAAAAAAAAATTCCACTAAAAATACCTTAAATATTGGGGATGAATTTAAGCATTTTTATTTATGTATATACAATTTTGCCAGCAACATGAATAAATTAACAATGTATTTAAGACCTTTGTTAACATTGTTTTCATAGTACACAATAATATCCTTTAAAGAAAAATAGTATTTATCATTTACTAGATTAAAAATAAATTCTGCCATTTCCTTCCAAAAATTTGGGGTAATTTTACAATCAAAAAACAAATGTTTTAAGACTTCTTTCTCATTTTTACAAAAGGAACCTAAATCATCAATATCAGAGTATTTTATTGATACTATATGTAACGTGGTTCATAGATGTGGGAAGAAGGAGGCGGGAACCGGCGAACATTCAACCAAACTTTAATATAAAATAAACAAAGAACAAAACGAAAGTAATGCCGGCCGACCCTCGCGGACGTCTGCCGGCCACACAAACATAATAAAACGTCAAATAAAGTCCAGGCCTGGTCCTCTCTCGTCCTTCACTGTAGTCGCTCCTCCTTTTATGCTCCCGGAGCTCCTCCGTGAGGGACTCAAGGCCGGTGCGCCTCCCAGGTGAAGCTCATTAACACTCGCGCCACCGGCCTCGCGCCGTTCCCTCACGGCTCTCGCCCGCCCTGGTCGCCACACTATACTATACTATATTGATACAATATCAGAGTAAGAAATTATTGATTTAACAGGGTAGATGGTATGCAAAATTTTAAAATGTATTTCTTTAGTTTTGTTGTTGATACAATATTTAAAGGGGTTTAGCCAAGCAGTCTTCCAATTAATGTAATCAATAATAGAGTTCCAAAAGAATTTTCCCTTTAGGTGTTATTTTATTTTTGGAAAATTGTACAAATATGTTTGTTGTTCCATTTTTTATCAATCAGTTCAAGACTGTGCCATTTTTCACTTTCTTGTGCTCACTAGTAAGAGATATGACGTCATGTAACACGATACAACACAATGCCCTCTGATGAAATAAAAGAGGTAACTTTCCTCCTTCTCGTCTATAAACAAGGACTGAAATAAAGCAATTTTAATTTAAAATGAATTAATATCGATTCTGGAATAAAAAAATAAAATAAAATCACGATAGGTGAATCATTGATGCGATGGATGATTTACATATCCCAAAAATTGCACAAGGGAACATCATAACAATAATGTGAATCGCAAAGGTAGGCTTTGGTATCCTACAGGATAAAGGAACACTCCACTTTTTTTGAAAATAGGCTCATTTTCCAACTCCCCTACAGTTAAACAGTTGAGTTTTACCATTTTCGAATCCATTCAGCCAATCTCTGGGTCTGGCGGTACCACTTTTAGCATAGCTTAGCATAGTTCATTGAATCTGATTAGACCGTTAGTATCTCACTCAAAAATGACCAAAGAGTTTTGATATTTTTCCTATTTAAAACTCGACTCTTCTAAGAAAATGAAAAGTTGCGATTTTCCAGGCCGATATAGAACTATACTCTCATTCCGGCGTAATAATCAAGGAACTACACCTGTAAGACCTTCATTCATCTTGGGAACACAAGTTAAGATATTTTTGATTAAATCCGATAGCTCAGTGAGGCCTTTACTGCCAGCAATGTCACTGAACCTCTCAAGATCTAGAAAGGTACTAAAGACATATTCATGCGACTACAGTGGTTCTACCTTAATATTATAAAGCGACGAGAATAGTTTTTGTGAAAAACAAAATAACGACTTTGTAACGACTGAGACAAATCAGACATAGTTATTTGTTATAGTTAACCAATTATTGTTTAAAGCTCACTCTGGGGTCTGTCCCCATCCCCCAAGAAGTTCTCAGTTACAAGTTTATTGCGCTAAAGAATGTGGTTGCCACATTGAGAGCAGAGAAGAGACACAGAAAATCTGCATCTTCCCTGGATTTTCCACACAGAACACAAACGTTCCTGCATTAATTTATAGACAGACTGTTCTATAAATGAACATGCATATCCCCAGGAAATGGTAACCATTATTACTGTTGTTGTATTGCACTCATTGTATTCACAAGATGTAACTTGTGACTTGTTCTTTCACAAGATGTAATATAAGTCTAAGGTGTCCCCTGAACGTGTCTGTGAATTTTCAGCTCAAAATACCCGATAGATTTTTTTTAAATTAATTTTTTTAACTGCCTATTTTGGGGCATCATTAACTATGCGCCGATTCAGGCTGTGGCCCCTTTAAATCTCATGTTCCCTGCCCCCCGAGCTCTCGACTCTATAATACAATGCATAAACAAAGTTTACACAGCTAATATAACCCTCAAATGGATCTTTACAAAATGTTCATCATGCATGCCGCATGCATGCTTCAGATCATGTGAGTATAGTATTTATTTGGATGTTTACATTTGATTCTGAATGAGTTTGAGGCTATGCTCAGTGGCTAAAGCTAACATTACACACTGTTGGAGAGATTTATAAAGA
Source organism: Megalobrama amblycephala (assembly GCF_018812025.1). Lineage (NCBI taxonomy): Eukaryota > Metazoa > Chordata > Actinopteri > Cypriniformes > Xenocyprididae > Megalobrama > Megalobrama amblycephala. Next base: position 25,253,306 of record NC_063044.1, read on the forward strand.
ATGAAGATGTGTTTGTGCATTATACAGACTGCAAGTGTTTAAAAATGAAAATAGCGACAGCTCTTGTCTCCGTGAATACAGTAATAAACTTTAACCACATTTAACAGTACATTAGCAACATGCTAACGAAACATTTAGAAAGACAGTTTACAAATATCACTAAAAATATCATGTTATCATGGATCATGTCAGTTATTATTGTTCCATCTGACATTTTTCGCTGTTGTCCTTGCTTGCTTACCTAGTCTGATGATTCTGCTGTACACATCCAGATGTCCTGCCCTTGTCTAATGCCTTGAACATGGGCTGGTATATGCAAATATTGGGGGCGTACATATTAATGATCCCGACTGTTACGTAACAGTCGGTGTTATTTTGAGATTCGCCTGTTCTTCAGAGGTCTTTTAAACAAATGAGATTTACATAAGAAGGAGGAAACAATGGTGTTTGAGACTCACTGTATGTCATTTCCATGTACTGAACTCTTGTTATTCAACTATGCCAAGGTAAATTCAATTTTTGATTCTAGGACACCTTTAAGTTTTATGACATTCAAGGTAACTTCAATTATGTCATGTTTAGTGTCTATGGGTTCGTATCGGGAAGATTTAAATGCTTGTGTATGCGGTATGTCCATACCTGGGCAACACATCAGTATTACAAGAATCTTTTATAGTTCTTCTTCAAAAACTCAGCTAGTTAATCTTGCTTAGTGGAAAAAGCCCTGACATGAGGCGTGTTGTCACCCGGAAATACAACATCTTCATTGGTCCGGTCAACAACTAAGAGGTGTGACTTTGACCAGAGGTTAAAAGCCAGTGAAAAATGCCACTCCTTCTCTTTTTCCTTGCTTCTTGGACGACTGAAGAGACCCCCTGCTTGCTGCAGGCTTTTTCAGGCCAAGCCAGCCTACAACCCAGCCATGTGCTCACCTAAAACCCAGCCATGTGCTCATCTATAAGTTGTTTCACAGTACTTCATCTAACGCAGAAGATACTGGCAATAACTTCGGACTGAATCATCAAGACTCCTCAGCCTGCAGATCCGATGCTCCTCAGCCTAAAGGCATCTTGCAAGTATTGTACATTTGAACACTAAACAGCGATTTGGTATTGATGTGTAAAACTTACCTTTGTCAGCAAAGGTGTTTTTATTACTGAAGAAACTGATGATTCTTTTCCAGATTGTCTTTGACTTTTCCCATAGCTCCATTAATGGTTCCCCTTCCGGTTCAACTGTATCATTGCTCATTCTTACCTATGTATGTGTGTGACCTTCGTGAATGTTATGTGTTAGTTTAGTTACGTGTTTGTGAGGTTAGTTAATAAAGAATTGTGCACAATACATGTTTGGTTCTGACTCCGTCTGCTAATAAATTGCCTCTTAAGTGATTTATATCCTGACTACATGCTCTGAGTAGTAGTACAATAAGAACGTTGTTTTTCCATAACCTGGAAATGAACATTTCTTAGAATTAATAAACAATCAACACTGAGTGTCCACTGGACGAACAGGTTAATTGATTGTAACATTAATCTTAATGTAGCTACATCCAGTTAATACGATAAACTGATTTACATATTCATAATTAATCATAATTAATAATCATAATGAGTTATGAATAATTATTCATATTTCCCCTTTGAGTTAATTCGCTACAACTTACAATAACGACAACAATATCTAGCGATTGTTGATTTCAAAACACTGCTTTTATCAGTTTCAAAGACATTTTAATCAGTTTCAATTTATATTTTATTAGGTTTTTCAAAAAGTTACGTTCATTTTTATTGACACAAAAGTAATTCCATAGTCCCTATCCTTTGCTCGGTCCTTAACAAGCTTTCAAAGGGCTCTGCTGACACATTGAACATGATATATATTATAACATTACTGTCTTTACAAGTGTTATAGCTTGGACTGTTATATGTTCCCTCGTGTTGTGGACTTTTAAATTTGCCTCTTGGTGCCAATTCCTGTGCCTGTTTTTGTAGCCCCTTTGTGATTCTTTTGTTGATTGTTTCCCTTGTTTATAAATTACCCTCATCTGCATTATAGTCCTTGTGTTTCCTTTGTTCTCATGTCAGTTGTTAAATGTACATGTATATGTTGATGCTATATACCTGTGTTCCCGTTTTCTTCTGGTTCTGGTTTTGTTTATGTTTTAATTTTATAAAACTATCACACCCTATATTTAGATACACATCTCCATCTAACTTCTTTTATCCCTTTGTTACACAGACAGTAGAGAGCATGGCACTAGAAATAACTGTCAGGGAATGCATAAATTAATAGAATTTATACTTAGAATGCAATGTTTGCTTGGGAACATTTTGGCTGAAGATACTGTATCTGCCAAATATAAATGCAATATCATAATTCAGCATATAAAGGCACTTTTGTATTGTGGCATTCGTCCTTTCCACAAGCCCATTAGGACCATTTTAAGAGCTTAGAACAGATGCACGGGTTTAATTAAACATTCGGTGACCTCTTTGGCAGTTTTAGACCTCAATGGGTATGCTTGGGGCCACTTTGTGAGGTAATCGATGATAAATATATTGATTACCATCATCTGCCAGTGACAGTTTGCCAATAGGTCCATGCCTAACAGCTAAAAGGGCTGTAAATATAAAAAAGTTATGTTCCTGTGTCTTGTTCCTCAGTTAATGTGTACATATATTCCCCTCAGTTTCAATTATATTTCTGTCATGACAACTCTCGGAGTGTTTGGAATGGTAATGGGTATGACAATGTTGATATTTTTGGTCTTGGCAGAATAGATCTGCTACGCTGTTGTCGCTTTTATTGCTGCTGCTGCTGTTGATTATTGCTGCTGCTGCAGAGCAAGTACAGGACTTGCTACTGCCAATAATAAATACATGGCACGCTGCTGTGAGCAAGTAAGACATGCTGCTGCTGTACAATATAACGTACAATGACAATTACTGCCCAACAGAGCAAGTGACATAATATTTGAACAATACAAGCTAAGTGTACTGTATGTCAGAAAATCCCCCATCACAGAAGGCAAGATGATGATTCAGCCCTCACCCCTCAGCAGATCTACCGCCAAAACATATGTACTGCTGCTGCTCCGAAGAGCCATAGGAACTGTGTGTATGCTAGCTATGCTTGGTCTTGGCGGACTAAATCTGCCTATGCATTATTCCCCCCAAGCAGACCTAGCTGTTAGACATGTACTGTAAGCTGCCATGAGGTGCATATAAGGTGTGTGAAGCATCTCACAGTGTAGCCCTATGTGAACCAGTGTACCACCTTTTTTAAGGGGTGTCGCTGGTGTCTTAATATGGTGTTAGCTACATATGTGCCTACATACCAGTGTATCCATGTCACTAAACTAAGTATTTTGGGCTATAAGGCTTGGCTCTAGTGGCCTATTAGACTGTGCCTGGGCTACCACGCCGACTGGCTTAACTCCAGTGGCCTATGACTGTGTGCCTGGGCCAAAAGGCTCAAACATATCCAATTACAACTTGCATTACGTGTGGGTTTAACAAATGGTAACACATTGCAGGCTAATTGAGATGAGAAAAGAAACCCCCCACAACCACCTGAGCAAATAAATAGTATAATGATTTATCATAATTTGATAATCGTCATTGTCAAACCTAGGGCTGGGCGATATATCGCATGCGATTGAATGGCGCTCCATTTGAAAACAGGTGATGGCGATTTCGTGGTAATCAGGGAACCGGCTTTACTGACGAAACGCGCGTGACAATCGCATGCGATATATCGCCCAGCCCTAGTCAAACCCTCTAACCTTGTGTTGCTCTAATGCCTCTTTTGAGGCACGTGCAAGCGCACAAACACATCCCGCCCTTCCTTGTTATAAAAAAAACAAAAACAAGTGGGATCCCCCAAAGTCCACGGTATAGTTTGAACACTGGTGAAATCTATTAATAAGATGACGATAACATATCCGACATTGGCATAAATCGCTGTTTGTCCTGTAGTTATGAAATATGCTTAATATAAATCCGAATACAGCTGCTCACATACTTAGTGTGTAAATAAGGTGAAAACATTGTTTGTGTTTTGATTCATTAAAACAGGATTGTTGACATGACATAAGGAATCAATAGAGCAGACTATGCAAAAACGCACAGTGATATAGCATTAAAACCTGTATACTTATCTTAGATGTTGAATTTCAGATGATTTCTGAAAGCGCGCTGCACTGCAAAGGTAAATGCTACTCATGTATTGGATTGAGCACGCAAGCTCATTGTCTACTAATACAGCAGGAACCAATCATCTGTGTCCTATAGTTAATGATGTGATTACTAGCAGGTTGAGATAAGAACCTATTAGCCTGCGCATTTAGAGTTTCATGACAGAACTTCGTATTTGTCCATACTCGTTTCATATCTGTTTTTTAAAAGAATCCACACCTCAATTGGTTTGTAGTCCTGTTAGAAAGTCCCCTGTTTCAGAGAGGATCTACTGCCTTGCCATTATTCACACTGACTGCGCCACCTTGTGAAAGCAGGTGTTAGGCTCACAAAAATTGTGGTTTGTTGAATTTTAAATTATTAAAAGTCAATTAGCTTATAAAGAGAGTATTAAACTAATCACAACAAATCTGAAGTAAAAGAAATATTACTGTTATTATTACCCATTTGTCAATATATTCTGTGACATGGCAGGCCAATAAAATCTTCTTGAGTTTGCATCTCTTGTTCTATTTTGCCCGGCATTTGGTAGTGATTGGTTTGTGATTGATGTTTGCCAAAAAAAAAAAAAAAAAAGTTCTAATGCACATATTGCACATTTTCCTTATTCCATTTAAATACAGGGGATCCACTTTTCTCAGCCCTCCAGGTAAACCGGTTCCCCATGTGTTCTCAGTGTAAGAGAATGATCTATAAATGAAAGTTGTTACACATAATGATGACAGTTAAATGCATCACCAGCATCACTGTAGTGCAGTGGTTCTCAAACTGTGGCCCGTCACGAATGCAATGAGGCCCACGATATGCCGACCACATTTAAAAAAATAAATTCCAGTTTTACAATTTATTTTTGTTTTTAAATTAATTAAAATGGATTAAACTAATATAAGTTTGAACTATAATGTTTTTGTTTTGTAATATAAAATCATTTTGGTAATCATATCGCAGACCTACCGGTCCGTGTATCTTTTGGTCATTCGTTTTTTGATTTAATAATTAAATCGGAAAATGAAAAACGGCACCTTTTTTGTTTTTCTTTTTTTTTCAAACAAAACGAAAAACAAGAATTCGGCTTGATTTTTCGTTTTTCGTTCAGGGGTAGAAAATGAATAAACAACTTGAATATTTGATCTCAACATGTGGGCGGGAATGAAACGCCCCTTTCCGCTGATTGGTCAACCAAACATTAAACTGTGCCGTCATCAGTTGTTCCGCAGTTCTGGGGTGCGTTTCCCAAAGCGAACTATGGTCGCAAGTTCCGTCGTTACCAATAGAGTTCAATGGGACTTACGACCATGGTTTACCAACGATGCTTTCGGGAAACTCACCCCAGAGCAGCAGAATGACCCCTCGTTTACACTGCACGCGTGTGCGTTGCGTTACGGCTCTGGCATGGTTTTGTTCCGTCTTCTGAACGGTGTCAACTCACACCAGAAGCATTTCAAAAGCGAAGCGGCTGGATTCGCGAGACCACTTTATTTACTTACTTTATTTTGTATTTGAGCTGCGCGTCAAACGCACCGCGCCGGGTTTACACTGCACGCATGTGCGGCACGTTACGGCTGCGACGAGGCTACCGGAGCTGATACGCGGCCACTCAATGCTCGTGTTTACACCAGTCGCGGCGCGGTGCGTTTGAGAAGCGTCCCAGAAGCGGCTCGCCGCGCCGCTTCGCTAAAGATAGGCACCTCGCCTATTTTTGACGGACGCCGCGTCCAAGACGCGCAGCTCAAATACAAAATAAAGTCAAAATAATCACCCTGAGCAATCTCCCGCTCATATTTCACTTCACTATGCCAGAAACTGACGACAAGAGATTCGAAGTTGAAAAACTTGAAATTTCTTTGTTTTTGTTGTCCATAACTGGAATATTAAGTGTAAGATTATTATTAACTTCATCTGTATAGCTACAGCAAAATAAATTATGGCATAGCAATAAACCGGACAATATATAACAATTTAGCCATTAAAACATGAAAAAAATCAACGAAAACAACGTCAGACAGGCAAATCTCGTGGTCTCGCGAATCCAATCGCTTCGCTTTTGAAATGCTTCTGGTGTGAGTTGACACCGTTCAGAAGACGGAACAAAACCATGCCGGAGCCGTAACGCAACGCACACGCGTGCATTGTAAACGAGGGGTAATAGTCCTTCGCTGCGATGGATTTAATTATTATTATTATTATTATTATATAATATATAATTATTATTATTATTATTTAATTATTATTTAATTATTATATCTGAGATAATAATATTTCTGAGCTAAACACGCGTTTTTATGGACACACAGAAGAAAGCCTCTACAGACTGCCTCGATTTGTGTCTCAAACATTCGTTATTCTGGCTGTTTGAGAGATAGAGATCAAGAGGTAGAGATTAAGATTAAATGTACTTTAAAAGTGATTATATTGCAATAAACGCGTTAAATCCATCGCAGCGAAGGACTATATCTGCTGCTCTGAACTGTGGAGAACTGTGACGGCACAGTTTAATGTTTGGTTGACCAATCGCAGAAAGGGGCTTTCTTCCCGCAATGTTGAGATCAAATATTCAAGTTGTTTATTCATTTTCTACCCCTGAACGAAAAACGAAAAATAAGCCGAATTTTGTTTTCGTTTTGTTTGAAAAAAAAATGAAAAACAAAAAGGTGCCGTTTTTCATTATCCGATTTCATTATTAAATCAAAAAACGAATGACCAAAAGATACACGGACCCCCTACCATACTGCAAACAGATTTATCGAAAAAGCACGCAGAATGGTCCGTGTACGTTTTGATAGTTTGTTTTCCAATTTGAAATGAAATATGCAGAAACGAGAAAACGGTCGTTTCCGTTTTTTCGTTTGTTAAAAAAAAACGGAAAAATGAGATTTTGACTCGATTTTCGTTTTTTTCGGGTCACGGATAGAAAACGGAAACAGACTTAAAACTCGTTTTCCAAGTGGGCTCATTACACGCCCCTTTCAGCCGACTGGTAATCAAATCTGAGCCAGTGACGTCATTTCAGTTCGTTCAACAAAATAATAGTCCTCTGCCGCTAAATGTAAAATGGCTTTCTGCAACCTAACGCGTATTTCACAGAAATATGTTTGCACAGATAAAAAAAAGTTAAAAACCAAGTAAATTTAATTAAGTCGTTTTTAAGCTGTCATGTTTTTTTTTAAATGTAAAATGTAAATGCTGTTACCAAGCGCATGACATCCTTTGGGCTACTACCACCGATCAATAGGCTATATACATAATGATAGACTATTCTCTATAGATCAGTGGCTACTGGACTCATTTTTTTTCTTATTTTAATGTTTTGTTTACATTTTATAGTCTACATTTAAATTCAATCATTTAGCAGACGCATTCCTTGCATGGCTATATAGTAGACTATGAAGTCATATTAGAAAATAGGCTATCCACTATGTGGCAACACCTAATAACGGTATCACCATCGGGGGCCTTTTTAGTTTTCCTTACTTATAAATGGCCATGCAGATTTTATCTCTTAAATTAAACACTTTTATGAACACAGTGAACATTATTATACGTCACAGTTTACTTGCTATCCTCACTTTTTCTGTCTTTCCTTCGCTTTTGAATGAATTAAATGGCCCTGAACATTTTACTTTCAATTTCGATTTAACGGCAATTGGCGATTCTGCGTCAGCTGCTTTAGTGGACAACAGCAAAACAAAAACTCTTGTATATTGAACATAGAACTTTTATTATCTTTGTAATTATTTTATTATCTTTTATTATCTTTGTAATTATTTTATTTTGTAAATATTCGTGGCTTAAACAGCGGGAAAATTTACTGTATGCATATATGATAAATGTCTGTGAATCATTAAAAAAATCCCAGGGGGTTAGTTTTAGCCTACATGAACAAATAGCAGAATAAACAACAGAACATGAGGATTCATCATCATCACGCACCTGCCGCGCTTCTGTGAACGGAGAAAAAAAGGATTCAATTATATAAAACGAATAAATAGCCTATGCGCGAAATTTATTTCACTTAAGTAATTAACATATTACCAAAATGAAAGGGGAAAAAAATGCGACAATATGAGTGTCGGTTAATTTTTGAGACGTTCACAGAAAGGAAACCGAGACGGCAGAAAATTTCTTTGTTTATTTTACGAGCAGTGTTTTGTTTTTATTGTGAGTGTACAAAAATAATAGGCCTATTTAACCCTTCGCAGATTCGAATGGTGTTACATATATTTGACCATAAATGTCTGAGTATTTTAAGTTGTTTCCGCTTTTATAAGAAAATTCAAGTGAACGCGTCGGCGCCTAACGCGCACACACATCAGTTTTAGTAACCTGACATCACAGCCTGTTAACTGTCAAAATAACATAGCCTATTCAACCAAATATATAAAAAGTTACACTGCTCATTTTAAGTAGTCTGTAGGCTATACAATAAAAGCGTTCAAATAATAAATATAGTTTAGCCTCCAAATCGTGAATATTGAAACATTTGGATTTGTGTCAAATTAGAGAGGTAGTTATAACGCCGGTTTCTGTTTCAGTTCAGCTTTAAATTAATTCGTTTTATTTATATTATTTTTGTCATAACTAAAATAGCTATGTAGCTGTAATTTTGATCTTTAATGTTTGATCTTTACATATTCCCTCAATCTTTTAACCAAATGGTATAACATTAGCCTATATATTCAGCAGGCAATGTTAGGCTATATAAAATAAATAGAGAGATGAGCTATTGTTCGTTTTTCAAAACTGCTTACACTACTTATTTATTGTGATTTATTCTATTTATTCAAAATAGAATAAAATAAAAACTAGTTGTTTTTTTTTTTTTTTAAATCTGTGCTTTTCATCCGCTCCTCTGTGTGGGTAGCGCAGTTTCAGCATGCATATTAAACTACAAACCGCATTACAACAGTCTGTGTGCTGATTAACATTTCTGAAATAAATATGTCTGTGAAATACCCGTTAGGTTGCACAGAAGAAAGCCGATTTATGACATCTACTGATATAGCAGGAGAGACTGTTATTTTGTTGAACGAACTGAAGATGACGTCACTGGCTCAGATTTCATTGACCAATCGGCTGAAAGGGGCGTGTAATGACCGCCCACATGTGGAAAACGAGTTTTGAAGTCGTGTTTCCGTTTTCTATCCATGACCCGAAAAAACGAAAATCGAGTCAAAATCTTGTTTTTCCGTTTTTTTTAACAAACGAAAAAATGGGAAACGACTGTTTTCTCGTTTCTGCGTGTTTCATTTCAAATTGGAAAACAAACTATCAAAACGTACACGGACCCAGAATTCCAATAATATCAGTATCCATTATTTTTTGTACATTTAGGGATCAAAACGTACAAAATTTATGATATAAATGCTGCATTCACTGTAATTTCTTCAACAAGAACATGTTATCAAAACATGCAGAGTCAGAGAGAGGGTTTAAATTTTTATTTTGAAACCACAGTGAACATTTAGAAACAGCATTCTCCTAGTGGTGTTCTGAAATGAGGAGGCACATTTTTTATTTATTTATGAATCAAATGTAAATTCATGTGCATTACTCTTAACATTGACACATCTTCCTTGTTAAATGAACATTATTTTACATTACATCAAAAAAGAAACCAAATACAATTCTATTTTGTAATTTTACATTAACAATGTATTGTTATAAATGTTCTATTTATCAAAGTTAGTGTTTTAAGCATTTCTACATTCATTCCAAAATAATAACTAAAGGCAATAATAATTTAAACAATATATACAGGTATGTTTTTCTTTTCAGTAGTCAACTTAGGCTATTTTGGATCATCAGTCATGCTCCATAAACACCGTCTGTCACAGACACGAATTGTATTTTTAATTTCACCAAGCTAATTGCACAAAAAAAAAAAAAAAACCTGCAGTCATCATGTTTTTAGTCTATTTCAAGTTTGATTTTGACATGACATAAAGCAGTGATATCTAACTGGGTGATCTGTTTACTTACTTTTCAATTAGTCTTCCCATTGATGACATCATTTATTCATTCAAACTGACGCTCGGAACGTGCACATCAACAAGAGGCGGGATTTAACGCACAAAACATTCATATCCAATCATAACCAATTACATCCAATCATAGCGCGATGGAGACATTGCCTCCTCTCACGTGACTTTCCCCCCATTCATTCTCAATTACTCCCCACAAAACCCACCGCACACCGGGGGTCTAATGGTTTTCTATGGTTTTCTATGAGAGCAAAGGGAGGCATGACTCCTGCTGTAACTTTACCTGCGGGTGTCGCTGTTGGGCAGTGTTCCTTTAGAAATACGAGTGATTTGCGCTCTTGTTAATGTCATAATTTGTAATATTTGTGTTGTTTTGTATGTAATATGGATTTTTTTTCATCCTATTTTTTTTTTTGAAGAGGCACTGCCTCCCTTGCCTCCTAGGAGGAAACGCCCCTGGTTTATATATGACAGCACAATGTAATGCTATATTATCATCTTTTAAATTGTTTAATATATTGTGAAGCCTTAGAAAATAGTCTAATTATGATTTTACTTTTTATTTAATATTTTGGCGAAATCGAGCACTCAAAATGAATTGAGGAATCGTGAAATCTGGCTACAAATATCTTTACCATGGTTCAAAATCCAGTGCCTAGCACATTAAAATATTGAAAATCAAAATCAGGCGTTGGTGGTGGTCAAATCCTTAACGTCGTTAAACACGTTTAATTAATCTCACCCATTAACTACAATAGTCAAAAACATAAAGTTCCACATGTTTGTGAACATACCTAAAAATGATGCACTTCTCAGTGACAGACTGCTGTTGTCATTGTGAGGTAGGGGTGGGGCGAACCGGGAATGGCGTGTTGCGTGTGCTTAAGTTACTGCGTTCTCAATAATTATTTTTAATATGTTTCTTTTTACATTTATTTTTAAGTTAATATTACTAGAAAATAGTATTATTATTATATTTCCTACAGAACATTAGTTTATTTATGTTATTTATTACTGCAACAGGTGTTGAAGTTCTTTCCATTACATGGGCATACAGTAAAATAGGACTCTTTCAGTCGGATTTGTTCAGTGTGGATGAAGAACAACACAGAGGAGCAAAGAGAGAAAAAAAAGTCTGGGTGAGGGAGAGGAATAGATGAAGGAGCAGAGGAGTAGTTGGATCAGGACAAGGTAGAAGAAGAGGTATACCACATTCAACAATCAACCAAAAATGAATTAACATTAACACTAGATGGCGATAATGCACTATTTTTATTTGTTATGTGCTGTTACAAAAGAAGAAAATGATCTGTAGGACCAGCAGATCAGTTCTTTTTAGTTTTTTCTGGTTTTGAAGAGAGTTTTTGTAATTTTTCCCTGTCTGTCTCTTTATTAAGCACATTAAGGCTATTCAAAGTTGTACTGTACATGCCTCTTTAGAAATCAGATGGATCAATTGATTCAAATATCTTATAAGTAACCTTTAGGGGAAAAAAAATAAGTGATATAGAAAAACATTGTATGGTCAATTGTAGAATTCACCATACAACGTAGAAAAATACAATTGTAGAAAAATAAAACTTAGATCTGTGGCATACTGTTTTTGTGTACTAATGAGGAAATCACTGTAGTGACCATAGTGGTATTATCAGATATGACAGAGATATTACATAACCACATCAATCAGAGGAAAAATCAAAGAACCTGCAGCAGTCACTTAATGGACTGTCTGAAATCATATTGGGCATTATGACAGCTATAAATGCACCATCACTGACCTCAAAAACCACGCCAACAGCAGCATGTCATCTGTGAATATTTTGTACAGCAGCCCTCACAAAAAATATGTATACTTCAAATTAATTTTATTACGTATACTTAAGTGAATTTCAAGTATATTTTAAGCATACTTTATGTAGTAAGTATATTAATATCAATGTACTAGTAGTATACATGTACGTATTGTATTTCAATACTACTTGGGACTAAATTGGCCCACTTTTTTATGCGTAAGAGTACTTTTAAGTATACGTTAAGTGTAAGAGTAATTAAACTTCGAGTACACAACTAGTTTACAACTATGTTTTTCATTTGTACTGCAACTATACTACAAGTGAATTTATAGGTATACTGATAGTTTACTACAGTAGTTAACCACTTGTAGCACATTTATTAGCTTATGAAAGTACACTTTAAAGTATAAAAACAAGGAATGCAAAAAAAAAAAAAGTGCTGCATGGGGTGTGAGTTCCTTATCTCGGTGCTCTTTAGATGTAAGGGATGATTCAGCTCATAAAAATTAATAAAAATCCAAGGCACTTGAATGTTATTGAAAAAATATAAAATATATATATGTACAATTTTGGACAGAGCCCGCTCCAGCCTTCCTCGAGCCAGCTCCAGCTGCCAACGAGTCCGCTCCAGTTGTTCCCGAATCAGCTCCAGCAGCCAACGAGTGAATTTCAAGTATATTTTAAGCATACTTTATGTAGTAAGTATACTAATATCAATGTACTAGTAGTATACATGTAAGTATTGTATTTCAATACTACTTGGGACTAAATTGGCCCACTTTTTTATGTGTAAGAGTACTTTTAAGTGTACGTTAAGTGTAACAGTAATTAAACTTCGAGTACACAACTAGTTTACACCTATGTTTTTCATTTGTACTGCAACTATACTACAAGTGAATTTATAGGTATGCTGATAGTTTACTACAGTATTTAACCACTTGTAGTTAACCACATTTATTAGCTCCAGCTGCCAGCGAGTCCGCTCCAGTTGTTCCCGAATCAGCTCCAGCAGCCAACGAGCCTGCTCCAGTGGCCTTTGAGTCTTGTGACCTACACACAGATGCAGGGGGGAGGTGCAGACAGGTACAGAGGTCTCCAGGGTCGGTCTAGAAGCTCGGGCAGTCATGGCGGGTCAGGAGCCTCGGGATGCCATGGCGGGTCAGGAGCCATGGGATGCCATGGCGGGTCAGGAGCCATGGGATGCCATGGCAGGACAGGTGCTTCGGGCAGCCATGGTGGTTCAGGAGCCCCACTCACATGTGTCCCACCCAAAAAGTTTTCTTGGAAGTTTCAGGGGGGGCAGGAAGGGCTCATGGAATGGATCAGGTTTGTGAATGGGAAAGGGTTCGTGGACTGGAATAGACTCGTGGAAGACTGGAGCGGGCTCGTGGAAGACTGGAGCAGGCTCGTGGAAGACTGGAGCAGGCTCGTGGAAGACTGGAGCAGGCTCGTGGAAGACTGGAGCAGGCTTGTGGAAGACTGGAGTGGGCTCTTGGAGACTTGGAGCAGACCCTTGGAGACTTGGAGCGGACTCTTGGAGACTTGGAGCGGGTTCGTGGAGAACTGTAGCGGGCTCATGAAGGACTGTAGCGGGCTCGTGGAGAAATGGAGCGACAGTTTCACTCCAAAAATCAATGAGCCACTGGTCCTCCTCTGGTGAAGGTTTAAGCTTCGCGGCGGCCATTAAGCTTTGTGGTCAGGGCGTGGCATCGGCCATCTTGCCCTGTGGCGCTGGTGCGGCAGCGGCCATCTTTGGCGGCTAGTGCTTCACGGCGGCCACTTTGTTCAGTGGCTCTGGCGTGGAAGCGGCCATTACCTGTGGCTGCTTGAGCTTCGCGGCGGCAATTTTCTTAGGCAGTTTGGGCTTCGTTGCAGCAGTGGCCATTTTCTTCAGTCGCTCTGGTGCGGCAGCAGCCATCTTCAATGGCGGCTTATGCTTCACGGTGGCCACTTTGTTCAGTCGCTTTAACGTGGCAGCAGCCATTTTCATTGGCGGTTTGGGCTTTGGAACAGGCAGGACAGAATGGGAAGACCCACTGGAGGGATATGTGGAGGAAACTGGCTGTGGGTGAACTGATCAGGCCGCGTGTTTTTCTGAGGGGACTGGATGAGGAAGACAAGTTTTCTCTTGAACCTCTTCTATTTCAAAATCAGAACCATTTAAAAAGAGAATCAGATTAATAGACTCGACTAGGGAAAGGAAACAGGCAGGTTCACTCTAATGATTTGTGTCCTCGTCCAGGCCCATCAGAAAACACGCGTTAAGCGGGGCATCTGGCCAGTTCAACAACCAAGAGAGCTCAGAACATTCCTCCACGTACCTCTCCAGCGGGCGACCGTCCTGCCAAAGATCCCGCAGAAGATCCACCGCTGAAACATCTTCGCTGGGAGGCACAGGAGAGATAGGGACCAGGAAAATTCTCATCCCTGTAGAAGGACTTACTGTTAGGTCCATTCTTCTGTTACAGTTGTGGTTGCTGAGCAGGGATGAGGCAGAATCAGACTTCTACAATCAACGGGGTTTATTAATCCAAGGAACAGAACAGCCAACACACATTACACAAAGGTAAACAACAACATCAAGAATGGACAAGGAGTGCAGGGAGTGAATCCAATATAAAGGGAGTGCTAATGGCAAAGACCAGGTGCAGGGAATCCGGGGAAAGTGGGAGCGATAACGAGGAAGTGAGTTCAGGTGAGGAACAGGGAGGATTATGGGCAACGGAGTCCGGGACAGGCGTGAACTGTAACAAAAGGAGCTTATTTACTGTGAATTATATGTTTGTGTAAATTTGCCATGAAGACAACAAGTTTTATACAAACATTTCAGTTTTTATTTGAGTGTAATTATTATATCTGAAAATAAACAGCAGCTGAATAGTATACCTCTGTTGTTAACTGTAACCTCTAATATTGTAGTATACCAAATGAGAGGGTTCCCTGTATAGTTTGCAACATTATTTGTGAGAGATTTTTTTCCTTAAGAAAAACCAAACTATCGTTATCAGCCGATATCATTCTGAATAACTGGCTATCGCTATCGGCAGAGAAATTTAGTATCGGTGCATCTCTAATTATTACACATAGCTACTCTTGGGAAAATGATGACTATGCCTTTAATGGGTTTTTTTTTTATTAATATGGAAATATAAAGTAATTTTTAATTAAATCTCTATATAAAGAACTCTATATATGAACTAAAATACGGAAGCCCTGAACCACATGGTGGGGGAAAAAAATCGAAACCGTGACGATCACAGTAAAAGCTAGAACTGCGAGCCATCATGTTACTGAAGACGATGAATTGCATGGGTCATGTATTAAACTTGATATACAAAAACGAGTCGAAATAATGACTTATGTTGAAATAATGTCTTATCTCAAAATAACGAGATGTTGTCGAAATAACGACTTATCTTGAAATAACGAGATATGTCGTAATAACGACTTATGTCAAAATAACGACTTAATATCTCTAGATAATGAGATAAGTTTTCTCTTTTTTTTCCACCATGCGGTACAGGGCTTCCGTACTAAAACTACGAGTAGGTGGCAGTAAATATCTTAATGATTCATTCATTCATTTGATTCGTTCAAACAGCTAATTCATTCAGGAGTGAAGTAAATGGTTCTCTTTATGAATGGTCCATTAAACCAGCTTGTTCGACTTGAAGCTGCACTGCACAGACCGATCTGTGTATTACAAAAGTACCGCGTGAGTGATTATAGAGCAGGCAGCTTCGTATGAAGTATTTGAATCGCTCTCCCGATTCGTTCAAAACATGGATTACGAACAGTTCTGCTTTGTCTTTATATTTTTGTTGGCAAAACAGACAATATTGTGTCTAAAATAACACAACATTAACTTATTTATTGAACTGTTGTATCACTTTTGCACTGTGCTATTCTGGACAGAAAAATAGCACTCGTTGCTCATGTGATACAGCTTAACTCATATAAAGCAAATTTGAGAAAAAAACTCAAACAGTGGCATTTTTAGTTTCATATCTTCAATTTTAGGGACATTATAACTACATATCACGCAGTAAGTTGTTGCCCTGCATCATATTTATCATCAGTCAACTGTATGAAATGTCAGATGACCTACGTAGGATTGGAGCAGGGCAAGTGAGTTAAATGCATTAATAATTTTAACGTGTTATTTTTCACCATAATTAATTAATCTAAATAACATGTTAAATTGACAGCAATGCTAATAAATGTTCTGCGAATTATACTTTACAATAATGTTCAGCAATACCTTATAATAAATCAGCTTAATAAAGAGCCTACAAATATTAACATATCAAGTAATGTTCACATAGTTCATACTTTACACTAAAAATCACAAATGTGAATAATAAACACTTAATGTTAGTAAACACAGAACACAAATGATGGTTCAGATGGCTGTCACTTTACAATGAGGTTCACAAACGCTTATAAAGCTTTATCACTCTTATGTAATATTAATAAAATGCATTCAAGCATTTATACATCAGCTAAAACTTTATACCTTGTATTTACTGTTTCCAACCAAGGATAAGCTGAAAATGTTGTTTAAAAAATGTTTGAATGACATACACTTATGAACTGTTTACTATTAGAATGTGTATGAAGAAAATAATTAGAGACATAGCTTTCATGTAGGTTTTTAAATTAAAGGATAGATATGGCTAAGGCCTGTAAAGCTTTCGTGCATTCTCCAAACAAAATGCTTTGTGTTTATTGAACTGCTTGAAGAGAGATAACAGTCCATAAAGGGCTGATCCAAACACCAGCCAGCTGCTATGGATTTTTCCTTGCCTCTAGGGTGATTTGAGGTTACAATTTAGAGGAGTGTGGCACAAAGTACACTCTTTATCTACTTTGCCTTTCAATCTCTCTGGCATAGTTTAGCATTCTTCTCTCTCTCTCTTTAAAAAAATATTTCAGACATAACAGAATATATCTAGAACTCTATTCTCTCTTTTGGTCAACAGCAACAAAACCAAGTAATGGCTACTTAACTGCATAATATTGCATGTAATATTACAATATTACTTTTTATTATATCATATGCTTATGCAAAATATTTAGAAAATTGAAATAAAGATGAAAAAAAAAAAAAAGATTACCTTTAAATCTAGTGAAGTTGGACTAACATGAACTAAGTTGGGACATGCTAACCAGCCAAACCTTGATCACTTTGGAAAAATACTGAATAGATTTGGAAACTTCATTAATTAATTCCCATTCTGACACAAGAAATTCAGTAATACAGATTATATGAGACATCTGTGGAATCACATCTTTTGCATATTGAATACATCAGTAGAGCGGGATACTTTTTGACTTTCTCAGTTTGTGTAAATCCACTTAGGTTCAGAGTATTTATTTTTCCCACATTCATTTCACACCTGTCTAGTACAATTATGTGGTTTTGTTTCATACTTTTTTCTTCATTTACACCAAAAAAAAAAAAAAAATGGAATTGAAATGTGACAACATGCCCCATAGGTGCAATTTGTGAGGGGCACATTGTAACATGACCATGACAGCTTAAAATGTTATCTGATCTAATAAAAAAAAACAAAAAACAAAAAAACAAGACAAACTAAAATATTTTGTAAAAAAAAAAAAAATAATAATACAATTATTAACTTTTTCATATAAAATGGCATTTTTTAATAATTAAAAATAAACATATTTTTGAGTTTGACGACGAACACACAAAACACTAAAAACTGAGAGGAAAAATTAATTTCAGTAGGAAATTTAATTTTGCTGTTGTTAAATGTTCAGTGATATCTGCAATTTTCTCTCTATATATTGTTGATATGGCAACTTGTAAATACACAATTTTTTTGTCAAACTGGCATATGTGGAAATTTCTAAAGCATGTGTGTTACTATTTTCCCCGTGTTAGGTTGTGTCCTGCTCACCCCTAATCATTCACAGAGCAGGGTGGAGAAAGTAACCCTTGAATTCATGTTTGTTGCCACAAATTTTAATATAAAATGTTGTATAATAAATGTCAAATTAAACTGTTTGCTCATGTATTATTTCATTTTACTTTTTAATGTTGATTATGGATGAACTCGGAATCAACATGCACCATTCCAAAATTTTGCAATATATCCTAATCATTGTTAACATGTATTCATTACTTCAATGAGCTCATCTTTTCTGCCTTAAATTAATACTTTGTTAGCTAACTGTGTGATTTGTATCTGAAATTACACAATTTGGACACAGTCAACTCTGATAATAGATTACCCTAAACTGTAATGTTGAAATGCATTTTTTGTAAAGTTGCTTTGAAATGATATATATTGTGAAAAGCGCTATACAAATAAATGAATTGAATTGAATTATAATTTTCTGAAAATCATTTTGCTTCCACTGCAATACAAAAAAATACTCTTATCATCCTATTAACTGTTTTTATGTCCACACAGCCTTATTTTAATATTTGAAAAATTTCGTTTTTTATTATATATTTCATTTCATTTACACACAGCAATTTTTTTTCCCAGTTTGCCCATGGAAATGAATGGGTAACTAAAATTATGAGGATTTTTTTTTTCACATACACTACATCATATCAGTAAATTATGCACTGCTGACTGGTTTGATGTAATCCTCCTAGTGCTGCATGATGTAATCCGTTTGACAAATCCTGCTGTGGCTCTTAAAAGGAATGTTGTACATAAGCTGGTCCCAGTTATTCAGAGAAGTCGCAGTTGGACAGAAATGAAAACCGCAGCACAGGAGCTCAAATGTGACTTCTTCCTTCCATTAAGCTTTGTTAATTATGTAAAATGGTTAATGTATGAATGGTGTAAAAAGCTGGTCACTGTCGCAAACTAAAGCCTACTCAAAGAGTTGCTAAATGTTACTAGATGACACAGCACATTAAGTTACCATATCCATTATGTCATTGTTGTATTTGCATTCTTCATAGTTTTTTCTCTCACACTCTCTGTGCTCATATATTGTATTTTAAAAAGCCACATAAGACCTGTAGGATGTGGGACAGTACTGACTAATTTAGGAAACTAGAAAAGGTTTTTCCAAGTAGTAGCTAGATTTGTCGCTAGGTCGAAAAATCTAATGACTGAGTCACTATGCTATAAATAACAATCATGGAAGTTTGTTGAGTTATATAAATTGGAGGAAGTTAGTCATCTGACCAGTCTGAAGGATTTGTGAGATATCGTTAATTTGTAGATCCACTTTCTGTATTATCAACACAAGGAAGACACAAGTGTAATAAAAAAAAATATTAACAAAAGGATAGACAACAGTAACTAACAACTACTGAATGGATGAAGTGCAAAAAGATTGATAAATGCAAGTGAATGAGCTGGATGTTACTATGGCAGTTTATGTTATGGAAAGATAAACTGTAGTTTCTCTTGAAGAAATAAGGTAAACTTTATTCTGAATTCACAAATAAACCAATTGTTATTAACTGATGTCAGCTATGAAAAATCTAATGCAATTAGATAATCATATACTGACAATATACACTAATGCTGAGGTCTATGGAAAGAGGTTTGGTAAGTGATATTTACATCTGCCTTGTTGTGCTAAATCCGAGGGTAACGTCTTCCACTTGTTGAGCTGGGCAGCGTTGCAGTGGGAAGAAAGGAGTTGGAATCCGTTTCACAGCCTTGAACACTAAGTACTTGTGAACGTTGAACTCCTGAAGCACAGAGAAGGTCCTTTTCCTAGAACATGGAGAAGAAGCAGCCTTTGAAGTTGAAGGTTCTGATGTCTGATGATCCTTATTCTCTGGAACACACAGACGGAAGGATCTTCAGATTCTGAAGTCAGTGCAGATCCGGGCAGTCTGGAACACGCAGATCTGGAGGATCTCTGATGAGAGGATTTTGAAGTTGGTGCAGAAGATAGTTTGAAGATGGGGGCTAAGCTTGTCATTGTTGTCTCCATTGCAGTTTTCGAACTTCCCAAATTTACTTTTTGCAGATCTTCCGTGTTCTCTCTTTAGAGCTTCAGGGTCTTGAGAGAGCAACTTCACAACTCTGTAGAGTTGGACTTAGCTTAGCACATCTTGGGACCCTTGAACCAGGACTGGAACAGGAACTGGAGCCCGGAACCAGAACGGGAAACTGCAGCAATCCAGAAACTGGAACAATCACTGTCTTGGAGAAAAGCCTTTTAATCTGTCCGAGAAGGAGGGAAATGCAAATTTGTTTCAGATCATCAATATTTCTGGGCTGCCTTGATAACACCGCCCTATAGGTTTACCACAGTATCCAAACTAACTTAAGATCAGGACTCAGGAAAACACATATTTTCTTGTTTTTCAACTATTCTTTAGTTGATTTACTTGTGTGCTTTAAGTCATTGACTTGTTGCAGTTTCGAGCCTAAAATAATATCATACACATTTAAATTCATTGTTCTTGTAATTGCCTAGTGTCCAGATCCTGAGGCAGCAAAGCAGCAGTAAACTATGGCCCTGTTTACACCTGCTATTTCGATGCGTTTTGGTCGATCGGATCACAAGTAGACGAGGAAGACAATCCCGTTTACACCTGGTGTTTTAATCTGTCTCGTTTGTCCACTTTTGACCACTTCTGTCCTGATTTCTTTGAGGGGAGAGCCTATAGGGTCGAATCTTTCAATCTAATGGACAATATAAGCTTGTGCAATTTACACACACAATACAATACAATACAATACACACATACACAGTCTCTCTCTCTCTCTCTCTCTTTCTCTCTGTCTCTCTCTCTCTCTCTCTCTCTCTGAGAGGCTTGTCTCGCAAAAGGTTCACATCTTTTCAGTGTCAGATTTAGTTCAGATTGGATCAGATCAGATTGTGTGTTTAGAGGTTTTGTAAGGGTTATTGCGATTCAGATGTTCTCCACATGTGCAAATCCACAAAACCATGAGGAGGATCCCAGTGCACTTCAACATGAAGGTAAGAATGAGCCATTCTAAACGTACATTTAAAAAAAAAAAAAGTATATTTAATTTGTCCATCAAAAAAAAATAATAATTTGATCATTCATACTTATGTCTGTATTAAAAAGTATTTGAGGAGAGATCCATGTGAACTAACTGATATTAATATAGAACAGCATTTCAGTTTCTGAGTATTTTCAACATAATTTTCTTATTTTGATGCCCACTATGCATGAATGAACCATGAAACAAAAGTGTTATATTGAGTGATTTAAGTAATGTTATGGTATGCAGACATGAGCTTCAATCACAGATTTTGTCAGTGATTATTAACATGCGTTTTATATAGATAAATAAATAAAAACATGAGGTTTACAAAAGAGAAATTGTTTTTTTTTAACTTCATAAAACTACCTTCTTGTCTAGATGGAACAATCACCTTTCATCTTAAATAATTCTGACTTTATATCTCGCAATTGTGTTATAAAGTCAGAATTGTGAGATAAAGTCGCAATTACCTTTTTTTCTTTATTCAGTGGCGGAAACAAGCTTCCATATATTACTGTACACATGCCCTGAAAGAATGTTTTAGATGGGTGTAGATCTGACAGGGACATTGATTGCTAAGCTTTTCAGCCTGTTTGTCCACCAGGGATGATTATGACATAAAGGACATTGCTCTCCCAGGTCAATCACTGGACAGTGCGCACTGCTAAAAAGTAGTTTGACTGGAAGCATTGTTCGTTCACACTTCCAATCCAAGATCCAATAACGGAATTATACAGCATTATACCAGCTTCAAGGTACCGTAATGTGCTTGGAATTTTAGCTGTTGTTGTTATAATTAAAAATGTAAAAAATTAAATCAGTAGTACCATCATACTATACCTTGTACTCACTCAGTAACCTTTAAATAGGTACATACCACTCTGTCCAAGATTGTTTAGTATATTTTAAAAATGGGTTATTCATGTGTTGGCTATCTATTTTTTTTTTTAAATCATTTAGAAGACTAATAATTAATTTCAATTGTATAAGAATTTTGCTGTGTGGCTATTGTGAAAATGATCCAAATCTGTCACTTTTAAGGGCTTTTCACACTTGAAATAGTTAACCCTAGGTTATTCTAATCCCCGGGTAAATGGAATCCTGAATTATCTTGCTTCACGTTTCACACTGCTCATAAAATTTACCTGGGGTTAACATTTAATCCTGGGTATTCATAAAACTGACGTTTCCCACTGTACAGTCTTAAACTCTGGGTTAACGTTCTTACTTTTTATATTTGCAGTGTCAATGTCATTGAAAGGATAAATGCAGAACACAACCTGTTTATATAGCTCTAGCATTGCACATCCTTGTATTGCCGACTGTACTATTGAGTTTATACTGAATGGACATTTCAGACTTCAGATTTTTGTTTCTCTGTTTTATGGAAGCTCTGCTATCCTAGTTCATTTGGACTTTGTTCTTTGGTTTCTCAAGTAAAGACTATTTTTATTTTTTGGAAGACTCAAGTCTCTTGACACATTACTCTTCTGCTCTTGGGTTCCATAGTCTGGGAGTTAGCTCAGTGGAGAACACGCCACACTTAGAACACCAGAGACCTGGGTTCAAGTCCAGCCAAGGGTGACATCCTTACACAGGGTTAACTATTTCAAGTGTGAAAAGCCATTATGAGTATGTGATTGGTTGTCTGTTGCTAAGCGTCTAGCTGTAACATTCTAACACCACATCATTTCACACTATACAAGTTTGGCACCACAATACAGGGTTAACAGCGCAAAAGCGGTGCTTCATAACCCGGTGTAAAAAGTGTGAAATGTTCCTTTACCCGGGGTGAAAAGCAGTGTTTAGAACAACGATAACCTGGAGTTAAGCGCAGTGTGAAAAGCCCTTACTGTATGACGTTCCATTTCAGTTAGGATGACAATGTTTTTTAGACAATGAAGCAGCTGCCTATATAGGCTGTCAACAACAAGGCAGTGTCCTTGGTTTTGGAACAAAGACATTATGTGTTGTTTGCATTAGGATTATCACTGATAACAATATATATATATATATATATATATATATATACACACAACTGTATATAGCTCATTTACCATTATACTGTTTTCTTTAGGCAGGATGTCACACATAATGGAACTGGGAATCTGAGAGAAAAATATAATGGATTCCTGGACGATTTCATTCTCACCCAGTAACTTCCCCAGTAATCTATCTGGATTCCCCATGTATGATGGCATTTTGCTCGGCAACATATCCGAAGAAGGCCTGAGAAATGAGACTGACCAGAGCATGACCAGAACTAGCACATTCGTCATCACCTTCATGTATTTTGTGGTATGCGTTATTGGTCTTTGTGGAAATGCTCTGGTCATCTATGTCATCCTGCGCTATGCCAAGATGAAGACGGTAACGAATATCTACATCCTGAACCTGGCAGTGGCAGATGTTCTGTTTATGCTAAGTTTGCCCTTCATTGCTATCCAGTTAGCGGTGGTGCACTGGCCGTTTGGGGCAGCTCTGTGCCGAGTGGTCATGACTGTAGACTCTCTAAATCAGTTCACCAGTATTTTCTGTCTGATGGTGATGAGCATTGATCGATACTTCGCCGTGGTTCACCCCATAAAGTCAACCAAATGGAGGAGGCCCCATGTCGCAAAGACAATCAATCTGGTCGTGTGGCTCGTGTCGCTCATCGTCAACCTCCCAATTGTAATCTACAGTGGACTGATCACCAATCCTGATGGCTGCTACTGCACTATTGTGTGGCCAGAGCCACAGGAGGCCTACTACACTGCCTTCATGTTCTACACCTTCTTCCTGGGTTTCTTCGTACCTCTAATAGTCATATGTCTATGCTATTTGTTCATTATCATCAAGGTCAAGTCTTCAGGGATCAGGGTGAGCTCTAGCAAACGGAGGCATTCTGAAAAGAAGGTGACTCGTATGGTGTCCATTGTGGTTGCCGTCTTCGTGTTCTGCTGGCTGCCTTTCTACATCTTCAACGTGACATCAGTTACAGGCACCATTAGCACTACGCCTTTTTTAAGGAGCATGTTTGCCTTTGTCGTGGTGCTTGGATACGCCAATAGCTGTGCAAACCCCATATTATACGCTTTCTTGTCAGAGAACTTCAAGAAAAGTTTCCAGAATGTTCTGTGCTTGAAAAAAGCAGATGATGTTGAATGCACTGACAGCAAACAGAACAAGTCACAAATAATGAATGATCCAAAAGAAACTCAAAACGCACTGCTAAATGGAGACCTGCAAACCAAGGGTCTGAAAAAACAAGGGTCACTACTAAGCAACCTATAAACTGTGTGCCACAGAACAAATGGTGTACACAAAGAGAGTAAGAGGAAACCCAGCAAATATGATTTCTTAGTTTCAAATATGATGGCTTAGGTTCCTGAATTTTCAAAAATTTTGGCCATCATGCAGTATTTTCCATCCAAAAGTAAAATTTGAACCATTTCATTGGTTAAAACCTGGAAAATGCATTGTTGATAAATGTTACTCTGAAGCTGTTATTTATAAAGTATATTTATGGAGTTCATAAGCAAACCATGGCATAATAAGAACAGAGAACTAAGGATTTGAAGACAAGAAAATATTTAGTAGTTACTATTTTGTTTATTATTAGTTTTATTTTCATTTATCTATCTATGGAGAGAAAATCAAATATAGTGTAAGTAGTGCACTATAAAAAAATATGCTTTGAGTATTTTTTTTTTTTTGCTCTTGCTACTGTACTATGTAGAATTTGCAGAGTATTGCTAACAAGACTGTATAGAACTGCATTGCATTATAAGATGTATCACTCTATTGTTGCATCATTAACATGTAAATATTATTGTCAAGAGTTCAACATCTAAATAATCTGACTGAATAGTTACACTAGGGTGATTCATTAAGCCAAAAATAGTGCCAAGGGTCTCTCTCATTGCCACATCACATATGCCACATATGCCACATCACCTAATGGTAATCAGTTTGATCATTAAATAGTCTAACATTGCAAGGATTCTGGTCTCTATCCCATTGAAGCAGCATACTTTTAAGGTCAGACAGTAATCTAGAGGGATTTTAGAGATTTTCCAAATTTTAATAGAATGTCTATTTGAATAGGGCTAGAGCATAATTCCTTATGTTCCTTCTGAGATCAGGCAGGGACACATGTATCATGATCTCGAATGAACTAATTCATTCAGACATGTATTGAATTCAGTACTCATAGATTTGAAACATATCATGATTGTTCACACATTGAATGATGGCATATAATCTTTACCATTGCAAAAGGCTTTATTCAAGACAACGCTTCCACCTTGTCTGTCCCCCCCCCCCCCCAAAGCTTTTTGTGTAAGTCATTTTTTCATGCCAAATTTGCTGTGAAATTCATGCAAACTAGTCTCTGACTTTTTTATAGTAAAAAAAAGGTAGAAATAAGTCATAATTCTTATTAGAAAGTATATCTCTGAGCTTCTTGTATTTTGATTGTTCACATCTGTAAACAGCATTCATTGTTTTCAGATATGTGTATTTTGACTGTGTTCTTTTAAAAAGTGGAATACATTTGGTCACTCATTAAAATAAAACTACTGTACTGTGTAATTTCCCCTCATGATGCCAATGTATTAAAGATGTTTCAAAGTTATGATACTGTGAAATATTAAAGGATATTCACTGCCCTCCAAAAGTTTGGAAACGCCCTTGAAAAGTGGGATTTTGGACAATATTGGCATGAATCCTTTTTAATTTGTGATCATTTTGCACTAATAAGGGACAACACCAACTACGAAAACATATTTTATTACATAGTTTGTACATAGAAAAAACTTAAATTTTCGATTCATCAAAATATCCACCATTAGCAGCTCTCTGACCTAAACTGGGTTCTAATTGGTTCATTGGTTCAAGATATTTACAAACCTGGGCCAAGTTTAAACCAGTAAGTTAACCAGGCATCACAGCTGGCAAAGGGGCATGTCTGACTTTGACATGTATATATTGCCATTATTATGTAATCAAAATGAAAATTGTATTGCTGGTCTTCAATGATAATGTCAAGTTACCTTAATGTATTTGCTTCAAAAAATGATATGGATTTATGTTGATATCGTCCAAAACCACACTTTGCCAGGGGTGTTTCCAAAATTTTGGAGGGCAATGTACATATACATTATTTGTATCTACGCTTGCCTGATCAGTGCGATTGAGTTGGACAGCCATCGACCATTACCTGGTGGAGAGCGCCATCATCTGGTGACACACCAAAATACAGCTGAAAGGGTCAAACTCAATCGTTTTAAGAATGCCAACCCTAAATGAGAAAGAAATAAGAAATTATATTTTGCACAAATAAATTAAGCCCATTTTAGGACTTGAAGTTCCCATTCGTTAACCTTAGATAATGCATTAACTAACAATGCATTTGTTACAGTACTTATTAATCTAAAAAAATAAAATTGACCATTGTTCATGTTAGCTCAGGTCCATTAAATAATATGAACAGATACAACTTTTGATATTAAAAATCTATTAGTAAATGTTAAAATTACCCTTACAGAAAACATGAATTTCACAAAAACACATGTAAAACAAATGTACATGTGATTTTGCACGTGTGAAATTTAACATGTGAAAACATGTCATAAGCACATGTGAAACGTG
Organism: Megalobrama amblycephala; assembly: GCF_018812025.1. NCBI lineage: Eukaryota > Metazoa > Chordata > Actinopteri > Cypriniformes > Xenocyprididae > Megalobrama > Megalobrama amblycephala. The sequence goes on from NC_063044.1 coordinate 25,279,879, forward strand.
GATCACATGTGAAATGTGTTTTGCACATGGGAAACGTGTGCTTTTGTGTGAATCATATAAATTCCCATGTGAAACATGAGATCACATGTAAAACAATACCCAGAAATAACACTGGTCTACAATGACTTTTTTTAGAAGTCTTCAGATTTAGCGATAAAATGTGTTATTTATTATGTATTTTGATGTGATTAATTCAAATATGACAATTAAAACAACTGATTGGCTACTGTTTGCAAGATATTTAAGTTTTTACATTTTACGTATATTATGTGTATTGAGTAAGATAGTACCTGTCACCTGTCCTGTTTATGTAAATCAGCAATAGGGTTATATCAATCAAATTTATTATAAAACAAACATTTAAAAAAAAACTATTATGTACATAGTTCAGTCCTGTTCAGTGTTGTCTCTTGTTTTCATTAAATGGAGCATCTCTTATCACTGTCTAGCAACAGTCTGCAAGCACTGATGGGCTCCATTTTCTCCACTGTTCACACAAGTACAGGGCATCTTTGCTCACCTTGGCTAAACAGAAATGTGTCCTTTTGCAAAATCAAACACTTACATATAGCACGACACAACACTGTTTGACAGGGGTGAAAAACCTAATCCAGCTCATCAAGTCCTTTAGGCTTATTTGAAAACTACAGGTATGTGTGTTGGAGCTGATTGGAACTAAAAACTCTGCAGGACTGTGGATTTCCCTCCAGGAACTGAGTTTTGCACCCCTGCTGCATGATTTCTAAAGCTTATATCACCAAAGTGATACAAGATATGTTATGATTGCATTATCCATGATTTCTAGGAATAAAAGGATGCAATTCATGTCATGTATGACACAATCCCAAATAAAGATTGCATTATTTGTTGTTTTGCCTAAAAAGCAAATACTGTCCAATGCTTAACAGTCAAGCATGACTTGCGGTGCCAAGCTCTAGCTGTAATCGAGTCTGTAAAAATTGTGCAAGTTGATGCTGGCTGAAGAAAAAACCCAAAACAAATCACATGTTTGTTGACCACTTCCTTCATGTGTGTTACAACTGCACCAGTGGATGGAGGCCGGAAAAGACAAGGGAAACCGCTGGGTGAGGTTTGAAGGTGATTTATTGGTGCCATATGGTGAAAGTCCCACAACAAATAATGCAATAAACAAACAATGCTCTAGTTACCGCAAATACCGGAGCCATTTTATAGGCTTGACTTCCCCCTGGACCATACCATTCAAGGGGCAAGTATACTTCACATACACACATATAACAAAGATAATTAAATAAAAGTAAACATACATACAACTTATGACCCTGAATTTCTATGTACACCACATAACAAATAACAAATAAAAAAAAATTAAAAGAAAATTTTTTATAGTTTACAGATGCGCTGCTCAGATGGTGCGAATACAGTATAAATTAACTGGGTTTTTAAACTGTAGAAGTTTGGTAAATGACTCTTCAAATGCGTTTAACTTTCTTGCAGGGCAGTGTTCCTCAGAGACAGGGGCTCGAATACACACACACATACTTGTATATGTGGTTTACGGGGAATCTCCATAGACGTAATGGGTTTTACACTGTACAAACTGTATATTTTATCCCCCTACACTACCCCTACCCCTAAACCTACCCATCATAGAAAACTGTCGACATTTTTTGAATTAAAAAAAAAAAACAACCACAGTTTAGTATGATTTTAAGCCATTTGGGTTACGAGGACACAGGAAGTGTCCTCATAAACCATGTTTATGTTGTAATACCCATGTCATTATACACATTTGTGTCCTCATAAACCATGTATACAAGAACACACACACATACACAAAGTGAACCTTAATGTAAAGTGAAGTCCTGTGAACCATTTATTCATGATTTATAAACGTTATAAATAAATACATGATTCACGTGTCTCCACTTTACATTAAGGTTCAGTTTCACAGGTTACTAACATTTATAACTCGTGAATAAATGGTTCATCCTTCATTAGGGTTCACAGGTAACTAATAAGGTAATTACATTTTTCATTATTAATATCTCATCAAGTCATGGTTGTGCTTGTATGTTTTTTTTTTTTTTTCTCAAAATAAAGTTTGATCATTTCATCTTGAAAAACATTAAATCAGTTTGTATAAATTCCTCTGAATAGGCATCATGACCTTTTTCATGGGTAATGCACAGAGTAAAGTCTGATGAGCAACAGTGAGAAAAGTGACATAAGTCATGAGACTTTGTTAAGAAAACCACAAATAAATCATCCTTCACCATAACAGTACATTTTTGCTGCATCATGAAATAACCACAAAATCTGGTTCTGAGTAAAATATGTGTGAATAAATACATTTATTAAGCATTTATAAGATTTAAGTTAAAAATGGTTCACGATTTGGCAGATATTACGTTAAAGTCACCCTTTTTATTCATGCGGTTTTAATTGCTTATCAATGACCTATAATGCATTGGTAAATAAGTTATAACTCATTAACAAACACCTCTATAAACCCTTTACAAAAGGAACCTTAATGTAAAGTGTTACAGTTTACTCTTTATTAGGTTAACATTAACTTACTATCTCTCTGGAACACCTGATTCTGAGGTCAGTCACAACATTCTGAGGTCTATAATGCTGTAATGCAACCACTAATTCGGACTATCTGAGACTGGCACTTCTTTTCATGTCTCTTGTATAACACCACGGAGAAGACAGTGTTAACAGTGCTGTAATATTGTTGTAATGTTTTGTACATTGCCATGAATTAGATAATAAACGTTATATTTAAAAAGTTTAATCTTGAATCAATATTTCATGTCCCTGATCCGTAATATTTGTTGTGGTGTAAAGCCACGTATTAAGTGATATGACTGTACATTTTCCCTTAAATATTTGTCTTGTTTGAACTTGCTTGCTAGGAACAGTTTTCCTTTGCAGAGGCTTTATGTTTAGATGAGATAAAATCTTTGTACGGTGTATGGCAGGGGTGCCAATCCTGTTCCTGGAGACCTACCTTCCTGCAAAGTTCAGCTCCAGCACTGATAAAACACCCCTGTACCAACTAATTAAGATCTCTATAATTACAGAGGTGTGTTGGAGCAGAGTTGGGACTGAACTCTGCAGGATCTACAGGAATAGGATTGGGCACTAGGCCTGTGACCGTATCAAATGTTCATGTTGCGATAATTGCTGAAGCTTTAATTACAGTTTTGAAATAATATTATCACAATATTGAAGTAAGTTGCAAAAAAAGTGATGTCATACTATAACAGGTTTAAAACTTTCTTATAACAAAAAGAACTTAACATTTAAATACAATAAAACAATACACAAAAAATGTATAACGTAAGCAAATGTTTTAAATGGATTAAAGTGCAAAAGAATTATAAAGAACAACAGGTAACGCTTTAGGTAACATTCATTAACTAACAATAATAATAATGAGCAATAGATACATTTGTTACAGAAGTTATTCTTCGATAGTGTTAGTTAAAAAAATTAAAAAAACTGATCATTGTTAGTTCATGTTAGCTCAGGTTTTGATTTTAATAATATATCATTAAATGTTGAAAAATTAACTAAGATTAATAAATGCTTTAGAAGTACTTTTCATTGTCAGTTTGTTAATGAATTAACTAATGTTTACTAATGAAGCCTTGTTGTAAAGTGTTACTGAACCATAATAAAGAATCAGAACATTTTTCAATCAATATCTAGGCCATGTTGTAGTCCAGATTAAAATTTAAAATGTTTAAAGTTTTTTTGCCTTTTAGTATGAATATGTTAGCCTTACTGTTATCTATAAGCTAGTTGTGCTCGATAATTAGCATTTAGAAGATATTAGCGTTCAAAACTTACAGTCTCTCACTTCCAGCAATATGGATCAATGATTTTGATGACATCACTCTGCACTTTAGCTTCTCATCAGATTTTCTGTCCAATCAAATGCTCTCTAGAATCTAAAGCGTCCTGCCCCCTATATTATAAATAGACGCTGAAGCTGTGCTAAAATGGGTCACACATCTACTATTTTCTACATGGAGAATGGCACATAGTGCACTAGGAAATGATTCATACAGTGTAAATATGCTTTCCATTTAGACAAATGATGTCTAGTTTCATGTTAGTGTCACGCGAACCACTGCAGCTGTGGCCCAGAGACATGATAGTACAGAGCAAATCATGTGCAAGTCGGCGCAGACCAGAAAATGTGTTGGACCCATTTGAATTCTGCACAGAATACTATTTTTTAAAGCTATATGGAGAAGTGGTTAGTGATTAGAAGGAAACTGAGGCTTTACCGAGCTCAACAGCTGTGGCCTAGCTGTGATATAATTGAAACACTATTGGCTGTTTTAAAAAAGGGGGGAGCTGTTCGATATGTCCCGCCTTGTCTTCCTGTTTCAGTTGAAATTATGTCAATACATTGAATAATGCCAAAGTCACTTCAAGACAAGTCATTTCACTCAGCGGCTTTCTTTGAAATGCCTCTCGGGCATGCAAGTGCAGCTCCTCTCACTTTGAATGGGGAAATATCAAATTCTCCAAAGCTGTTCGCCAAGCTTTCGATTAAATTTCACATTTGAAATCACCGATGAAACCTGACAACAGTTGTCTCATAAATTTTGTTTCTAAAAGCTTGAATCATGACAAAATAATGGCATCAACCCTTGATCAAGCTATTGTGCACGCGTAGTCCTAAGTGCGCATCTCTATAGGAACCGGAGCTTCTAACGGCAGCTCCAGTGACGCGATGAATTTACCGATCGGCGATTGGCTCTTATTCACAAGGTGGGACTTATTCCATGTTGCACTTTCTCCCATTCATAATAATACAAGCGCACTGTCTTTCTATATATAAATAGTCTTTGATAATGCTGCACGTGTCAAGGCACTTCAGTGGGCCTTTAAGTTTGAAAATAAATAGTCTAAGTATTTAAGTATTTAGTCTTGTGATGAACACCACTGCAAATACAAAAATTTGAATGTCTGTTTAAAACATTTAAATACTGTTCAGAAACAGAAAGTAACAGCTGCTTTGTTTACGGGGTTACCGGGGTAACGGCAGTCTTATCTGTAGATGAGCATAGTTATGAAGGTTGATGATGATGATTATGTAGATTGTTATCCTACACTTGGATATTTGGTCAGTGAATGGATTTAAAAGAATTTGGGATGAGATTAATAAAATATTTTGAAGTATATTCTTTAACATACACTAAAATATTCTTTTATGATATCAACCAACTGGATGTACTGAATATTATCTCTTATATAATATAATAATTAATATAACCCCTTAAAGGGGTTTCAATCTATTTGGTGTGATTTCTGAAGACTGATTTGAATAAAAGGAGAAACACAAAACAAGTATGCACAGACAGAAAAAAGAAATCCCTTAGCCATACTTTTAACCACATTTATCAGTGAATTGGGGAAAAAACTTCATAAATATGCTAATTAATCTATTAAAAAAAACAGATCAACAAAAATCAAGATAATTTGCAATATTTTATAGAGAATTTAATTATCAATTTAAATTTAAATTTAAATGTAATTATTATACATTACATTGATGATGACTGCAACAAAATCATTAGAACATCTTTGATAAATACTAGGCCTATTTCATTGGAATATTCTGGGTTCAGTATGTTTGCACTATGAAAGATGCTTATGTTTAGGTGTTTTTTGCACCATCCCTTTTTTATGTATTTTTCAGCATGGCCTCATAAGCCTAATTCCCAGTGAATGCATAGTTAGGAATTCCTTAACAGGAGCTCCGGCGGACTTTCCAACCCATGTGAAATGTAAGGGTTGGGCAGATGTCATCATTTGGATTTCGCTAGTTTGTAATCTTCTTTTGAAGAGCTGACTTCATTAGCCGAGGACAGGCATCTCGACCCATCCAAAAATGCTTAACCCAATCAGTGTCACTGTAATTGTGCATTGTTATATTTTCTGAAAAAAAAAAAAAAACATCCCACAATTGTTCCCATGGTTTTAAACCCTGTGTTAATCTATTTAAGCTACTTCAGGACAGCATTAAACAATCTGTGTAAACACACATTTTCATGGTTTTATACTGCTTCAGATTTGGTTTCTCTGATGCTTTTGCCGTGTAAATATGCCATCAGAGAGCAGTATTAGATCAGGTTTCAAATGAACATAAAGCAGACAAAACAAAACCTAGCAACACTTCAGACCAGTTCAAATAAAGAGTGAGAATGAGAATGAGGTGAATGTAAGTGTAAGTATAAAAACAGGCTGTGGATGGGAAGCACTTCTATATTCATTGCTCAATGTTTTAGTTTGAAGTTTTCTATTACCACTATTACCACTATTGCCTATAATTTATAACTACATACATTTAATAATAGTCTCTTCACCAAAAAAATTAACATGCCTCATATTTCCACTAAAAGTCAATGATATTTATTCACAATCATGTTCCCAATTAACTAGAGGGTCCAAACCACTAGGGGGGAAAAACTTAATACATCCAAGGACATAACAAGGCTGAATCTGTATAAAAGCTCAAATTCACTGCTAGACTGTAATTGCTCTCACACTGAGTCATCATGAGTCATTTATTTGACTTGTAAAGGTTCAATTTGGTCTGGATTTCCTGTTTGATTTACTTTGATATGCTGAAAACCCATTTAGATATTATTGCAACCATCACTTCCATTCACATACATGGCACAAAATGGGGGGTCACTAACCATTTTACAGGCCACATTACTAGCATCTGTAAAACCGCATTCTTCCATCTTAAAAATATATCTAAACTACGACATATGCTCTCAATGAACAATGCAGAACAGTTATTTCATGCGTTCATGACCTCAAGGCTAGACTACTGTAACGCTTTACTGGGTGGTTGTTCTGCTTGCCTGATAAATAAACTACAGCTCGTACAAAATGCAGCAGCTAGAGTTCTTACTAGAACTAGGAAGTATGACCATATTAGCCCAATTCTGTCAACACTGCATTGGCTTCCTGTTAAACATCGTATAGATTTTAAAATCTTGCTAATTACTTACAAAGCACTAAATGGTTTAGCTCCCCAGTACCTGAGTGAGCTCTTAATGCATTATAGTCCTTCATGTTTATTGCGATCTCAGAATTCAGGCCAGCTGATAATACCTAGAATATCAAAATCTCAAAATATCAAAACAATCTTCCTAGCATTGTTCGGGATGCAGACACACTCTGTCAGTTTAAATCTAGACTAAAAATGCATCTCTTTAACCTGGCATACACATAACACATTATCAATTTATATTTTCAAATCCGTTAAAGGATTGTCAGGCTGCATAAATTAGGTCAGCCGGAAACGGGGACACTTCCTATAACACCATATGTACTCGTTACATCAGAAGAAGAATGGCATCTACGCTAATATTAGTCTTTCTGTTTATCCTGAGGTTTACCGTAGTCAACCGGATCTGGGCCGTATCCAGGTGAGACCAAGGACTTGCGCCTTGACACAACCACAACGCAGCCCTGAAGTATCAGCAGAGATTGAGTCAACTAGATCATCCACTGTGAAGGCCTCATCAACACGACTGCCAGGGCCACAGTTCCTCAACAAACCGCCCATACCGGCGTGATGAATACGATCCTCAATTGGATGGAACTGAAATAAATACTTTGAATGTTGCAATCGAGTCGTAACAAAGCACTGTTCGCCAGAGGAGAACTGGCCCCCCGACTAAGCCTGGTTTCTCCCAAGGTTTTTTTTCTCCATTTTAACACCTATCTGCCACTTGTTTGCCACCTGATGTCACCTGTTGGAGTTTGGGTTCCTTGCCGTTGTTGCCTTTGGCTTGCTTAGTTGGGGACACTTGACATTTGACTTGACATTTAATATTCAACAGTGCTTTGATCTGCCTGCATTGACACTATTCTTTAAGAGCTGCTGTACAGCCAAAATAATGTACCAGTTATCAATGTAAAGCTGCTTTGACACAATCTACATTGTAAAAAGCGCTATATAAATAAAGGTGACTTGACTTGACTAACCAGTAGCAATGTTTCCAAATTTTGGGATAGGATAAAAACACCAAGATGTGCATAAATTCAAAAAATGTGCATAAAAATATTATGCGCTCAATTGAGTGATAAGAAGACATGCACATAAACTGTAATAGAAACACTGTTACTGAATGAATGTTTCTATGCACAACAACAGAATGATTGGGTATAATAAATCTCACACCATTGCGTTCCCAAACACCACTCCTCCTAACGCAAGATAACATGACAGCGTCTATTGCATTTTGTCTGTACGCTCTGAAGGATGGAAACATAGCTAGTGTAACCATATGGGGTGTGGATGGTCACTGACATGTGAAGACATGTCATGTGAAGCTGTAAACACTGAATACTTCTTATATTTTCTGAAGAAAGCGTGAGTGGTGCTTGCATCACAGAGCTGTGTGCTATGCTATGTGATTGCTTTAGGTTGTTACTGCTCCAAGTCAAACCAGCAAAAACTCAAACCTTAGTCTATGAATGTGGTCACTTCCTGTTCCTGCTGCCATCTGGTGTATAGCCTGAATTTGTGTTTGTAGCTTGCAAAGCTCTTTTTATCATCTAACAATACACATTTATGGAAAATGTTCCTTCACATTTGGTACATGGTAACATTGATATGTTTCTTATGTAAGCAGAGGCGTTTTTATTCCTGGCTTCCTCTGATAGACCAGACTCATGGAATCTCTTACTAATGGTGCATATTGACTTTTGCCAAAATGGTCTGTGGATCCCCTAATGACGCACCTTTTTGGTACTCTGACTAGATTGAATCATAAGCCCTTTTACACATGTAACCCTGTAAATTACTGTAAAATTATCAGATTGAATTTTCTGGTAAATATAACATACTGTATGCGACTCACACAAGCAACTGCGTTTTGTTTTTTGTTTTTTTTGGTAAGACACCATTCACACATTAGTACCAAAATACGGTAAGCTATGATTATAGTCCCTTTCACACATGGTAAATTACCGTTTATAAAATGGTTAGTTCCAGTCCTTGATTCTGATTGGTCAATAGCTGTGTTTTATTCACGATAAAACACCCACCGCTTTACCCAACTGTTTTATTTATTACTGCACAACACCCTTAGAAACTTAAACATATGTTTGTTCTTATTGACACTGTTCACTGAAGCTTGTAAAGTTATTACCTGCATCTATATAGCATTTCACTTCAGGTCAGTGCTATGTTCATGTTTTTTAAAAAATAAATAAAAAATCTGATTGAATGTCAGCTGCGATATCTTGTCCTTTTAATAGTTAAAGGGTTAGTTCAGCCAAAAATGAAATTTAAGCCTTTATAACATTAAGGCTGAACAACTGTAGACCCATTCGGTGAACGTGATTTCACCAAGTGCAACATGTTCCTGGATCAACATCTTTGTTGATCCTGGAACAACATTCCAATCAACCAATCAGATTTGAGGGACCAATTTACCATTTATGTCAAGTTTAGGCTTACAACCTGGGTTATGTGCTTCCACAACAGTGTTATTCAACTATCATTTCCCTCTGATTTTAGGGATAAGTTATGGGTAGGGTTAGGTTTAGGGGTTGGGAAAAGGTTAGGACTAAATTTTCGGATAGGAATGTTGTTCCAGGATCAACAAAATATGTTGATCCAGGAGCATGTCTTACTTGGCAAAATCACGGTGACCAGTCACATGGACTGTTTTAACAATGTTTTACTACTTTTATGGACCTTGAATCATGGTAATTATGTTGCTTTCTATGGGGGATAAAAAAAACCTTTTGGATTTCATCAAAAATATCTTAATGTTCCGAAGATGAACAAAGGTCTTGTGGGTGTGGAATGACATGAGGGTGAGTAATTAATGACAGAAATGTCATTTTTGGGTGAACTAACCCTTTAAGGGTTTTTTCCCGTGCCCACACTGGGGGAGAAAACAATCCAACCCTGTCCATTGACTTTGTATTGCGTGAAGCTGCCTCCTTGTCATTTCTTGTTTCTAACAAAAGAGAGAACAAGCTAAAAAAAAAAAGTAAATAATAGAACTAAGTTTTTATAAGCTACCGAACCGTAAAAGCCAGCCTTTAAGGAGACAGAAGTGAATACTATAAGACGTGAAGCATCAGCAGGAAGAATGGGTAAATTGTGGGTTCCTGACACTCAGTATGCCTCAGTAAGCCTACGTGTGCAGTAAACATTTCGTCACTGGTAAGTCAAATATCCAAATGTCAGTTTTATGTATTATATTTCCTGTCGCCAATTACGTTCCCCTCCAATGGGTGAAGTTTTCAAAAGACACGTTGAGCTCTGTCTCAACTGCCTGTATCCACTTCTGTGTCCTTAAATGCTTAATTTTTGGGGTCGGCAGCTTATAAAAACGTAGTTCTGGGTTTTTTAGCTAGTTTGCTGTACACCCTGTCACATAGCAGCTTTTAGACATTGTTCTGTTTTGTTAGAAGTTAGAAATGACAAGGAGGCAGCTTCACGCAATACAAAGTCAATGGAGTGGGTTAGATTGCCCCCCCCCCCTCTCTCTATTAGTCATTTCAAAATAAAAGTCTTCATTACTAACTGACTCACTCAAACAATCTTTGCCACCATCTGACTTTTCCTAAGCCACGTTTCCACCACAGGTTCTTTCCCCAGGAACTAGGAACGATATGGCTAGGAAATGAGATGCTATTGGTCTAATCAGATTCAATGAACTATGCTAAGCTATGCTAAAAGTGGTACCGCCAGACCCGGAGATCGGCTGAATGGATTCGAAAATGGTAAAACTCAACTGTTTAACTCTAGGGGAGTTGGAAAATGAGCCTATTTTCAAAAAAAGTGGAGTGTTCCTTTAAGCTTATATGCAGAGGACAAAATCCAGCTGGAACTGGAAAGTCGCGTGCAGTCCTACATCACTGGACTAACTTCACGGTAGTTAGACCGCTATGGAAACACAGCCACCAATAGGTCTGGGGAGAAAAAGTTCCTGGGAAAAAAGTTCCTAGGACAAATTGTTCTGGGTAATTTCGGTGGAAACGCAGCTCTATTCTGTTTTTAGTTGATCTCCATGAGATGACACATTCTGTTGCTGTTCACGTCAGGGACTATTTTTTCAAGTGGAAGGAAGGCTTTTCATGATTTTCATGAAAGTTGCATCAATATATACATATATTTCTTTTAATATCTGTATATATGGAATAACCGTTCTATGTAAGTTTATAATTGCAAAAAATAAATAAATAAATAAATAAAGAAAGAATAACCGTTCTATAAAAGCAATAAGCCCCGTGAAGCCGGCTTCTTGGGGCTTATTGCTTTATTAGAGATCATGTGTGAACAGGACCTTTTCAAAAATAAAAAATCAGTTTCCAACATGAGAAGATGTAACATATAGCATCATAATGGTAATTTACTGGTAATGTGTGAACAAAGCATAAGCGTAAGATAAGAGCAGTGCAGAGGAAAGCAGCCTTATTTTTCTGTTTTATGGTGGTGTTTCAGTGTTTGGTGTTTAGTTTGAACCGGGTGTCATCCTATACACCCACTCCATCAGGGCTGGGTCCTGCAGCAGGATTTTATCAGGTTGTGTGGTCTGCACATCCAGAACAGTGGAGAACCTCACCCTTTAACAACAGAACATAAGCTGCTTCCAGGGATTTCCAGCACTTCCCTTATGATAGCTCAGATCCGAGGCTTCCTTCATACATGCTGGAGCTGACATCAGATTGGGGTCACGATGGACAGAATGAGTAGGCAGAAGTGAAAAGAAAGCCAGAGGATTTAATGATGATGCAACAGCAGGAGAGGGCCATTGAGGGGATCTCCAAGCAGAAGGAAAAAAAAAAAAACAGAGGTGTGTGTACAATGACCCCACAAACTATTGGGGAACTACTGGGAAGTCACACTTAAACATTTCTAAAATCAATTCAAAAGATATTGCAAAATATTAAAGCAAATGTCATTTAACTTTATAGACAGATAGCACACGCACACTTTCACATAAGAAAGCTTGAGAGTTGATAAAATAATAGTTGTGAAAATCATTGTGACACTTTTTGTTTGTCAAACATTAGTAGAAGATGTCCATAATTAATATGATGAATTTGAGGGTAGTTGACAATTCATAATAATCACTGTGACACCATTTACTTCAAAGCTAAATATGGCTTAGAAAAGTGAACTTCTGGTACGTTTACATGACAACAATATACTTAAAAACTGAAAAGTTTTTGAAAACTTTCACTTACAGATGACAACGTTGCCGATCACATGCCTCCTTGAAAATGACTAAAAACACTGTATTATGTATACCAGGCCAGTAGTTGGTGATGTCAGAAACAGTTGGCAATGTTAGAATTTGGCATATGTAAATAATGCATCTCCGCTGGTCGTTGTATGGTGCAGTAAATCTACAGTAAATCTTTGCTGGAGAAACATTAATAAACTCAGTATCTTGAGCAGCACACAAACAGTCCTGTGTCTGCCATTGTTGTTTTGGTTGCCAAGTACTTGTGCATACCTATAGACTGAACACGTAATACCCATGCGCATGACGTCACCAATTTCACAAATTTGCGTTTTTGCACAGAGACGATAGCGTGATCATTTTCGAAAGTTTGCATTTTCAGCCCCCCAAAACGCCATATTCATGTAAATGAACAGTCAAAACACATGAAAAGTTTTCCGCTTTTAGTGGCCCCTAAGTTCTGAGAAAAGCTCTAGAATTATTTGCTTGATAATTTCATAGTTCATACATAAAATATACAGTATCTTTATGCATTATGTCCAAATCCATTTTTTAATTCATTACTAATTCAAACTATTTTGGCTGAAAATCTGAGGCCATTTTTTTTATTTATTATAATAGTAAAAAATGTGGTATAAAATAAATGAAATAATTAATGAAAACATCTCTCCAGGGTATTTCCCTGCCTTTATATGTGAACAATAAATAACTCTTTGAATGTAGCTACAGTATATATATATATATATATATATATATATTAATAGCTTTTTCAACACATCAGTCTTTCACAATGAATCAAAAGAATGAACCGCATAATACAAAAATTACATTCAGTACGAACTTCATTACTTTTAGCATTTGTTTACATTTATCTCAGTTAGTATTCACCAATGTGAACACTACACTTCATTTAAAGGGGACCTTTTAATGCCCCTTTTACAAGATGTGATATCAGTCTCTGGTGTCCCCAGAATGTGTCTGTGAAGTTTCAGCTCAAAATACCCCACATATCATTTATTATAGCTTGTCAAATTTGCCCATATTTGGGTGTGAGCAAAAACACACTGTTTTTGTGTATCTCTTTAAACGCAAATGAGCTACTGCTCCCCGCCCCCTTTCCAAAAGAGGGCGGAGCTTTAACAGCTCACGTTTCGGTTGCTCAACAACAACAAAGCTGGAGAATCTCATGCAGCCAAAATAAAGATTGGCAGTACCGGTGTTCAGCCTTAAGGCCGGAACACACCAAGCCGACGCCAACACTGATGGAGAGACTCAGGAAGAAGTTACAAATTTTAGAATGCAACTGGATGTTTCTGAATGGTTAGTGGATAAATGTATGTAGTTGCTGTGACTTGCATGACTAGCATGTGCTGTCATGTTAATCTTTTGTACAAATCCAGCGTTGAATTGACCCTCATTTGTGAAGCAGTCTGGGGTAAAATGATGGTAACAGCACTCTACTACAACATCTCTTTCTCTTCTCCAGCTTTGTTGTTGTTGAGAAACTGAAGCGCGAGCTGTTAAAGCTCCGCCCTCTTTTGGAAAGGGGGCCGGGAGCAGCAGCTCATCTGCATTTAAAGGGACACACACAAAAACAGCATGTTTTTGCACACACTCAAATAGAGGCAAATTTGACAAGCTATAATAAATGATCTGTGTGGTATTTTGTGCTGAAACTTCACAGACACATTCTGGGGACACCAGAGACTTATATTACATCTTGTGAAAGGGGGCATAATAGGTCCACTTAAAAAAAAAAAATAATAATCAATTCCCTGTGAAGAACCACATTACCCATAATCCTGCAGAGAGCTTCTCCTTGCATCTAACAGTCAGAGAAGTTGCATGGAAACGTATCATACAAGAACTCAGCTCAGCAGTGACATCCCACTCCAGTAAAGCAATTGCAAACTCCTATTAGAGACCTATGGAGAACATGAATAGGAATAAAAATAACATTTGGTATCTGTTCATGCCTGATTGACAGATTTTACTAAAGGTTCAACAGAGATAACCACTCAGATCACAACAATAATATTGCAATTTCCTCTTAATTGTTCATAAAATGTAATTTTATTTATGTTCTATAAAATACAACATTGCTAAGGTTTGCAATGCAAGTTATTAAGAGACATAAGTGTGACTACAAAGCAATCATGTTGTCCATCACTATTACACCTGGTGACTAAACCATATTACACATCAGAAACTGAACTCTGGCTGCATATGTTCATCTCTAACATTAACACTGAATATAAACAACAAGCAGACTATTTTGTATATGACACATCTTACAAGGCTGTAAAAGCAGTAAAAACAACGCTGCATGACTAACAGGTGTGATGAGAGCGGACATGCAAATGTTGCACCTTTTGCATGTCACTTTGCATCCAAAACATCCTTGATGGCTTGGGATAACTTCCCCAGCAAGGGCTCCTGGGTGTGGGGAAAACGGAGCAGCTTTGAATAACAAATGAGCCCTATTTTCACTTGAGCTTATCATCCAGTCATAGTCAGGCCCATGCAGCCGTCATTTGTCCATGCAAAGTGTCTTCACTTGTTCATAATCATTATCATCACACTCTATCATCAGTGACAGTTTCATGTCATTTCATGATCTGAGCCACTCACTTTGCTGTTCTACGGGAATTCAAAAGTTGCAGACATCTGAAAAGAGGAAGCAGATATATAATTAAATGAAAAAGCACCACAGGCCACTACTCCGGTGTGCAAATACACCTCTAAGTAACCTTTGGTAGCCCTGTAATAAGTATGTGTACCTTTTTGGTCATATCTCAAAATTATTTGATTCCCTCTCTGATTATATATCCAGTTTTATATCTTTATAACAAAAACTACTTTCTCAACCTTCTAAAGAAGCACTTTCTGTGTGGGCCTGCTTATACGTTTTATCAGTAGTGTGTGTGTACCTGGTATACCCTACATTATGAGGACCCCACAAAGATAGTACCAGTCATTTTTGACCATGTGGGGACATTTTTTATGGTCCCCATGAAGAAAACAGCTTATAAAACATTTTAAATTATGTTTTTTGAAATCGTAATGGTGGGTAGGTTTAAGGTTAGGTGATAGAATATACAGTTTGTACATTATAAAAACCATTATGTCTATGGAAAGTCCCCATAAAACATGAAAACCCAATGTGTGTGTGTGTGTGTATGGGTGTTAAGGATGTGGCCTACAAACTCCTGCAAGAATACTAAGTATGCTGAAAACACTGGAGTCTTTCAAGACCCTGAGGGACCTCGATCAGCCATAATGCAAGCATGCAGACGTGATGACAGAAGCCCGTTCTCATCACAGATGCCACAAAAAAGGCAGAGCCATGAATACACTGAGTAATTGCTTACGGCCAGCGGCAGAGACACCATTTACACTGGTAACTGGTGAATAGTTAAACATCCCACAACCCCTTGCTCCATCCATCATTTCCGTTGGCTTTTATAATTATCAAAAGACCAGCTTATGAAACATGACTACAAAGCACTGAATGTGTGTGAGTGTGTGTGTGTGAGAGAGAGAGAGTAAAATGGTAACATCTCCTGGTCTTTTAAACTGGATGAATGAAAAAAACAGGCTAATGTAGTCATGTGATTCATGATACTGTGACATTAATATATGGATATTGAATACCTTCCAAAGTCGGATGAAAGTCGTGTTAGCTGTGTGTCATCTCTGTGCAACCCTGTAACCTGTTAACATCCAAAATTCACCTGACAGACTGTTTTCACTGTTATTCAGAAAGCTGGAGTGATATGTTTGGATTTACTTACTGCAAACGAGTGCAGATTGACAGCAGTGAATCCAGTCATACTTCTGACATTAACACAAGCCACTTACTCTGTATTGTTGTTGTTGTTGTTTATAATGATTGATCGAATTCTCATTTGAGAATATTAGTAATGCAACAGTAAGAACAGAAATAATGCAAAGGAAATTATAATGTCCAACAAGTGTTAAATAATAGGTAATTTTCCATGTATGCTGTCCACTTGTTAGCTGCTTTTTGTTCTTTAATTACACAAAGAATTTAAAAGACTTTAATAGGTAGGCACAGTTTATTAGATGTTAGATTAAAAGTATTTCAAATATAAAAAAGAAAAGAAAGGAATTTGTTTAAAGGGTTAGTTCACCCAAAAATGAAAATTCTGTCATTTCACCCTCATGCCGTTCCACACCCGTGAGACCTTCGTTAATTTTCAGAACACAAATTAAGATATTTTAGTTGAAATCCGATGGCTCCGTGAGGCCTGCATAGCCAGTAATGACATTTCCTCTCTCAAGATCCATTAATGTACTAAAAACATATTTAAATCGGTTCATGTATGTACAGTGGTTCAATATTAATAGTATAAAGCGACAAGAATATTTTTGGTGTGCCCAAAAAAACTAAATAACAACTTATATAGTGATGGCCGATTTCAAAACACTGCTTCAGGTGTCGAATCAGCGGTTCGGAGCACCAAAGTCATGTGATTTCAGCAGTTTGGTGGTTTGACACACGATCCGAATCATGATTCGACACGCTGATTCATTTGTGCTCCGAAGCTTCCTGAAGCAGTGTTTTGAAATCGGCCATCACTAAATAAGTCGTTATTTTGTTTTTTTGGAGCACCCAAAATATTCTTGTCGCTTTATAATATTAATATTGAACCACTGTACTCACATGAACCGATTTAAATATGTTTTTAGTACATTAATGGATCTTGAGAGAGGAAATGTCATTGCTCCCTATGCAGACCTCACTGAGCCATCAGGTTTAAACAAAAATATCTTAATTTGTGTTCCGAAGATTAACGAAGGTCTTACGGGTGTGGAACGACATGAGGGTGAGTAATAAATGACATTATTTTCATTTTTAGGTGAACTAACCCTTTAAGTGTGTCCATCATGTTAGTGTAGACTCAAGATGCAGTCTGTGTGTTTGCTTAACTAACTTAACAACAAAGACAAAATGATATAATAAAGTGAAACAAGCTGCATTTGGGAAGAACAAATATTACCAATATTTGGTTTATTAAAGCTGTACTTTTTCTTTTGTGGGTCGGGTTTTGGTATGGGTTTGTTTGTTTGTAGTCATTATAAATAGATTTATGTATATAAGTCTGTGGTATGTCCTTGTTTTAATAGCTCAGTAAACATGTTATTTTTTACACTGTTTGTACTATGCGTGTTTGTTACAGTAGGTGTGTGTGAGTGCAGCCTGATATTCTGGGAACGGAGGGGTCATGTTGTTGACCCACCTGCTCCCATCTCTCTTCAGCTGGATCTTGTCGCGTTTCAGCAGCTGCAGCCCCTCACAAAGCACGTCTTTGTAATCCGCCCTGGATAGACACGAGGAGCAGAGGAAACAGAGAGGCAGAAACAGCTCATCTTGCCTTCTATGGTGATTTTACATTGACTGCCCTTCATGCTACTAGATGAACACATACCTTCATGCCTGACAAACACACACACCTGTTACATGAGGGTAAAACTAACGGACAAATCCAAGTAACTGAAGAAAACATGAGTACTGCACATAATTTCACATGCAGATGAAAAATATTCAAACCTGTGTTCTTCCCGCAGCATGCAAAGTATATTTGCAAATGTGACCAAGGCCGAAATAGCTGGAGCAGGCTGTTTGCTGCACTTTAGTCAAATTTTCCGAATGTGGTGTGCTGTGGAGCGTGCTAAAGTATCTACATAGACTTGATGCCTGTTTCAAAACCTTTATAGTGAGTATAATGCACCTCGCTTACCAAGTGGGCAGCACAGTAGGGTCAACAACATGTTTTTAGTGTTCAGAAATAGAAAGATAGAGTGTCAAAAATGGTACAGAACGTAGGGTCTCAAAGTTAAACTTCAAAAATCAAAATTATTTTAAATTTTTACAAAATTATTGTGGCTGGATCACAGTACAAACAGGAAATGAACATAATTCATCACACGTCGTTTGTCCCTTTTATTCATCTCACCTCTTAGCAACTCACAGGAAATGTACAGGAAGTGACATCTCTCCCACACATGTCAGCTGGGCTGGGTTGCTGCCAATCACAGGCACACGTATCATGCATGATTACAAGACTTCAATATTACTTTTTCTTTAATGTGCTCATAGTAATATCATATTGAATTTCATAAATGGACAGAAGACCTCACACACACACACACACACACACACACGCACGCACACATGTTGGGTTTTCATATTTTATGGGGACTCTCCATAGACATAATGAGTTTTACACTGTACAAACTGTATATTCTATCGCCCTACACTAACCCTACCCCATTTTTACATTTTCATTAAACATCCTTAGTATGATTTGTAAGCCGTTTTACTCATGGGGACCAAACAAATTCCCCACAAGATCACATATTTCTGTCATTATTATCCTTGTGAATACCTGAACACACACACACACACACACACACACACACACACACACACACATACACATTTTATTGCTTTTTGCAGGGAGAAATTTGCATCCAGTGAGAGTGACTGTCAGCAGTTCAAAATAGTGAAGTGAGAGCAGTATACCGTTTGAACTAACTGGCACAAAAAGAAGAGGAACCAATAATACATAATAATTGAAGTAGGAAGTTAATAAAGTTTCTTCAGGACCATAGTGGTCAAAGCATACTGATAGCTAAATTATAATTTACAATTAACCGCAAATAGATGTAAGGAATGAACTAATAATTTGTGCAAAGCATGCAATTAACAGACCAGAGCAGAGAATCAAACATGGAAACATAAAAAGTATTAAGATAATTTTCAGAAAACTGCTTGGCTTATAATGAAAAAAAGTTTTGTAACAATAAAAAATGTTCCCTTCAGTTCAAACAA
This sequence comes from Megalobrama amblycephala, assembly GCF_018812025.1. Classification (NCBI taxonomy): domain Eukaryota; kingdom Metazoa; phylum Chordata; class Actinopteri; order Cypriniformes; family Xenocyprididae; genus Megalobrama; species Megalobrama amblycephala. The sequence goes on from NC_063044.1 coordinate 25,298,974, forward strand.
CACTATTGTAAATAATAGTTAAGATAGATATAACTTAGTTATACAGTACAACAGTAGCTACATTTTTTGTATCACATTATAACCATTATTAAATTATTTGTTAAAAGTACAGTGCACCCCTTCATTTTTTTGTTCAGATTTTATGATGCAGTCTTATACTAAAATGCTTTCCCCCCACATAAATCTCCACATAATGACATAGCAAAATCAAAATTGTTTTAAATTTTTGCAAAATTATTAAAAAGAAAAACTAAAATATTAAATTGACTTGAATTATTCAGACTCTTTCCTATGATACTTTAAATTTAGCTTAGGCACATCCCTTTTCTCTGGCAAATTCAATTGATTAGACATGATTTTGAAAGGGACATACCTCCCTATACAAGGTCTAACAGCTGAAAAGCCATGAGGTCAAAGGACAGTAGAGCTCAGAGACAGGATTGTGTCAAGGCACAGATCTGGGGAAATTCTGCTAAGCTGAAGGTGGTCTCCATAATTTTTTAAACAGAAGAAGTTTGTAACAACCAGGACTCTTACTAGAGCTGACCATCTGGCCAGACAGAGTAATCAGGATAGATGTGCCAAGAACCTGATGATCACTCTGGTAGAGCTCCAGAGATCATGTGTGGAGCAGTGCTAGACGATATGACCTAAAATCAAAATCTTGATTATCTGAATTTGAATTGATTAATTTACCTCGATTACGAATAATGAACGATTTTGTGTTATTTTGCGTTTTTGTTTTGCTTTGTTTTGTTTTGTTTTTGCCCTCATAGTTCACTGACAAGGTTTTTGTGGTACATATTCTATTAAATGATTAGTCCACTTTTAAATAAAATTTTCCTGAATATTTACTCATCCAAGATGTTCATGTCTTTCTTTCGTCGAAAAGAAATTAAGGTTTTTGATGAAAACATTCCAGGATTATTCTCCTTATAGTGGAATTCAATGGCCTCCAGACGATTGAAGGTTCACAGTTTCAGTGCAGCTTCAAAGGGCTTTAAACGATACCAGATGAGGAATAAGGGTCTTATTTAGCGAAACGATCAGTCATTTTCGAAAAAAATACTGTATATGCTTTATAAACAGAAATTATCGTCTTGCACGTGCTTCCGCTTTCCGCATTCTTCAAAAAGCTTACGCCGTATGTCCTACGCCTTCCCTATTCAATTTACGGAAAAAAAACGAAACTGCCGCCGTGTTAGGCGTAGGACATACGGTGTAAGCTTTTTGAAGAATTCAGAAAGCGGAAGCACGTGCAAGACGATAATTTGTGTTTATAAAGCATATACAGTTGTATTTTTTTTCGAAACCGATCGTTTCGCTAGGTAAGATACTTTATTCCTCATCTGGTATCGTTTAAAGCCCTTTGAAGCTGCACTGAAACTGTAATTTTGACCTTCAACCATGTGGAGGCTATTGAAGTCCACTATAAGGAGAATAATCCTGGAATGTTTTCAGTGAAGAAAGAAGGACATGAACATCTTGGATGGCATGGGGGTGAGTAAATTATCAGGAAAATTTTATTTAAAAAGTGGACTAATCCTTTAAAGGTGGGATAGTTTTTCTTAATGAAAGAGTGCTCTGACATAACAGCTCACTTTCAGCAGTTATTTTATCTATGGTTCGCAACATTTATTACAGATTTCTACTCATTCTAAATCAGATACAGATAAATAAGTACAACACCAGTACATTTATTTGAATGCATTAATGAGAGTTTCTAACCTACGTTTGTGATAAATCACAGGACAGCGTTGACAATGAGTTTCTGCGCTCCTCTCTGTGTCTTCACATAATGTGCAAGCTACTGTCTGTATGAGTGTTTATGTGCCACAATGCATCAGCATAGTAGATTAATATAATGATACATATCCGGTGGTCTAAAATCACTTGAATGTCCAAACTGGCAAGCCTTTAAACACAGACAATTGACAAACTTTAGTAAGGACCATTGACTCTATAAAACAATGGACGTAGTGTCCGTAGGTTTCTGAAGAGCATTTTCGCCGGTCATCGCCACCTTGGCCCCACGTCACTCCCTGAAAACCGAAAAGGGGCAAAGAGGCAGGATGTAGGTGTAGCTGAGGTGGGACGTGGGTGAATCACGCTCACCTAGCTCGACGTGATCAAACTCACAGTGTCCAACTCACTACAGTGTCCAAAAGGTCATAATAAATTTATTTTAGCTTAAAAAAGGTGGTGGACATCACAGTCCTCATTCTGTTCTTTTGCACTGTCTATTCTTGAGTAATTACAGGCCTATATTTTTAACGACATATCAACAATTAAAACAAATAATTCCAATATAGTCTGTTACGCTATTTATGAAATGCAGGCGTAACATTATATGACAACGTTATACAGTCTATGGTTTCAGCCTATAGCTAATCACGATCTGTCAGATTCTGGAGTGTAGTAAAGTTTTAAATAAAATTATAAATAATAAATGAATTATTTTAAATAAATTAATAAATAAAATTATTTCATATTAGAAAAAATGGAGCCCACACTTCTTGGACACAACAAGCCATATTATTTGATAATTGTATTAAATAATTGAGAAAAAAGCACAAACATGGCAGAGATACCAAGTTCAGCATCTGGAATTAGCTGAGGTGATGTGACAGCTAACAGACAGCAGACAAACGGCTAGTATAGTGACAGCAGCAGAAATCCACCTGTCACTCAAGTGGCCACGCCCTTAATTACGCACAACTTTAAGGCTTAATCTGATTTAAATAGATGAGTTATAAAAAAAATTCACCCCCTCACAGTTGTCATGAAGGGCAAAATTATCTATAAAGACCAAAAACACTTTTTTGGTGGCTGTAAACATATTCTGCTGTAAAGTTGGGCATTTTATCATGGGGGTTCTATGGGATTGATTCCCTTTTGGAGCCTGTCTCTAGCGGCCAGTCAATGAATTGCAGTTTAAGTTACTTCTGTGTTGGATTCAAGAGACCGGAAGGTTGTCGCTTGGTGAGGACGCAAGTTAAAGTGATCTCACTTTTGGGATTGCGTGCTGTCTGTGTGTGTTGACTCTGTGTTTGAGTTTGCCTCTGTGTTGCTTCCATGCTGCTGAATGGACGAGGCAAAGTCACATGACTACACACGTGCTAGAATGTTTTTAAGGGGAAAGTATTAATAGGATTAAAAACTGAAATAACTGACCTGGGAAAATCATCATTTAGAGGTTCTGAATTTCGGTTTCGATTACTTTTCAATTAATCGTCCAGCCCTAGTGTGGAGACAGAAGAACAGCCATCAATGTAAAACTCCACTGACCTGGGCTTTAGTGGCCAGACTCTCCTCAGTACAAAACACATGAAAGCCTCAAACTTGATTCTCAGACTGTGAGAATCACCTACATAGCACCATTCCAACTGTGAAGCATGGTGGTGGTAGCATCATCCGGTGGGGGTGTTTTTCAGTGGCAAGGACTGGGGAACAGGTCAGGAACCTTAATGAAAACCTAGTCCACAACTCTCAACTCTCAGTCTGGGCTGAAGGTTCATCTTCCAACAGGACAATGACCCCAAGCACACAGACAACGCAATGCAAGAGTTGCTTAGGGACAATTCGATGAATATCCTCAAGTGGCCCAGTCAAAGCCCGGACTTGAACCCATTCAAACTTAAAAATGACTCTCCTGACAGAACTTGAGAAGATCTGTAGAAAGGGATAGGGGAAAATCCAAAGGGGTGCCAAACTTCTTGCATCATACCCAAAAAAAGACTAAGGCTTTAAATGCTGCCAAATGCACTTCACATTGATATTAGTATTCAGACAAGGGTCTGAATACTAATATCAATGTAATATTTCTTTCTTTTTTTTTTTTTTTATGAATTTGCAAAATTATCACAAATTTAGATTTTGATTTGTCATTATGGGGTATAGAGTGTAGATTGATGTGAAAAAACATTCAAGTATTTTAGCATAAGGCTGCTGATAAGGCTGTTGATGGGAATGCTGGGCTTGCGATGGAATAAGACAAGCCTGTGGAAAACTGAAGAGTCCCCTGTGATTGTGTGTTTGTGTGGAGACATCCCGTTTCCCGTAAGAAGCACAGGGGTGGATCGCACTGCTCGGAAACAAGCATCCCATACAAATCTAATTCAACAACGAAATTAGGAAGTTGATTTATGAGGATATGGGATCAAAAAGACAGAAGAGTTGGAAGACGAGGGATGCCACAATTTTTATCCAGACCATATGGAGTGGGAATGGGGGATGGCGATATGTGTCCTTAGCTGTCCCATTACAGAATTTACTACACTCTTTCAAGAACTTAACCTGTCAACTCTGGAAAATAGAGTAGAAAACAAACATCTTTCAGATATCAGAATATCAAATGAAAACTGCTGATTGGATGCCAATGCATTGCACAAAAGTTTCATTGCAAAAGAAAAAGAGATGATTTTTCTTTTGCAGATAAACTGTTGTAGATAAACATGTTTGTAGATAAACTGCGCATAAACTGTTACTCTTTTGGTTGACTCTCAGTTGAAACACTTGTATGGTTACTGATTCTACAAAAGCTAGAATAATCTGATCTGTGGCTGAACATGATCCCTTCAGCATGAGCTTGAACAAACAAGACAGTGAAGTATCTGGGAATAAACACATACAACCAATAAAATCTGGAAGTGGTTGAACTCTCTTCCACACAGCTCTGAAAAATGGCTTCAAGCCAGTTCACTCAGAGCCATTCACACTAATTGTTTCCTTCAGTCTGAATCCTCAATCCCCTCCTGCTCCTTTTAACATCTCCCACTAATAAGTTTAAATAAAATCTCTAATTAGAACAGTAAGCCTTTCATTATGATGCTTTTGTTGAATAAATTTAGGTTAGTGTGGGGTCAGAGGTCAATGGGAGGGCCAGACACACAACAGAGGTCAGAAGATCAAACACTTTGAAGGGATAGTTCACCCAAAAAAAAAAAAAATTACTTACCCTCAAGTTGTTCCAAACCTATATAAGTTTCTTTCTCCTGATGAACACAAAATAGGATATTTTGGAAATTGTTGGTAACCAGACAGTTGACGGTAGCCATTGACTTCCATAGTATGGAAAATAAATACTATGGAAGTTGATGGCTACCATCAACTACCGTCTGGTTACCAACATTGTTCAAAATATCTTCTTTAGTGTTGTATTTTTGGGTGAACTATCCCTTTAATGACTTAACCACAGGACCACTAGCTTACTATATTTTGTCCAGTATGTACTGTATACTGGATTTTTTAAATAGGTATTATGCAGTATAAACATTTCAACACTGTTGTCATTTGACCTCACGCCACATGCTTAATTTAGTGAGTGGCATATGGAGTCCATTGACATGCACAGACTTACAGATGACAACAATATGAAAGCAATACAAATTCTGAAACAGCCTAAGCATCATCATAAGCTGTTTTCTGTCATGACAACTCTAAAATGTTAATGTGTTTGGTCTTGGTGGAATAGATCTGCTACACTGCTGCTGCTGCTGCAGAGCAAGTACTGATACTTGCTACTGCCAATATATTCACAGCTTGCTGCTGTGAGCATGCAAGACATGCTGCTGCTGCACATATAACATACATGAAATAACCCCTGTAGAAGATCTATAGCTACAGGTGGATCTGGGGAGGAGGAGGGTTTCCATATGTAAATGCGGAGCCTGCATACACTTCAAATTTTGGAGGAAAAAATGTCTCAACTTTTGGCAGTCTGATTAAATCAAGAAAGAAAGAGATGCTAATAAAAAAAAAAAAAAAAAAAAGTTATTGCCTCAGGTTCATTCATCACAAAATAGGAAGTCAAGTTGTACATATTGTACTGTGAGATTCAATAACCTGCACAGTACGCTGCAAATGCTATGCATGCAGAAAATACAAATACTGTGCACAGTATTGTAAGCCTAGAGTAAGAGTTGTCTTCAGTGATACTGTTTAGTTTGAAAAAGTAAATTAGTTATGTCAAAGTTTTACAACCTTCACAGAGATGTGAAGCCAAAACCAAAACAATGAGCAAGATTTACATCATTCCAAACCTTCATGTCATTCTGGACTTTTTTTTTTCTGTGAAACACACACATAAATATAAACTTCAGCAGAATGTTCTCTCTACTATTTACCGTAACCAGGAATTGTCAAGTAAAAAAAAAAAAAAATTCTAACACTCCAGGTCACTTCCTGTGAAATTGGTGCAGAATATCTGAAATAAAAATGGAAGTTTCTGCAATCGGGGAAGAAACTGTGGCTCTTTTTCTTCCATTATAAATGACTTGAGTCTCATAGCAGCAGATGAAACTCAGTAAACGCAATCGGATGCTGGTGTTTGGGATCAATCGTGTGAGATGCATCTGGGAGGCCATTAAACCAAATCATTCTGATAACAAACACTGGCTCAGGCATTTCAGAATGACCAAACCAACATTTGAGATGCTCTGCGATGAAACTGGTTAGTCCAGTTATCCATTCACATCCTCTGTTGAGGCAAAGTCACCTCAAAGATTTTATTGTACATCGCGGGATTTAATTGGTAAAGGCGTTTCCATCATATACGTATGTCTTGTTATCAGATAAAAAAAAAAAAAAAAAAAAAAAAAAAACTATTTCTCAATTGAGTGCAACATCCATTAAAAAAAACTATCTCCATTAACATCCAGTTTATGCTTTTTTGCTAAATTTGGAGGCTTGCCTCAAAGAGACTCTGGCTGCATCCGAAAACTCAGGCAGCTGACTTGTTGCGTCACTGGCCTATCAGGCAATGACTTTGTAGGCAGCGTTTGCGCTCGAAGGCACCCCATGAAACTGATTTCGGACAGACTTCTGAGGCAGCGTAATGGATTAATGATCTACAGCAAAATAGAGCGAGCTTGGGTGATATCTGAGCAAATATTTAATTACTACAATAGTAATTTCTCGCTAGAAATGACATCAGAAGTGGAAAACAATGGTCAAAAATGTACATTTACACACAAATTTGCAGCACAAAAGACTGTAGATTCTGTCTGGGCACCCCTTGGGTCAGTAATTGATGACAGATTTTTAATTTTGGGGAGTAATCTTTTAATCTAAAAAAAACCCACTCAGGTTAATTTATAAATTAAAATGTATAAATGACAAGATACATATACATATACATATACATATACATACGTATACAGGTATACATACAATTACGAAAACATAATTGCAGAAAGAGCTTATTTTTCTTATTTTTGCAGGGAGGGAAAAGGCAATTGTAAAAACACTTCCATCCGTTCACTAAAAATGTTTTTGATTCTCTGTGTCTGACAGGAAATGGCCAGGACAAAGACATATAGATGGCAGACACAAACCAAGAGTCTCCCCTGAGAAATGAAATCCTTTTGTCTCACTGGAACATGAGTTCATGTGCTTCTCTCTTCTCCTCATCTGTTACTATTTCTTTCTTTTTTTCTCTCTCTCTTATTATAAACATGGACCAAGAATATTCCCCACAATGTAGAGCGCTATGATGGCTGGATTCATTGTTGTCTCATCCGTAACCTGATGATACTCTTATTCTCAGAAACTTTCAAATTACTTCCAACACTTGGCAGCAAGTTAAACCAGTTATGGACAGTGTTACAATTTCCTTGGTAACACTTTAGAATAATGGTCTGTCAATAATAAATAACTATGCAGTAAGTAATGCAGGACTAATGAGTAGTACTACATTAACACTTCAGCTACTACTATTAATTAATATAGAAACAAGCTTAACTAATCAGTAAGTAATATTGAATTTAGGAGATAGTTCCTTATTAGCTATAATCAATAATTACTAAATGAGATTAGCATCATTAATAACTATTAACTAACTGACGAATTGTAAAGAACATTATCATCTGTCTGAGACATAATCAGTCATCATTTTTACTCTGAATACAGTCATAAAATGCATCACTAATTACTCAAGTGTTACCTAGTCACTATGCAGGAACTACTAGTGATCTGGACCATTATTTTAAAGTGAAAAACATCTTTTTCACTTTAAAATAATGGTCCAGGTCACTAGTAGCTCTTTAAGATTTTCTTTTTTTTACTCAGAACATGGTCATAAATTGCTTCACTAATTAATCAAGTACCTAGTCATTCTTCAGGAAGAAAAGATGTTTTTCACTTTAAAATAATGGTCCAGATCACTAGTAGTTCCTGCATAGTGACTAGGTAACACTTGAGTAATTATGCATTTCATGATCACGTTGAGAGTAAAAAAAAAAAAAAAAAAGAATTAATTAAATTAAATTAGTTAATTAGTAATTCTTTATAATTTGTCATAGTTACCTATTAGTTCTTAATGATGCCAATCTCATTCTGTAATTATTGATTAGCTAATAAGCAACTATCTTAGTACTAAATTCGATGTTTCTTACTGATTAGTTAAGCTTGTTTCTATATTAGTTAATAGTAGTAGCTGAAAGGTTAATGTAGTACTACTCATTTGTCCTGCATTACTTTCTGCATAGTTACTTATTAATGATGGACCATTATTCTAAAGTGTTACTATTTCCTTTTGTTTCTTTTTGCTGTGTTAATATAAATATGTGTGAACATGAATTCACTTAACAGAAATATTTATATTTATATCATTTATATAGTATATATTTGGGTTGTATTTAAAGATTAGTAGCTCATTTGCAAATAATGAATCAGGTATGATGACTCCTGTGGTAAATTTCCCTACCTTTTTATCCCTTGTCAACATATTTATTGAATGGTATTCAATTTAGATTTTCTTTATCTGAAAAAGATGCGTTTGTTCCGTAAGTAGAATAGGGAAGGCGTAGGACATACAGTGTAAAATTTTTGAAGAATACGAAAGTGCGGTTTTGGCGGAAGCACTTGGAAGGCAATCATTTGTTTATATAAAGCATATACATTTACATTTTTTTCAAAAATGACCGATCGTTTCGCTAGATAAGACCCTTATTCCTCGTCTGGTATTGTTTAAAGCCATTTGAAGCTGCACTGAAACTGTAATTTTGACCTTCAAACGTTTGGAGGCCATTGAAGTCCATTATAAGGAGAATAATCCTGGAATGTTTTCATCAAAAACCTTAATATCTTTTCGACTGAAGAAAGAAAGACATGAACATCTTGAATGACATGGGGGCGAGTAAATTATGTGAACTAATCCTTTAAGTGTGACATTTGTCTGGAGCACTTACAGAATCACACCAATTTATGGGCTCATGACACCATACTCCAAGGTATCATGTAATCGGATTTCTGCTCTTTAGGAGTGCAAGATTTCCCTAAAGAAATTATATTGAACAGAACAAGTGACAATTAAAAAACTGGATTTATTTAACTTTGAAATGCATGACAGCAGACAAAACAGTTTGGGCTTTTGCTCCATTCAGTTATATATACAGACTTAATATGGATCCCAGTGTCAGGATCAAGTGGATGGTTTAATTTTAATAGGATCTTGTTAGAAGATTATATGTTTGTTCAGAGCATTTGACTGCAGACTGTTTTGTAAACTAGGCACAGTGTAATGGAGAGTCCGCAACTTTAGTTTAATATAAAGCAGTCAGCTGTATTGGATCTGAGAGCTACATAGCAAATTGTAAGAAAACATTTTCAAAATGCTTTGTCTGTGAATAATATTTTTTCCCACATTGTTTTTCTTTTTTTTCTTTTTTTGCACAAAAAAACCCCATATTAACATATTAAAAAAAAAAAAAAAAAACATGAAAGAGACTGAATCCAAAGCAAGTCAGAGCAAATTTTTACTGGATTAAACTTCACAGTTACATACAGATGAGGCAGTAAGAAAAACAAGGCTGATTCTCTTTCCTGTATGTATGACTCACCTACATCTACATCAGAGGTCAAACCCATCCTGCCCCCATCAGTTGTCATTGACCCAATACAGTGGGATATCATGGAATAAATCCAACACTCTCAATAGGAACACCCTTCATCCACTGAATGACCACCCAACAAACAGTATGTTCCCCAGAACATCAGGCAGCGAGTCATTCAGTGGGTTCACACCTCCTTAAGCTCCAGCCATCCGGTTATCAACAGAACTACAGCATTGAAGCATAACTGTTTTTGGTGCCCATCCTGAATACTGATGTTACCTCCTATGTTAATGCATGCTATGTCTTTCCACAATCCAAGACTCCCTTGCAATTACCAGCTGGTCTCTTGGAACTGTTGCCCATCCCACAGTGACCCTGGTCTCATATTGCTATTGATTATATCACAGACCTTCCTGACTTTAACAGGTCAACTACAGTCAAGTCATGTGATCTTTATATAGCGTTTTATACCATACAGAGTTTTTAAAAAGCAGATTCACAGTAACAAACAAGTAAATAACGATCAATGATGCAAACTTCATAAAATATGAGACAAATTCAAATTCTGCTGTAAAGCAGCTCTACAGAAGACATTAGTGTCATTAATTAGCTCAAGTCAGTTCAGTGTTGATTCAGTTTCCTTCAATAACTTTGTAAAGTTCATCAATTTTGAAACGAGTTAAATGCAGCTATATATGTTGATTCAATTCAATTCAATAACAGTGGTGATGTTGCAAACCCGTCAATTATGAAACAAAGTCGAATCAGCTATAAAGCAGCTCTGCAGAAAACAGTGGTGTCATCATCCATCTCAATTAATTTCAAGTTTTGTGCTCATTCAAAAGTCAAATTGATAATATTACCAAATATTAAGTGTCTTTTAAACCCTGACTAAGCAAGATTAATCACATTGTGTTTTACTGCCCCCTTTGCCAAGTGTGCGACATAATAGCTTTGTGACATCAGGAAAATCAAACCCTTCCTGTCAGAGTATGCTGTGCAGTTTATCATCTAAGCTCGTCATTTAAAGAATGGACCACTGCAATGCTCTATCGACCGTGGGGGCACGTCTGGTCTTTAATCAAACCCATGTCACACCTCTCCTGATCTTAGTCCACTCCACTGAAGGCACACTTCTTCAGCAAGCATTTAAAGGGATAGTTCACCCAAAAATTAAAATTATCCCATGATTTACTCACCCTCAAGCCACCCTAGGTGTATATGACTATCTTCTTTCAGATGAACACATTCGGAGATATATTAAAAAATATCCTTGCTTTTCCCAGCTTCATAATGGTAGTGAATGTCGCTCCTGATTTTGTCCAAGTCCAAAAATGTGCATCCATCCATCATAAAAGTAATCCATATGACTCCAGGGGGGTAATAAAGGCCTTCTGAAGCGAAGCGAAGCAATGAGATTTTGTAAGAAAAATATCCATATTTAAAACTTTATAAACTAAAATAACAAGTTTCCGGCAGACGGCCTACGCAAGTTGACTTGCACCAAAAGAGTAACTTCTGATGCGGTGTATGACGTTGAATGTAGGAGTTAGCATAAAAAAATCAGCAGTGACTTCAAAATCAGGGGTGCCATTTACTACAATTATAAAGCTTGGAAGAGCCAGGATATTTTATAATATAACTCCGCTTGCGTTTGTCTGAAAGAAGATATAACATATACATGTAGGATGGATTGAGGGTGAGTAAATCATGGGATACTTTTAATTTTTTGGTGAACTATCCCTTCAATTACTCAACAACCTTAAGGCAATAACAGAATTTTTTTCCATCTTTTCTGCAATTCATTTTCTTAATATAGCTTTTAAATGAACCTAGAATTGTATACTCTAAATATGGTTCGCTCTGAGATGAAATTCACCAATTCATTCAAACAAATGTCACTTTGGATAAAAGTGTCTGCTAAATGAATGAATGAAAATAAAATGAAAAATGCTGTTCTATAAGATAACAGTATGAAAATGACGCATAATTCGTAATGTCTTAACAACTTTTTTCAAACAGTACCTTAAATGATACTTAAAAAAACTGGTAAGTTAATGTTTGCTAGTTTATGAATCTCAATGGTAATGTAACCCTTGCAGAAACCTTAAGTGCACCAGGTATTATAAGGTAAAACTGATTCCACAAGAAGATTTAACAAATGGACAAATGACAGTGGATGTTAATTGTCACAGACAAACAGTACAGTATGTGCCAAACAAATGCAACACTCTTATCCAGATCACAGAAAACATGAGAGAAATTCCATCAAACACTGCTCTCACCAAAGACCTAAATAAACAAACTGAAGATGGTTTGTTCAAAACATCAATTGGTATGGTCAGCATTGCCACAAGAAAAGATTTCCTTGTTTTCATTTCTTCTCAATCATTTACAATGATATCAGATTCACAGTAATGCAAAAAATAATACTTTCACTGTCAGTATTCATCAAATTTCTACTTATTAATTAACCCACAAACCCCAAAAAATGTCTAACACACTTACCATTCCAAGCAATCTCCGATTTATGTTTATAAAAATAAATAAATCCAAAAGTCTCATTATGCTTCGAGCACTCTTTGCAGCTCTGAGCACACTCAAATGTCTGACCAGCGAGACATTGTCTTTTCATGGGAAAGCTGTTTGATAAAATCATTTGCTAAACACTGGCATGAATACAGTGATTCAGCCTCCCCTCTTATCTGCATGTCTCTCTCTTTCTTAATATATTTAGTTGTAAGCATCTATTTTAAAGAGATTTAATTTAAAGAGAAATGTGTGTATTTCCTTATATTGTACAGCGTCTGTCAGAATTTAACTTTCTTTTCTAACAGAAAAAAAAATGGTTACGTTATTTCGATTGGTCTTCTTTAGACATTCTACTAACTATGAGTTGCAACTACATGTCAACTAACTCTCGTTAGCGTAATAGTAGACTGTAGTAGGCTGTTAGGTTAGGGTTTGAGTTAATAGAATAAGTTGACATGTAGTTGCAAAGTTACTTATAGTCAGTAGAATGCATGTTGGGGAGCATCGAAATAAAGTGTTACCAAAAAACGTTTAGGTAGACCCAGAGTTTTATCCTTTGTCATAGACAGACAGGTTGCTTTGTTCCTTTAGTTTTTTTTCCCCCCACATTTTGTGAATGTAGGTCCTGTCAGTTTCCTTATATTCAAATAGTGTCTGTCATAGTGAAATAGCGAAAGTCACCTGCTGTCGCAAGATGTTCAGCACTTCTATCATACACTAAACCAGCGGTCAGGTACATATGGCTTACAAGCCACTCCTGGCTCTTTGACAAAAAACCTGGCTCGCCAGGTCTCTCACCCTTTACCAACAAATGATCGATAAACAGTTAGACACCTCGCTAGATATTAAAGCAGAAAATAACAATTCCTTTGTTATACTGCCTACTGAAGTTAATGAAAAGTTTATAATAATAATATATTTCAAGTTGTACCGGTCAAAGTGTTTCAGTGCTGTTCGCCAGTTTCACAACAGCAATTAATGGCAAACCACTTACACTTCTATGGTTACCTAGAGCTCCACAGATTCAAGCAGCTACGCAGATTGTTAGTGGAAATGGCGAAAAGAAAGGTTTTTAGAACAGCAGCAAAAACTTAAAAGTATATAAAAAGTAACTGCACTGAAACATATCCTTATACTGAAACTGGTGCTAAGAGACATTTTGAAACATTTCATTGAGTACTTTCACTTTTCCCACAGAGACATTTTATGTCCTATAAATGTGTCATATTAATGTCCGTATGCTTTCAGCGGGCAGGACTGTTTGAAGTTATTCATAAAGAAACATGGATGAATGAAAAAGTAAAGAGCGGGATGTGTTGCAAATAATTAGTAATTCTGTCTGAATTACTTGAGTCATTACTAGTGGGTTACCATGACCTTCACTTTAGAATTATTTATACATTATGCATATTCACATTAATTATGAGCCTGTATTGGTTCTTAGTAGTCTTCTGGGATGTATGAAAAAATAGTAGTTAATGATTGGCTAATAGTGAACTACCTGCTATTAATAAAACACATTAAACATGATTGTGCCTTTTAAACCATATATGCCAGATCTCAGACTTGTTTCAGTATATTTTGGGTCCATACATTGGCCCATAATGTACAGACACTAGTGCTCACATAACACTATAGATATCTATATGCAGATACCCCATTCAGCTGCTCCAGACAACATGTCAGCCATCTTGAAACGGTGCGAAATACTGCTCATCACACTAACAAACTAATGATATTGTACTAAAAACATATTTAAATCAGTTCATGTGAGTACAGTGGTTCAATATTATTATTATAAAGCGACAAGAATATTTTTTGTGCACCAAAAAAAATAAAATAAGTAACAACTTATATAGTGATGGCCAATTTCAAAACACTTCTTCAGGAAGCTTCGGAGCAGTTCGGAGCACCAAAGTCACGTGATTTCAGCAGTTAGGCAGTTTGACACGCGATCCGAATCATGATTCGACACAAACGTTTTATAACACTCCGAAGCTTCCTGAAGCAGTGTTTTGAAATTGGCCATCACTATATAAGTTGTTATTTTGGTTTTTTTTGGCGCACCAAAAATATTCTCGTCACTTTATAATATTAATAATGAACCACTGTACTCACATGAACTGATTTAAATATGTTTTTAGTACCTTTATGGATCTTGAGAGAGGAAATGTCATTGCTCCCTATTTTCAACAAAAATATCTTAATTTGTGTTCCGAAGATTAACGAAGGTCTTACGGGTGTGGAACGGCATGAGGGTGAGTAATAAATGACATTATTTTCATTTTTGGGTGAACTAACCCTTTAAGGTTACGTAGTTACATTATACTAACTATACAAGTACTAAATAAGTACTGAGTAATATAAATTAACTACATAGAGTTACGTTTATGGATAGGGTTTGGTTTAGTTAGTTGCTTGTAATCATGCTTAATTTACTGTTATTACTATAGTAAGTACACACATAACATAACTACGTCACCTTAAAATAAAGTTACCGAATTTTCATTGAAAATGGCACATTATTGTGTAGTCTATGGATGCAAGAACCATAGATACTGTATCTATGGTAGGGTTCATGTGATTATCAATAATATTTATAAGAGCTTTAACCAAACTTATTTTATTTACCATATACAGAATTATCTAACAATAATAATAAACTGAATCCTGTAAAAAATCAGCTGCTGAAGACTTTTGCAGAAAAAGAACCTTCACAATATGGTGTTTGGCTCATATATAGTGGCACTAATAAGGAATCTACATATTCATGCACAACACTTCCAAATTCCCTATCACTCCAGACTGCTGTTGTATGAAACATGACCTGCTTTTATCTTTCAGATATACAGTAATTTGCTTCCACAAATCTGAAATCATAGAAAGCCTATGATGCTGTGGAAAATAGGGTAATAAAGACAAAAACATCAAGATCAAAAATAGATCTGTATCGATCACCGAAAAACTGGTGCATCACCAAAAAAAGTAAGTTCTTTAAGTGCTATAAATCACCCCTTTCCCCCATACCTACTGTATGTTTATACATATAAATGAAGAATTGTTTCTATTAATTGTTAATTGATCTAATATTGCCATAAAATATTCCTGATTATTTTTACATTTTCATTGACTGAAAATATGACATCCCTCTCTTTTAATGAATTTACATTTTAATGCCAAACGTGTAAGTAAATACTAACACAGTTAAACCAAAACAAATAAATGTGGACCTATTTATATATCTTACATTTTCAAATATATCTCACACCCTGTTTACCCCTCTGTTCGTACAATTTTGTTTTGAAATGTTTTGCAAAGTTGCTGGTAATGAAAATGTAGAAGGAAATAAATGTATTTATTTGAGTGAAACGTATCAAATTACCTCATTGTGAAATGTGGTTAACCAATCGGAATTGATTGTGGCCACACAGTCCACCAACGAGAGGTGGCAGGAGGAGTGACATAGTCCTCGCGTAAAGGAGCTTCAAAGTCAGATTAACAGTGATGAGCTCTATCATTGTGCTTGTATCATCTTGGATGGACTGTAACAGTGTCTGAAACTTTCTGGAACTAGGAAAAATACTAAAGAAGTTGGATTTGAGCATCAGAAGTGAGATAATGACAGAGGAGCAGGATAAGTCCAGCGCAGAGCCGCCCTGCAGCCCGGCCGGTTCATCCAGCTCGATGTCTCAGGAAGAGTCGGACTCTGACGCACCTTCATCTCCCGCTGGATCTACTAGCCACCCTTCACTCATGATAACGAGAATGGGTAAAAAACTGGAGGATGAGGATGACAGATTCCCGGCGTGTATCAGAGACGCGGTGTCGCAGGTTCTGAAGGGTTATGACTGGTCTTTAGTACCCATGCCAGCGCGAGGCAGCGGCGCGCTCAAGAACAAACCGCACGTGAAGAGACCCATGAACGCGTTCATGGTTTGGGCTCAAGCCGCGCGCAGGAAACTGGCGGATCAGTATCCGCACCTACACAACGCCGAGCTCAGCAAAACCCTCGGAAAACTCTGGAGGTAAGAGCTGCTTACTTTGATAATAGTTTTATTAGATGTGTTTCATTTTAATATTACTTACAGAAAAAAAAAAAACTGGCATAAATAAATAAATATTTAAATTAATAAAATAATGTATATGGAGGAAACACCCTTGTATTATTAACCCTTGAAAAATGTAAAGCTCTGGATGTAAACCTTCAGTAAAGCCGAGTTTTTATTTATCATATTTACACTGAGTATACTCTCTAAGTCAGAGTATTATAGTGCATTATTATTATTACATATTTACTTAAGACATAAGATTAAGTAATGTTTAAACTTTCTGAAAGGTATGTGTTCTACTTCAGTAATACAGATTTTGTGTGTAAATACTGAATGTTGTCAGAACTGTATCCTAGTGAGCAGCGCTCCGACATACAGCATTTCAGGCTACCCGAGTTCAAGTCCCAAATTGATCCCATTCCCCTCTCTAGTCGATTCCTGAAAGCATTGATAAATAACACTCTGAGTGACGGAAAGTTAATTATGATTGATAATTGTGTCACTCAACAGACTGCTGACGGAGAATGAAAAGAGACCGTTTGTGGAAGAAGCCGAAAGATTGAGAGTTCAGCACAAGAAAGATCATCCGGATTATAAATACCAGCCGAGGCGACGAAAGAGTGTGAAGCCAGGTCAGAGTGAGTCTGATGGCGGCGTTGATCTAACCCATCACATGTATAAAGCTGAACCTGGAATGGGGCGATTGGCAAGTTCCTCGGATCACATCTCTGATCATACAGGTGAGATACACACTCTTCATGTGGAGCAATTTATAGTATGCATGCAAAATAAATGTATATGTATAACCCGAAACATCATTTTGTGGTGATTATCCTTAGGTCAGCCTCATGGACCCCCGACACCCCCAACAACACCCAAAACAGACCTCCATCATGGAGGAAAGCAAGATTCAAAGCATGAAGGTAGACGTTTGCTTGACAGCAGTCGACAGAATATCGACTTCAGCAATGTTGACATTTCTGAGCTCAGCACAGACGTCATCAGCAACATAGAAACCTTTGATGTGCATGAGTTTGACCAATACTTGCCTCTCAGTGGCCATGCCGGAGCCGTTTCGACCTCAGAGCACGGTCACGGGCAGAATGCCAGCTCTGGAGGTGCTTACGCTTCATCTTACAGCCACGGGGTTTCCTGGAGTCGCAAAGGGCCCGTGGCATCCTCGTCACCTGGCACGAGTGAAGTGAATCAGCACAGAGCTCACATTAAAACTGAGCAGTTAAGCCCGAATCACTACAGTGAGCACTCACCCTCACACTCCGAGTACAGCATTTACAGCCCACATGCATGCGCCACCTCAGTCGCCGCCTCATTCGCCAGCACTCAGTGTGACTATACAGACCTTCAAAGCTCCAGCTATTACAGCCCCTATACCAGCTACCCATCTGGCCTCTACCAGTACCCATACTTTCATTCCTCACGGAGGCCGTACGGAAGCCCCATACTCAACAGCTTGTCCATTCCGCCCTCCCACAGTCCCACCACCAACTGGGATCAGCCGATTTACACCACGTTATCCCGGCCATAAGGCCCAGCCACGTTGTTGTACGGTGTCCGTTATTATGATGAAGGACAGCATTAGCTGAGGGAGTTTGTGCCAACTAACTATGAAATAAGTGCCTGCTGATTTTTCGACATCATTTGATTGCTCACACACATCAGAACACTGACTGTTGGTGCTAAATGTGATGAATTTGTGCCAGCAGAAATCCTCTGTTACAGGACCTACAAAAGTTTCTTGAACAGTTGAAAGGGTGGAGGGCTGAAATGATTTTTGATAAACACAGCCGTATTGTTGGATCGTTATTTGAATAGTTAGTTGAATCATTATTTTTGGGAACATTCCTGTGGGAAAAATATCTGTGAATGATATCTGCAGCAAAACCTTGTTTTGTGTTCAGCTCAGCAGTCACCAGCTAATTAAATCAAATCCTTGAAAAAGAATAGGTGACATACATGGTTAACAATGAAAATTATTTTTGTCTTTTTATGTTTGCATAATATTAGTGAGCACTTTAACATGTCAAAAGCTCTTAATTTCCAGTAAGTTCATTAATAATTGCATTTTTAACATCACCAGTCATTGATATTACATGCTTATTCTCATTGACTGTTTTGAATTAAATTTCTTTAATTATACCAGCAATCAGTTGAACATTTTGATTACATTTTTTTAGGCTGTGAAACACAAACACACAAAACAGTGTTTACTCTACATCATTCTAACATTGTCTAACAGTAATTGCTGGCAATACTTGTGGAAAAAATAAAATTTCTCTTAAAGCTTACTGTCTAAACTTTGACTATCTAAG
Organism: Megalobrama amblycephala; assembly: GCF_018812025.1. Taxonomy (NCBI): domain Eukaryota; kingdom Metazoa; phylum Chordata; class Actinopteri; order Cypriniformes; family Xenocyprididae; genus Megalobrama; species Megalobrama amblycephala. Next base: position 25,317,718 of record NC_063044.1, read on the forward strand.
CTGATGGCTACTATTGTGCTATTTTTATTGCATTTCATTTGTTTTAGTGCCTTTTTTGTGAAAACATCACTTGATAAAAATTAGAATTTTCATTACTCCAAAAGTACTGAAATATACTTTAGTTAAATAATGAGGTTTTACATATATATACATACACACATATATATATATATATATATATATATATATATATATATATATATATATATATATATATATATATATATATATATACCATCACCAAAACATATTAAATCATACTTTTTGCTTTGGGAAATAATAACTCTCTGTTCCTAGCAGCTGCTGCAGTTTGTCTTACATCTGCAACTAAAGCAGCAGCTGTCAGTGTCGAGAGGGGCTGTCATGATTTTATTAAACAATAGGTTTTGTAATTTTCTTACCATAACTAATTATGATAACATTTCAGTTAAGATTTTATAAGAAATAAACAATGTTTACCGCAACCCTATATAGATAAAGTGGTTTGGAAAATGGATGGATGGATGGTTAAAGAACATTTGGGCATTGAAATTATTTTATAGTGGTTTATTTTATTTGAATGAATAGATAGGAAAGGAAACTTGTTTTCCTTGCAAGCTTTTCTCATCTGAGAACATGCAGTGTGATTCTAAGTGCATAAAAGTTATCAAAATGCTGAATCTTTATTTATTTTTTAAAGATTTGATTTAAGAGAATTACACATCTGTCCGTTCCAATAAAACTGTGTGTCAGTTGTGTTGACACAAAGAGGTAAATCATATTCAGGTTTCACATAGATATTTCATACTTTAATCACACCTGATTTGAATCATACATGGAATTTGTTTGTCAGGACAGAAACTCAAATGTACCACATTCACTTCATCTTTACAGTGTGAACATGGAAAAATCATGGAAATACATGTCAGCTGCTCAAAATCTTCTGGTGTGGGGCAGATTCAGAGTTAATTCTGTGAGTACAGAAGGGGGTGAGAAGTGTCTGGGGTTGCATGTGGTCTGCTGGGTAGAATTTCAAAGCGAGGTCTGGCATTCATGCCAAGCAGTCCAGGGAGGAAGCACGGTGCCACTGCAAAGAACTGCTGAATTTTAATGATCTATTCTATTATGTAGTGGAGGGCTCTATTGTCTCTCTTTCTCCGGGAAGTAAGAAAAGAATTAATTGGACAGAAAATGGAAGGGCAGGCAAACTGACAGTCATTAGGGGGGATGTGAATGGATGATTACATGCACACGGGCGGATTTTTTTTCTCCATACTGTACTGTTTAACAGAAATACAGCCTGATGACCAGTATGGCAATTAGCAAAACTTCAGCTCATAATCGTGACAACAGTGATGATAATAATAAAACTGATAATTAATGAGCAGATGGGATGTGGGTGGCTTTAGGAAGACTTGTTTTTCTCTGTTAAACTCTCATTTCCTCTTGTGTTGGCCAGATAGTTTGAGGAGGAACTCTTAAGAGAGAGCAGACGTGACTCAAGTGCATTAAATAAAGGCACATGAGTCTCATTTCACTCTCAAACATCCTTTAGTTTAGAAATCTGCATCTGCACAGTGAAACACAAGTGATGGGCAACGCAAACATAAGTTTGCATATACTTTTCGACTCTCTTAGAAGAACACCAACACAGCTCTAGGTTTTTATTTGATACAGGTTCAAAATTAACAAGAAATAAAGTATCAACATTTTCAGACATTTCCAAACAGCACAGCAATAATGATTTTGTGTCCCAAAAAATTTAAAGCTAGCTGTTATTAATTGTCTCATTTAAAAAAAAAATGATCCAAGACAATTATTTAATTTCATATCTAACTCAAATCTCCCCTTTTTGTAAAAAATACTAGAAAAAGCAGAATCCTTACAATTATGTTTGGAGAGAAATGGTATCTGCGAGGAATTCCAGTCGTGATTTAGACTGTATCATATACTGAGACTGCTCTCATTACAAAGTTAAAAATGATTTGCTCTTATCGTCCAATTGTGGTTGCATCTCTCTATTAGTGTTACTTGACCTTAGTGCTGCATTTGATACTATCAACCACAACATTCTCTTGGATACGCTCAAAAATTATGTTGGCATTAGTGGAGATCCATTAGCATGGTTATCAAATTTATCAAATTTATCTGACCATTATCAGTTTGTAGCAGTAAATGAAGAGGTGTATTGATCACATGTTCAGTATAGAGTGCTGGGTGCATGGCTTAGTACTAGAACCATTTTACTTTTATACTTCTACTTGCATACTTTTTACCTTGTACATGATACCCTTGGTAGCAGTTTCTTATAATTAAAAAAGTTAATTGTCAATATTACACTGTCAATATTCTACTCTATATTTCTTTGAGGCCTGACAAAGCATACCAATTCACAAAAACATAATGCATAGCTGATATTAAAAATTGGATAACTTAGCAAGTTCCTATTACTAAATTCAATAAAAAAAAGAGTTTTAATTATTAGACAGAAAACCTTGACATGTAATAACCTAGACTACTGTCTAACTCTTGATGGATGTTCTGTATGTTGTCATTCAGGAACCTGGGTGTGCTATTTAATAGTAATCTGTTATTTGAAAGCCACATTTCTTCCATTTGTAAAATTGTGCTTGTCCATCTCTAAATTATGACATATGCTCTCAATGTGAAATGCAGGAAAGTTAATTCACACATTTGTGATCTCAAGGCTAGACAGTAGATGGATTACTAGATGGTTGCCCTGCAGGTTTATTACACAAACTCAGCTGGTTCCAAAATGCAATAGCTAGAGTTCTTGCGAGAACCAAGAAGCATGACCATATTAGTCCCGTTCTGTCAACACTGCATTGGCTGACTTAAGTACTGTATACATTTTGTAATCTTGCTGATTACTTATAAAGCTCTAAATGGTTTAGCTCCTCAGTACCTAAGCAAGCATTTATTGCATTATAGTCCTTCACATTCATTGCTGTCTCAAAATTCTGGCAAGTTGATAATACCTAGAATATCAAATCGACTGTGGCTGGTAGGTACTTTTTCTATTTAGTGCCCAAACTCTGGAACAGTCTTCCTAGCCTTGTTCGGGAGGCAGACACACTTTGTTATTTTCAATCAAAAATAAAGACCCATCTCTTTAACCTAACATACACACAATACAATATCACATTTCTATAATTCAAATCCATTAAGGGATTGTTAGACTGCAGGTCCTGTTAGGTCAACCGGAATCAGGAACACTTCCCAAACCATCTAATGTGTGTTCTCATTACGTCACTTAATTCCTCTTCTCTTACACATACATACTCATGTACATTAGTGCCCCCGATAGAGACACATCAGTACATCTTCCTTTTTTCATAACTGATTTAGTTTTGTTTCATGTTCATGTTTCATGTCTTATTTTTGTAGTTTTATGTCTCATTGTTGTTTCCTGTTTGCCATATGCTCCCTTTTGCCATGTGTTTCCCTTGTTTGTGTCATGTGATCCTGCCATGTGCTCCCTTGTCATGTGTCCTATGTTGTCATTGGTTCATTGGTTTGATTGTGCACAGGTGTGTCTAGTCTAGTCATTAGCCCCTGTGTATATATTGACCTCATGTTTCCTCAGACTTTGTAAAGTATTGTCCGTGTACCACTGTTGTTGAGTTTATGTTTTCAAGCCAAGCCAAGCCAAGCCAAGCCAAGCAGCCAAGCCAAGCTATGCTATGCTATGCTATGCTATGCTAAGTCAAGTCTTTGTTTGTTTTATGTTTGATTATGTTTGAGTTAATAAAACTGCACTTGGGTTCTCTGAGACTTGCCTGTAGTGGATCCCTTACAGAATATATGACCACCTACAATGAACCCAGCAGTTGCTATATTTGCGTTAGGGAAATCGCCCCATTGAGGCTTATGTTGAAGACTTTTGTGGGCTATGCTACAAGGTGGATTTTAATGAGGTGGCACTTAAAGACATTTTTCGTGTGGGATTGAATGAGCCCTTGCTGTCCAATTTACCAGGTGGGAAAACTTGATTTTCTCTGTTGCAATATATTGATCATGCCCTCTTTGTTTACTGTGGGAATTGTGGATGAGGAGCTCAGCAATCCCACAGTACCCACCACACCAGAGCCTCATCACATCATGGCCGCTGCACCACAGAGTTTCAATGTCCTGACCAGCATGTCTGGAATTATCCACGCCACTGCCTGCCAAGGCCAGTTAACATCATGCCTGCCCAGCCAGAGCCTGTTCACATCATGCCTGCCCAGCCAGAGACTCTTCACATCATGTCTGCTCAGTTAGAGACTCTTCACATCATGCCTGCCAAGTCTGAGTATCTTCATGTCATGCCTGCCATGCCTGAGCCCTCAGTCAAGATGGTTGCCATACCTGAGCCCTCAGCCAAGATGGCTGCCACGCCTGAGCCCTCAGCCAAGACGGCCTCCACGCCAGAGTCTCAAGAGTGTGCAGCACTGGCCATTATGGCCACTGCTATTATGTGTCTTTGGGCCACACATGCATCCTCTTCAGCCCCTGACCAGCATCCAGAGGGGACTCCAGCCCCTGACCAGCATCCTGAATTGGCTCCAAGCCCCAGACCAGAGTCCAGTGATTGCCTCAGCCCATGAACCAGTTCCAGGCCATGGGTTCATGGGCTGAGGCAGGTACCCTGCTACGGTCACGGAGGCCATGCCTCTGCATCGCCATGGTCCCCTGAACCACCTGCATTGCCATGGTTCCCTGAACTACCTGCACCGCCATGGCCCCCTGAACTGCCAGCGCTGCCCTGGAGGTGTCCTAGCCTGCCAAATGCTCAGCCGAGGGCAGCTTTGTCCACAGCTTGTTGAATTAGATTGAATTATAAGAGCAGACTGATTGCTATTAAAAGAGGGAAGAGGTGCTTCCAATCATTCTGTTCTTGTGATAGCAATGGTTACCTCCAAAGAAAGATGTGCAGCCATCATCGCTTTGCATCAAAATGGCCACACATGCCAGGAAATTGCTGCAAAAATTATTGCACCTGAAAGAGCCATTTACTGGATAATCAAGAACTTCAAGGAGAGAGGTTCAATTGCAGTGAAGAAGGCTTCCCAGAGTGTCCAGCAAGCACCAGGACCATCTTCTCCTAAGGAGTTGCTAAAGAATGGTGTCACCACCAGTGAAGAGCTGCTCAATATTGGCAGCAGGTGCAGTAAGGAACAGTAAGGCCAAGACTTTTGGATGACAGCCTGGTCTCAAGATGGGCAGCAAAGAAGCCAATTGGCATTGGCTTGACTGAAATTCTGCAAGAAGTACAAGGATTGGACAGCAGAAGACTGGTGCAAAGTTATTTTCTTTGCCCCCTTCCAACTGTTTGGGACATCTGGAAAATCCATTGCCCTGAAGAACAAAAGACGAACACTACTATGAGTCCTGTGTCATGCCAACAGTGAAGCAATCCATGTGTGGGGTTGCTTTTCATCCAAGGGAGTGAGTTCTCTCATAATTCTGCCCAAAACACTGCAATAATTAAAGAATGTTACAAGGCAATAGTGATAATGAAGTGACTCAGAGATTATTACATTTAAATTTTGGATCCGTGGTCAGGCAACTCCCCGGATCTTAATCCCATAGAGATCCTGTGGTCAATCCTCAAAAGGCAAGTGGACAAGCAAAAGTCCACAAATTGTTAGCACTAATAAGACAAGAATAGATCACCATCAGTCAGGATTTGGCCCAGAAGCTGATATTTAGCATGCCAGAGCGGATTGCAGGGGTCATGAAGAAGAAGGGTCAACACTGTAAATATTAGCTCTTTGCATAGTGAATGTTTTCACCAATAAAAGGCTTCAAAACTTGAAATGCTTATCCTTGTATCAAAGTAGCAAACTTTATGAAACACAAAATTTATGTCACAGCTAAATCTTTTGGCCATGACTGTATGCTTAACTTTCTGTCTTGCACTTTTTGCTTTTTTTCTCAGTCATTAAAAGACTTTTGTTGGCAGAAGATTCACCGTTGACATCTAAATGAGCTATCACTTGACCCTGGTGCTACATCCATACAGCAATTAATTAATTTGTGTCATCAATCATGCTGAAGCAAACTGGTTTTTACCATTTCACATAAAAAGAGAATACATATCTATTCAGTTGCACCTGTTTCCATTTATTTGCGATCACAGGAATGGACAAAACAACTCTATTAATGGGTTAGTTGATAATACTTTAGAATACTGATCCTTCATTAATGAATAACTATACAGGAACAAATGAGTAATGCATTATTAACGCTCAACAAACTGTTCCATACCAGCATGATGAATACAATCCTCAACTAGATGGAACTGGAATAAATACTTTGACTGTTGTGATCCCAATCTGACTTATGAAAGCTGCCTGAATCATAATCATGCACTGTTTGCTGTTGGCCAGAAGAGAACTGGCCCCCCAACTGAGCCTGGCTTTTCCCAAGGTTTTTTTCTCCATTTTAACACCTGTTTGCCACCTGATGTCACCTGTTGGAGTTTGGGTTCCTTGCCGCCATCGCCTTTGGCTTGCTTAGTTGGGGACACTTGACATTTGATATTCAACAATATTTTGATCTGCCTGCATCAACACCCTTGTATGCAAACTGAACTGAGCTGGATGATGACACTGTTTACTCCAGTGCTGATATAGATAAATTAACTAAATTAATAACTATTGATTCTTACAACGGAATTAATCGATACTGAATTTACTTAAACTGGACAATGACACCATTTTCTTTAAAAGCTGCTGTGCAAAATTATATACCAGTTATCACTGTAAAGCTGCTCTGACACAATCTGCATTGTAAAAAGCACTATATAAATAAAGGTGACTTGACTCTAGTAACTACTATTAACTAACAAGAAACTCTGATTAATTAATTAGTAAGTAATAGTGCTCAGCTGAATGTGGTTCACTATTAGCTAATCAGTAACTACTGTTTTTATACCTCCCAGAGAACTACTAAGAACTATTATATGCAGGTTCATAATTAACATGAATGATGCATAATGTATAATTAATTCTAAAGTAAAGGTCAACTCTCTAGTAACTACTGAAGACATTGGAAACTTCTGATGTATTTGGTAACACCTAAGTAATTACTGCTTTACAGCTTTCTGTTGTGCTACTTACAGCTCTGTGATACTTTTGTTGTTATTTGTTTTTTTTCTAAGTAGATTTTAGCATATTGGTGATGTTTGACAAGTATTTGTCACATTTTGCCATATTTGTGACCAACTGTCCCCACGATGACTGTCAGGACGAGGAGGCTGGAGGATTTCTTGTCAGCTTGAGCATTCTGGGAACTTGGGACTAATTTGCAAGGGAAATGAAATAGACATGAGACTGAATCAACTTTCTTTCTCATGTGCCACTTATTGCATTTCATGTAGTCTCATGCTTCTGCTTTGAATTAGTACCTCAAAACATGACAGTATTTGTAGTAAGATTTGGCATCAATTCTTTAGTCTTGTCAAAAAAGGAAAGCATTTATTGATCTAATCATTCTTGTGATATGAACAGAGAACTTTTACAGTTTTTTCTTAGTTGCTGTGGTTACATTTCACTGATCACAACTAAAATTCTCAAAAGTGCTTGATCAACCTTGTCATCTAGCTCATTCTTTTGAACAAATTGCCAGTGAGCATGTTTACATGCACACCAACAGGCTGGTAACTCACAGAAATCAGCTCATTAAAATAATCCATTGTCACATGCAAACCAATAACCCGACAACACAAGTAAACCGTGTTATTTCCTGGTAGTGACATAGTCATTTGTGTATCTGACTATTCAGAGAATTCCAAAGAGTCAGAGTCTGCAATATATTTTCTCCTCCCTTACTACAAAAAGCTTGCTTTGTCTGGATGCACTTAAATCTGCAGTAAAGACACTTTTCTGTTACATATCACACATGCACACTGTTTACATGTCGGGAGAATTCTGGGTAAGGGCCAAAAATCTAGCTGTGTTGATCATTTTATGCTTAAGCTGTTTATGACCTTATTGTGATAAAGGAAAACAGGTTAACGCATGACCACAGGCATTGCTGGATTATTAAGCATTACTGGGTTAAGAATGTGCATGGAAAATGCTGAAACACAGAGCATAAATCAGAATTAAACCTATGTTGTTCTAGGATGGTTTATGATTGTTAGTACATATATAGTTCTGGTCTAGCTGATGGACCAGCATAGTCATCTGAAATTTTGAATAAAGTAAAAAAGTCAAATTGGTAAAATGTACATCACAGTTTATTCAAAAGACAAAATAATAAACATCAGTAGTTGTCACTGTTTACTTTTATATTCCAAATGAAGATGATGCGTGATGCAGAATGAACAACTAGAATATATTTATTAAACAAAGAATCTTGAAGACAGACAACAATTTACATAACATTATCACAAGACAATGAACATGTGTGAAACTAATTAACATCCCTAGAAGCTAACAATGAATGTGAACACAGGAACAGAACAAAACCAAACTAACATATCCACGGCAGTAGCAAGTTACTTCAATTTTGTTCCTATCTTATGTTGCATTAAGTTCAACAATGAAAGCTGCTGTTTTTAAGGACTTTTATGCACATTTGTGTCAAAATCCAGCCTACAGCTACTGACCCCAATTAAAGAAACTAAGTTGTAAACTTAGTAAAAGGAATAAATGTACAACCTGAATTCCGGAAATGTTGGGACATTTTTCAAATTTAAATAAAATGAAAACTAAAAGACTTTCAAATCACATGAGCCAATAATTTATTCACAATAGAACATAGATAACATAACAAATGTTTAAATGGAGAAATTGTACACTTTTATCCACTAATGAGCTCATTTCAAATTTGATGCCTGCTACAGGTCTCAAAAAACTTGGCACGGGGGGCAACAAATGGCTGAAAAAGCAAGACATTTTGAAAAGATTCAGCTAGGAGAACGTCTAGCAGCTAATTAAGTTAATTGATATCAGGTCTGTAACATGATTAGCTATTAATGGGATGTCTTAGAGAGGCAGAGTCTCTCAGAAGTAAAGATGGGCAGAGCTGTGAAAGAGTGCTTAAAAAGATTGTGGAATACTTTAAAAACAATGTTCCTCAATGTCAAATTGCAAAGGCTTTGCAAATCTCATCATCTATAGTGCATAACATCATCAAAAGATTCACAGAAACTGGAGAAATCTCTGTGTGTAAGGGACAAAGCCAAAGACCTTTATTGGATGCCCATGGTCTTTGGGCTCTCAGACGACACTGCATCACTCATTGGCATGATTGATGTATTTCCAAAAACCACTGTCGGTAAACACAATCCGCCGTGCTGTCTGCAGATGCCAACTAAAGCTCTATCATGCAAAAAGGATGCCATATGTGAACATGGTCCAGAAGCGCTGTTGTGTCCTGTGGGCCAAGGCTCATTTAAGATGGACTGTTTCAAAGTGTAAAAGTGTTTTATGGTCAGAAGAGTCCAAATTTGACATTCTTGTTGGAAATCATAGACGCCGTGTCCTCTGGGCTAAAGAGGAGGAAGACCTTCCAGCGTGTTATCAGCATTCAGTTCAAAAGTCAGCATCTCTGATGGTATGGGGGTGCGTAAGTGCATACAATATGGGCAGCTTGCATGTTTTGGAAGGCACTATGAATGCTCAAAAGCATATAAAGGTTTTCAAGCAACATATGCTCCTCTCCAGATGACGTCTGTTTCAGGGAAGGCCTTGTGCATTTCAGCAGAACATTTTGCAAATGTTGGGGATACAAAAAATGCACCAAATCGAGAAAAGCTATAATGTTGCCTTATTCCCCAAACCTTACATGTCACAGATGAGTTTGCTGCTCCATCCTGCCTAAATTCAGTGTATAGCTGACATTTACACATTTAATTCTGGTTTTAGCTTAAAGGTGCTAAAGAGGATGTTTTGTTTTATACATTTTTGCAATATTACTTGAAACTGTCTTTACTAACTGATAAAAGACTATTTATTAGGTGCACTGAAAGGAATAATATTAATAAACATCATCTGTGCACGAGGTAAGGCCTTAAAAACATCAACCAATCGTTTACGTGGTCATCGCGTAAACGATAGGCCCTCTGGCTTGTCAATCACTGCCGTGACGTTCCTTTTGAGAGACGAGCGCGGCTGCGCTCTCCAGTAACTTTCCACACTCTACAGGCGCCGCATGCAATGTTTTTGTCAGGAGACAGGAGTAACAACTGCAGATTATGAGTTACCTGCGGTGAGTCCGACATAATGAATCCAAAAAACACGACACAGCGAATGCCGGTGGTAAACACTCGTGTTCCAATACGAGTGTTTACGAGTTTTGGGAGGCGTTCCTTTGAAATGTGTTGTGAAGGAGGGGGGCTGTTCTTATGCATGCGCTCATTTCAAAAACTCAGTAACAGTCTTTGGATTCTCAGTCGACGAAAAAATCCTCTCTATCACCTTTAAAACATGCAGTATATTGTTTTGCATGATGTGGAAAAGAAAGAAACTCTTTGTAGACGAAAATGATATAGTTACTGTATGTGCCACTTCCTCATTGATATACGTGGATTTGTTATATATTTATTCTGCACAATAAATTTGTCACAAAAATATAATTGATCTTCCTTGAGGAAATGTAGGGATGAAGAGCAGAACTGAGAGACAGATTTATCAGGAGGTGTGTCCAGGTATGCATCTATTGTTCAGACCTCCATCAGTGTGTAGGACTGCTTTCACTGCCCCTGGAATTCTGTGTGTGGGAGGAACATTTGCTGAGAGTTTTCATATTCTCACAGGACGGAGGTGGAGAAACAAAGAGAGAGACCATAAGTGAGAAAGTGAGAGATCTGAGAGAGACTGGGTTAGAAATAAAAGCTCCTCTCTCTTGCACTCAAGTAAGTGTTTGGCACAGAACGATGCATGAAGAATTTTATGTGTAAGTCTTGATCATGCTTCACACACAGCACAACATGCATTTGGGATTAAACATGCTCTCTCAATACAACGACTCCCATTGGCCCATTGTGGGTCAGTTCTATACTGTAGACTTTATTATTTCATTGAATTTGATAAATCAATACAAAAGTTCCTGCTATTTTAAAGAAAGAAAACAAGTATGTTAGAAAAAGATGATTGTTAGTTTAAAACAAGGAGGTCTCTATAACATAATTGTCATGGTCACGTTCAGTGTTCACTTTCTTGTTTACCTGATTTTTTCATTAGTTACCATGGTTTCTCATTAGTCCTCACATGTTCCCTATTCTGAATCATCATCCTCATCCTCCATCAGCTTTCTTCATTATGTTTGTTGTGTAGGGCCTGAGTTCTTGTCGTGCTTATTAAAAGCCTTTGTTATTCATTCATTCTGCATCACTCATCTTTATTGGATTATCTACACAACCAACCCGTAACAGAACACCAGACCAAAAGAGTTGATTTAAATGTCAAAATAATATCTCCACTGTCCATCTCCTCCTGCTGGAGCAGGGGGATCACTCCCTTGAGGATCACATGAGGGACTTTCTCGATCTGGTATGCCTCCATGCTTCCAATCGAGAGCAAACCTGCCCTTGGATCATCCTCAAGGGAGCTTCACCAAGTTCGTGGAGTGGGTGCTTTAAAATGACTCCATTTACAGTTTTCATTGTGGATAAGGACAACGCCAGCCCCACTCCAGCCCTGGAGCCCAGCCAGCCATCAGCCATGCCCACCCCCCCAAAAAACAAGAGCCCACCGTGGACTCAGACTCTTAGCCCACCATGAAAACAGAGCCAGTAGTCCAATGTCCATGTCTCAAAGCACATAACATTACAATAATAATGAACATAAACAACATAAAGAGCACTGACCTGTACCACCTGACTTCTGCAGATTAATTTAATAGTGTTGCAATTGAATTCAAGTAGAGAAACACTCTGAGTATAACGTCACGGTTTCCATCTTTTCCAAATTACAGTAATTACGGTGTGAACGCAGCATAAGCTCATTGTTTGGTTCAGGAGGAATTGTAAAAGGTGGCTACTGTTTCATGACTGACATCTGTATAAACTTTAGAAACGCGCTGATGATGTGTGATGTCTACGTGAGCAGTTACGCGGAGGTATGGAAATACATACGCTGACAGGCAGGCAAGACATTGTATCATTGCATTCACAATGATACGCAATGAATGCAAAGACTGGACGAACATTTTATGGACACACGCCTTCCACAGACAATATATATATATACATATAAATACATTTAGACCACTTAGTGATTGCTATTAGGATGTGAAGAGACTTTCAACCAGCATAGGAAAAAAAATGTTTCTAGAACAAATCGCCCACCCTGCCTTTAAGTCAGTGTTTGCTGTCACAAGGGTACAAAATGTGGCAGCAAGGTTCCTGACTAACACAAAAAAGAAGGATCTTTGTTTACCTGTTCAATTTAGTAAAAATATGGTACTTTTAAAGCTTTACATAAATTGGCTCCAAGACATATTTCAAATCTTATTATTTTCCACTGCTTCTAGAGGTCACTTAGGGTATGTTTACACGACAACGATGTACTAAAAACAGTAAAGTTTTTCCTTTGTGTTTTTCGCAAATTGATTCCCGTTCACACAAATTCACAAAAACGGCTATAAATACTGTATTTTGCTGCCAGGAAAGTATTTGTTGATGTAATTTTGCAAAGAAAAACTACATGCCTTTAGACTGAACATATAACATGTATATGTATGACGTCACTTTTTTCAAAATTTCACGTTTTTTTTCATTGCATGCAGACGATAATAACAGTATAGTTTTCAAAAACGTGCACTTTGAAGAAGCTTTCAAAAGCTTGCATTTTCAGGCCCCCAAAACTCTATTGTCATGTAAATTAACTGCCAAAATGTGTAAAAAGTTTTCAGTTTTTAGTTGTAAACCATGTCATGTAAACAGTCCCTCAGAATTCAAAATCAGCTGCTGCCTGCTTCTTGATATTCACGCTTAAAAGGCATAGGAGATCACGCTTTGTGAAATGGACTACCAATGTTTATTAGATTCTGTAAACATTGTCTCGAGACAAATTTGTTTGATGAGCCCTTCACTATTTTTAATGAACTCTAAGTTTGAGCAGATGTGTGATGTGGAATTTGTTTTATTTTTTTTATCTCTACATTATTTATTTGGGTTTTTTTCCTGTTATTGTTGTGGCAAGCAGAGTGGAGCTGACAGCCGTTAAAACAGAGCAAGGCTGGAGGAATGAGTGTTAACGAGTAACGCTGGTGCAGAACATTGGTCTCGTGTTCAAGGAAATAAGGAGGAGTGACAACAGTGGAAGGAGAGACAGGGAGCCACAGACGTGTGCCGTTAAATGCTGTTGTTGTTTTTTTATGTTCATGTATTGCAGTTGGCTAAAAAGTGGCCATTTTGGTTTCTGTTTTGAATTTTATTTTGTGATTAAAATTTATGTTAAAGTTCAGCCAGTTCCGACCTAATTCTTCCTCACATTATGAAAGGTGCTACAATTGTATTTTATTATTCTATTTTATTTTTATTATTATATATTTAATTGTACAGTTCGTTTTGTACACTGATTTAAAAGTGCTTTATAAATAATTTGATTTGATTTTTAATTGATTTAATTTTCAGCCCCCTTTAGTGTGACCCTTTCAGACCTCTGTAGCGCCAAGCAACAAATCTGACTTCTTGGAAAAACATTATCTACTTTCCAAGTTTCACAAGTGCTAGGTGTTGCTTTCCCACTGCAGGCACATCTCTTTCTGCCGAGGCTGTGTCAGAGAAAAAATAAGAATGATTTTCTGCTGCGTAATGATTTTACATGTAAATAAATGTGAAATCACAATTATCTTATGTCTATGGTGATTTTGTCAAATGACATCTTGATTATAAATCAGGACTTTTGTGCAGAGCAGCAGCTTGACTGCTCGTTAACATAGTTTTAGTCACTACTTTAGATTTATTATGTTGTCAGAAACAGAAAAATATGTAAATGAGAACAGATTTATTGGGATTTTGGCTGGATTAAAATACAGTATGCAAGCAAAGAGTAGGAGACAAGCAAACCAAAGTAAAGGGCTGACACTAGGCAAAATGCAAATGATGTATGGACATCATGAATATGCTAAATCACGTATGACGTCATTTAGCGATTTTGAGCAGGCTTTAGCTTCTTTCCATCGAAAGTATTTGGCAACAGTTCTCCTATGACTTACAACTCTAAGAGCGGGAAACAGCTGCAGCCAAGCTAGAACCAATCTCAGCTGTTGGGGAGCTTAACAGGCTAAGTAGGGGGCATGAGGAAAAGGTGTGGAAAAATACTTGACATACGGAATAATTCAGGGAAAGTGTTTAAGTGACTCTTCCTCAGCTGTCACCAAACTTCTCTTACAGGCTATCTGGTACCTCACTGTTTCTGTTGGTTTTAACATACTTAGGAATTTTATAAACTTTTCAAATTGCTGCCCAACATTTCTACATGGTAAAACAGTCATGCACAGTATGAGTTAAGTGACATGATATGTTTTGCACAGGTTTATCCAGAGAAAGAAAATATGTTCATATCTTATTTTAATAAGATATGTATTGATTGACAGTGGAATTCAATGATATAAGGCTGGAAATCAGCATGATTGTGAGTGTGATATTATTTTCATACAACAGTTTTATAAAGAAGCTAATTATATGTTTATCTTTGCTCTGCCAATGAAAATAGTTACAAAAAGAAGCAAAAGCAAGCAGTGATGAATACAGCTTGTGGAGTGATACAAACAATAAAATCAAGCTACAGTAAAAATAGCTAAATTACTAATTTAAAATTCATTATATTCTTTTTTTCTGGTGTGACCTGTTTTTAAACTTAAAGGAATTAGAGCCTTTTTCATTATTTGTAAGCAAAAGTTCATCGATTTATGATTTATGATTTATGATTTACAGGAAATCTTTTATTTGAAAAATTGTCAAAAAGTTATAACCCTAGTGCTCACCAGCCGGTTCTCATGGCCACATAAATGTGTTTATAGTGCCCTCAGCTGGCTCATTATTAAAAAAGGTATTTCAACTTTTCACAACTGAACAACATCAGTACACTGGACAAGTAATAGATGGCTCAGATTTCTTTGGCATCTGCATTATACCAGCTGTGATTAGAGCTCTTGTCAGATGTTAAGATCACTGGATACTAGAGTTTTTACATTTATTATTTATTTACTTTTCCTTTATCTACAGAATTATACTGTGTAAGTGTCCATTTGGATCATTATAAACAAACACACAATTAAACAAACAAATAAATGTTAACATAAAAAAATCACCAAGCACAATATTGTTGTCATTGGCACTTCAACATAAATTGAACAATACCAGAAACAGATTTAGTTTAGATTTAGTTTAGAATGCACATTAGCTGTTTTTCCATGATCCATGTACAACTCTGCATGTATGCTGGGTAAAAACTTATTCTGATTTTCACAGCTGTCTGAGCAAAAATGATAGACGGCTGAATGAAAATGCACAGTCACTATCTGCCAGTAGGTGGCGCTTCTAGAGCAGCAGAGTGCAGAGGTTACCCCAGTAACCCCTGTATACAAAGCAGTGCAACTTTCTGTTTCTGTCATGGAGAAGGAAGTCAAACATTAGAGGGCAGGTTGAGTTATGCCAGGTTTTAGTTGAGGTGTCTTTAAAAGTGTTGGCATGACAGTAATGTCAATTATATAAAAATTGATTCAAATGTAAATATGATGGGGAAATGTGATTTAAAAAAATTATTAAAATGTACCTCCTTAAAATAATTTTCTGGCCTATGACCAAGCATGGAAGGCGTTAAATTCTTAGTATGGCCTCCCCTTTGTAATCCAGCACACATTTAAAGAAAAACTAGGAAAAAACTAGGGGGAAAAAAGTTCAATTGAGAGAATTCAGCGATTTTCTGACAACCTGTAGTAATGCCATGCCATACATAAAAAGGGTTTAAGATGTTAGATGAAATGTGAAAAACAAAATTATACCAAAAAAAAAAAGAAAAGAAAAGAAAAAAGAATGCTATTAAAACTCCCTGATTCTTAATGGTACCATTGAAACAAACAGAGGAATAACATAATTTCAAGGAAAAGTAAGGTAAAAAAAAAAAAAAAAAAAAGTGTTGTAGGCAGGGCTGGTGTTCTGCTGAAATATGTGACCTAGAGAAATCTGCGACTAGAGGTCGCTGTTCCTTCAATGTTCGCCTGGTGCCCGTGTACATTATCACGACTGCGCCTGGAGGACCGTCTGTTGAAGTGCTGTGGATAAACTGATGCACTGGTTGAACATGAAAAAAAAAAAAAAAAACAGATATTAGACAATTGTTTTAGCATTCTGAATGTTATTTTTTTTATTAAAATCAATAGGCCGATAAAATAATGCGTAGTTGGTAGTGTTTGAATGTTAACTGTTCTTTGCAGTTATGTTGTAACATTGTGTGTTTATATGATTCTTTTTCACAAAATTCACACTGATGATGTGTAATCTCCCCTGTTTCATATATTTCATTTTGGTCAGATGTGAACAGCAACAGACACACATCAGGGCCACCAAATCCAACTAGGCAACATTTGTAAACATACAATATTCATTATTAGTAATAAGACCCTTATTAGTGTGAACATTCATCATCACTTCGTCAAGGGGCTCAATGGCACACTAACATAATGTTTTTACAGGAAATTAGTGTTTTAAAGCTTTTGTGAACTTCATTCATAAAGAGAAAAATGCACATTAATAGAAATATTTATTATCAAATTAGAAGAATTTAAGTTTAAATAAATTAAATTAGAACAAATTCTAGTAATACAAGTAAAAAAAAAAAAAAAAAAAAAAAAAAGTCTATAACATGTTTGTGAAGGACATTGCACAGTCCCCACCCCAAAAAGTCTTGATTACAATTTCCAGTCATGTACTGATAAATTTAAAGACATGCTGGACAAAGAAAACACAGTCTGTTGCATTCTTCACACTAAATCTGTAAAGAAAAAAAAGAAAGATGAACACATGAAAGGCAATATTCTGTCATGGCTAGATATATTGTGTTGTGGCTGACGTAAACAGCGTAGGTAGGAGAACGACACAGAAGAGAAGATATTGTTGAATAAAGTTGTTAATTTTTGTTTTGTTTTTGCACACAAATAGTATTCTCGTCACTTCATAAAATTAAAGTTGAACCACTGCAGTCTTGTCGACTGTTTTAAAGGTGCCCTAGAATCAAAAATTGAATTTACCTTGGCATAGTTGAATAACAAGAGTTCAGTACATGGAAATGACATACAGTGAGTCTCAAACACCATTGTTTCCTCCTTCTTGTGTAAATCTCATTTGTTTAAAAGAATTCCGAAGAACAGGCGAATCTCAACATAACACCGACTGTTACATAACAGTCGGGATCATTAATATGTATGACCCCAATATTTGCATATCCAGCCCATGTTCAAGGCATTAGACAAGGGCAGCCAGTATTAACGTCTGGATCTGTGCACAGCTGAATCATCAGACTAGGTAAGCAAGCAAGAACAATAGCGAAAAATGGCAGATGGAGCAATGATAACTGACATGATCCATGATTACATGATATTTTTAGTGATATTTGTGAATTGTCTTTCTAAATGTTTTGTTAGCATGTTGCTAATGTACTGTTAAATGTAGTTAAAGTTACCAACACTTGCAGTCTGTATAATGCATAAACACAACTTCATTCTTTATAAATCTCTCCAACAGTGTGTAATGTTAGCTTTAGCCATGAAGCACATCCTCAAACTCTTTCATAATCAAATGTAAACATCCAAATAAATACTATACTGACATGATCCGACGCATGCATGCAGTATGCATGATGAACATCTTGTAAAGATCCATTTGAGGGTTATATTAGCTATGTGAACTTTGTAAATGCACTGTATTATAGTCGAGAGCTCGGGGGGCAGGGAGCGCACGATTTAAAGGGGCCGCAGCCTGAATCGGTGCATAGTTAATGATGCCCCAAAATAGGCAGTTAAAAAAATTTATTTAAAAAGATCTATGGGGTATTTTGAGCTGAAACTTCACAGACACATTCAGGGGATACCTTAGACTTATATTGCATCTTGTAAAAACTGGTTCTAGGGCACCTTTAACTATGTCTTTAGTACCTTTCTGGTACTCCTATGGAGCAGTCAGACAGCTCTTAGATTTCATCAAAAATATCTTAATTTGTGTTCCGAAAAGATGAACGAAGGTGGTAAAGATACTGACTGGTAAAGATGATCCTTACCCAGTTGATTTGAGGCACGGGATCTTAGCTGCCTTTTTCTGAGGCTTGTTGTCATCGTCCATCTTCCATCTTCCACAGTTCAGACAGGTCCGTTCACCTGGATTTAGCATCATATATGAGTACTTGCATCTAACAATTATAAAATAACCATTTCAGTAGTTTAAATTAGTCACATATAACAATTGATGCTAATGTAATGAAAGTAAGGTACTGGTACTGGTACTTGTTAATCATAGATTCTAAATAGCAAAATTGTAAATTACTTAAAAAAAAAAAAGAATAATACCACCTGTCTCTTCAAGGAATGAGCGCTATGTCCTTACTGTAAATGTACAGGTCATTGGCAGTAGATGGGAAGTTAATACCCTTGGCTGCCTTGTCATTAAGGACGTATTCAACTAATTCAAAGACAAAATTAATATGTTAAAAAAGATAACCATGTTACATATTACACTTCATAAAATAAACTATAGACAACAAAATGGTATGTTATACAGTGTACACTACAGTACGTTTTTTATATCATTATAAAGTAATTCGTTTGTTGAGTAGATGCTGCATTAGTAGATAACAGTAGTATGTTTACCGTCGAGGCTGAGAGGAATGCTAACATTACCTCAAGTGGTTAAAACAATGTGACAAAAACACCAACTGTTTAATGTCACGGTTGTTACCATTCATTTGCAGTAGTTTATATCCATTTGTTCGCTATTATGCATTCATTATCCAGCGAAGTTGCATATTTAAACTGTATTCTCATCATACGCGACAGAAACATAAATCAGAAATGTATTCGATTTCAGTTCTTTTTTTATTGGCACTGTAACACATATTTTGATTAGATAATCATCAAGTTTTCTCAAATAGAGGCAAATAATGTGTTAAAGTATACATATAATAGACCCATGCTATGCCTTTGTTTGTAAAGATGGTAATTTTTAAACATGACTGTTTGGATTTATATAAAATGGTAACATTTTACAATAAGAGTCCATTAGTAACATTAAATAAGGTTAATAAAAGCAGAGCCATGTAGAATAAAAGTATTGTTTATTTTTAATTTCAACATTTACATTTTAACATTTTAAAGTTGTTTCTTACATTAGTTATAATACACTATGAATTAACATGAACAATCAATGTATAATTAATATATTAGTATTTTTTTATATTTCAATTAAAAAGGCTGAAAAAGCTGGCAAAGTCATCAGCAGTCAGAGAAGATGTGTGAGAAGGACATAGTACAGAGGAGAATGTTGTGGATAGTTTCCTGGTGTCCAAGTTGCTGATTTTGTTTTTGTAGTAAGAAACCTTTTCAACAGAAACACTAGAGGAAAAAGAGGACAGGAGAGATTGACACTTGCTCAGGTTAGCTTGGGTCTTGGCTCTAGTTTGGCTCTATTGTTGTGAAGAGCATCTGTGAATAAGGGGCTGGAAGGTATTGCACATACTGGACTGGAGGTGAGAGGACAGATATTATCAAGGCAGGATGTTTAGGTGGAGCAGAGAGTTTCAGTAGCTTCACTGACATCAAGAGAAGGGAAGTGGTTAATGGCAGGGAGGGATGTGACACCACAGAGGAGAAACGTGTAGAGGAGACAGAGCAAAGGGAGACAGAGCAAACAGCAAAGGTTACAGAGGTGAGCATGAAGAGAATGACAGAGAACTGCAGAAAGAAGTGCTCAGGGAAATAAAATAGAGTGACAAGGTGGTTGTTAGTGATACAGTTGCATGAGGAACAAGGCCAGAAGTGCTAGAAAAATCAGTCGCGTAAGATTAATGTTTCTGCCGGTGGGGCCCACACTATAATGTGCTTCTGGCAACTTTAAATTCTGTAGAGAAGACAATTCTAGATTCACAGGAGCACATGCAGGGGGACAAAGTTTGACCACTCAAGTTCAGTTGTCCTGTAGCATTGTGTTGAAATGTCTTAATCCTTTTCAATGCAGAAATTGTTCTTTCTACTGGTGCAGTAGTAGATTACAATCATCTTGCGGAGTTTGTCCACTTGGGCCATGCCATTACAAAGGCCAGTGGAGCACTACAGAACTTGCCATTGGTCAGTTAATGCAACTTCCTTTCCTTTTTTACATCCAGAATGTGTTTGTATTTTCAAAACAATAGGGGCTTTAATAACACATCTGTGCAGGGTACATCCAAAGACTGGTAAAAGAAGAAGGTCACATTTTCTTGTGACAACTGTGATTTTAAGGATATCTGCTCAACATTTCTTCATCATTTAAGAGGACATCTTATAAACCATGAGAGGGTTCATTGTCATGTCACATTAACAGGTTCATGTTAATGTGTCAACGTTAACTGCGTTGAATCAATATCACTTTTGCACCCGCAATTAATGTTGAAAAAATATTGAAATTTCAACAAAAAAATCAATGGTAATGGCATTGATGTTGGTTCAACATCATGCTTGCACTCTCAGAAAATTAAACACAACTACAACTGACTTAAAACCACACAGCCTGTAATCAACTGAAGATAAAAGAAGACATTAAATCTCTCAAGATCTCAGCAGAAGTTCTTTTTGAGAATTAACAAAGGTTTAGATGTTGATGTTTTATTGAAAATATTTGGTCACCATTTTGGTGGTCAGTGTTTCCTTTAGTTGGACAGATTGACTCTTGGCTTTTCATGTGAGTTTGTGGTCTTTGGAAAAGTGTTAACTAAAACACATAATTTGTTGCAAAGAAACCAGAAATAAAGATTAACGAGTGATATAGTTTTCATCATCAAAAAGCTAAATAATTTTCTAATTGTACTCCTGACCCAAAGTGTGTATTTGTTTTTAATAGGTTACATTCATCAATAATACTTTACTGCAACAGATCAGACATTCTGAATTGTTACATTTAAAGTGCAAAATATCTTTAGACACACAGACATCAAAAATCAGCATATGAATCTCAACAATGGTGACATGCTTCATGCTGGGAGTCATGAGTTGTATACTATGGTGGCTCCCAGCATGCATTGCGGCATGAAGGATGTCACCATTGTTGAGATTTATATGCTGATTCTTGATGTCTGTGTGTCAAAATATTTTTTTTTCCCATAATGTATTTTTAAAAAAGTGGCAAGAAAGATTTATCGGTGAACATAATATTTTAATAACAAATAACCACTTTTGGTCAGGAACAAGATTAGTAAACTACTCTGCTTTATGAGGCAGAAAACTATATCACTGGATCATTTTGTTTCAGGTTTTCTTTGCAACAAATTATGTGCTTTGGTAAACACTGTTACAAAGACCACAAACTCTCACAAAAAGCCAAGAGTCAAACTGGAAATACTGACCACCAAAATGGTGACCAAACATTTTCAATAAAACATCAGCATAGTTGTGTTTCATTTTCTAAGAGTGCAAGCATGATGTTGAACCAACATCAATGCCATTTCCATAGATTTTTTGTTGAAATTTCAAAATTTTTTCAACATTAATTGCGGATGCAAAAGTGATATTGATTCAATGCCTTTAACGTTGACACATTAACATTGATTTAACATTGTTTCGATCATTGTTTGCTATCTGGGGACATCCCAGAATCAATCAAGTCTTAATTCAGTCCAGTTGGTTCTGCCTGGGAAAAGTTGATCGGCTTGAAAAGAATGTTAGGGGAACAGTTTTCACTGTGTCTGCAGATAATCTTGGATCCCATGAACTTGCAGGGTTTCAAGAGAGTTTCCGAGAAGGTATTTTTCAACCAAGAAGTCCAGAACAACATGATCACTGCATAACAGAGTTGAACAGCAGTGAGACTCTGAATGTGTTCTCCAGAAACACCTTAAATTCTTCCAAACCATTACTGGCTTCCCTCCAGATCTAATTCACAACCTTTTTGAGGGAATAGTGCCTTTTGAGATACGTTTATGTCTGCAGAAATAAATTGAGGCTAAATATTTTACTCTTGAAGAGCCAAACAACATAATTTTCTCATTCTTTGCTTTTCTGATCAGGTTAACAGACCTCAAAAAAATTCCAAAGATTTTATTTTTTTTTTCTCCAAAGAAAACAGTTCTCATGAAATGGTCACAAAAACTGGAGCTTACTAAAGGCCTCGATATACTTCAAACAAAATCGAAGAACGAACTGATGTGATGTCAGTTCAAACAAAATCAGGCCAAAACTAAGTTTGTTTTGTGTTTGTATTGGGAGTTCGAAACGGAACCCTTCTCTGACTCATTTCGTTTGTTGAGGTAAGATCTCCACGGGTGAAAACATGAACACAGTGGATAGCTGCGTTGTACAAAATGTGTGTTTCTGATGAAATGAGGCACTAATACTGTTTTTCATGTTTGATACTGTAAAGCTGCTTGCTTTAAAGGTCCCGTTCTTCGTGATCCCATGTTTCAAACTTTAGTTAGTGTGTAATGTTGTTGTTAGAGTGTAAATAAAATCTGTAAAATTTTAAAGCTCAAAGTTCAATGCCAAGCGAGATATTTTATTTAACAGAAGTCGCCTACATCGAACAGCCAGTTTGGACTACATCCCTCTACTTCCTTCTTTAATGACGTCACTAAAACAGTTTTTTGACTAACCTCCGCCCACAGGAATACACAAGAGTTGCGCTTGTAGAGTGTGTTTGTCGCCATGTCGTCGAAACGCTGTTATTTTCATCCCGCAGTCCAATCACCGGGTCTGATTCCGGCTCAAATTGATAGGGTAAAATTAAAGACATGTTTACAATAACACTGAGTGCATGCATCTCCACGTTATGGTAAGAGGCGTGACCTTTCCGGGCAAGATGCGCTAAGCTGCTGTCGAATCACAACACAGGAACCGCTGGCACAATCAGAACTCGTTACGTATTTCTGAAGGAGGGACTTCATAGAACAAGGAAGTCATCAGCCCGTTTTTATGACAGTGGAAACAGCGGTATACAGATAAGTAAATTATGTGAAAAATACTGTGTTTTTTCACACGCAAAACATGAACACGTTATATTGCACACTATAAACACAATCAAAGCTTCAAAAAACCACGAAAAACAGGACCTTTAAAGAATTCTATTGAATAAAGTGCTAAATAAATAAACGTGACGTGACATGACTTTACCGGAGTGCTAATTTTCAGAGCTTGTGCTAACATACCAATGTTGTTATGATCAGACATTTTTCTTATGCCTTCTATAAAAAATGCTTGCTGTTTTTTCATTTTTGTTTTTGTTTATTCTGTTACTGAGAAGAAAGTGCACAGCACATATTTACATATTCATCTAAACGCCGCTCTCAGCACTGTGAGCAGCGTCAGATGTTCGATTACTGCTTTACCGCTTCTCACATATTTCGAACTTCGTTTTACCCCTAAACGAAGAACAAAAAAGCATGTTGTTTGAAGTATATTGGGGCCTTAAGACTGATATATCTGATGATTGGTGGTTTGGTGCCTGAGACTGACATCCGAGGTAGCCAAAATGGTTCAGCCCAATAATGGCCCAGATCCGGCAGGCTGGAAGAAATCATTCATTCTTTCACCCGACAATGTTAGACAAATATCTGTGCCTGCCCCATCCTCAGTAGAAGAACTCTCTCATTTTGTGAGAGTTCATTAATCTCAACAGCTGTAATAGTAAAAATGTGGGAAAAGTATTCGAAAGGATTCCACATATAATACTTATTTAATTTGCAAAGATGTCAGCCATTTACAGCAGTGGGTGTTTACACTGAAGTCTCACAGCAGACATGCCCCTTCAAACAGAGCAGTCACATCAGAGGGCTAAAATCAGGGCAGAAAAATGTATTTCTAAATTATGACAATTATTTGATATAAAAATCATATTAACATTATAAGTGCACCTCAAGAAACATTATAAAATAATTTTAAATAATCCATTTCATGACCCCTTTAAGGTCAATGAACTGAAGCAATATTCACTGCGTTTCCATTACCTTTCAAATTGTGCAAATTGTAATTGCAAATTGAAATTACACTTAATGGAAATGTGAAAAAAAAGACTTATCATGAGAGGTAATAGAAAACGTGGCTATTGTAATATTGTAAAGAAGAGAGGGCCAAAATTCCTCGAGAATTATGCGAGAGACTGATACTGAAAGCAGACAAAGACATACAAACATCACAAATACATGAAGCTGACAAAGACAAACAAACAACACGCATGACAAAAACACAGATTATCTGAACATGAACAACCACTAAAGGGTATGTAAACTGATTGTGTTAGATTGGAACTGATAGGTTAAAATGATTGGCCTTGATATTGAACATAGGCCAGAACATGTTTGTATAAAAAAAAAGATACTACAAAGTGCATTTTAACAGCAACATAAATAATAATAAAAAAACAAACACAAGAACATTCTTAAGTAAAACTGTACAGTGAATTTTTTTTTAACTTTTGAACTATATAAATAAATAGATTGTACTTGCTGAAGCACTTTGAAACAGAAACAAACCAACACAAACAAGCCTCTTTCTCTCTTCTACAGATGGCACAGGAGAAGTGGCATCACTCAGGTCAGTTATTTACATCTAGCGTAGCGTCAGTTCTGGCAGGTCACGTCAGTCAAGCTTGCATCAGCTGACTCCCAGGTGACTTGCGTCTACCTATAGACCTTATTTTCCAGAGAAACAAGCGCGCCGCCATCTTTAGAATATTGTCTTTGAACTTCCGGTTTTGCGGTAGCCCTGTATATTTCTATGGAAATAAGAATAAGAATAATTAACTGGTGAAGTGGATTTACCTGTTGTAGAGTCAATGAAAGTTATCATGAGCATTGTAATGTTTAAAGCAGATGTCTTAACAAATGTCAGTAGACCGGGAAGATTTTAAAATGAGCAGTTCATTCATAAATACAAGATCGCTGTTGAAATACAAGCCGGAAGTCAAAAGACAACGAGCGCAGCGCTGAAAAGGGGCGGGGCTACATAAGGTCTATAGGAATACGACGCCTATTACGGCATCTATATATAAGCTCCTCCGTATTATCAGCAGCTATTGCATTTCTCAGGAGCAAATTAAATGGCGAATTCGACAGGCAAACAGCATCATCTCACTAGGAATTGTGCAATCGGGAATTTAGCGAGAGGGATTTGTGGATTTCACCTCTCATTCACTGCACTGATCATAAGCCGACTGATTGGAAATAACTGAGTTAAGGTTAGCATTGCTTCTCGCATCGCTGCAATTAGACATGGACTGGCAGTTCAGATGATCTGCACTCCCCGCATGAAGAAACGTTTCAAGACGAGATCAAACATCCACGTTACAGCCGGCTATTTCACTCTCCTTCATCTCTGAATGTTTCCACGAAGCTAAGCTAAGTTCCTTTTAATGCTCATTGTTTAAAAGCTAACTCATGATGTTGTTAAAGCTATCACTCTTGCTTAGGCTTCTAGTCCTTCTCAGTAAAAATGTTTTTGCAAAGCTTTTGCGATCGTATTTGGCGATGTGCGTTACTATCTGTTGTCATTGGCAACCGGCTTGATCGCTGCACACGCTGGTCGGATCGCCGTGTTTAGCGCTATACGTCGCAGATCAAGCAGCTTTGCAGTAGAGACAGAAAAACAAAGATTCATGGTGCAAACGGCTTTTCTGTTGTGGTGCAGCACATAGTAAACATCGTTTTTCTTAAAGCTATAGTGCCACTGGAAACGCTCGTTCTTAAAGGTTAGAACAAGCTGATCTTAAGGCTATCTAAAAAATTGCTTGTTACCAAAGCTCTAGTGTCATTGCTGCATACTATAAGCACTACTGTGGTAAGTTTATTCAGGTACATGTTATCTTAAGCTGTTGTCTTAGACTTATGCTCTTTATGATATCCAATCATATCGCAACATTCTGTGATAAGTGAACAAACGTCTGTGGCTTGAAAACTTATCAGAGTATTGTAACATGCTTTTCTTTAAATACACAGAGGTTTCTTATTCAACCCTAACAATGTCTAACTTGATGGTCCTGTAAGGAGTGTGATATCATGGGAGTCGCCATCTTGTCTTTCGTAGCCAAAGGAATCGGCCCGACTGGAGCAGAAATCGTGCTCATGATGAGGAAGCACTGCATTTCATTTCTTAGCTGCACGCTGCATCTAACTCAGAGCTATTGCTGCGGCCTGCGGGTGTATGCTTCCCCAACCTGACTACCACTAGTTTAATACTAGTCTGTGATTTACAACATGCTTGTTGTAACAGATTGCTGCCACTAGGGGTGTAAGCTTCCCCCAATAGGAGAGAGAGAAAAAAAAAAAATAATAATAATAATAATAATAATTAGGCAATGGGTGTATGCTTCCCCGACTAGATTGCTGCTAACGGTGTAAGCATATATGATATATAAAAATCGCTAACTAAATGTGCTACAACATGCTTGTTGTATCAGATTTGCTGCCGCTACGGGTGTAAGCTTCCCCCATTTATTTAAAAAATAAATAAATAAATAAAATTCAGGTCATTCAGGTAACTGCATTTTGAGGAAAAATGGCATTTAGATTTTCGCACTCAGTTGGTGTTGGGGGATATCAGCATATGGTTTGTTTTGGGGGTTTATTGCTGCTCTCCCTGCTCTTATCCATGCTAGGCTGCATGGATGCGCAGGGAGTTCTTGCCCAGAACAGAACCATACCGCCAATACAAACTCTATGCATTATCTATCATATTTGACGATAGTGGTCCTGACAGAAATCTAGCATAGCGTCAGTTCTGGCAGGTCACATCAGTCAAGCTTGCATCAGCTGACTCCCAGGTGACTTACGTCTACCTATAGGAATACGACGCCTATTACGGCATCTATATATAAGCTCCTCTGTATTATCAGCAGCTATTGCATTTCTCAGGAGCAAATTACCCTCCTCCATCCCCAGCTCCTCCTCTCTTCAGTCAGGATTGGCCTTATTATTTCCCCTGAATCAGACTAATTCTCGAAAAATGTGTATGTTAAATCATGACATTTAATGATATCTGCATGTTGGTCCTGTTCTGTTTACCCTGGGGGGCTTATTGCTGCTCTCCCTGCTCTTATCCATGCTAGGCTGCATGGATGCGCAGGGAGTTCTTGCCCAGAACAGAACCATACTGCCAATACAAACTCTATGCATTATCTATCATATTTGACGATAGTGGTCCTGACAGAAACAGTTATTTACAGTTATTTACACAGTTCTCCTCTTTTGCAACTCCGCATCCACCACACTTTTAAAGTCTTCAAAGCTGTCAAACACCACATTGTAAACCCAGAGGTGGTGGATTTCCTAGTGGATGGACAGTAGGAAAATATCTTCTGGGTGCTTCCAGCCACTTTGTCCTTGGAAGGTGTTCCGCTGTCCACCACAATTAGGCACGTGGCAAGCCCCACATGGCCGCGAGGACTTGTTCGGCATGAATGCCTTGACTGTTGGTGCAGGAGGTACAAAGCACTGGCTGCACGATGGCCCACGAAACAGGACGGAGGGATCCTGTGGCTGTGCGGGGAGAACCAGCAGTATGGGTGCTGCCGACACAGGGGGTGGTCCATAGGTGGGCTCAGCAGGCCTTGGCAGAATGGGGGAGGACGACACCGTGGGCTGAACGGGCCGGTTCACAGGATACACAGGCTCTGGCTCTTCAACAAATAATCTTGTAACACTCAGCCTATATAAGGCAGTTTACACAACGTCAACTGGTTCTTAATCCCTTTCTCTTAAACGTGTCTGAATAAAATACTCCACAAAATAAACTGAATAAATCGCTGAGCAAAACTTTTCTCTGTTGAGCGCACATTTTGGCCACCTGAGCAAAAACATACTTTATATCAGACCTGTACAATGAACGTAAACGCACAAAAACAAAATGGTTTTATCATGCAACTGTAACATTTAACTTTAATGTGCCGTTTCTATTTTATTTGACCCTTATGTAACTTAGTGATTTATTAAATAATATGTTTGAAAACAAGCAGTTCAGTCACTAAATTAAGCACATTTTAGGTTACTTGAGATTTTTTCACACTGCTGTATTAACTGTACCAGTCTTAACCAAGAAATTCTATTAAAAAATAATTTCTGTCCTCCTGCAGGACAGTTCAATTCTTTATAATAATATAATATGAGCAGTTACAATGATATTTTGGGACAACCATAATGTGTTTTTGTACAGTCAATTATTAGCAACAGACAGTGTTAAACCATCAAAATTACATGTTTATTGCTTATGAATTTCCCAGATTTTATATACCAGGAGGTTTCAAGATATTTCGTGGCAAGGAGCCATAAACAATCCCCTTGTGAGATCAATTTTTTTATTAGGCTTACATTATAATATAATAAAATATAATATTTAAGTATTTAAACTGATACAGTATTATATCAGTTTAAATGCTTCCAGTTGTTTTAATATATTATAAAGTGAAAACAAACTGAAGCATTTAAACAGATCTGGGGCCGTATTCACAAAACATCTTAAGGCTAAAAGTAGCTCCTAACTTGCCGATTTAGGAGAAACTCTTAAAAATAATGGGCGTGTCAGTCCTAATTTTAGGACTCCTAAATTTTTGCTCTAAGAGTATTTCACAAAGCATTTTAGTGCTAAAACTAGCTCCGAAATCTGTGAAACATTAGGAGTAGTCAAGAGGACTCCTAAGTCACTAAGACCAAATCACAAACAGTCCTAATCCACCTAAAGACACTGTACACCATTGAGGCAATAGCAATAGAACCTTGGGTGCTGAACCTTTTATTCATAAATGCAATACATTTTGATTTATAGATTTGAATCTACGATGAGACGCCAAAAAAAAAAAAAAAAAAAAACTTTAACAAATAAATAAATATTGTCTGATTATCTGTGGCAGTGGTTTTCATGAGTTCACACTTACAAATGATTGAATAGAGTAAAAAAAAATATAATAATATAATATAATTTGTCGCTTGAATTCTGCATTCCCTTGAGATGAACACATCCAAGAGGTGGACAATTAACTGTATATACTAGTTTAATTAGTGACACTAGCCTACATTTTAAAACCTTTATGGCAACAATATGGCAACATTTTATTTTGACTATGGCAACATTTTTATTAAAAATATTTATTTGAATAATGCAACATTTGTATTTTAAAACCTTTATTTTAATTTGGAAACATGACACCTCATTCTACAATATTTCTATGATTAAATCGCTGACTCCTCCCCCATCAGCCAATCACTGTGTGTATACTCCATAGCAACGAGGTCAACCCCGCCCTTACTCTTAGCTTAAGACTTCAGTCTATTCCTTAGTAAAAGTTGGTCTCAGCAGCTTTGTGAATAGGTTTTAAGAGAACACTCTTGGCTAAGAACTTTTACTGCTATTTAGGAGAACTCTTAGTGGTAAGTTAAAATGTTTTGTGAATACGGCCCCAGATAGCTAAATATTTTTAAGAAATGTGAAACATTAACTCTTTTATAGGTATCTAAACATCCCTGAAACCCACCCCACCACCACACACAAAAATCTATTTAAACTGAGGTATATCACTGATGTATTTTGAGTTTGCAAGCTACACCTGTGGTGGGTGTGATTGTAAATGTCTCAGAGTTTTGTTATCATTTTGTGCCCATCATCCGTTATTTCCACCACTTTTCATTAAAACATGACGTTTTATTTCACATTTCTTCTCGTTTCGCGTTGCCTCTTGTATTGAGGTATTTAGTCCGCAAATGACCGTATTCTTACTGTGACTGATTTGGCTCAGGGCCAGCCAGCTCACACACGCTCAATCGTTCTCTTTCTATGAAACCTGTAAACCGCATTCACCGGTTCTAACTCTATAGCGGTTGTCCAGAGCACTGCAATTATTTCTCATTTAAAATACTACAATCATTTTCATGTCTGTTCTCTGCGCGGCAATTATTTTTTTCTGCGTGGCCGCAGCCGCGCATGCGCGCAGCTTAGAGGGAACATTGACCACAACCCCTACAATAAATACTAATATATATATATATATATATATATATATATATATATATATATATATACATACAAAGATGTATGTGTGTTGGAATAGTCAGTTTCAGTCCAATGTACAGTATGAGTGTATGTGTGTGGGTGCGTTGAATTGGCCTCACCGGAAAGGCTTTTAGTCCGGGAGCTCGATGTGCGTTGTCCCGGATCCGGTGAACGGTGAAATAAATCCAAAGGGTATTATTTCCACAACGGGATAACCAGTCACAGACGACGACAACGTAGTGTAGAGCGATCGATCGCTTAATCCACCATACAATGAATGAGAGCGTCCTCTCTCGAGCACCGGCAAACCGCTATTTTTATCGGAAGTGACAATCAGCTGTCTGACTCCCTGACGTCACGGGGATTCCCTGGATCTTCCCGACAGAAGTCTAGCGTGAGTAAAACGGGAACACAAACACATTTCTGGGCAATACAACACAGGGGAAAACATATATCCAAAACAGCTGTACTTATATTATTAATTAGGATAATTCACAGCAGTATAAATATTCCCCTATTATGTGGCCGCGCTACATAAATCCCCCCCCCCCAGCCAGCGGCATTGGAGGAGAACGTCCATAATGTTGATGGCATAGCGGAACTCTGGCAGCCACTGGTCCCAGGTCTGATGTTGTTGATCCACAAAAGCAGCAATCATTGTCTTTATGGTTCGGTTAAATCTCTCAGTTAGATTTGACTGTGGGTGGTAGCTTGTTGTTAGTTTTTGAACGCAACACCATGTCTTGGACAGATTGCCCAGAAGGCTGGAAGTAAATTGGGGACCCCTATCGGACACCAGGTATTTGGGCACCCCCCCATCTGGTAAATATCTCCTCCCTAAGGATTTTCACTATTTTCTGGGTCTTGCCGTCTCTCAATGGGAACATTTCCACCCACTTAGTGAAGTAATCCACAATGACAAGGAGGTAAGTGTTCTGTTTTTTACTGCTGGGAAATGGTCCCATTAGGTCCACTCCTAGCATGTATCCTGGTTCTGTGATCGGTGAACTCTGCATAAATCCAGAGAGTTTTGTATTGCTGGGTTTATACTTCTGGCATACCTCACAGCCTTTGACATACTGCCACACATCCTTCCTGACGGATGGCCACCATGCCACATCCAGGATTTTCAGCAGGGTTTTCAACTGTCCAAGATGGCCACCTAGGGGATTATCATGGTAATAATGCATGAAGTCAGTGGTTAACGAGGATGGTACTACCAACTGATACTTCTCTCCCTTATTCCTTAAAGGAACCTTGTGGTACCACACCCCCTGGTGGTCTTCAAAGGTGATGGGTTGTTCCTTGACTGATCGAGGTTTGATGCCAGACTGCAGGTGAGTGATAGTATTGTCCAAACGTTTTGCTTGAGCGATTTCTTCCAGCGAGTGGGGTAAAGTGGACGAATGTTGCGATGACATGGAAAGACATGGGGCATCATCAGTAGAAAACGGCTCCTGGACCCGGGATAAAGCGTCAGGTCCCAAGTTAAGGCAGCCCTTTCTGTGATGGACCTGAAAGTTGAATTGTTGCAGGCGGAGTGTCCAGCGGGTTAGTCAGGAGGAGGTTTTAGGGCAGTTGAATGCCCAGGAGAGTGCTGAGTGGTCCGTGAAAACCTCATAAGGACATCCCTCCAGGTAATGCCTCCACTTTTCAACAGCCCACACCACTGCTAAACATTCCTTTTCAGAAGTGCTGTAATTCTTCTCAGCCCCTGTTAAGGTCCGTGATGCATACGCCACCACTTGTTCTCCTTCATCCGAGTGTTGAGTGAGGATGGCGCCCAGTCCAACATCACTCGCATCCGTGTGAACCTGGAAGGTTTTGTTGAGGTCAGGTTGTATCAACACAGGTGAGTTCTGTAATCTTTGTTTAAGAGCATCCAAACTAGCGTGACACTCTAGAGTCCATTCCCACTTTACTCCTTTCTTTTTAAGGTGGTTCAAGGGAGCAGATATGTCAGCGAAGTGGGGAATGAACTTATGATACCACCCTGCCAGGCCCAAAAACCTCTGAAGGGCTTTGAGATCTTGTGGAGGGGGAAACTCATCAACGGCCCTGGTCTTTTCTCGATCAATCTCCACACCCCTCTCAG
Source organism: Megalobrama amblycephala (assembly GCF_018812025.1). Classification (NCBI taxonomy): domain Eukaryota; kingdom Metazoa; phylum Chordata; class Actinopteri; order Cypriniformes; family Xenocyprididae; genus Megalobrama; species Megalobrama amblycephala. The sequence continues at coordinate 25,349,963 of NC_063044.1, forward strand.
AGACAATATGGCCTAGAAATTTGAGCTGGCGTTTGAAGAAGTGGCATTTCTTCATGTTCAGCGTCAAATTGGCTTGGGTAAGTTTATGTAGAACCATGTTGATATCTTGAATGTGTTGATCTTGTGACTTTGAATATATGATGATGTCATCGATGTAGACAAAACATAACTTCCCCCTCAAATCAGATAGCACCCTCTCCATCAAACGCTGGAAGGTGGCAGCTGCATTTCTGAGTCCATACGGCATAGACTTGAATTGAAATAACCCTTTGGTGGTGATAAAAGCGGTCTTCTCTCGACTCAACTCCTCCATCTCCACCTGCCAGTACCCCGACTGTAAATCCAACGAACTAAACCAATGCACCTTCAAGGGACTCAATGTCATGAATCAAGGGCATTGGGTAAGCGTCAGGTACAGTCTTGCTGTAGCTTCCTATAGTCCACACAAAACCTATATGATCCATCAGGTTTGGGGACTAGGACCACCGGGGATGACCAAGGTGAGAAGGATGGCTCAATAATGCCGTTTTTCAAAAAAAAAAAAAAAAGTAAGAACCTGGGAATACCAGGTGCTGTAAGCTTTATGTTTTTTCTGAAAATATAAAGAGTGTCTGAATGTCTTAAATAGCCCACTCTTGGCTGCAGATTTCGCTTACGGCCATACCACTCTGAGCACGCCCGATCTCGTCTGATCTCGGAAGCTAAGCAGAGTCGGGCCTGGTTAGTACTTGGATGGGAGACCGCCTGGGAATACCAGGTGCTGTAAGCTTTATGTTTTTTCTGAAAATATAAAGAGTGTCTGAATGTCTTAAATAGCCCACTCTTGGCTGCAGATTTCGCTTACGGCCATACCACTCTGAGCACGCTAGAGGGAGTTAGCGAGCAACAGGAAGTGAGGTGGCAGCAGTCAGGAGAGGAAGGCTCTCCATTTTGTTTTTTCTTTTTTCTGTTTTGTTTTTTTGTGTTTTGTACTTTCAGTTAGTTTTTTTTGTTGTTTTTTTCTTTTCTAAACCACCTAACAGCAGCATTTGCTGTCTGGAGGGTGGTTAAACCTTTTTCTTTTTTTTGTTTTCTCAAAATGGACGGATTAACGGATAATGACACTGGACTGGCTGGAGGAAGACGCTTGGTTACCGACACTGGACTGGCAGGAGAAACACGCACGGCAAACGACATCGGACTGGCAGGAGGAACACGTACGGCAATGGACATGGGACTGGCAGGAGGAACACGCACGGCAAACGACACTGGACTGGATAAACGACTACGAGCAAGGAATGAAAGGAACCCACAAGTAAGAGAGAAGTTTGGTGAAAGGAAGTATTTAAAGGAGGCTACAGTTATTGTGAACGTGGAGAATGTGATTGAGGTGAGAGCGGAGGACATTATTAAAGCAGTAACGGAACAATGTGGACATGGTAAAATTTTAGCACTAAGACCAAGACAAGGTAAAGAATATGAACTGACGATGGAGAAGGAGGAAACATGTGATAAACTAATTGAAGGACTGAAAGTTAAAGGAGTAATGTGTGAAGTGAAAAACCTGCAAAACCGTGATTATGTTGTTTCCTTCATGCACCTGCCCGTCTACCTGGAGGATGAAAAAATTTTAGAAAAATTGGAGGGATGGGGTGTTGAGCCCAAGAGTCAAATTAAAAGGAGATGCTACCCGGGCACCGATATCGAGGACGGGACAAGGTTCCTTAAAGTCCGATTCCCCAAGGAGGTGGCATCCCTGCCATACAGCACGAGGCTTGAGACAGCCGAGGGCCAGCAGTATTTCCGGGTGATGCACAGCCATCAGGTGAAAACCTGTAGGCTGTGCATGAGCCCGGACCACTTGCTAAAGGATTGCCCAACGTTCACGTGCTACAAATGTGAGGAGAGGGGACATTTTGCAAGGGATTGCAATGCTGTTAGGTGCCCGGAGTGTCAAGAGTTTTTAAATAAATGTGAATGCTGGATGGAGGGAGAGGAAGGAGGAAGGGAAAAACAGGTAGGCGGACAGGTGCATGAAGGAAACAACGAGGAGGATGGACAAACTGAGGAACAACAAGAGGAAGAGGGACAGAGCAACAGAGAGGAAGGAGAAAGAGAAAAAGACAACGGTAATAATGAGGAACAAACAACGGAGCAGGACACTCAATGGACTGAAATGCAAATATCGGACAGTTTTAATACTTTTATGGAGGACGTGGAGAGGGATGGACATGGAAAGATGGATCAAAATAAGGAAACGGACAGTGAAGAAGAAATAAAGGTGGACAACATGGACAAAGACAAAGGGGGGAGAGGACAAATAAGAAGAAGAACATTGAAGGTAAAACCAAATTTGGAAGGTGCAAGGAAAAAAATAATGACTGAAATGAACAGATATGATGTGTTAAGGGGCTTGGAGGGAGAAAATGGTGAATAATGGTTTTTAAGTATTTATTTGTCTTTCTTTTAATGGTTTTAAGGTGTGTTACTTTTAATGCAAGGGGACTGATGGATATGGGGAAATTTGAAAAAGTAAAAGAAAAATGTAAAAGGCAAGACATTATTGCACTGCAAGAAACGAACTGGAGAGAGAATGTGATGAATGATTATAAAAAGAGTTGGGATGGTGGTATTTTATATAATAATGGAGATGGGAGGTTTGGGAGAGGTGTGGCGTTTTTAATGAAAGATGATGTTTTTAAAGTGAGTAAAGTTGTGTACAAGGACAGGTTGGGGAAATGTATTGTAGTAGAGACAAAATACGAAGAAAGAGATTTGATTTTAGTAAATGTACATGCACCAGTGGAGGAGAAGGAAAAGAAAGAGTTTTTTAATGTTTTAAGAAATATTGTAAATAAGTATAAAGAAATAATAATGATGGGGGATTTTAATACAGTTTTTAGTAAACAAGATATGGCTGAGGGAATGGTTTTCAAAACTGATACGGGAAGGAAAGAATTAAAAGCACTAATGGAGGAAAATAATATGATAGATGTGTGGAGAGAAAGGAATGAACAGAAAAAAGAATTTTCAAGGAGACAGATAGTGGGAGGTTTTGTATGCCAAACCAGAATTGATTTTGTTTTATGTAGTAGGAATGTGGAGAATTTTATTGAAAAGATTAAGTATGAGGAAACAAGTTTTAGTGATCACAAGTTTTTATTTTTTATAGTGGACTGGAGTAAAATGCAAAGAGGGCCGGGAGTATGGATTTTAAATACGCAGGTTTTAAGGAATGAGGATTATGTGGCAAAAGTTAAAGAAATTATAGAAAAAGAAAAGGAAAATGGAATGTATGAAGAGGATAAGAGAATATGGTGGGAGAATGTAAAGTTTTTAATCAAAAAATTCTCGATCAGATATTGTCGCTTAATACAGAAATGTAAAAGATACAAGGAAAAAGAAATAAAAGAAAGTTTGGAAATTGAATTGAATAAAGAAAGTAAAGACATACAAAAGATAAAGGGAATAGAGGGAAAACTGAAAGAAATAGAAGAAAAAGAATATGAGGGGGCAAGGTTAAGAAGCAAAGCAAAATATGTGGTGGAGGGAGAAAAATGTACAAAGTTCTTTTTTGATCTGGAAAAAAAGAAAGGGAAAGCTGAAACGATAAAAGAAATAAGAGGGAAAAATGGGGAAATTGTAGAAGGGAATGAGAGAATTTTAGAAGAAATAAAGTATTTTTATGAGGATCTATTTAGTGCAAGAGGTGTGGAAGAAGAGGAAAAAAATAAATTGTTGAATCGGATAAAAGCAAAGGTAAGCGAGGAAGATAAAAAAGAATGTGACCAAGAAATCAGAGAGGAAGAAATTGAAAGAGCAATAAATCAACTGAATAAAAAGAAAAGTCCGGGTATAGATGGTTTGGGAACTGAATTTTATATATGTTTTAAAGAAGTTTTAGTTACGATTTTAAAGGAGGTTTTTATAGACATTTTTGAAAAAGAAGAAATTAATGAAAGAACAAGAATGGGGTTAATGAAACTGGTATACAAAAAGAAAGGAGAAAAAGTAGATTTAAAAAACTACAGACCGATCACAATGCTGAACACAGACCTTAAGATTTTAGCGAAAGTTTTAGCAAACAGGTTAAAGGAAGTAATGCCGAGTATAATTAAAACAAACCAAGCTTATGGAGTAAAAGGAAGAGATATAGCTGATATAACAATGAGTATAAGAGATACAATATGGTACATGAAAGGAAAAAAGGAAGCAGGATATGTAATTAGTTTGGATTTTGAAAAAGCATTTGATAGGGTGGAGCATGGGTATTTATTTGAGGTTTTAAGGAGTTTTGGTTTTGGGGAGAATTTTATTAAATGGATTGAGATTTTATATAAGGGTGCACTAACAAGGATTAAATGTAATGGGTTTTTAACAGACTGTTTTAAAATCACACGTTCAATCAGACAGGGTTGTCCGCTTTCTGCATTGTTATATTCACTGGTATCAGAACCTTTAGGATTGGCAATTAGAGAAAAAGAAGGAATAATAGGGATTGAAATTGAAGAAAATAAGGTTGAGGGGAAAGTTTTTCAATATGCTGATGATACGACAATAATTGTAAAGGGAAAAGGGAGTGTTAAAGAAGTAATGAATGTTGTAAATGAGTATTGTAGAGGGTCTGGGAGTAAAGTAAATGAGGACAAAACAGTATATATGAGATTTGGTAAAGCTATGGTTTTAACAGAATGTTTTAAGTTCAAAGAAGTGGAAGAAATGAGGATTTTAGGGATTTTAATGGGGAAGAATGAAAGGAAAGTAAGAGATGAAATGTGGGAGGAATTAGTTACAGATATAGAGAGGAGGTTAAATTTTTGGAAATTAAGAACATTAAATTTGAAGGGTAAGGTTTTAATATTGAATGTTTTAATGGTTTCTAAGCTTTGGTATATTTTATATGTATCTGAAATGCCGTTATGGACAGAAAAGAGGTTGAAGAAATGTTTTCTTGACTTTTTATGGGAGGGAAAGCCAGCAAGAATTGCACATAACACGATTTTAGGGGCGGTGGAAAAGGGAGGCTTAGGTTTAATGGATGTGGAACAACGAAAAAATGCTTTGAGAGTTAAAATTGTTAAAAAATACCTAAATGAAGAAAACAAAACTGAGTGGAAGAAAACAATGAAATACTTTTTAAATAAATGTGGTGGTTTTAACATGGGGAATGGAATTTTATGGATGAAAACAAAAATTTGGATGACAGAAGGATTACCTGGTTTTTATAGAGAAATTTTTAGTGCTTGGGGAAAGTTTTTAACAAAAGTTGAGTATGATCCACATGGGAGAGAAAGCATTTTAAATCAACCTCTGTTCTTAAATAGCAATATTTTAAAACAAGGGAAAGAGATATTTTTTAAGAAATGGATGGAAGTGGGGATAACGAGAGTGAGAGATGTTTTATATGAGTTTAAAGAGGGTTTTTTACCAACACAATATGTCATAGACGCAATGGAAATAGCAAAAGAAGAATACAGCAATCAAGAAATAACAAACAAATATGACATCATTAAACACGCGATACCAAAAGACTGGATTAAAAGAATAGAGTGTATGGAAGAAGAGCCAAAAGAAAAGAACATTTATGTGAAACTGGGCGAAAAATTGTGTGATTTCAAAGAATGTACTGTAAAAATGTTTTATTGTGTTTTTAGAGATGGTGTTTTTAAAGAACCAATTGTAAATAAGTACTGGGTGGAAAAATTCAAAGATTTAAAAGAAGAAAGTATATGGAGAAACATGAGGGGAAAATGTGTGGAGACAAAGTTAGAATGTTTGGATTATTTTATAAGGCATAAAGTGGTTTTTACTGAGTCTATTTTAAATAAAATCGGGATGGCACAAAATGCAATGTGTAAAGTGTGCCAAGAAAAGGAAGAATGGATTTTACATATGTTTTTATATTGTAAAGAATTGGAGGATTTTTTAAAGAAGTGTAAATGTGTGGTTAAAGAATTGACTGTGGAGTGGGATGAAAATGTAATGGAATGGAACAGAGTGATGATGTTTGGATGGGAAAAGAAGTGTCGAAACAAAACGTTTATAAATCTGTGGCTGATGTTGATGAAAAGTGCAATATGGGAAAGAAGAATTGTGGCGAAAAAAGAAAAAATTGTGTTGGATGTTTGGAATGTGTTTAAAAGAAAAACAGAAGTGTACATGGAAAGACTTTATGTATATTTTAAATGTGAAAATATGTTGGATGCTTTTTATCGTGTTTTTACCCCACAAGTTTGTTGTGTTTTAAAAGAATTAATGTGGAAGCTGCCAGGAAGTGAAGGAGAATATTGAATTATTTATGTAAAGGTATGATGTAAGGTGTTGTATGATATGTGATGTAAAGGTGATTGTATAAGAATAACTGCAATTTTTATTGTTTTATTTATTGTATTGTATTTTATTGATCTGATCTCCCTCCAAGACCGACAACTTTTGTAAGAAAATGTTTGATGTATGATATGTGATGTAAAGGAGAAGTGTAATGTAAAGGAGAAGTGTAATGTAAAGGAGAAATGTGATGTAAAGGAGATTTGTGATGTAAAGGAGATTTGTGATGTAAAGGAGATTTGTGATGTAAAGGAGATTTGTGATGTAAAGGAGATTTGTGATGTAAAGGAGATACGAGATGTGGAGGAGAAATGTAATGTAAAGGAGATTTGTGATGTAAAGGAGATATGTGATGTAAAGGTGATTGTGTAAGAAAAGCTGTAATTTTTATTGTATTATTTATTGTATTGTATTTTAATGATTGAAATTTCTTAAATAAAAAAAAAAAAAAAAAAAAAAAGCACGCCCGATCTCGTCTGATCTCGGAAGCTAAGCAGAGTCGGGCCTGGTTAGTACTTGGATGGGAGACCGCCTGGGAATACCAGGTGCTGTAAGCTTTATGTTTTTTCTGAAAATATAAAGAGTGTCTGAATGTCTTAAATAGCCCACTCTTGGCTGCAGATTTCGCTTACGGCCATACCACTCTGAGGGCGCCATAGAGCAATCAGGAAGTGAGGTGGCAGTTTGTTGTGTGCAGTGGGTGAGACAGGCTCACCAATTTTCCGTTTAATTATTATTTTTTGGTTTCTTTTTTTTGTTCGTTTAAGTTTTCCTCCCAGCAGCTTAAGCTGTTTGGGGGGAGTGTAAGCGTGTTTTTTGTTCTTTTAAAATGGATGGATTAAAGGCAATGACCACAGCAATGGCAGGAGGAACACCAACCTATAATGAAACTGGACTGGATCAAAGACGACGAGATGGACATGTGGAAAAGAGTTTATACAAAAGAAGCAACAGTTACAGTGGACTTAACGGATGTGAGTGACGCAAGGGCGGAGGATATCATCAAAGCAGTGATAGCGAAAATTGGTGATGGGAAAATATTGGCGGTTAGACCTAAACAAATGCATAACTACGAGGTGACTTGGAGAAAGAAGAAGACACAGAGGAGCTGATGGATGGACTGATCATTAAAGGAAAAAACTGTGAGGTACTGAAACTGCAAAATAAAGACTATGTGTCTCATTCATGCACCTGCCTGTTTATATGGACGATGAGGATGTTTTGAAAAAACTGGAGGGATGGGGGGTTTTCCCTGCCTCCAAGATAAAAAGGTGAGTTTATCCGGGCACAAGTATTGAGGATGGAACGAGATTTGTTAAAACTAGGTTCCCCAGAGAAGTGATCTCACTCCCGTATAGCACTAAGCTAGAGACGGCAGAAGGACCACAGTACTTTCGAGTAATGCATAGTCATCAGGTTAAGACCTGCAGACTGTGCATGAGCCCGGAGCACATAGTGAGAAGACTGCCCGGAGTACAAATGCTACAAGTGCTGCGAGAGGGGACATTTTGCGAGGGACTGCAGAGCGGTGAAGTGCCCGGATTGCAGGGAAGTGATCAACAAATGTGAATGCGGGATGAGAAACGAGGAGGAAGAGGAAGAAGAAGAAGGAGTAAAAGAGCAGGTGCATGAGGAAGACAGCGAAAAGGAACAGGAGGAAGGAACAACGATGACACAGGTAGATGTAACAACAGAAAAGGACGAAGGAGAACGAAGAGAAGAATGTAACTTACAGAAAGAACAAGAACAACAAGAGGATCAAGTAGAAATGCAAACAGACATGCCGGGAGTTTGTGGAATTTCTATGGATATAAGGGAACAGATAAACATTGTAAATGATCAAAAGACTGCTGAGAGTGACAGAGAAGAGGAAAAAGAGGACCAAACAGTGAAACAAATGATAAGACCAATTAAGGTAAAACCAATTTTGGGGGTTGCAAGGGAGAGAAAAAAACAGTTAAAGAGGACACATTGAGAAATGTGAATAGGTATGAACTGCTAAAGGAATTTGGGGAGAGAGAATGATAAATGAACAGTTATATGTATGTTTTTCTCTGTTTCATGGTTATGAAGATTGTGACCTTTAATGCAAGAGGTCTTTCAGATATCAACAAATTTGATAAAGTAAAAGAAATGTGTAAACAAGAAGATATAATTTTGCTTCAAGAAACAAACTGGATAGAGGGGTTTATAAATGAAATGAGAAAAAGATGGAAAGAAGAATTCTTGTATAATAATGAGGATTGAAAGATATGGCAGAGGGGTGGCGATCTTAATAAGAGAAAATAGTGGTATAAATGGAAAAGAAATATATAAAGACAAAGTGGGAAAATGTATGGCATTAGAAATTATATATGAAGAGAAGAAAATTTTAATTGTTAACATACATGCACCAAATGAAGAAAAAGAAAAGAGAGAATATTTTAATATGGTCAAGAGATTAAGGAATTATAAAGATATTATTATGCTGGGGGATTTTAACACTGTTTTTAGCAAACAAGATATGGCAGATGGAATGGTTTTTAAAAGTGACACAGGAAGGAAAGAGTTAAAGTCATTAATGGAGGAGAACAATATGATAGATGTGTGGAGGGAAAGGAATGAAAAGAAAAGGGAATTTTCTAGAAGACAAATTGTAGGGAATTTTATGTGTCAAACAAGAATAGATATGGTTTTATGTACAAGGAATATAGAAGATTTTATAGAGAAGTTAAGGTATGAAGAAACCAGTTTGAGTGACCACAAGCTGTTTTTTGTACAGTTGGATTGGGATACAGGAAAAAGAGGGCCGGGTGTATGGGTTTTAAATACAGACATTTTAAAAGATGAACACTATGTGTTAACAATAAAAGAGATGATGGAAGAAGAAAAAGAAAATGGAATGTATGTAGAAGACAAAAGAATTTGGTGGGAGAATGTTAAATTTTTAGTGAAAAAAATCACTATAAAATATTGTATGTTAAAACAGAAATGTAAAAAGAATAAAGAAAAAAAGATAAGAGAAAGGTTGGAGAAGCAAATAGATGATGAAGTGCAAGATGTACAAAAAATAAAAGAAATACAGGAAGAACTGAAAGAGATTGAAGAAAATAAATATAAAGGAGCAATGTTGAGGAGTAAGGCAAAATATTTGGTAGATGGGGAAAAATGTACAAAGTTTTTTTTGATTTGGAAAGAAAAAAAGGAAGAGCAGAAATGATAAAAGGAATAAAAAAGGGAAATGGTGAAATAATAGAAACAAGTGGGGGAATTTTAAATGAAACGAGAATATTTTGAAAAGCTTTTTAGTACAGAAGGGATTAAGGAGGAAGAAAAAATGGAACTAATGGAATCAATAAAAACAAAAGTAGGTGAGAAGGAGAAGGAAGACTGTGATAGAAGCATAAGTAAAGAAGAGATAGAAAGAGCTATAAATGAACTGAACAAAAGGAAAAGCCCAGGGATTGATGGTTTAGGAAGTGAGTTTTATATAACTTTTAAAGACATATTAACAAATGTTTTAATGGATGTTTATGAAGAGATTTTTAAAAAAGGTGAAATGATGTTGAGAATGGGGATGGGATTAATGAAGCTAATATATAAGAAGAAGGGGGAAAAAACAGAACTAAAAAACTATAGACCTATCACAATGCTTAATACGGATTTAAAGATTTTAGCAAAAATTTTAGCAAATAGATTGAAAGAGATAATGCCAAAGATAATCACAACAAACCAGGTATATGGAGTAAAAGGAAAAGACATTGCGGATACAACAATGAGTATAAAAGACACGATAAGGTACATGAGAGATAAAAAGAAAAAGGGGTACATCATTAGTTTAGATTTTGAAGAAGCATTTGACAGGGTAGAACACAAGTATCTTTTTAATGTTTTAAAAAAATTTGGGTTTGGGGAGAATTTTATTAAATGGGTTCGTATTTTATATAAGGGAGCGGTGTCAAGAATAAAATGTAATGGCTTTTTAACTAAATGTTTTAGAATAACTCGATCAATAAGACAAGGTTGTCCTTTATCGGCACTTTTGTACTCGTTGGTGGCAGAACCGCTTGGACTAGCAATAAAACAGGAAAAGAGGATAAAAGGAATAGAGATTGAAGAAATCATAGAGGAGAATAAAATCTTTCAATATGCTGATGACAACATTTATTGTGAGAGGAGAAGAAAGTGTTAAAAAAATAATGGAAATAGTACAGAGGTTTTGTAAGGGGTCGGGAGGAAAAGTGAATGAAGAAAAAACAGTATACATGAGATTTGGAGAGTGAATTTAACAGAGAATTTTAAATTCAAGGAAGTTAAAGAAATGAAGATTTTAGGGATTTTAATAGGGAAAGACGAAGAAAAAGTGAGAGAAAACGTGAGAAGAAATAGTGGGAAGTATTGAAAGAAGAATGAACTTTTGGAAACTGAGGACACTTAATCTGAAGGGGAAGGTCTTAATCTTGAATGTTTTAATGTCATCGAAATTGCGGTATTTTTTATATGTGACATTTATGCCAGTGTGGGTGGAAAAAAGGAAGGGAAGGGAAACCAGCTAGAATTGCATATAATACTTTAATAGGGGTGGTAGAAAAAGGAGGTTTGGGATTAATGGATGTGGAGCAAAGGAAAAAGATTCTAAGAGTTAAATTGGTTAAAAAGTATCTGGATGAAAGAATTAAAGCAGAATGGAAAACAACAATGGAGTATTTTTTAAACAAATGTGGGAATTTTAATCTGGGAGACATTATTTTATGGATGAGAACAAAAGAGTGGATGACTAAGGGTTTGCCAAAGTTTTATAAAGAGGTTTTAAGCGCTTGGGGGAATTTTTTTTTAAATGTACGGTACAATTTACATGGAAGAGAAAGTATTTTAAATCAACCTTTATTCCTAAACACTGGCATTTTAAATCAAGGGAAGGAAATTTATTTTAAAAAATGGTTAGAAGTTGGAATAGTTAAAGTGAGAGATGTTTTATATGAATACAAAGAAGGTTTTTTACCGATACAGTACATTGTAGATGTGATGGAGGAAGCGAAAGAAGATTTTAGTAGACAAGAATTAAAAAAAAAGTATGAAATTATAAAACATGCGATACCTAAGCAATGGATAACAAAAATTGAAACTATGGAAGAAGGAAAAGATGAAAAGGATGTAAATGTAATGCTGGGAGAAAAAATGTGGGTTTTTAAGGAATGCACAGTGAAAATGTTTTATGGAATTTTTAGAGATGCAGTTTTTAAGAAACCAATTATAAATGAGTTTTGGAAAAAGACATTTGAAGGTTTAAAAGAAGAAAATATTTGGAACAACATGAAAGGGAAGATTATTGAAATAAAATTGGGAAATTTGGAGTATTTTATCAGACATAGAGTGATCTTTACTGATGTACTGTTAAAAAAAATTGGGATGGAGCAAAGTGCAACATGCAAAGTATGCTGTGAGGAATATGAGGGTTTTTTACATTTGTTTTTTATACTGTAAAGCTTTGAAAGATTTTAATGAAAAATGTAGGAGTATTATGGGAAAATTAAAAGGGGAGCAAGAAGATATAGAATGGAATAAGATTATAATGTTAGGGTGTGACAAAAACAATAAAAATGAAAAGACGATTAATCTGTTGGTAATGCTAATGAAAAGCGCAATATGGGGAAGAAGAGTAGTTGTTAAACAAGAAAAAAAGGTATTGGATGTATGGCTGGTGTTTAAAAGACAATTGGAAAAATATATGGAATGTTTGTATTACTATTTTAAACAGGAACAGAAAATGGATGATTTTTATAAGGTCTGTACGCCTGAAATTTACTCTGTTTTTAAGGATTTTAATGTGGTAATGCCAGGAAAAGAATAATGTATTTATTTAATTAGGTTTATTAATTTGTTTGTAATGAAATTATTTATGTATTGGGGGAGTTTTATTGTTTTTCTTTTTAAGGTTTTGCAAAGAATGCATTTTTTAAGAAAATAACACTTTTATGTGGAAATGTATGTTTTGTATATTGTATGATACAAAATTTTCAAAAACAAAAAAAAAAAAAAAAAAAAGCACGCCCGATCTCGTCTGATCTCGGAAGCTAAGCAGAGTCGGGCCTGGTTAGTATTTGGATGGGAGACCGCCTGGGAATACCAGGTGCTGTAAGCTTTATGTTTTTTCTGAAAATATAAAGAGTGTCTGAATGTCTTAAATAGATTTCGCTTACGGCCATACCACTCTGAGCACACTTGGTACAATCCAGGAAGTGTTTGACTGCAGAAGGGAGAGAAAGGCTCTCCCATGTGCTTTCTCTGCTTTATTTGTTTGTTTATTGAAGTTTTAAAACTCCAAGCAGTTTATCTGCTTGGAGGAATACAGTTTTAAAAATTATGGACGGATCAAAACGGTAAAGACCCAGGAACGGCAGGAGGAGCAGAAATGGTAATCGACCAAGATGCAATGGACAATGGATTGAGTGAGCTTAATGGATTGAATAAGGAGTTTGATGGACTGAAAAGCAGTAAGAAGAAAGTGGAATACCTGAAAGAAGCAATAGTGGTGATGGATATAATGGAAAACAAAGGAATAAAGGTAGAAGATATCATCAGAGCAGTGACAAAGAAAATTGGAAATGGTAAACTACTGGCATTGAGACCAAAGAATATTTTGGAATATGAAGTGACTTTGATGTGCAGATGACTGCGAATATCTGATCAATGTGTGGTCTCTTTTATTCACCTGCCTGCATATGTGGAGGATGGAAAGATCGAAGACAAGTTAAAGCTGTGGGGAGTTACCCCCATAACAAAAATAAGGATTGTACCCTGGAACAGACATCGCAGACAGCACAAGGTATGTCAACATAAGATTTCCAAAGGAGGTAACATCGCTGCCTTATAGTGCCAAATTTGAAACATCAGACGGAGAAAGGTACTTTAGGGTAATTCATGATGGACAGAGTAAACTCTGCCGAATGTGCATGCAACCTGGTAATATTTTCAAGGACTGTCCAGATTTTAAACGTTTTGATTGTGCTGAGCAAGGACATTTTGCGAGAGGTTGCAAAGCGGATAAGTGCTTGGACTGTAACAAAGCTTTTATGTAATGTGTCTGTGAAATAGAAAGTGAAGTGGATAAAAGCAATGAAGAGATTGAAACAGTAAATGTTGGAAGTCCTCTGAGTGAATTTGAACAGAACACGCAGAAAGAAAGAAATGGGGTGAATTTGAAAGACTTAAATAAAGAGGCTGGACAAAAAATTGAGATGGTGACAGAAACAAAGGATGGTGTGGGGAAAATAGGGAAAACTGATGAAAATAAGAAAATTGACAAGGAGATGAGTGTATCCTCAATTTTATGCATTGGCCCTATGAGTAAGGAAATAGAAGGAAATGTATTGTGTAATGTGAACATGGATGAAATGGAGAAAGAAGTTGAGGTTAACAGAAGAGACAGAGATAATAATGATGAGGAAAAGAAGGCTGAAACTCAACAGGTTAAGAATCAACAGGGAAAGAAATTTAGGGGAGCACGTGTGGCAAAATATGAAGCAATACCTAATCTGAATCTTGTGTTGAGAAAACAAAAGATAAGGAGAATGGCCTTAAAGGAAAAAAAGAGAGAGAACATGTTCTGAAGTTTATTTGAGAGCTCTTGACATGGAATAGTTGAAAATATTTATATGAAGGTAAAGTATGTACTGTGAATGTAAAACTGAATGAAAATGTTTGTATTATTTCCATGTTTTTAAAAAAAGTGAAAGTGTAAACATTTGGTTTTATAAATAAAAAATAAAATAATAAAAGCACGCCCGATCTCGTCTGATCTCGGAAGCTAAGCAGAGTCGGGCCTGGTTAGTACTTGGATGGGAGACCGCCTGGGAATACCAGGTGCTGTAAGCTTTATGTTTTTTCTGAAAATATAAAGAGTGTCTGAATGTCTTAAATAGCCCACTCTTGGCTGCAGATTTTGCTTACGGCCATACCACTCTGAGGGCGCTATTGAGCTACAGGAAGTGTGTTTGGCTGCAGTTAGGAGAGGAAGGCTCTCCTCCATTTTTGCTTTTCTTACTTGTTTTTTGTGTTTTTTCATACTTTTAGTTTATTTTTTGTTTTTTGTTTTTTTTCTTTTAAAACACCTAACAGCAGCTTTTTCTGGCTGGAGGGTGGTTAAACCTCTTTCTTTTTTTCTTTTTTGCAATTATGGACGGAATAATGGATAACGATACTGGACTGGCTGGAGGAAGACGCACGGCAAACGACACTGGACTGGCAGGAGGACCACGAACGGCAAATGACACTGGACTGGCAGGAGGAACACGTATGGCAAACGACAATGGAACGGATCAACGACTACAAGCAAAGAATGGAAAGAACCAACAAGTAAGAGAAAAGTTTGCTGAAAGGAAATACTTAAAGGAAGCTACAGTCATTGTGAATGTGGAGAATGTGATTGAGGTGAAAGCGGAGGACATTATTAAAGCTGTAACGGAGCAATGTGGACATGGTAAAATTTTAGCACTGAGACCAAGGCAAGGTAAAGAATACGAGCTGACAATGGAAAAGAAGGAAATATGTGATAAACTGATTGAAGGACTGAAAGTTAAAGGAGTGATGTGTGAGGTGAAAAACTTGCAAAATCATGATTATGTTGTTTCCTTCATGCACCTGCCCGTCTACCTGGATGACGAAAACATTTTAGAAAAATTGGAGGGTTGGGGAGTTGATCCCATCAGTCAAATTAAAAGGAGATGCTACCCAGGCACCGACATAGAGGACGGAACAAGATTCCTAAAGGTCTGGTTCCCCAAAGATGTGGCATCCTTGCCATACAGCACGAGGCTTGAGACAGCCGAAGGGCAGCAGTATTTCAGGGTGATGCACAGCCATCAAGTGAAAACTTGTAGGCTGTGCATGAGCCCGGATCACCTGATGAAGGACTGCCCAAACTTCACGTGCTACAAATGTAAGGAGAGGGGACACTTTGCAAGGGATTGCAACGCTGTTAGGTGCCCGGAGTGTCAAGAGGTTTTAAAGAAATGTGAATGCTGGATGGAGGGAGAGGAAGGAGGAAGGAGGAAGGGAAAAACAGGTGGGCGGACAGGTGCATGAAGGAAACAATGAGGAGGATGGACAAATTGATGAAGCACAAGAGGAAGAAGGACAGAGCAACAGAGAGGAAGGAGAAAGTGAGAAAGACAACTGTAATAATAATGAACAAACGATCGAGCAGGACACTCAATGGACGGAAATGGAAATATCGGACAGTTTTAATATTTTTATGGAGGACGTGGAGAGAGATGGACATGGAAGGATGGATCAAAATAAAGAAACGGACAGTGAAGGAGAAATAAAGATGGACAGCATGGACAAAGACAGAGGGGGGAGAGGACAAATAAGAAGAAGAGCTTTAAAGGTAAAACCAAATTTGGAAGGTGCAAGAAAAAAAAATGACAAAAAGTAACAGATATGATGTGTTAAGGGGCTTGGAGGGAGAAAATGGTGAATAATGGTTTTTAAGTATTTATTTGTCTTTCTTTTAATGGTTTTAAGTTGTGCTACTTTTAATGCAAGGGGACTGTTGGACATTGGGAAATTTGAAAAAGTAAAAGAGAAATGTAAAAGGGAAGATATTATTGCACTACAAGAAACGAACTGGAGAGAAAATGTTATGATTGATTATAAAAAGAGATGGGATGGAGGTATTTTATATAATAATGGAGATGGGAGGTTTGGGAGAGTTGTGGCTTTTTTAATGAAGGATGATGTTTTTAAAGTGAGTAAAATTGTGTATAAGGACAGGATGGGGAAGTGTATGGTAGTTGAGACAAAGTATGAAGGAAGAGATTTGATTTTAGTAAATGTACATGCACCAGTGGAGGAGAAGGAGTTTTTTAATGTTTTAAGAAATATTGTAAAGAAGTATAAAGAAATAATAATGATGGGGGATTTTAACACAGTTTTTAGCAAGCAAGATATGGCTCAAGGAATGGTTTTTAAAACGGATACGGGAAGAAAAGAATTAAAGGCATTAATGGAGGAAAATAATTTGATAGATGTGTGGAGAGAAAGGAATGAACAGAAAAAAGAGTTTTCAAGGAGACAAATAGTGGGGAATTTTGTATGCCAAACTAGAATTGACTTTGTTTTATGTAGTAGAAATGTGGAGAATTTTATTGAAAAGATTAAGTATGAGGAAACAAGTTTTAGTGATCACAAGTTTTTTTTTTTTATAGTGGACTGGAGTAAAATGCAAAGAGGGCCGGGAGTATGGATTTTAAATACGCAGATTTTAAAGAATGAAGATTATGTTACAAAAGTTAAAGAAATTATAGAAAAAGAAAAGGAAAATAGAATGTATGAAGAGGATAAGAGAATATGGTGGGAGAATGTAAAGTTTTTAATCAAAAAATTCTCGATAAAATATTGTAGTTTAATACAGAAATGTAAAAGATACAAAGAAAGAGAAATAAAAGCAAGTTTGGAAAAGGAATTGAATAAAGAAAATAAAGACATACAAAAGATAAAGGAAATAGAGGGAAAATTTAAAGAAATAGAAGAAAAAGAATATGAGGGGGCAAGGTTAAGAAGCAAAGCAAAATATGTGGTGGAGGGAGAAAAATGTACAAAGTTCTTTTTTGATTTGGAAAAAAAGAAAGGGAAAGCTGAAATGATAAAAGAAATAAGAGGAAAAAACGGGGAAATTGTAGAAAGTAATGAAAAGATTTTAGAAGAAATAAGGTATTTTTATGAGGATCTATTTAGTGCAAGAGGTGTGGAAGAGGAGGAAAAAAAGAAATTGTTAAATCAGATAAAAGCAAAAGTAAGCGAGGAAGATAAAAAAGAATGTGACCAAGAAATCAGAGAAGAAGAGATTGAAAGAGCAATAAGTCAACTGAATAAAAAGAAAAGTCTGGGTATAGATGGTTTGGGAACTGAATTTTATATATGTTTTAAAGGAGTTTTAGTAACGATTTTATAGACATTTTTGAAAAAGAAGAAATTAATGAAAGAACAAGAATGGGGTTAATGAAACTGGTATACAAAAAGAAAGGAGAAAAAGTAGATTTAAAAAACTATAGACAGATCACAATGTTGAACACAGACCTTAAGATTTTAGCGAAGGTTTTAGCGAACAGGTTAAAGGAAGTAATGCCAAGTATAATTAAAACAAATCAAGCTTATGGAGTAAAAGGAAGAGATATAGCGGATATAACAATGAGCATAAGAGATACAATATGGTACATGAAAGAAAAAAAATGAGGAAGGATATGTAACTAGTTTGGATTTTGAAAAAGCTTTTGATAGGGTTGAGCATGGGTATTTATTTGAGGTTTTAAGGAGTTTTGGTTTTGGGGATTTTGGATTGAGATTTTTTAAGGGTGCACTAACAAGGATTAAATGTAATGGGTTTTTAACAGACTGTTTTAAAATCACACGTTCATTCAGACAGGGTTGTCCGCTTTCTGCATTATTATATTCACTTGTATCAGAACCTTTAGGATTGGCAATTAGAGAAAAAGAAGGAATAATAGGGATTGAAATTTAAGAAAATAAGGCTGAGGGGAAAGTTTTTCAATACGCTGATGATACGACGATAATTGTAAAGGGAAAAGAGAGTGTTAAAGAAGTAATGAATGTTGTAAAAAAGTATTGTAGAGGATCTGGAAGTAAAGTAAATGAGGATAAAACAGTGTATATGAGATTTGGTAAAGCTATGGTTTTAACGGATTGTTTTAATTTTAAGGAAGTGGAAGAAATGAGGATTTTAGGAGTTTTAATGGGGAAGAATGAGAGGAAATGTGGGAGCAACTAGTTACAGATATAGAGAGGCGTTTAAATTTTTGGAAATTAAGAACTTTAAACTTGAAGGGGAAGTTTTATATTGAATGTTTTAATGGTTTCTAAACCTTGGTGGTGTTTTATATGTGTCTGAAATGCCTTTATGGACAGAACAGAGGTTGAAGAAATGCTTTCTTTTTTTCTTTTTTTTTTATGGGAGGGGAAACCAGCGAGAATTGCGCACAACACGATTTTAGGGGCGGTGGAAAAAGGAGGCTTAGGATTAATAGATGTGGAACAACGAAAAAATGCTTTGAGAGTAAAAATTGTTAAGAAATACCTAAATGAAGAATACAAAACTGAGTGGAAGAAAACAATGAAATACTTTTTAAATAAATGTGGTTGTTTTAACATGGGGGATGGAATTTTATGGATGAAAACAAAAAATTGGATGACTGAAGGATTACCTGCATTTTACAGAGAAATTTTTAGTGCTTGGGGAAAATTTTTAACGAAAATTGAGTATGATCTGCGTGGGAGAGAAAACATTTTAAATCAACCTCTGTTCTTAAATAACCCCTTAAAACAAGGGAAAGAGATATTTTTTAAGAAGTGGATGGAAGTGGGCATAATGAGAGTGAGAGATGTTTTATATGAGTTTAAAGAGGGGTTTTTACCAACACAATATGTTGTCGATGCAATGGAAGTAGCAAAAGAAGAATACAGCAAACAAGAAATAACAAATAAATATGAAATCATTAAAAACGCTATACCAAAAGAGTGGATTAAAAGAATTGAGTGTGTGGAAGAAGAGCAAAAAGAGAAGAACATTTATGTGAAACTGGGAGAAAAATTGTGTGATTTTAAAGAATGTACTGTAAAAATGTTTTATTGTGTTTTTAGAGATGGTGTTTTTAAAGAACCAATTGTAAATAAGTACTGGGTGGAGAAATTCAAAGATTTAAAAGAAGAGAGTATATGGAGAAACATGAGGGGAAAATGTGTGGAGACAAAGTTGGAATGTTTGGATTATTTTAATAATCCAAACATTATTATTTTATTTTAAATAAAATCGGGATGGCACAAAATGCAATATGTAAAGTGTGCCAAGAAAAAGAAGAATGGATTTTACATATGTTTTTATATTGTAAAGAATTGGAGGATTTTTTAAAGAAATGTAAATGTGTGGTTAAAGAATTGACTGTGGATTGGGATGAAAATGTAATGGAATGGAACAGAGTGGTGATGTTTGCTTGGGAGAAGAAGTGTCGAAACAAAAAGTTTATAAATCTGTGGGTAATGTTGATGAAAAGTGCAATATGGGAGAGAAGAATTGTGGCGAAAAAAGAAAAATTTGTGTTGGATGTTTGGACTGTGTTTAAAAGAAAAACAGAAGTGTACATGGTAAGACTTTATGTGTATTTTAAATGTTAAAATATGTTGGATGTTTTTTACCATGTTTTTACTCCACATGTTTGTTGTGTTTTAAAAGACCTAATGTGGAAGCTGCCGGGGAGCGAAGGAGATTTCTGAATTATTTATGTAAATGTATGATGTAAGGTAAATGTGTGATGTGTGATGTAAAGGAGATATGAGATGTAAAGGGAAAACTGTAATTTTTATTGTATTATTTATTGTATTGTATTTTATTGATTGAAATTTCTTAATTTAAAAAAAAAAAAAAAAAAGTACGCCCGATCTCGTCTGATCTCGGAAGCTAAGCAAAGTCGGGCCTGGTTAATACTTGGATGGGAGACCGCCTGGGAATATCAGGTGCTGTAAGCTTTATGTTTTTTCTGAAAATATAAAGAGTGTCTGAATGTCTTAAATAGCCCACTCTTGGCTGCAGATTTCGCTTACGGCCATACCACTCTGAGCAGTAGACAGCAACAGGAAGTGAGTTGGCTGCTGTTGGAGAGTAAGGCTCTCCTCCATTCTGTTTTGTATTATAGTTTTTTTGTTTGTTAGATTACGCTAAACAAAGCATTTAATTTATTTTTTACGTTTTAACCCCAGACAGTTTTTAAAACTGTTTGGGGTTGAGTTTGATTTTTGGTAGTGAAATAAATTAACAAAGAAGTATATAATGGAGAACGGAACCCAACTGGAAAAAGGATATGAGAAAAATGACAATGAATCTGAAGGAGAGATTAACTTAATCAAAAGGAAAATGGAAGGAAATAATGAAAATCAAGAAAATGAAACAAATGGGCAAATGTGGTATCAAGAAAGAAGAAAAATGGAGTTGATATGGATAAAGGAAGGACTGAACAACAACAACAACAGAAGATACAAGGTAAAGAAAAGGATCATTTAAACGGTGAAAAGAGACAAGAGGAATGTCAAAAAGATGAAATGATAAATAAATTGAGAGGAAAAATGAGATACCAGAGAGAGTATAAAAAAGAAACAACGTTGACAATGAATGTGAAAAATCCTGAACAACTAACTGTGATGATGATAATAAAAGCTATAGAAGACAAAATTGGAATAGGTAAACTATATGGACTAAGGGAAAAAAATGGACTATGAATATGAACTCACATTGGAGAAAGAAACAGACTGTGAGAACTTGATGGATGGAATACTAATAAATGGACAAATTTGTAAACTGAGAAAGCTCTGTGCAACAGAGAGGATGGTTTCTTTTTTACACCTGCCGAATTATATAAATGATGATGATATTCTACAAAAACTGACAAGCTGGGGGGTGACACCGATACTGCCCCTGAGAAGGAGGTATTACCCTGGGACAACAGTGGCAGATGGAACTAGATACATAAAGGTTAAATTTCCAAAGGATGTAATGTCACTTCCTTACAATACAAGATTTGAAACAGAGGATGGAACACAGTTTTTCAGAGTTATTCATGATCACCAGGTAAAAACGTGCACAATTTGTGCAAGTGTTGATCATGAAAAGAAGGATTGTCCTCAAATGGTGTGTCGAGAATGCCTGGAGCAGGGGCATTATGCGCGGGACTTTGGTGCCAAAGACATTGACTAAGGTAAGAGAAGCGGAAAATGGAGAGAGTACATCTGGGATGGAAAACAAAGGCAAAGAAAGACTGAATAAAAGTATACCAAAAGAAGGGATATACATTAAAAAGGTTCTTTTAAAACAAAAGAGAAGAAGAGAAGAATTAAAGGAAAAGATGGAGAGGAAGAAAGATAAGAAAAGAGAAGCAAGATTAGGATTTCTGGAATAAAATTGAATAGAATGATGACTGGTTTTTGGGTGTTTTTATTTTTATTTCTGATGAGTACTTTGTTTTGCATCGCTGAATGCAAGAGGATTGACAAAATACAAGAAAATGGAGAAATTGATGATTTTGACCAAACAATGTGATGTATTATGTTTACAAGAAACATTTTGGGAAGATAAAATAAGTGATGAAATAAGGAAATTATGGGATGGAGAAATGTATATGAATTGTGATTTGGAGAGAAAGAGGGGTGTGGCGATATTAATCAAGAGGGATTTTTGAGGAAAATGACATAGATTACAAAGACACAAATGGTTGAATTATAATAGTTAAACTATTATATAAAGATAGAGAAATAAAATTGTGCAACATTCATGCACCAAATGAGGAAAGAGAAAAGTTTGAATTTTATAAAAGTTTAAATATTTTAATGGAAAAACAAGAAAACGTTTTTTTGGTTGGGGATTTTAATACAGTGTTGCAAAGAATAGATATAGATGATTCAATGATTTATAGAGCTGATAGAGGAAGGAATGAATTATATAATATAATGAGTTGGTAGAGACTTAAAGCAAAGTAGAATAGATTTATTTTTATGTAAGAGAAAGGAATTACACTATGTTTTAAAGGCATTTTATAAAAATTATAGTGAAAGTGATCATGATTTTTTATGGATGATGGATTTTACTGAGATTATCAAAGGACAAGGAATGTGGATGTTAAATACAGAACTTTTAAAAAAGGAAATATACAGAATAGAAATAGAAGGTATAATACTTAATAGTGTTAATGATGAGATGTATGAAGAAGACAAAGGATTTTGGTGGGATAGTTTGACAAATAAAATAAAGAGGTTTTCGATAAACTTTTCTAAAAAAGTACAGAGAGCTAAAAGATTGACAGAAAAATAAAGTTAAAAAAGAATGGAATGAAGAAATTAGAAAAATAACAGAGGGAGAGAAAAACATTGACAGGATAATAGAACTGCAAGAAAAATTGAGGAATATAGAGGAAGAAAAGTGTAAGGGAGCAATAATAAGAAGCAGAGCAAAGGATATAATTACGGAAGCCCTGAACCGCATGGTGAAAAAAAAAAAAAAAAAAAACTTGGTAGGGAGGAAAAAAAAAATCAAAAAGTTATCTCGTTATTTCAACATAATAAGTCGTTATAACGACATAATATCTCGTTATTTCAACATAATAAGTCGTTATAACGACATAATATCTCGTTATTTCAAGATATTAAGTCGTTATAACGACATAATATCTCGTTATTTCAACATAATAAGTCGTTATAACGACATATCTCGTTATTTCAAGATATTAAGTCGTTATAACGACATAATATCTCGTTATTTCAAGATATTAAGTCGTTATAACAACATAATATCTCGTTATTTCAACATAATAAGTCGTTATTTCAACATAATAACTCTTCATTATCTATCAAGTATGATAAAGGACATGTATTTATCAGTGTCCCCAGTGGCGCAATGCTAAAGTATTGGACCGCCAGTTTAGCTTTTACTGTGATCGCCGCGGTTTCGAATCCGCCTTTTGCCGAGTTCGTTCTTCTCTAGTTTCACATCACATATCAAAAAAGGCATTCATTTTCAATAAAAATTAAAACAATGTTATAAAAGTGCAAATAACCTGCCTAACGAGTGTTTAATAACATTAAAAGTATTTATTGGGCAGGGTTAGCAGCATGTTCGATATTACCCACTAGAGGGCAGAATAAGACAGGGAATCAATTAAAGAGCGCAATAGTTATGTTGAACTACTGTAACAATTTGGTGCTCCAAAATCCCAGAGGTTTATCATGGGAATTTGCGTTCATCCCAGGCTAACCTTTATTGAGGTTAAATTTATTAGACCATAGTAAATAAAACAATTTACAGTGCAAATGTCAGGGCTGTCAAACTTACAGCCCGGTGTCCAATCTGATTTGAACTATAATAAAACATAGAGATGCATTAGTCCAGGGGCCAAAAACGTTTTTAAGCGGGGGTTTTTTTTTATAATTTTTTTTATTATTATTCAGATTATGTCGTTATAACGACTTATGTTGAAATAACGAGATATTATGTTGTTATAACGACTTAATATCTTGAAATAATGAGATAGTATGTCGTTATAACGACTTATTATGTTGAAATAACGAGATATTATGTCGTTATAACGACTTATTATGTTGAAATAACGAGATATTATGTCGTTATAACGACTTATTATGTTGAAATAACGACTTATTATGTCGTTATAACGACTTATGTTGAAATAACGAGATATTATGTTGAAATAACGACTTAAGTCGTTATAACGACTTATTATGTTGAAATAACGAGATATTATGTTGAAATAACGACTTAATATCTTGATATAACGACATAATATCTCGTTATTTCAACATAAGTCGTTATAACGACATAATAAGTCGTTATTTCAACATAATAACTCTTCATTATCTATCAAGTATGATAAAGGAGGTTCACCTATCAATGTCCCCAGTGGCGCAACGCTGAAGTATTGGACCGCCAGTTTAGCTTTTACTGCGATCGCCGCGGTTTCGAATCCGCATTTTGCCGAGTTCGTTCTTCTCTAGTTTCACATCACATATCAAAAAGGCATTTATTTTCAATAAAAATTAAAACAATGTTATAAAAGTGCAAATAACCTGCCTAACGAGTGTTTAATAACATTAAAAGAATTTATTGGGCAGGGTTAGCAGCATGTTCGATATTACCCACTAGAGGGCAGAATAAGACAGGGAATCAATTAAAGAACGCAATAGTTATGTTAAACTACTGTTACAATTTGGTGCTCCAAAATCCCAGAGGTTTATCATGGGAATTTGCGTTCATCCCAGGCTAACCTTTATTGAGGTTAAATTTTTTAGACCATAGTAAATAAAACAATTTACAGTGCAAATGTCAGGGGTGTCAAACTTACAGCCCGGTGTCCAATCTGATTTGAACTATAATAAAACATAAAGATGCACTAGTCCAGGGGCCAAAAACGTTTTTAAGCGGGGTTTTTTTATTATTATTCTGGGCTTGCAAACAAACTGCTTTGTAATATAAAAATCAAAATAGGTGCTAATATATTGAAATAATAGGACACGGAGTGTCTATTTACAGTAAGTGCTAATAGCGTCCCTTGTTGACAAACACTCTTTACAGTATAGCTCCAATGTCTGGTTGGGCCACTCAAGTTTAAAAAGGGACAGTTGTAAATCGATGTATTCAGTGGCATAACAATAGCATGTAGGGTTTCAGATTTTGGCTTTTACAGCGATCGCTGCGGGGTCGAATCAGCATTTTGCCGAGCTCACCCAATAATAGAGCTCACTCCTATTTTCTCATAATATACATTTTCAAAAAAATGAAAATAATGTTCAAAAAGTGGAAATTGGAAAGTGTTTAATAATATTAAAAGTGTTCATTGAGTAGGGTTGGTGGAAAGTGGAGGGGTTTTATTCTCCCAATAATGCAGCATCCATTTAATAATTTTAATAAATATAATCACTCTATATGATATTATTGCATCCTGTACAAAAATACTGAGGTACAAATAGTATCTGCCAATACTAGCCTACAGCATCTAAATACTATTTACACTTCTTGCAAAGAACTGATAGGCTACTTTTACATGGTGTCAATAGAATATATTGCTATTTTCACTTAGTATAAATAGCATATCGTGAAAATGCTGCTATTGTCATTTAGTATAAATAGGATGTATCATATTTTCACTTAGTGTAAATAGCATCTACAGTAGGGGTGTCAAACTCATTTTAGTTTGAGGGACGGACTGGAAAGAAATGAACCATATGCAGCCCGAATTACCTTCTTCTTATAATAACCTTTGTGCGCTGATAGTTGCATTGATATTAAACATATGAACAACAAATTAATTTGCAAGAAAACTGCATTGATTTTTTGTTTTTTTACAGTGAAAAGACTATTCGATTTTTAAAATTATTTTTTATTTAATATTTTTATTAGCATCTATTTTAATTTATCATGGCCAATTTCAATTTTTATAAGAAGCAAAACATCTGATTCTGATACTGGTTGCAGGCAAACACTGGCATTTGGATATTAGAGGCATTTTTATCATAGTCAAAGATGTTATGCACATGAGCATGAGCAGTTGTTTTTAATTTAAATTACTGAATAATTTCAAGATTAACAGCAAAAAACTAGGTCTGGTCTGACTTTAGCTTTGTGAAATTATGCTACATAACAAAACAAAATCAGCAGACGGACTGAATGAATATTACTACTTTATATGGAGATAAGAGGAAAAGCCATCAAAACTTTTCTTAAAACAGTTGCCTTCGGAGATATATTCATATCAATCCCACTGTAATTAGGGCCCAAGCGAAAATTCGCGCAGGGCCCTCTTGTTCTTCTAAGGATTATTAGGGCCCAAGCGAAAAATTCGCGCAGGGCCCTCTTGTTCTTCTAAGGATTATTATTATTTTTTTTTTTTTTTTTTTTTTTTTTTTTTTTTCCGTCTTCCGGGGCTTTTTGGGGGCCTTAACATGCTCAAAAACTCTTGAAAATTGGCACACACATTGGAATCCGCGGCCATTAGGACGCCGGAGAGGCTGGTACCCGGGCGTGGCAGGGGGGCTCGACAGCGCCCCCTTGAAAAAAGTCTGAAAATTTGGTCCATATATTAAACACGCTTGCACGTATTAGTATGAAACTCAGTACACATATAGACCTCATCGGGCCGAACAACTTTCGTGCTCTAAGTTAAACACCACGCCAACAGGAAGTCAGCTATTAAGGGTTGTTTGAAAAACGCATGCTCTGGAATTTGATATACTCCTCCTAGACGATTAATCCGATCGCCACCAAACTCGGTCAGCATGAAGTCAAGACACTGATGATTAAAAATTGCCAGGGGATTTTTGATATCTCGAACGGTTTGGCCGTGGCGAGGCAACGAATTTATGGCGAGAAAAAGGAAACAGGAAATGTGTTATAACGTCTGCATACATATATTGATCTTTATGAAACTTCACGAGTGTGTTCGTTATAGGAGTCTGATCACATGGATGTGACTATTGTGAGTCAAAGTTATAGCGCCACCAACTGGCAGCAGGAAGTGTATCACTTTTTGAAATGTTTTGAGATCACCCTCTATTTTTACCTGATTTGCTTCAAACTTCATCAGTGTAATGTCAATACACAGCAGATGTAGACCTATGACAGGATTTTTGATATTTGAAATATTGTTGCCATGGCAACAGGTCAAACTGTAATAATATTCTTGAGTGTTTTTGAGGCTCTTAACATGCTTCAAATTGCATGAAACTCGACACACACATCAATATTGTCAACCAGTAGACATGGACAAAGCCATAGAAATGGGCGTGGTGGAGGGGCTCAGTAGCGCCACCTTTTGACAAAAGTGGGGGGGTTAGTTTTTCCTACAATCACCAAACTCGGTACACATATTGTTCTCATCAAGCCGGACAATTTTCTAATTTACATTCATTAGCTCCGACCAACAGGAAGTCAGCTATTTTGGTTTGAATGTTAATTTTTTGAAAAAACAGGCTATGAATTTTATACTACTGCTCCTACAGGGTTTATCCAATTTACACCAAACTTTTTTTAACTTGTTGCTAACACATTGAAGTTGTTTAATTGCAAACGGATTTTGGATATCTCAAACGGTTTGGCCGTGGCGAGGCAACGAATTTATGGCAAGAAAAGGGAAACAAAAGTGTTATAACTTCTGCATACATTAATTGATTTTGATGAAACTTCGGCTTAGTCTTCGTTGTACAAGGCTGATCACATGGATGTGACTATTGTGATTCAAAGTCATAGCGCCACCAACTGGAAGCAAAAAAAGGTGTCACTTTCAGCATACATTGAGATCACCCTCTTATTTTTACCTGATTTGCTTCAAAATTCATCAGAATAATGTTAAAACTTGGCACATGTAATCCTTTGAAAATGGGCAGGGAGGAGGGGCTCTATAGTGGCACTTGTAGTGCAGTAAATGTGGAGTGAATTTGACATAGTCCTTTGATGTTTAACCGTTTTAAGTGCCTATTGCCCGCTGTGCACAGTTGCCCTGAAGCCACCGGGGTGGCGGTGCCACCGGGCTTGGGCCCGCCATCGCTGCTCGCAGCTATATTTATTATTTTTTTTTTTTTTTTTTTTTTTTTTTTTTTTTTTCCGTCTTCCGGGCTTTTTGGGGGCCTTAACATGCTCAAAAACTCTTGAAAATTGGCACACACATTGGAATCCGCGGCCATTAGGACGCCGGAGAGGCTGGTACCCGGGCGTGGCAGGGGGGCTCGACAGCGCCCCCTTGAAAAAAGTCTGAAAATTTTTTTCCATATATTAAACACGCTTGCACGTATTAGTATGAAACTCAGTACACATATAGACCTCATCGGGCCGAACAACTTTCGTGCTCTAAGTTAAACACCACGCCAACAGGAAGTCAGCTATTAAGGGTTGTTTGAAAAACGCATGCTCTGGAATTTGATATACTCCTCCTAGACGATTAATCCGATCGCCACCAACTCGGTCAGCATGAAGTCAAGACACTGATGATTAAAAATTGCCAGGGGATTTTTGATATCTCGAACGGTTTGGCCGTGGCGAGGCAACGAATTTATGGCGAGAAAAAGGAAACAGGAAATGTGTTATAACGTCTGCATACATATATTGATCTTTATGAAACTTCACGAGTGTGTTCGTTATAGAGTCTGATCACATGGATGTGACTATTGTGAGTCAAAGTTATAGCGCCACCAACTGGCAGCAGGAAGTGTATCACTTTTTGAAATGTTTTGAGATCACCCTCTTATTTTTACCTGATTTGCTTCAAACTTCATCAGTGTAATGTCAATACACAGCAGATGTAGACCTATGACAGGATTTTTGATATTTGAAATATTGTTGCCATGGCAACAGGTCAAACTGTAATAATATTCTTGAGTGTTTTTGAGGCTCTTAACATGCTTCAAATTGCATGAAACTCGACACACACATCAATATTGTCAACCAGTAGACATGGACAAAGCCATAGAAATGGGCGTGGTGGAGGGGCTCAGTAGCGCCACCTTTTGACAAAAGTGGGGGGGTTAGTTTTTCCTACAATCACCAAACTCGGTACACATATTGTTCTCATCAAGCCGGACAATTTTCTAATTTACATTCATTAGCTCCGACCAACAGGAAGTCAGCTATTTTGGTTTGAATGTTAATTTTTTGAAAAAACAGGCTATGAATTTTATACTACTGCTCCTACAGGGTTTATCCAATTTACACCAAACTTTTTTTAACTTGTTGCTAACACATTGAAGTTGTTTAATTGCAAACGGATTTTGGATATCTCAAACGGTTTGGCCGTGGCGAGGCAACGAATTTATGGCAAGAAAAGGGAAACAAAGTGTTATAACTTCTGCATACATTAATTGATTTTGATGAAACTTCGGCTTAGTCTTCGTTGTACAAGGCTGATCACATGGATGTGACTATTGTGATTCAAAGTAATAGCGCCACCAACTGGAAGCAGAAAATGTGTCACTTTCAGCATACATTGAGATCACCCTCTTATTTTTACCTGATTTGCTTCAAAATTCATCAGAATAATGTTAAAACTTGGCACATGTAATCCTTTGAAAATGGGCAGGGAGGAGGGGCTCTATAGTGGCACCTTGTAGTGCAGTAAATGTGGAGTGAATTTGACATAGTCCTTTGATGTTTAACCGTTTTAAGTGCCTATTGCCCGCTGTGCACAGTTGCCCTGAAGCCACCGGGGTGGCGGTGCCACCGGGCTTGGGCCCGCCATCGCTGCTCGCAGCTATATTATTTATATTATTCTCCCTATTTTTTGCAAACAGTGAGCTTGTGCATGGTACAGTAGTTCCTCTGCTGGCCGGTCTGTTCTCTTTGTGTCCGTATTCAGCGTGTTAAAGTCCTGCTTACATACTTCATAAATACACAGATGAAATTTTGGGAAAATATTACAAAGCAGTTTGTTTGCAAGCCCAGAATAATAATAAAAAAAACCCAGCTTAAAAACGTTTTTGGCCCCTGGACTAGTGCATCTCTATGTTTTATTATAGTTCAAATCAGATTGGAGTAAGTTTGACAGCCCTGACATTTGCACTGTAAATTGTTTTATTTACTATGGTCTAATAAATTTAACCTCAATAAAGGTTAGCCTGGGATGAACGCAAATTCCCATGATAAACCTTTGGGATTTTGGAGCACCAAATTGTTACAGTAGTTCAACATAACTATTGCGCTCTTTAATTGATTCCCTGTCTTATTCTGCCCTCTAGTGGGTAATATCGAACATGCTGCTAACCCTGCCCAATAAATACTTTTAATGTTATTAAACACTCGTTAGGCAGGTTATTTGCACTTTTATAACATTGTTTTCATTTTTATTGAAAATGAATGCCTTTTTGATATGTGATGTGAAACTAGAGAAGAACGAACTCGGCAAAAGGCGGATTCGAAACCGCGGCGATCACAGTAAAAGCTAAACTGGCGGTCCAATACTTTAGCGTTGCGCCACTGGGGACGCTGTTAAATACATGTCCTTTATCATACTTGATAGATAATGAAGAGTTATTATGTTGAGATAACGACTTATTATGTCGTTATAACGACTTCATATCTTGAAATAACGAGATATTATGTCGTTATAACGACTTATTATGTAGAAATAACGAGATATTATGTCGTTATAATGACTTAATATCTTGAAATAACGAGATATTATGTCATTATAACGACTTATTATGTTGAAATAACGAGATATTATGTCGTTATAACGACTTATTATGTTGAAATAACGAGATAACTTTTCGATTTTTTTTTTTCCTCCCTACCAAGTTTTTTTTTTTTTTTTTTTTTTTTTTCACCATGCGGTTCAGGGCTTCCGTATATAATAGAAGGAGAAAGAAGTACTAAATATTTTTATGAATTAGAGAAAAATAGACAGAAAGCAGATATAATTGCAAGCATTAATGCACAAGATGGGAAAATAGTGAAAGATAAAGAAGTTATCTTAAAGGAAATTAAAACATTTTACAAAGATTTATTTACAGAAAATGAGTTAAGTGCAGAGGATGAGGAATTTTTTATTAGAGAAAATTAAAAGTAAAGTGAATAAGGAAGACAATAGTTCAGTTAAGAAACGGAAAAAGCCCAGGAATAGATGGATTACCAAATGAATTTTATAAAGTTTTTAAAAATATCTTATGTCCTATTCTACATGAAATATATATCAATGTTTTAAAGAAAGGTGAATTAACACAAAGTATGAAGAAAGGAGTGGTAAAAATAATATACAAGAAAAAAGGGGATAAAGGAGACTTAAAAAATTACAGGCCACTAAGCATGCTGAATACTGACTACAAAATATTAACTAAAGTATTAGCAAATAGATTGAAAAAAGTGGTACCAAATATAATTACTACTAATCAAGCATATGCAGTTTTGAATAGAGATATCACTGACATTACTAACAGTATTAGAGATCTGATATGGTACATGAGAGATAAAAAAGAAACGGGTTATATAATAAGTGTAGATTTAGAAAAAGCTTTCGATAGGGTGGAGCATAAATATTTGATGGATGTAATGGAGAAGTTTGGATTTGGTGAGATTTTCATAAAATGGATAAAATGCATATATACAGACATTACAAGTTGTGTTAAAGTGAATGGGTTTTTAACTTAACATTTTAAAATAACAAGATCGATAAGACAAGGTTGCCCCATGTCAGCATTGTTATACACTTTAGTGGCTGAAACTCTAGGACTGGCAATAGAAGTGGAATAAAATATCAAAGGAATATCAATAAAAGAAGAAGAAACTGAACATAAGATATATCAATATGCTGATGACACAACATTGTTTATTAAAGATATTAAAAGTATAGAAAAAGCAATGGAGGTTTTGGGAAAATACTGCAGAGGAACGGGGCAAAAGTTAATAAAGAAAAAACGACATACATGAGAATTGGTACAACGAATGAATTACCTGTTAAAATACCATTTAAAGAACAGAAGGGGAATATGAAAATTCTAGGAATTAGGGTTGGAGAAAATGAAAATGTGATCAGGAATTTGGTATGGGAGGAGGTTTTAAAGGGAATGGAAAAGAGGTTGCATTTCTGGAAATTAAGAAAACCTGTTTTTAAAAGGGAAGGTTTTAGTAATAAATTCTTTGTTTTTATCAAAAACGTGGTATGTATTAGGATCTGTGAGCATGCCATTATGTGTATACAAAAAAATAAAATATTTAATTTAAATTTTTTATGGGAAGGCAAACCACCGAAAATTGCATATGATACTTTAATTGGGAAAGTTGAAGAAGGAGGGCTGGGATTATTAGACCCATTAATAAGAATGAAAAGCATAAGAATAAAATTAGTAAAGAAATATTGGAAGGATGAAAAATATGATTGGAAAGGGGTAATAAGATTTTTCTTAAACCAGTGTGGTCAAATAGGAGATGTAGTGTTATGGATGAAATTAAAGGAAAATATGATGAATGGAATACCTGAGTACTATAAAGAAGTATTAAAAGCATGGGGAGATTATAGTAATCATGTTGTTTGCACGTCTTTTAATAAAGATGAGATTTTAAGACAACCACTGTTTTTAAATAAGTCACTTAAAAGGGGAGAACACACAATTTTTTATAAAAAAAATGGTATAATGCAGGGATAAGACAAATCAAAGATATAATGTATGAAGTAATACCCATTTTTTGCCGACCCAAGTAGATGCAAAGATGCAATTGAAGAAAATTATGAAGAAGAAAGTAAAGTAGTTTTAGAAAATCAATATGAAAAATTAAAGGAGATAATACCAAATGAATGGATACAAATTATAGAAGAGAAAATAAAGACAAATGACAGAATGGTGGTTAGTGTTAAAATCAATGATGAACAACATGCTTTTAATGATCTAAAGTTAAATTTCTTTTATTCATGTTTATATAAAGATGTTTTAATCGAACCAAAAGCAGGAAAAATATTGGAAGAGACTATATCCCAATATGGAAACAAAGGAATTGTGGCAAAATTTAAGATTATGGTGGAAAAGTCCTGATTTAGAGAATTTTGATTATATGTTTGTTTGTTAACTGAAATGAGACTGTGTGAGATTGGCATATCAGGAGAAGCAAAGTGTAAAGTGTGTAATAGAGAAGATGAAGGAATATTGCATTTATTTTTTAAATGTATAAGGTTGAAATGTTTTATTAAAAAATTGAAAGAAATAGTTAGAAAATTGGGGGTAGATGAAACAATTGTTGATTTGAATTGGGAAACAATATTCTTGTTTGGTTTTAAAGGTAAAGTCAATAATGTTTGTTTTTTAAATTTGATTTTAACAGTTGCAAGATTAATAATTTGGAGAAGGAGGAATATTAGTAAAGGAAAAAAAGAAGAATGTTTCTGTATGTAAACTTTTTAAGCAAAGGATGTGTTTTATTCTTCAAGTATTATTTGATTATTTTAAAATGTAAGCAAAAGAAGAAGTATTTAACAAGAATTTTGTTCAGAATAACCCTTTTATTGAAAATACATGGTTTAATTTCAATATAACATTTCCTGAATGTGATTCAGATTGTTTTTAAAATGTAAAAAAATAAAAAATAAAAAAAAGCATGAATGGTGGAAGTTTGGGTTGGAATGTGTACATGGAAAGACTGCATGTGTATTTAAAAAAAAAAAAAAAAGCACGCCCGATCTCGTCTGATCTCAGAAGCTCAGCAGAGTCGGGCCTGGTTAGTACTTGGATGGGAGACCGCCTGGGAATACCAGGTGCTGTAAGCTTTATGTTTTTTCAAAAAAAAAAAAAAAAAGAGTGTCTGAGAGTGTCTCACCTGGGAATACCAGGTGCTGTAAGCTTTATGTTTTTTCTGAAAATATAAAGAGTGTCTGAATGTCTTAAATAGCCCACTCTTGGCTGCAGATTTCGCTTACGGCCATACCACTCTGAACACGTCTGATCTCGTCTGATCTTGGAAGCTAAGCAGAGTCGGGCCTGGTTAGTACTTGGATGGGAGACCGTCTGGGAATACCAGGTGCTGTAAGCTTTATGTTTTTTCTGAAAATATAAAGAGTGTCTGAATGTCTTAACCCTCTGGGGTCTGAGGATTTTTGGGGCCCTGGAGAAGTTTTGACATGCCCTTACATTTGTGCTTTTTTCAGTTGTTCATAAACATATAAATGACAAAAGTGTCATTACACTGTATTCAGCACAAACTAGGCTACAATAATATGTGAGGAACATGTATGTACATGTTTGTATTTTTGAAGGAATAACGTTTATGTGTGGTTATTGAAAAAACAAAAAACTTAAGTCACTGAAATAAGGCCAAAAAATATATATTAAATCTGTGTTCACAAGACTTCTGGGTATTGGAGGTTGTAGACTAGTTTTTGCTTCAGAATTATGTAAAAATTATGCTGCCTACTCCTTCATATAAAACAATAGAGAGATTTAAATTTTGTAAGACACTTTTTGTCAAGAAACACAGTATGCGTGGAGGCGTGAATATTCATGAATAATGGATGATTCTCACCTGAGAAGACAAAAGATTCGCATAATAATGACCTGAAATGACTTGCACAATAATGAGCTCTTTCAGTCAGGTAGGCTGTGAAAAAACCCTCTGTTGATCATGTCTCAAGCAATCATGGTGTAAATCAAACATACAGAAAAAACAGCAATACTGCGAAATATTATTACAATTTTAAAAAATGGTATTCTATTATATACTTTAAAATATAATGTATTTCTGTGATGCAAAGTGTCTGAATAATTATGCTACCTATATGGCATTTCATATAGCCTTATAGCTTAAAAGCATGCACATTTTGAGAAATATTGATGGATTCTCATATGTTTATGTCAATTTTCTATACAGAGGAGTAATATTTATTCAATATTTATTGACATCACTATGAACGCTGGATACTGTGTTTTCAATTCATACTTGCAGCCGGAGGGCACTCTGTACACCTTTAGTCCACAAATTCATCTAAAGAAGAACAACCATGTGACTCACCAGGAACTAACAGAGGCCAGAGATCGCTATAACATCCAGATAAACACTTTTCAAGACAATAAATACATGATTGAGACGATGAATGCATGTATTGACTGAATTTACATCTGAATAGCACTGGCTCCGTGGGCGTGGCCGCATTAGCGGATAATGAGCTGAATCACGGACTTCTGACATGGCTCTCTTTTCATACAGATTACATAAACACAGAATTTTTGTTTTCGATTTGACTTACACGATTTAAAACCTGATATTTCAACGTTTGTTTAGACAGAAGTCTCATTTTTTTGTGATTAGTGTTCACTAAGTTACAGTTCATTTTCTGAGAACTATCAGATTGGACTTCATTCAGAGGGAGACGAGAGATCAGGCATCATGTTAGTTTTCTTTATTTTACAAAAAGCACAGCATTTTGTTTTTACTCTGAGTGTACACAAATAAAAGAAGATATTCCACAGATTAAAATGGTGTATAGCTCTTAATTGTATGTGCAATATTGACGGAGTATTTTGAGTCTCTTTCACACTGGTAAGAAAAAAACCAAGGTGGTCATGCCGGCGTGGATGGGAGACCGCCTGGGAATACCAGGTGCTGTAAGCTTTATGTTTTTTCAAAAAAAAAAAAAAAAGAGTGTCTGAGAGTGTCTCACCTGGGAATACCAGGTGCTGTAAGCTTTATGTTTTTTCTGAAAATATAAAGAGTGTCTGAATGTCTTAAATAGCCCACTCTTGGCTGCAGATTTAGCTTACGGCCATACCACTCTGAGCACGCCTGATCTCGTCTGATCTCGGAAGCTAAGCAGAGTTGGGGCTGGTTAGTACTTGGATGGGAGACTGCCTGGGAATACTAGGTGCTGTAAGCTTTATGTTTTATCTGAAAATATAAAGAGTGTCTGAATGTCTTAATTAGCCCACTCTTGGCTGCAGATTTCTCTTACGGCCAATAGTGGTACAGTCCAGGGAGGCAGTTGGTGAAGATCTAACAGGGGAAGCAGCGGTTTGCTGATTGGGGGGCCAGCAAAGGACTGTTTCGTGCTTCTCCAGGATGGATGTAGAAAGCATGGCAGCAAACAAAGGAAGCAAGATGAGGGGAGGACAAACAAACAACGGACCAGGCATGCAGAGGGTCAACGGGAGCGGACTGCAAACCTCTAAACATGTGGACAATGAACAAAGGGAAGGAGGAATCAACAGAATAGAGGTATGTGGAGAACGCCATGAGGGTTGTCTCAAAGAGTTGAAGTGGAAGTGACAGGAACTGAGAAAATTTCAATGATGGACTTATTAAGAGGTGTAAAGAAGGAGTGTGGTGAAGTAGTAGGATGCAGAATGAGAGGAGAAAGGTCATATGAACTTACATTGAAGGATGATGTGACAAAGAATAAATTAATGGATGGAGTGAGGGTAAAAGGAGCAATGGTACATGCCAGAGACATTGTGAAAAATGAGATGGTGGTGTCTTTCATTAACCTGCCAGTTTACTTGGAAGACCAGAAGATTCTGGCAAAGTTGGATGAGTGGGGAGTGAAACCGCTGTCTGCCATAAAGCGGCGGGTATGGCCGGGAACAGACATTTTAGATGGAACAAGATTCCTGAAAGTTCGGTTTACGAATGAAGTTTGCTCACTCCCGTATTCGACCAGGTTTGAGACGTTAAGAGGCGTGGAGTATTTTCGGGTGATACATGACAGGCAGGTGCGTGTCTGCAGGTTGTGCATCAAAGAAGGACACTTGTTCCGAGAATGCCCAGAATTTAAATGCTTCACGTGTGGCAAAGTCAGCCATTATGCAAGAGAGTGTGGGGAGAGAGCAGCTGGAGTGTCAGATGAGGAGACTAGACAAAGTGAAGACGGCGAGAGGGGAGAGGAAGATCAAGCGGGGAAGCTAAGAACGAAGAGCGGTGACGGTCAGGATATAACTAAAAGGGGCCAAAGAGCTGAGACAGCTGGTGAGGAGGCTGATGATGAGGAAAGAATGGAGGAGGAGGAGCAGGAGCAGGACGAAGAAGACAAAAAGGAGGGAGAGGATGAAAAGGATGTAAAGGTAGTGGGAGCTAAGAAAGAGGAGAGGGTGGTGCAACAACAAAGTATGATCCCGCAAAGGATGCAGACGGTATCACAAAGACTGACTGCCAAAAGAAAGGCGGAGCGAGATAAGGACAGAATTGAACTGATAAAAGAACAACGCTCTGGTACTTGAATTCTGGTATGGTATTAGATGTTTTGTGCCAAAAAATATATATTTTGTTTTCTTTGGGTTGCTAGTAAGATTTCTGTTACTTCAGTAAATGCAAATGGGTTAAGAAATATGAATAAGTTGAATGAGTTAAAATTTACGTATAGGAGTGATATAATTTGTATTCAAGAAATGAATTGGGATGATGAAAAAGTGAGAGAAGTAAGGGAGGTATGGAAGGGAGACATATACTTTAATAATGGTGCAAGAAACGCAAGGGGTGTAGCGATAATGATTAAAAAAGATAGGATTGAAAATGTAAGGCAGGTGTACAGAGACCAGGTAGGGAGAATTTTGGTTATAGAATTTAAATACAAAGAAATGGAATTCAGACTAATTAATTTATATGTTCCCAATGTGGAAAACGATAAGAGGAGGTGCATAGAGGAGCTAAAGGATCTAATTGTTGGAAGGTGCATAATAGAGGGCGATTTTAACATTATATGTAGTAGATTGGATGTTGGGAAAGCGGGGAGTTTCAGGTGGGAAAAATCAAGATTAATGTTAATGGAAGTAATGAGGGATAAGGGATTACTAGATGTATGGAGACATGAGAATCCAGAGAAGAGAGAGTTCACAAGAAGCCAGATGAAAGAAGGGATATTAAAACAGAGTAGGATTGATCTTGTGTTGGTACAAGGAGACACCGTAAGCTATATAGATGAAGTAAGACATCAGAGGAATAACTTTAGTGATCATGATGGGGTTAGCTTGGGAATCAAAGTTGGAAGAAGAGAGGTGGGTGGGGGGATGTGGATATTAAATGCAGGGTATATTGAGGAAGAGGAGTATAGACAACAGATGAAAGAATTATTACTTTTAGAAAATCAGTGGTTGGAGGAATGCTTAGAGGAAAATAAATTAAATGATGATATTGGAAAGAGATGGGAGGAGGTAAAGAATAAAATTAAAGTTTCAAGCATGGGGTATAGCAAGAAAAGAAAAGAAAAGAAAAGAAAAGAAAAGAAAAGATGATGAAGGAAGAAAGGGAGCTCAGGGAACAAGTGAGGATGGAACTCAGCAGAGTACATGATGAAGAAGGATATTGTATAGAAAAGTATATAGAAGCGAAAATGAAATTAGAGAGATATGAGAGGGAAAAATGTAGAGGAGCAATTTTGAGAAGTAAGGCAAAATATGCACTGGAAGGAGAGAAGTGTACCGGATATTTCCTGGGTTTGGAAAAAAGAAGGCAAAGTAAAACATATATCTATGAAATACATTCAAAAAAGAGAGACATAATAACAGACTATGTAGATATCTTGGAGAGGGTACAAGAGTTTTATGGTGATTTGTATAAGAGAGGATGTGAGGATGAGGCAAGTACAGAGGAAGTACTGAAGTGTGTAGAGAGTGAGCTGGGGGAGGAAGATAGAAGATGGTGTGATAGAGAGATAGAGGAAGAAGAGGTTATAGTTGCAATAGAAGGTTTAAAAAGTGGGAAAAGTCCAGGAAGTGATGGGATAGGGACAGAATGGTATAAAGTATACAAAAATGATGTAGCACCAATATTGGTGGAGGTATATAAGGGAATAGAGAGAATGGAAATAATACAAAGCAAAATGGTAGAAGGAGTTATAACACTAGTTTTTAAAAAGGGGAATAAATTAGATTTAGAAAATTATAGGCCGATTAGCTTGTTGAATACAGATTATAAAATACTTACCAAAATCAAATAGGATGAAAAGAGTAATAGGGGACATCATTCAGCCAACACAAAGTTACAGCGTTCCAGGATGAGACATAGCAGACACAATTGGAACGATCAGAGATGTAATTGAGTATATGAAGAGAGATGGGAAAGGTGGGATAGTGTTGGGGATTTTTATTTAAGGTCTTAGAAAAGTTTGGTTTTGGGGAGAGAATGGTAGGATGGTGAGGAGATTGTATGGAAGTGCAAGAAGCTGTGTAAAGGTGAACGGGATATTGACGGATACATTTGATGTGGGAAGGTCAGTGAGGCAAGGCTGCCCCCTATCTGCTTTATTATATTACTTGTTCAAAGCAATAATGCAAAGAAATGTGTTGTAAATATGGAGGAGATAATGTGAAGAGTTTTTTTGTAACTGGTAATAAATTCATAAAAGAGGGGGAGCGAAAAGAGATTTTGTATAACTGGTAAAAAAATTATGTTCTGAAGGTGTAAAAAATGTAAACGAAATGATTATGTTGGTTAACTGAAATTGAACTGTAGATGTGTGAATTTCAATAAAAAAAAATTAAATTAAAAAAAGAGCATGCCTGATCTCGTCTGATCTCGGAAGCTAAGCAGAGTCGGGCCTGGTTAGTACTTGGATGGGAGACCGCCTGGGAATACCAGGTGCTGTAAGCTTTATGTTTTTCTGAAAATATAAAGAGTGTCTGAGAT
The DNA here is from genome assembly GCF_018812025.1 of Megalobrama amblycephala. Classification (NCBI taxonomy): domain Eukaryota; kingdom Metazoa; phylum Chordata; class Actinopteri; order Cypriniformes; family Xenocyprididae; genus Megalobrama; species Megalobrama amblycephala. The sequence goes on from NC_063044.1 coordinate 25,388,892, forward strand.
GTGATTGTGAAAGTGAAAATGAAGAGGTAAATGATGAAAATGGAAATGGTGAAACTGAGAACAATGTGGAAATGATGGACAGTGCCAATAATGAAGAAGAGGGGGATGGGTCTGTTGTAGACAATTGGGGCAGTAAAAGGCATGAGCAAGGAAAAGGGGGAGAAAAGGAGTTAGGTAGAGGGGAGGGGGATAAGATGGAGGGAAGCATGGAAGAGGGGTTGGGGGGTCCAGTGGATGATACAATAAAAGAGAGGAGAGAGGACAAAAATGAAAAGGAACAAGTAGAGGAATGCATAGAAGTGAATTTGGAAGAGTTGAGGAGGGGAATGAAAAGAGGAATGAGGGATGTTAAATTAAATGTAGAAGAAAGGAGGGAAAAGGGGCAGAATGCACTCAGGTACAGAGGAAGGAGGAGTTTCAATGGGGGAATGGGGAGAAGAGAATGAAACTTGAATGTGTTGTTGCTAATGGCTCTATGTATTGTTTCACTCAATGTGAGGGGATTAACAAGTGTGGATAAATTTGAAAACATGAAAGAGCTATGCAAAAAAGCTGATGTAATATTATTGCAAGAAACATTTTGGAAAGATGAAATGATGGACAGTTTTAAAAGAAGATGGAAAGGAGGAATTTTCTATAATAATGGTGAAGGGGGAAGGGGAAAGGAGTTGCTGTTTTATGTAAAAGAAGCATGAGTGATGAATCATGTATCGGGATAATGAAGGAAAATGCATTATTGTGAAAATGGTTATAGGAGGGGAAAATGTTTTTTTGTGTAATGTGCATGCACCAAATGCAGAGGCTGAAAAGAAAATGTTTTTAATAGTTTAAATGGCTTGGTAGAAAAATGGGAAAGGTTCATTTTAATGGGTGATTTCAACACAATATTCAGTAGAATTGATATAGCAAATACTATGGTTTATAAAAGAGACAGTGGGAGAGAAGAATTGCTCAAATTAATGGATAAATATGATCTTATAGATATATGGAAGGAGAGGAATGAGGGTGTAAGGGATTTCTCAAGACGACAGTTAGTGAAAGATCAAATGAAGCAAAGTAGAATAGATTTCATGTTGATCAAAAGAGACATGAAGAGAGAGATTGATAAGATTTATTATAAGATGACTTCTTTAAGTGACCATGGAATGTTAATAGTGAATTTGAATGAAAAGGGTGTGGAGAGAGGAAAGGGGATATGGTGTTTAAATAATGAACTTTTAAAAGATGAAGGATATAAAATGAAGATAGAAGAAATAATAACAAATGAGAGGAAGAATAGAATGTATGAAGAGGATAAGAGGGTATGGTGGGATAATGTAAAATATGAGATAAAGAAATATTCAATAAGGTATAGTATTTTGATACAAAAAGCTAAAAGGAATGAGGAGAAAATGGTTAAAAATGTTTTGAAAGAGGAACTACAAAAAGAAAATGGCGATATAGACAAGATTTTAGTATATGAGAACAGATTAAAGGAGATTGAAGGGGAAAAATGTAAGGGAGCGATGATAAGAAGTAGGGCAAAAAATGTAACAGAAGGGGAAAGGTGCACAAAATTCTTCTTTACCTTAGAGGAAAACAGACAAAAGGCGGACACAATAAAGGAGATTTTAAAACAAGATGGAAGTAGAGTGAAAGGAATCAAAGATATATTGGGAAGTGTAAAAAAGTTTTATGCCTTTTCAAAAGTGAAGGGACTCAGGATAAAGAAAAGCAGTTTTCATTAAGTAGAGTTAAAGCAAAAGTAAATAAAGCGGATAAAGAAATGTGTGATATGGATTTTTTAGATGAAGAATAGAGGTGGCAGTTTCACAACTGAATAATGGGAAAAGTCCGCGGGCTGACGGGTTGACGAGTGAATTTTATAAGGCTTTTAGGAATACTTTAATACCAGTTTTGAAAGAAATATACAAGGAAATTTATGATATAGGGGAAGCCAGTCAAGGGATGAGAGTTGGGATGGTGAAATTAATTTTTAAGAAAAGGGGGGATTCAGCAGACTTAAGGAATTATAGGCCTATTTCAATGCTAAATACAGATTTTAAAATTTTAGCTAAAGTTCTAGCAAATCGATTAAAGAAAGTTTTACCACAGATTATAACAACAAATCAAGCATATTCAATTATAGGGAGGGAAATCACAGATACGGTTTGTAATATAAGGGATAAAATTAGTTATATGATAGAAAACAAAAAAGAAGGATATATGTTGAGTTTAGACTTAGAGAAAGCATTCGATAGGGTTGAACATGATTATTTATTTGAACTTTTAGAAAAATTTGGTTTTGGGAATAATTTTATAAAATGGATTAGGGCTTTATATAAAGATCCAATTAGTTTTGTAAAGTGTAATGGTTTTATGACGGAAGTTTTTACCATATCAAGGTCAATTAGACAGGGATGCCCTCTCTCGGCACTATTATATAGTATCGTAGCTGAACCGTTGGGTTTAGCAGTTGTGGAAGATACAAATATTAAAGGAATTAGCTTTGGGGGATTAGAGAAAGAACAAAAAATCTATCAATACGCAGACGATACAACATTGATTTTAAAGAGCATTGAGAGCATTGAAAGAGCTATGGAAAAAATTAAAAAATATTGTAGGGGTTCGGGAGCAAGAATTAATGTAGAAAAATCTGTAGTGATGAGAATAGGGACAGCAAAACAATTACAGGGCGATCTTAATTTTAAAGAAGAGACAGAAAATATGAAAATTTTAGGAATTGGAATTGGGAAGAGAGACATAATATGGGATGAAATTGTAGGAAGCATGGAGAGAAGGTTGATTTTTTTTGGAGACAGCGACTGCTGAACTTAAAGAGGGAAAATTTTGATAGTGAATGCCCTGATGCTTTCTAAAATGTGGTATGCTTTAGAGGTCACTTCTTTACCAATCTGGGTTCATAAGAGGTTGAAAAAGAGTATTTTAAATTTTATATGGGAGGGGAAACCAGCAAAAATTGCGTATGATACAATAATAGGAACTGTTCAAGAGGGAGGTTTAGGTTTGCTAGATCCAAGTACAAGAATGAAGAGTTTGAGCGTTAAGATAATGAAGAAATTTTTAAATACAGATAACAAACAAGAGTGGAAGGGTGGAATGAAATATTTTTTAAATAAGTGTGGAGGTCTTAATATGGGGGAGGGAATAATTTGGATGAAACTGAAGGAGCACATGTTAATGGGTGTACCAGAATTTTATAAAGAAGTTCTAGGGGCATGGAAGGAATTTCTACCAATAGTTGTATATAAGCCAGAAGGAATGAATGAGTTTTTAAATCATCCATTGTTTTTAAACTCTAATATTTTATATGAAGGAAACAGTGGATCGCAGCAGGGCTAATTAAAGTTAGGGATGTTTTATATGAGGTCATAGATGGTTTTATACCACTACAGGGTATAATCGATGAAATTGAGGGGATTGAGGAAGAGGTGGAAAGGGATATTGTTAAGCAACAATTAGATAAAATTAAAAAAGCAATTCCGAAAGAATGGATAGATGGAATAGGGAAGAAGAATGAAGGAAGGGGAAAGGTTGAAGTGTTTTTAAAAGAAACTGGAAACAAAATGTCAATTCAATAATGCTCTCTCAAGTTGTTTTATAATTTTTTTAGAAAGATGATTTTTGTTCAACCAATTGCAAACGGTTTTTGGAGTAGGCTATTTCCGGGAACAGAAAACGAAAACATTTGGGAGAATTTGAGAATTAATTTTATGGATCCAATGATTGAGAATTTTAATTTTCTTTTAAGACATAATGTAATTTATACAAAAATGAGATTATGTAAAATGAGAATTGTACAGAATGCAAGGTGTTATGTTTGTGAAAAGGAAGACAAGTGTTTTTTACATTTGTTTTTATTGTGTTTGAGTCTTCAAGATTTTATGGGAGAAATTAAAAAACTTCATAGAAAGAATTTTGGGAGAAAAAATTAAACAACCTAATGAATGGAATAAATTATTTTTACTTGGAGTAAGAGGAAGAGGGAAGAATAGATACATAGTCAACTTTATTTTAAATGTGGCAAGATATGCAGTGTGGTGCAGACAGAATGTCATGAAAGAGAAAAAAAGGTAATATAAATATGTCGGTTTTCTTTAGGAGAAAATTAGAGGGGCATATACAGATATTGTATGAATATTTTAGTATGAAGGGGCAAACTGAGATGTTCTATAAAATAATTGCGGGGAATGATACAAGGGTAGGAAAGTGGGGTGAGTTGTGCCAGTTTTTACTCAAAGTGACTTTAAAGTGAGGCCATGGCAGTAATGCCTTCAACTTAAGAATGTACATATATTTCAGGATGTGGTGCATGCCTGAGAACAATAACTTTGGATCTGAAATAAACTGTTTCAGAAATATAGCTTTTGGAAAAAAAGTGGTCTCGTGGCACAACTTGTTGTGCCTTTGGGGAGAATACGTAGGGGTAATTTGTGCCAGTCATTTCTGAAGTAAAACAGAACATTTTAATGTTATGAACTGTAATGCTATATGAAATCAAGACAAATTCAATACAAAATTACTCATTTAAGGTTTATTTAGATATTGTCACCCTGTTAAACTGTTGGAATAGGCTAAGTCATATTTTGTAGTTTTTGGGAAAACACAAACTTAAATACACAATATATGATATTTGTGAATCATTTCAGGCAAAAAGGCTTTGGCAATAGATGCCTGTTGACATACATAGAACGCTGTCTGTCAATTATAAGAATAACATAAGAATACGCCATGTTACAAATTATTATGCAAGTGACATATCAGTAAGATTTCAGTACAATAAACATTCAGTCTGTCACAGTTTTCATGCAAAATGGGGAGGAAGAAAGATCTTTCTGAAGATGAAAATACCTGTTTGCTGCTGAACACTGGCTTTTTTTATAGCTGCCCTTTTAATACAATTAATTTTTTTTGACAGGAACTTTCATTAATAAGCCTTTATCTGACCGAGTTCTGCTGTGCTCTAAATCACTCACAAATCTTATGATAATTCGATAATCTCCATTCAGTTTTCACACAATATTAGTTGTTTTCATGCCTTTTGCACAACATTGGACCATTTCATGCTTTTCATCTTCAGAAAGTGCATTTTATAAGTGCGTGGCATGATGGGTTTTGGTCTAAAATCAAGAATGTCACATAGTTTAACTGCTAAAATGTAAGAGTACAATGTACAATTACAAATTAATAATATGTTGAAAATAATCATACGTGGGGGTGAGTTGTGCCACTGGCACAACTTAACCCAGGCACTCTGGCACAAATCACCCCGGACCCACAAGTTTGAAAAACTAGCATGATCCAGCAGTTAAGAGCTAACATCATACTAACTGTATAGACTCATTGTGTAGCCTGCTAAAGCACTAAAACATGTGTGAAATGATTTCAAACTTATCTATAATTGTTCAGACACTACAATCAAAAGACCTTGATCATAGAAATTTTACTTTGAAAGGGAAAAAACAGGTTTTTTTAGCTAAAATGTGCTTTCCTCTCATGCCATGTGTCTCTCTTCTTTTGGAGGATGAGTAAAATGGATGGCTTTTCAAAATTATGTGGTCACATGACCAATTTCTTCTATGGTTTTCCAGAAACAATGGGTGGAACTACTTCCCCCCCTGGCACAAATCACCCCACTCTCCCCCTATTGGTTGTTTTCGAATATAAGATAATATGCCTGCTATTGATGCCTGCTGGTACTTGGTGGGAAACTTATATTTGATATGCTTTATTTATGCGTTGGTGAATTTTTAAAAAAAAAAAAAAAGAGCACGCCCGATCTCGTCTGATCTCGGAAGCTAAGCAGAGTCGGGCCTGGTTAGTACTTGGATGGGAGACCGCCTGGGAATACCAGGTGCTGTAAGCTTTATGTTTTTTCTGAAAATATAAAGAGTGTCTGAATGTCTTAAATAGCCCACTCTTGGCTGCAGATTTCGCTTACGGCCATACCACTCTGAGCACGCCCGATCTCGTCTGATCTCGGAAGCTAAGCAGAGTCGGGCCTGGTTAGTACTTGGATGGGAGACCGCCTGGGAATACCAGGTGCTGTAAGCTTTATGTTTTTTCTGAAAATATAAAGAGTGTCTGAATGTCTTAAATAGCCCACTCTTGGCTGCAGATTTCGCTTACGGCCATACCACTCTGAGCACGCCCGATCTCGTCTGATCTCGGAAGCTAAGCAGAGTCGGGCCTGGTTAGTACTTGGATGGGAGACCGCCTGGGAATACCAGGTGCTGTAAGCTTTATGTTTTTTCTGAAAATATAAAGAGTGTCTGAATGTCTTAAATAGCCCACTCTTGGCTGCAGATTTCGCTTACGGCCATACCACTCTGAGCACGCCCGATCTCGTCTGATCTCGGAAGCTAAGCAGAGTCGGGCCTGGTTAGTACTTGGATGGGAGACCGCCTGGGAATACCAGGTGCTGTAAGCTTTATGTTTTTTCTGAAAATATAAAGAGTGTCTGAATGTCTTAAATAGCCCACTCTTGGCTGCAGATTTCGCTTACGGCCATACCACTCTGAGCACGCCCGATCTCGTCTGATCTCGGAAGCTAAGCAGAGTCGGGCCTGGTTAGTACTTGGATGGGAGACCGCCTGGGAATACCTGGGCTGTAAGCTTTATTTTTTCTGAAAATATGTCTGAATCTGTGCCCACTCTTGGCTGCAGATTTCGCTTTATGTTTTTTCCGTGAAAATATAAAGATGGTTAGTACTTGGATCTGAATGTCCAGGTGGGAATAAATATGTTTTTTTTGAAAAACCCACTCTTGGCTTGCAGATTTCTGCTTACGGCCATGTACTGGCACTCTGAGTTTTGTTTTGAAAATATAAAGAGTGTCTGAATGTCTTAAATAGCCCACTCTTGGCTGCAGATTTCGCTTACGGCCATACCACTCTGAGCACGCCCGATCTCGTCTGATCTCGGAAGCTAAGCAGAGTCGGGCCTGGTTAGTACTTGGATGGGAGACCGCCTGGGAATACCAGGTGCTGTAAGCTTTATGTTTTTTCTGAAAATATAAAGAGTGTCTGAATGTCTTAAATAGCCCACTCTTGGCTGCAGATTTCGTTTACGGCCATACCCCAACACTGCACACTTTCTTTGTCTCCCTAATCAAACACACCTGATTAACTTGGATTAACCGCCTGGGAATCAGTGTTGATTAGGGAGACAAAGGAAACGTGCAGTGTTGGGGGTCCTTCAGGAGCAGGGTTGGGAAACACTGCCATAGAGAGTACTGTTGCAGTAGTCCAGTCTGGAGGTGATGAGGGCATGCATGAGATTGATGGATTGGACAGTTAGTTTATCAATATAGAATATGGGGTTATGTATGCACTACAATGCACCGAAGTAAGCACTGGTCTTTCCCGAAAATTACTGCCCCCATGCTGTCTTATGATCCGAGGATGTCAGGGCCCTTGACTTGCCAAAGCAGGTCAGCTATGAAACTGGATATATTTTAGCAAAACATATACATCCTTATTTATTTTGCCAAAATTGCACATATCTTTATGTTTTATGGTTGTGATTATTGTTCATGACATGCTCATGAAATTGTACTGTATCTCTGCATATGATATGCCTGGTGTGTGTGTGTGTGTGTGTGTGTGGGGCAATAAAATGACATATGTTATTTAACCAGATAGAAGGAAGCATCTGAGGAAATCTTACTGCCCCTGGACCCCAGGTTATATCAGTAGAGCCCACCAAAGGTGTAAAAAATGGCACATTCAAAAAGGCTTGAATCCTTGAAACACTGGTCAGATCTTTCTGAAATGTTTTATGCTAATTACTTAAGATATGGTTTATAATGATTTGTGTTTAGGCTTAACAGGCTGTTTGATTGGACAGCCGTGTGGTAAAAGCGGCATGAGGTAAAAGCAGCAGCAGCACCACCACCATTGTCCACTGGAACATTCTCATCGTCTTGGGTATTCTTTTTGGGTCCTTCTACAGTCTCACCGCCACAATATAACAAGAGAACCTAAAAATCAAATTGGAAAAACATAGATTTATGCCCAAAATGCTGGTCATTATTGGGAAATAAGTCCCTTCAGGATGAAGCAAGACCTGGTCGCCTTGTAGGGAGTTATTTTCAATATAATGACTGGCGTTCTGCACATTATCCCTTACTCATTAAATTACTACAGTCATTCACAGGCATATTGTGTGGCTGTGAAATGAAAGTGAAAGATGTACTTACCAAGGATCAACGAGCAAACAGTGGAGTGGGACTACTACAGGGAAGTGGGGCACGACAAAGACCGGCTTCTTCAGCTTGCTTCTGGTAGGGGGGGACAAATATGTAATGCTCAGCTGACATTTTCCAGTGGGTGTACAGAAGTTGGTAAAGTAAAAAATTGAGGATGTCCAAAACAGTACAACACCAAATAATGGAGTGGGACCACATCAGCCTATCAGGAGCAGTGACTGGTAAAACATCAGTAAAGGGGACAGATGTAAGGTCATTTAAACCACCAAAAATAACAAGTTTCAGCTAAATCAATCACACACAACCCCCCCAAATAATCCTAAATTAACAAATATTGTAAATAATCACACTACATCACCTTCTATTGTATGAATGTTGGAAACTGTTGAACAACTGTTGCAGGAAATGTTGAACATCTACCATCTACCATAAACAACACTTTACTTTGTATAGAAATATCACAAAATTACTATAAAAAAACTTTATTGAATAAGCAATGTACAATAAAAAAATAAAACAACATATATTACAAAATTAATTAACTTAAACAAATGACTCCTTGGGCTCCCAAGTAGGAGTCCACTGTTTCCCACTGAAAACAGAATGGAGACAATTACGTTACATGTGATATTTAAGTTATTCGATTGGGAATGTTAACTTCAAACACATTTGCACATTCTTCAAAACAGGTCTAGGTAAAAGCGATTGACTTCAAAACGAGTGTGAGAGTGAGAGTGAAATAGAGAGTCAGAGCAATCTTATTTCTGTATTTATCATATAGTAGAACACATACCATGTTGCACAAGGCTCCCAGTCAATTAGCAAATCTGTTTGGCCCTATGACAGGAACAACAATACATGCTTACATATTTTTTGCATCAGGCTTTGGAAACAGCCGCCATGTTTCCTGTTTCATGTTTTACCATGATATTTAAAGTATTTTAGTCAAGAGGCTGTAGTATATACTATATACAATATTTACATTATTTGACTATTTCCCAGCTTCTGTGATTGACAGGTATTTTAACTTAACATCTTGACTTAAATCTTGGCTAGTTTGACGTAAATAGAACAAATAAAGAGAAAAAAAAATATCAATATCATTAAAAAAAACCTGACAAATGCAAAACATGCCTGACTTCCGCTTTCTCTTCCCTGTTGACCCTGTAGTTTTGAAGAAGTCAGATGTCAAACTAAGTATGGAGTGGCAAACAATTAAGGACTATCTAATTATATCTTTTTATACATGTTCATTAAAACAGGCACACATTCACACACTCACTTGCTCACTCACACACACACACACACACACACACACACACACACACACACACACACACACACACACACACACAGAGAGAGAACAATACGCACACAAACCCTCATGTGTAACCTATGTCATACCACAAAAATGATCATGAACACCCAATCAGAACTAAATCAATCAGTTGATAAGTTGCCAAGCAAAATTGCTGAAAAGTTGTTGCATACAGTACATACCATACTTTTACATTTCTTATGTGTGCAATAATCTCCATTGTATCAACTGACATCATTAGCTTAGCTTAGCCAAATCACAGGAGTACTTGGGCCAAGCTAAGCTAATGATTTCAGTTGGAGACAACTAGCCTTCAGCTTACATGCTAGTCGGCCCCTCTGACTTCAACTGAATTAGGCTAATAGGGGGATATGTTGAACTGGGATGTTGCATGCAAATACAAAAAAATTATATGTCCCTCCCTAATCTAACTCTCTGCTAGACAACAAGTGAGTGAATTAACCAAAACACAGCGGAATGTTGCTTTAAGAGCTTTAAAAGTTAGCTGTAAGAGTTACCTTTTGTAGGTAGCTGTATTTCACCTGCCTCCTCCATGAGGCCTTCAGCCTCCACATCAGGGCTTTTCAGCCCCACCTTCTCCAAAAGACCTGCTGTCTCCACAGGGGGCCTTTCAGCTCCGCCTCCTCCACAAGGCCTTCATTCTCCACATGGGAGATCTAGTTATATGTCCTCCTCCACCAGGCCTTCCAGCCCTGCCTTCTCCACGAGTCCTTCAGCCTCTACACCGGGGCCTTCCAGCCCCGCCTCCTCCATGAGGCCTTCAGCCTCTACAGCAGGGCCTTCCAGCCCCGCCTCCTCCACGAGGCCTTCAGCCTCTACACCGGTGCTTTCTAGCCCCGCCTTCGCCACAAGGCCTGCCATCTCCACAGCGGGGCCTTCCAGCCCCGCCTCCTCCATGAGGCCTTCTGGCCCCGCCTCCTCCACAAGGATTTCTGGCCCCGCCTTCGCCACAAGGCCTGCTCATCACAGGGGGTGAGGGTCAGGGTGAGGACAGTGTCCTCACTCGCCTTCCAACCTGTTCAAATTTGATTAGAAAAAAAAGTAGGAATGAGGCTGAACTATAATGTATTATAAAAATTCAAAAAGGCAGATTATTTGACATTCCCGCACACAAGAATTTTAAGACTATATTTCTTAGCCTATAGCCCATTTTTTGCCTGTATTTCAGAAATATGTAAATGCATACAAGCTATTTTTCACACTGGATGCAAGTTTACATGATGTTGGTTAAGGCGTGAATAGCTAAAGGCGAAACAATGGGGAAAACAGGGAAACTTGGTACAGCATACACCAAATATCGAACTGGCATCTAAAGAAAACCCAGCTATGTTTTACCAAATTTTCAGACTACACTTGGTAACCTATATTAACAGGGCTATGTATTGAACATGGCTGGAATTATAACGTTAAAACACCAGGGTATTGTTTATTTATTTATTTTTCGACTTAACTTTTGTTCGACTTCAACAAAAAGTAGTTCTAGCTTCAGTGTACAGTCTTGTTTGCCACGATTGTCTCGTCCATGTAACCAACATTCCACAACGTTGAAATGTAATAAGGTTGTCATTTGTTGTATAAACTATAAATATTTGATAAGTGCTGAAAAAATAGGGAAGGATTGACAATCAACTGTATACTGTACATCTCACTTGTACAAACCAACTCATAAAATGCTGTCATTTTGCTGAGGTGTTGTGTAGCCAGAGGGTCCAGCTCGCATCTTGGGGTGAGGGAAGTTATTTTAGGGTTCTTGCCATTGCCTTCCTTCTGAAGGAGGAGGAGTGGCTTGTAGCCCATTGCATGTAGCTTTTCAAGCTGCAAAGACATGTATTTGTTAAGGATAAAAAATATGTTATCAAAAAACCTGAGTGTAAATTCAGTTTGAGGCAAGACTTGAAATTTGTTTTAAGACCAAACATTGACAAAAAACTGCCCATTATTACATGTCATATTATACTATGTTTCTCTGATCAGATTGACAGAATTTGAATGCACTTATGACCAGCAAAAGCAAAATTACTGAGTCATCCTCAAAAGTGAATTTTCTATTTTGTCAAATTTACTGTGTATGAAAAATAATCTCTGGCTTGAATTTGATGTTAGAATTATTAACAGCCACTTGTATGAATTTGGTAGCCAAGGGCAACCATTAATGTTGAGCCCTGTAGATGTATAGATTTTTTCCATCCATCTTTCATATTTACCACCCCAAATGAATAGGTTTACACTGAAAATCAATGCATTTCAATACATTGCAAATACATAACAGGATTAGTTCTACGAGGAGGAAGGTGGGACATCTAGGATCCAGGATTTAGTAAAATACACAATATAGCTGTGTTTTTTTTTTTTTAACAATGTGGTTTTTTTTTTTTTTTTTTTAATTATACAAGACAACAGACGGTAACAGGGAAACACATTTCCAATTTGTCACAGTTATTTCCCACCCAAACAATAGAACACATCACTCATTCCTCCCATATAGAAATACACAAAGGTCTCAAACAAGAAACAATCTAAATGCAAAACAGATATCGCAAGGTACCCAAAAACCAAATATACATTACTGTACTTTACACATAAGTTACATTTTCCTGCAAAACACAAAACGGCACAGAAACTAACAAACATTCATACAAAGTTACGTCTCCTGTAATAAATGACCAATATTATTGTTGTTTATGTAGTAGTTAAATGGCTTCCATATTTCTTCATATACACCCATTTTGTTCTTAAGAAAATATGTTATTTTTTCCATGGCCATACACTGCGTCATGGCATTAATCCACGCTCCAATAACTGGCGGGTCAGGCCTTTTCCAGCTTAGAGCTATCATTCTTTTAGCTTGTAATATAGCATAATCTATAAATTTCCTCTGCTGAGGATTTAATTTAAGGTTCTTTGGATATAAATGTAACAGAATCATTTTTGCATCCAGAGGAATATTCAAGGATAAAATTATCTTTGTAATATTAATCACTTCCACCCAAACAGTCTCTAATAATATTGCATTCCCAAACCTTGAACCTCTCTGCATTTAAAGCATGTATCAGGAATATTTTTATTAAACTTATTTAGTTTGACAGGAGTTATGTAAGTCTGCATCAACCAGTTATATTGAAGTAGTTTTAGGCTAACGCTACCTACCTGTTTCTGAGAGTTTTTACAGACTTGTCTCCATTCATCCTCAGATATATCCTCATTCAGTCCCACCTTCCATAATTCAAGTTTCGGGGCTGATGATTCAGTAGACCCTGATGTAAGCCAGTTGTAAAAAACTGATATTAATCCTTTATTATTGCATTTTTTAGTAATTAATTCCTCCAAAGAAGTAAGTACTGGCAAGTTTAATGAATGATTCTGCATAGAAAGAACAAAACTCCTTATCTGTAAGTATTTAAAGAAATGCTTTCTTGGAATTTTATACTTAGTAGATATCTGCTCAAATGACATCAACGTTCCCTCCTCAAAAAGATCACTGATTTTGCTTAAAGGATTACTCCACTTTTAAATAAACTTTTGCTGATAATTTACTCACCCCTATGTCATCCAAGATGTCCATGTCTTTCTTTCTTCGGTCGAAAAGAAATGAAGGTTTTTGATGTAAACATTCTAGGATTTTTCTCCATATCATTCATTTCAATGGGCACCAAACGGTTGAAGGTACAAATGGCAGTTTCAGTGCAGCTTCAAAGGGCTTTAATGACACCAGACGATACCAGTCGATGAATAAGGGTCTTATCTAGCGAAACAATTGGTCATTTAAAAAAAAAAAAAAAAAAAGTTTAAGTTTTATAAGCACAAAAGCTGACCTTGCTCTTTTCTCCGATGCGCATTCGTGACGTCACGTAATACGCAATTACATTGAAAAGGTCACAGTTGACGTAGGCGGAAGTATCGAGTCAGTGCCCAGAGGAAAATTTTACTGCTCAAAGTATGCTTTTCTATAGCTCAGGAGACAAATGTGAGATTCTCATCTAAGCCTTATTTTAATCTCTATTTTGTCTAAAATGTTTCTCATATATTTCTCCTAAAATTCACTAGGAGCAATAGGTGAGACAGAATAATCAGAGGGAGTCATACCTGAGACTAAAAGGAGATGCCTTGCTAATCTCAATTCTGTGTTTTTAATGACTCCTTTATTTCTCCTTTGAAAAAGAAAATGAGCAATACTGGAGCAATATCCGAGTCTCTCGCTCACTCTCCCTCTCATTCACACAAACACACACGCACGCACATGAATTACTAATTCAATCATATGACCTTTTCCTTCTACCAGACTAGATTCACCATTCTAAACAACACAGATCATCCACTTCAGAACACCTTGATGGACCAAAGAAACAACGGACGGGAATGCTACTCTCTCTTCACTGCAGGACAGACAGAAGATCTATCCACAACCATCAGGCTTTAAAAATCTATAGCAAATGGCAGATTAGCTGATGTAATAAAGAAATAAAGAAATCTGAATCTGAATCTTTATTTAAATCAAAATAACATTAACAAATTTAAAGACATTTTAAAGACAGCAAAAACTGTTTAAACATGGTCATTACAAAATATGAACTAAAGTGCTTTTTTTTTGTAAAATTAACAAATTTAAAGACATTTTAAAGACAGCAAAAACTGTTTAAACATGGTCATTACAAAATATGAACTAAAGTGCTTTTTTTTGTAAAATTCTGTTTTTAAAACAGTAACAATTTTAACAATGTTATGAGCAGTGGCAGGCCAGGTTTACAACAATTCACAACAATAAACTTGAGTCTCTGACGCCAACATACATAATTTGAAAACAAGGACTTTTTGTGAACATTGTCATTTCAACAAATGTCCCATATTTACAGTGTTGTGGCCCTGATGCGGCATTTGTTTATGAAGGCTTTTTTGACCTTACTTTTTTCAACCGGTGTCCAACCATCCAGTGTACTACAGCGCATGATGTAAGCTGCAAGCATAAAAGAAAAGAAAGCACAAATTACAGATTGCATTGAGTAACCGCAGTTACCACAACAGTATTGACAACTTTTTTCATCCTGATACGACAAAATTCGCATTGTAATATCTCTATGGATCACACATTAGGAAATGCAGCAAAACTGTGAGGACAGTGAAACAATCATAACACACAACGTAGCTATGTGATATATGGGTATCCAACACCTCTTATTGGGTTCCCACACATTTTTTACCTATGAATTTTCACAACTTTTTCCACAAATTGTTAACAACCACATGAGCAACAAACTTACTTATAATTGCATTGACTTTGAACTTATCCAGGACTCTCTTCCCATCTGGCACCTTTCCGTGTTTCCCAAATGCCACAGCATTCTGGCACTCCTCTGCAGTAAAGAATTCATCAAAAAGAAGATGGAACAAGCGAAGGCAGTCCTTCTTTGCGGATGCATGGATTGCAGCCAGGTGAGTCGAGGACAAGAAGAGGCCACTTCCTGGATATAGCTCCTGCTGCCGAGATCTGCCTTTTGGAGCCCAAACACCAGCCTGAGGTTGGATCTGTTCCACTTTGTCCAGAAAACTTCTGAATGCATCGAGGTGCTCACCACCTGTGACACAAAAGATGTATATTACCTTACAGGGACACAGCAGCATTCATTAAGTAAAAAAAACAAAACAAAAGACAAGTTTTTAAAAAGTCCAAAATATTTCATGATTGGATAAGAGTTTTACCAAATTGTTAAAAGCTTTTAAGATTTAGCTTAAGCATCAAATAACTCCCAATGTCCAAAGTAAGACAATGTAGTAGAACTTTAAACATATACCAATATAAAAACATAATTACAATTTTATGTTGCACAATTTAATACACTAGATTATTACCCACGTTTTTTTTTTTACACAACTCTTCTGAATAGATATTAGGTGTGTTAGAAAAACTTTGAGAGAAAAAAAGAAGTGTTAAAAGAACAAGTAATTGCAACAGAGAAACAGAACATACTTACTTATGCCACACAGCACATCATGCAGTTTGGCCTTTTCCTCCACTAATTTTTCCACCTCTGTCTTGCATGCTTCGCATGGCTTCCACGATCTGTCTTCTGCTGACTCAGGCGAAATGAAACATGGTTCTCTTTCTGGAATTGGATCATGTTCGATGATTAAAGCATCTGCAGATGAGCTTGAAGTCTCATGTTCAGAGGTGCTTGTCTGGCTCTGGTCCCCAAGAACAGCAGGTTTTTGATGTGTATTAGGACTGTGCAACATTTTGAGGAAGCTTTCTTTGGCTGTAGGAGCTGGTGGCTGTCTCCGCTGATCCAAATCTGCCAAAACAGGCTGCTGTTGTGTTTGGTCTGAAGGTGTGGGTAGTGCTGTGTGAGGCTGGTGATGCTTTGAATACTGCGAAAGCCTGGAATTGTGTGGAATTGGAGACAGAGTAGTTCGATACTGGTTGAGCGACTGGAATGGTGAATGCTGGTAATGTTGTGGCGTATTTGGTGATGACTGGGAAACTGGAAGTTGGTACTGTGGCCAGGCAGTTGCATGCTGGAGCTGTGGCTGGACAGGTAGAAATGACTCTGTGGGTGGAGGCTGGTACACTGGCCAGGTTGTTGGAGGCTGAATGACATTTTGGTCCAAAGTATTTAGGTGATCCTGTGCAGAGGTGGACTGGCCTGCTTGAGGTAGGAATGGAAGGTTGTAGAATCTTTGTGCAGCTGCATCTCTTTTTTTCATGTCCTTCTTAGTCGCCTTCTTGGTATCCACCGTTTTGTCAGCTGTTCCAGTGAAGTCTACTGTAGCTTTGTAGAACTTATTGTCAGACCATCTTGCAAGTACTTCTTCTCCTGGTGTCAGATCTCTAAAGCAAGCGATGGGTTTATCATCTTTGTTAAGTATATCACAGAGATTAAAAATCTTTGCTGTGTATCCATCTTCAAAGGTCAAAAATACAAAAAGTCCTGAAAATGAACACAAAGTAAACAAAAAGGAGATTGTGAGTAAATCAGTGCAGGCTAAAAATCAATCTTATTTAAACATGCTACTATATCTTTATTGTCTTATTTCTAACCCTCTTAGCAAAGCAACAAAATGACCTCTTCACTTTAGCCTTCGACTAGGATTAACTTTATTCTTTTAGCACTTTCAAATTTATTTGCTCCTGCAACTCTTTGATTTATGCACTCTCTATTCTATTTTTTCAATGTTTTTAATCCCTTTCATTATTTAATTATCACACATTTTATTTGTTTATTTATTTATTTATTTTACACATTGTCTATGAAGAGTATGGTGCAGGAATACTTTTTTGTAAAGAACTTTGAGCTGCAATTCCTATACAAATTATTTTATCCCTTAAATTTTGAGATGACTCGCAAAATTCAGTCACTAAAATGTACAAATAAGTTTCACTCCTTTTTCATGACATTCCTTTAAAAATTCCTGTAGGCTATAATCAATATGTGTGCCTCAAGCTACCAATATACAGTATTTATAAAAATTCCAGTAATAAGAGACCAAATACTGACGAATATTTTGGTTAGTAAAGTGTCCAAAGTACGTTAAAAATAACCACTTAAACCAGTTTTAATACTTAACAAAATTAGCTAAGCCGTAGTATAGTAAAATAACTAAATTACCATCTTGGTTATCTCTGGGGGAGCTGGGGTCTGGTTCATACAAACTCATCTTTTTCGGAGGGTTTCGCGCTCTTCTGGGCAGTTTTGTATTAGTTCCTTCTGCACTCATTCTGTAAAATAAACAAAAGTACAACACATTTAATTATTGGGGTCTCACTGCACGAGATCAAATTTTTCCAATCACACACAATTTATGTAACTTCAAGAATGTATAGCTACAAAATACGACCAGTTTTTTCAGAGAGTATCAGAACCCGCATACACTCGCCATTTAAAATGCCTAAATTATGTTTTAAAAAAACATGTTGCTCATGGGATGATATTAGACTCAAAAAGATTAATGAATGCACACACAATTATCCATGTACTAGATAAATGTTATGAATGTATCTTACTAGCCACAAACAAATGCCATTCGATTTGTAGGCAATACCAGCTCGGTAATTCAGCGACTGCCATCTAGTGGTAGCTGCCTGCCTTGCCTTTCAGTTGCGTGTGGATCATACAAGCTAAAAACTGCGGAAAGGAAGTCTCAAAATCCAAATGAACCGAACGCGATCCACTTGAACAACACGTCAATAAATGCATGCGTGTCACCTGATTCACAAATGCACAATTACTTATTGAATGAGCAATTTATGATTTATGAATGTAGAACAGAACAGTTTTATTCGCAAACATGTACAAATCGCTGCACAATCATTCAAACCCGAATTCCACAGATTCAAATTTGTTTGTGGCTAGTAGGATACATTCATAACATTTATCTAGTACATGGATAATTGTGTGTGCATTCATTAATCGTTTTGAGTCTAATATCATCCCATAGTTGCTTACCTTCTTTTGAGTCTTGCAACTGTTTTTTCCTCCATTCCGACTGCCCGCCGCAACTCCATACGTTAACTAACGCGCGCCTTAACCTCGTTGATTCAGCAGCGCCCCTCCACTGTGAATTAACCAATGAGGATGCAGCATTTGTGACTGATGGCGCTCTCTTCTAATGCTGACGTCGGGGCTGCATCATCTACAAGGTTCAAGGTTCACAGTGTTTTTGCGCCAACTGAAGCTAAAAAAAAAAAAAACAAAGGTGGCGGTTCAGCATCTATAAGCGGTGAGTGACTTTTTAATAATAGAATAAACTTACTTGTGTTTTCTTTGTAATTTAAGGTTTTTGTGAGCTTTGTAAATGTACAACACATTATCTTTTAGTACTTGATTTTTTGTTTTTACATAAAAAAAAATCTAGTTTTATTTTTATTTCAGTTAACTGAAATAGTTCTTACACGCCCATTATTTCAGTGTCATATAATTTTGTTTTAATTTACTACAATAATGAAACCCTTATAATGAAATGGTTAGTAAAATAAGTGATTGTCACATGCCAAGAGTTTTCACTTGTGCATTCTGTACCAGCTAATGAATGTTACAACTGCGATCATTTTCATTATGATCATAATTTAGTCAACTTTATGTTAATCAATTTCTATTTAATAGGAAAGGTTGCACGTGTGTATAATTATTCATTTAATGTAACCCTTTTCAGTCTGAAAAAATTTAATATATTTTGTGCCCTTTTATGAACATTCTGTACCTTTTTTTTCTGTCAACCACAGGTTATTTTCCCTGCAGCCTCCGACTCCAGTCAATATTGCTCTTCCATAGAGGTTACTGATACATTTAATAGTAGGGGGGGTAAGTGTAACACTATTTAACACTGTGTATTAGACTGCACTGTCTATACCACCATCATCAAAGAAGAGCATCTTCTATATTTGTGTGTGTGTGTGTGTGTGTGTGTGTGTGTGCGTGTGTGTGTGTGTGTGTGTGTCTACAGTTGGAGCTACATATATTTTTAAAAAAATAGAATGGCGCAGAAGTACAACTCACGCTGGAGGAGAAAGGTGAAGAGCCAGCAAAATACTTGCAAAAGATACAGAAGAAAGGTTGGGAAATTTACATTTTATTGTTTTTATATTGTCATCTGCAGTGATTGATTATAAGCACATTCACCCAAGTTCTGTATTTACGTACCATTTGAGGTGTTGGTACTTAACTTGCCACTTGATATTTCCACTCCACTACATTTTAGGGAAAAATAATATGGTTGCACTTTATTTTACAGTACGTGTACTTACATGTACTTATAGTGTACTTACAGTGTATTTATCTAAGAAAGTTCTGGTAATACAAGGTAACTACATGGGGTAGGGTTAGGTTTATGGGTAGGTTCAGGGTTAGTACCTAATTATTACATAGTTATTGTAATTACTATAATAAGTACATAGTATGTACATGGAGAACAGGACTGTAAAATAAAGTGCTACCAATAATATTTTAATGTTTACTACACTACATTTATCTGATAACTACCGGTATAGTTTCCATTTGCTTTACAGATTACATTAAACTTCAGAGTCAAAACAGCACATTTTCCGATTAATTTACATGAATGACTTAACTGATTCAGGTCAATAACAAATCTGATAATTGGCCAGGACATAATCAACCAACGCATACATGTAAATATTATGTAATTTACTTACACTTTTGAAACTGAAGTACATTTACTGTGATATCATATACTTTCATCTTCTACTAAAGTCTTTTTCATGTGGGTAACTAGCTTTTACCAAAGTCATATTTTAACAACTTCCCTTTTACTGAAGTGTGTCTTTCAGGTAATTTATAAAAATAAAAAAATAAAAAATATATATATATATTTAGCTGCTATGTTCTTTACTCAGCTACATTTCATCAGCTCCATTGGTTCTGACAATGTTCCTCAATAATTTTATATAACAATAAAATATTTGTTTGAAATGACAAGTCTGTTAAGATCACCTTTATATGTGGAATTAGCAAAATATTAAGAACATGTCTGACCTATGTAGTAGTGTTCTACAGCACTACAAAGTACAGTTTAAAAAATGGCCATCCAAGTAAATAATCACCTCTTTTAAACAGTTCCAATAAAATGTTAATATTTTAATCCCCATGAGGGGAGAATTTATAGCAGGATTTCCTACAGTATATACTGCATTGTTGTAACCTAGGTATGTCTTATAAATTTGCATGTGAGTGTTAAATATGCTTAATGTATTATCATTCTCGGTTTTCTGCAGGACACACAAGGACAGGAAAATAGAGGTAAAACATGTGCAAAAATGTAAAACAACTAACTCCATTTCCTTCAGTCTCCAAGATGGCATGTAGTTTATTTATTCTGTGGAAATCGCATGTTGCAAAGCTTTAAATTTTGATCGACTGGAGCGTTAATTCAAATAAAAGTTAATGTGTCCAATAAAACACTGTTACTGAAGTGAGACCTTCAAACCTCACTTGGGTTGTCAAGGGTTTACTGACAGCTCAGGTGATTATTATAACACTTTAATAGTCTAGTAATTAGTAATGTGTTTAGCATAAGTATAATGAAAAATAAACATGTTGAGACTAGTAAGCCATAAATTCACCAATCAAGTAAAAGCAAATTAATCAATTGTTTTTTTTTTCTAGAAGCAACAAACTGGAGGTCAGATGATTGCAGCACCGAGCAAGTGACCAGATCTGCTAATTTGGAAGATTCTTCAAACACAAATGTGTGTAACATCCATTATGCCAACCATTCATCCCAATGCTATGGACACACAAGTGAGATGCATCACTCTGGTCTTAATGTTGAATCAGAGCCTGAACAGCCTATTTACATGCAAACATTTCCTGAGCACCTACCTGAATTTGTTGAAGAAGGGACTTTAGATGACAATGCGTTATTTGATGAAGACTTTTCAATTGATGATGACCTCTCATTTGAAGACAGTTTTGAGCTTAACCTAGAGGAGGGAACAGAACTCGAAAGCTCTACAAACACTGTAGATCATCCACTGTACAGAAATGCACCAATTTCTGTTGCAGAGAGTCTTCTCCTCATAATGACTTTTGCAAACAGACACAAAATAACAGGAAAAGCTCTCAGTGATTTGCTTACATTAATATCTCTGCACTGCCCCTCTGATACACAGACTGAGTGTCTTAAAAATTTACACAAATTTAAACAGTTATTTGATGATCCCTCCTCTCTGCTTTTGCACACATATTGTAGCTCATGCTTCATGATTGTTGAGAGTATAGACACCCAGTGTAAAACCTGTGAAGCCAATGTGTCGATGGAGGGGTCAACCTCCTATTTTATTGAGGTTCCCATTGAAGCACAACTGAAGAGATTGTTTGCTCAGGAAGGTTTTGAAGAAAAACTTAAGTTCAGGTTTAATAGACATAAAAAATGTCATGACAGTATTGAAGAAATATATGACGGAAAAACCTATCAGAAATTAACTACTTGCAATGGGCCTCTCAGTGATTCCAGAAACATTTCGTTAATGTGGAACACAGACGGTATACCTATTTTTAAGTCTTCAAAGTTTTCTGTTTGGCCTTTTTATTGTGTCATAAACGAGTTAAATTTTGTTGAACGCACGAAACGAGAAAACATGATATTTGCAGGTGTTTGGTTTGGGGATTCAAAGCCGTCAATGTTGACATTCCTTGAACCACTGTGTGGCACTCTGAACAAAATTGAAAGAGAAGGAATTTCTCTTCAGTTTGCAGGAGCTCAAGAACCTTTCATATGCAAAGCCTTTACAATTGCAGGAACCTGCGATTTGCCTGCAAAAGCTTTGGTACTTAATACTGTTCAATTCAATGGACATTTTGGGTGTCTAAAGTGTGAACAGCCAGGTCAAACAGTGAAGACTGGAGAGAGAGGTCATGTCCATGCCTTTCCTTTCCAGAAGACAGATCCAAAAGGCCCGCCTCGTACTCACAAGGGGTTTGTAGATTATGCTAAGATGGCCTATGATTCCAACAGCGTTGTTCGTGGGGTGAAGGGACCTACGTTTCTCAGCAGACTAACAAGCTATGATTTGGTCTTGGGCACAGGTATAGACTACATGCATTGTGTACTACTGGGAGTAATGCGTCTATTGATGTTTTTGTGGTTTTCCACAGAGTTCTCTCGATGTGCATTCAGTATGGTCAGATCAATCAAAGAAGTTGACAAACGTCTGGAAGAAATAAGGCCACCATTTATGATTCGATTCCCTCGTTCTGTGTCTTCTCACAGGATGTTCTTTAAAGCATCTGAGTATCGGTCCATTTTGCTGTTTTTCGGGCCAGTTGTATTCCGGGGCATTCTTGCAGGACTGTACTACAACCATTTCCTGCTCCTTAGTGAAGCAATCTTTATTCTTCTGATGGAGTCAATAACCCCTGCTCAAATAGATCATGCTGAGAAACTACTCTGGAATTTCTGTTCTCAAATGAGTGGACTCTATGGTGAGCGATACATGACAGCCAATTTGCACTTACTTGTCCATTTAGCTGATAGTGTAAGAGCTCTTGGACCTCTGTGGACACACTCTTGCTTTCACTTTGAAGACAAAAATGGGTACTTGCTCCGTCTTATACATGGAACCCAGAATATACCTGCCCAAATGGTAAATGCTGTAAAGACTATACAATATCTCCCTAGCATCACACAAAACATAAAGCTGAACATAGTAACTACTGAGTTTTTGGCCAGAATGACAAATAGCAATAGTTATCAACCAAGTAATGTTGTCAATATTGTGGCCATGTTAGGGGCATCATTCAATAGATGTCTTGAAACTGATGATATTTTTCTTCTGGAACAGTTTCTTGGTCAGGCTTTACATAGTAATGTGGTCAAGGCATATAACAGAGCTCAAATAGGGAAAATAATTTACACTTCCCAGCAGTATGTCAAAGCCAAAAGACGAAACAATTACACAGTGTTATTTTGTGATGGTGCGCAGATCAAATATGGACAGATTAAATTATTGTGTTCCTACAAAGAACCCAATGAAGGTCAGAATGAGATAAAACTTGCGTTTTTGAATGAATTTGCAGTTGCAAGCATAAATCTTCTACAAGATACTTTGACAGGTGGAACGTGTTTCCATATTGTTAGCCTCCTGGAAGTTCCTGTGAGAAAGACAGTGGTAGGACTTGAAAGTATTTTGGCAAAGTTGATGTTCATTGATTTGTCCTCGATGCCTGGTATTGTGTTTGCTGCACATTTCCCTAACAAACTTGAAAGGGACTAAAGATATTATAAAGTCAAAGATATGATCTTATTTTGAACAAAAGGGCCCATGATTTAACTAGTTGAAAATCCCTACTGAAAATGTAAAATATGTTGATGGACAACTGTGATGCCATCTCAACTGTTTTATATGGGCAAATCTATTGTCATACAAAAAGGTCACTTTGGGGCTAACATGAGAAGATGCATACATCTGAATATACAACATTAAAATTATTAATGATATGAGTTTTTGGCAGTTAAACTTTGATACATCTGAAATGTTGAAATTGTAATTTCTTTGCTCTCAAGTTACCAATAAATTACTGTTTTTAATTTTGCAATGTGTTTTGTGTGGTTAATAAAATTATTTTACTGAATTACATGCAGTGAAATATTTCAAATCATTTATAGAAAATAATATAAAAGAAGAGGGTCTTTGTAGCCTAAAATAAAAGATTTACAATTAATTTATTCATACAGGAATACATTATATTTAAAAAATCATGTGGATTAAGATATCATATGAAACATCCAAGACAGTGATCCAAGTCTTAGAATTCAATGAGCACTTGTGGAAATCTCTTCCTTTGCTCTATCTGAGTTAAGCATGAGATGCATGAATTGAAGCTGGGATAAGATTATATTGAGTTCATGGAGAGAACTCTGTCTGAGATCACAAAGAGACACAGAAGTTGAGAAACTCTGAGCATTATATTAGAGCTTGTTGAGATCTATTCTGAAACTTAAAAGGAGACTAAATTGAGATTTAGTGCATCTTATTGCTCCAGAGAAAAGCCTGAGACACAGGAGAAATAAACCTTTGTCTCAGTTTGGTGTCATATGGATCTCAAAGTTGTCTAGGAGAAATAAATGAAACATTTTGGAGATCTCTTTTCAGATTTTCTTTTCCTCTGGGGTGTTTACATTACAAATGTGCGGAAGGAGGATCGTATACACATATTCATATGTCTTTGTGTCAGTTTATTGTTTAACCCTTTGAGCGGTACGTTCCCACATATGGGATGTTTATTTCTGTGCCCCTGGGGGGCGTACGGTTCCACATATGGGATTTAGGATGTTCAGCGACGTCAAATAACTGCTAGATTCAAACTGTGCTTTCGCGCTCTGGCTGCGAGACGGACGCGCGCTCTCTTGTCATCACAGCTATGCAGTGTTTTCAGCCACATAATGTTTCTTTTAAGGTTTCAGACATTTAAATACGCATAAGCACCATTAAACAATACATTTGGAGTTTATAAAATACATACTGATGTCAGACGTCAGTGGAATAACGTCAATAAACAGTGAATTCAAATATAATTTGCCGACATTTATTCATATCAGACACACATAATGGGTCTAAGTAACTATAAAGTTTACTCTCTTAGGGGCCGTTCACACAGAACGCGTTTTTCTATTCCAATGCGCTACTTTCCCATTGTTTTTCTATGTAAACACGCGCTTGACGGACGTGCATGACCTTTACGCTCACGTCTCGCGTCTTTTGCAGCGCCTCTCACATGAGCGCCGCGTTTTTAAGACGCCGTGTCAAGTTAAAAGAATTTCAACTTTTACATGCAGCGCTGCTCATCAATGTCAGTTCCAAAACAGTGGACCAATCAGAAGAACTCGGAGGCCGGGCGAACGTTGCAAGCTTCTGTTTACAGTAGCAAGTTGGCATGACAACTGTTTTATATGACGGCAACATGGCGGAGGAGGCGCTCATTATTATCTTATTTTCTTTTTTTCCATGTCAAAACTTGTATCTGTCAATTCTGCTATTTGCCTATTTCTATTATTTCCGTTATTGTTGTAATTGCATCACTTCTCAAAGGCGCGTCTCGAGACTCTCGCGTTCTATGCTGCGCTTTTTTAAAAACCACTCCTGAGTGCTGTCTCTTGCGTTTTTATACGCAAAGACGCGTTCTGTGTGAACGGCCCCTTATTCTTCCAGTTCACCAGCCACTTACTTGCATATATTTCAGGAGAAACTGATGTATTCACCTGCTGTAAATCAGACTGACAGAACTCTGTGAACTGCAGTGCAAACTAAGAAGGCGGCGCCCATCTCGCATTATAGATCAAGATAAAGATCATTTATAAAGGTTTTTAAACGACAAAACACTCACTCACACATATTTGAGAATCAGAATATCATATAGTTAAAGACATGTAAGCAAGTTTGCGAATATTTTAAATAAAAAAGGAAAAACAAAATAATAGTGATCCATCTCTCATAGTGTTATAGAGGGTATGCATCGACGTCACTTTCCCGCCGAAAACGCGCTCCCTCAGCTGGACTGAGTGGCAAAAGAACCTGCTGCGTGACTGGATTTAACAGGGGAAACTGCGAAAACGCGAGTAAAACTAAGGAATTACACTAAAGGTTGGAATTGAATGTGTTCCTTACAACTTGTCAAATAAACCTAATCCATGGATATTGACATGCAGCCTGGAGTCGTGTTTCCTGACATTTATATGTGCCCGATTTCGACGGCGGGGAGACACATAAAGCAAATCTGCCTGTGAATATTTTATATAACTAAAATATCGGTAGGTTTAAATCCACGTAATCACTTATATCAATGTTATATCATCATATTGTCCAGCCCTAAAACATATATAGTTTTATAGTATAGTTTTTGTCAGTGTTGTTTATTTAAAAACACCCAGTTATGCAGAATATAAGATGGAAAATAATTAATTGATGAGATGTCAAACTAATATATAACAATACAATATATATGTATGTGTGATTTTACCTCAAAATCCAACAATTTGACACAAAATGATATTTGACACATTGTTTTATATTTTTTTCTGAGTCGTAGCTGGGCGCCGCGGACAGACGCCGAATGTCGCCGCCGGTGTGCGTACACTTATAGTTCTAAAACAATGCGTTCGAATTTTAAAGACGTGGCGAGGCGCTGAGCTTCGCGTCCGGTGTGCGAGCCCCTTAAGTCTTTTGCCACTCAGTGGCCGTGACCGCAGTCGTAACAGTCGACGGTGACGTCACGTGCATACCCTCTATTGTGGCTACGTTCAGCGCTCGTGACACGCACGCGTCGCCATGGAAACAATAAGGGCAAACGTTCTAAAATAAGGGTCGCCTTAAAAAAAACTCACTCTGGCGGTCAGTCATATATTTTTTTACATTTTTGAGAATACAATACACAAAGCACAAACACACACCCATCTTCGTTAATCTAATTTTGACTGTTATTTTATATTTTCACTACACCTGCTCAAAAGCATTTTTTTTTATTCATGATTAATATTGCATTGCATAATGTGTGCTTATACAAACTGACAACCACAAGTGAATCACATTCACATATTTAATATGGACTAAAAAATTGTGTTTGCAATTTCAAGTAGGTTATATTTACATACAACTAACCTGACAGTTGAGTCTTTTACACAGGTTTTGTAATGAAAACTAGTCTAAAATTAAGAAACCCTTAGAAAAGAGTAAACATTGAGTTTATATGTGATTCATTTAAAATACTTAATTTATTATTCCAATATCCAAATATGCTAAAATATTTGGATATTGGAATAATATTGGATATACTAAATCCCACAGAAAAAAAGGTATCTATTTGTAACATGTTTGTATTGGCTAACCTTTAATCAGCGAATGTTTGTCTTGTTCAAATACAGCATATTTATAGAAAACAGTTAACAGTGAATAGACAGTACCCATAAGTGCAAAACGAATCGAGTATTCAAGAATATCAAGAAGTTAGTTATATAACGAGGGGTTGTGTTAACTAAAGAGTCCATCATTTATCGAAACTTAAAAACACGGGTGGATAATTAAAAATGTTTTCTGACAAAAAAATAACACAAGCAAGAACAAATTTTAAACCAAGCACGTCAATTTTCATTTTACAATGATCTTCCCTCTCTGTGCTCGCGCGCGTTTGTGTGTATGAGAGAGAGCTCGCGCAGCACTGAGACAACGGTGCTTTTAAATGCATAAGTAACTAATGTGCTAGTTTTCTTACAAAATAAGTAGGCTATGTAACATAATTAGGTACTTTAGTTAGTATTAACACAATAACGCAACACATGTAGGCTATACGTATCAAGAGAATAAATAAATAAACGCCTGTTTCTCCAGACTCACGCTTGTCAGTCAGTCACACATCACAGCACTTTCATAATCACTAAGCCATATAGCGATTTCAATTTTATTTAGATTTGTTGTTCGACATTACTTGAGCATGTTATACCCGTTTACCTCAAGGAGTCAGAAGTACCGTGACTGCTGTACTGTCCTCGCTTGAGAATTCAGTCACTGAGACTGCAGGAGTGGAAGGAGGATCGCGCGGGATTTTGTGTTGCTGTCGATTTGCAGTCTCTTTTTATTGATAGGTCAATCATCCCCGCTTGCTATTTGGGGAAATGAACCCAGCGATATGATTGGTCAAACTCTTTCTTTTGCTGGATTTGAGCACTACGCGTGCACAGAGGACTCACCGGGTTTTTGCGTAGTATAGAGTGACAAATCGTACCAGCGTACTTTGAGGTCAAAATGCGTACCTGGTACGCAAAATGCGTACATGTTGGCAGGTCTGCCTACGTCAACCGTGACCTTTTCAACGTAATTGCGTATTACGTGACGTCACGAACGCGCATCGGAGAAAAGAGCAAAGCCAGCATTTGTGCTTATAAAACTTAAACTTTTTTTTTTTTAAATGACCGATCGTTTCGCTAGATAAGACCCTTATTCATCGTCTGGTGTCGTTTAAAGCCCTTTGAAGCTGCACTGAAGCTGCCATTTGGACCTTCAACCATTTGGTGCCCATTGAAATGAATGATATGGAGAAAAATCCTAGAATGTTTACATCAAAAACCTTCATTTCTTTTCGACTGAAGAAAGAAAGACATGGACATCTTGGATGACATGGGGGTGAGTAAACTATCAGCAAAAGTTTATTTAAAAGTGAACTAATCCTTTAATCCTTTTTCACCCCACAGACGGAATCCTGAGTCCTTCGTGCCTGGCTTGAATAGTGTGTTGCCCCAAATAGGGCTAAACTGGGATAAAGAATCAGCAATTTTCATGTACTCTCTAACTTCATATCATACTCTAATCATATTACAAACAATGGGGTGTGTGGTGGCTGTTTTCAGTTGTTTAAACTTATCTGAATATATATACAAGTTTAATGGCAACGCAAAACCACCTGACTCCATATCCACCCAGGATGGTTTATTTCCAGAGGAAAAATAAAACATTATTGTTCTTAATTGTACGGCTAAATAGTACCAGTACTATAGCGTTATTTTACTGTCAAATGTCGAGAGCACATTATTGTGACGCGAGAGTATATCAATGTAATGCGCGAGCGCAAATCTGTCCGCTCGCACGCGGATTTCCTTTGCTCTCGCGCAAACCTGGACGCGCGCTTTCAAATATACAGTGCTCTCTTATGAACTGCCTCTCCTCTCGCTCAAATATTGCGTGTGCACGCTCAAACTGTTTCCTGCGTGCTCAAACGTGTCCTGCGCGCTCAAACTGCACCTGTGCGCTCACGAATCTCTCCGTGCTCTTGCAGAAATTAATATGCTTTTGGATTAAACGCTGTCAAAAGTTATCAACCAATCAGAAGAGAAGACTGATCCATGAAAATTATACGTGGAATCTTATTGGCTGAGAGTGAACTGCGCCTGGAATTCTAGGTCTTTAGATGTTGATTCCATTATAGCGTTATAATTTGTAGAAATTATATTTTCTAATTGGGGAACAATTTTGATACCCAGATATGTAAAGCTGGGTGATATTTTCAAGGTAAATAAATGTGATGTATTTGGACAGATAGCTTTATTAAGCAGCAATAATGATGACTTTGATGTGTTCACTTTATAACCAGATATAGTTCCGAATTGATTGATCAGATCTAAGAGTGCTGGTATAGATGTGTTTAATTGTTTTAGGAATAACACAACATCGTCAGCGAATAAAGCTATTTTATGTTCCTTGCCTCCCATTGTAATCCCTTGTATATGATTGTTAGATCTTACAGCAATTGCTAGTGGTTCGATAGCCAAAATGAATAAGAGTGGGGACAATGGTGAGCCTTGAGGGCAACCTCTTGTAATATTAAATGGCTCAGAAATCATCTCATTTGTTAAAACTTCAGTCATTGGGTTGGAATGTAATAATTTGATCCAATGTAAAAAGGAATTTCCAAATCCGAATTTTACGATGACGTCACAGAGATAAGCCCATTCGATTAGATCAAAAGACTTCTCCGCATCTAGCGAGAGAAGAGCAGTATCCTTTTCCTCTTTTTGGCTATGCAAAATAAACGCGTCTTACGTTATGAAATCCCTGTCTGTTCTTAATGAACCCATTTTGATCATCACCCACAATGGGTGATGGTGCACCCACAAAAGCACCATCTCTAACCTTTTTGCCAAGATTTTACATATTATTTTGGTATCTGTGTTTATTAGGTTTTCCTGGTTTTGGTAAAAGAATGATCAAAGACTCTCTCATAGAAGTAGGAAGGCAGGCACTATTATAACATTCTATATACATATCATGAAGTGGCTTAACCATTTTATTGCTGAAATATTTATATAGGTCGATGGGCAGGCCATCAGGTCCTGCTGTTTTACCACCTTTTAATGTATTTATAGCCTCCATAATTTCAGCTGCAGTAATCTCACCATCTAATTGAAATTTTAGTTCCTCAGATATTTTAGGAATGTTGAGATTACCAAAAAACGCAGAGTGGGCATCAGTCGTGGCCTTATATTCAGAGCAATATAGCTTTTCGTAGAACTTTCTAAACGCTTCATTAATTTCCCTCGGATCTACAGTCATATTTCCATTTTCATCTTCAATACTAGTAATTGCTCTTTCTGATTCCTGTTGTTTTATACGCCAAGCAAGAAGTCTGCCTGGTTTTTCTCCCTGATCATAAAATTGTTGCTTTAATCTTAACAAACTGGCCACTGCTTTTTCATGTGTTTTTTCATTATATTGGTCTCTTAACAATAGCAATTCTTTTAACACATTATCATTATTTTGGCCTGCTTGTAAACTTTTTTCCTCGAGTAAGCGAATTTTTGTTTCAAGTTGTAGTGAACAGCACATTCTAGGGCCCAGTTTATGGCCGGGCCCCTCTCTGTCCGTAACAATGGACAAAGGTTTGCTACATTTTGATTGGATCTCGGTGGACTAACACAAACAAACTGTCCTACGCCATCAGATAAAGATGGAAGGACAACATCCAGACCTCTCTTAGAGGGTAAGAAGAAGACCTCTTGTACCAAGCCTGGGAAGGACAAGGCTTCTCATTGGTCCACAGGCAGTTACTGCCCTTCACCCATCTAGACACTACTTCCTAAGGTTGGCCAGAGACTGCCATAAAAATTCCTCGGGACCTTAGCAGAAATGGGTGAAACAAAGAGAGATCACAAAGATCCATCCAAATCCATTCAAAACTATGTTTGAAAACCTTAGAACTGATGCAAACTACACATCCATTTCATACTTATTCACAGAAATAAGTATTCTCAGTGACAGCTATTTGTAGTGCAACATCTGATACAAATTCAGCTGTCAATGTACAATTGAATGACAGTTCAATCTTTTTCCATCATGTTTGGTCTCTATTTGTTTAGAATATTGCCAAAGGTATTCTGGTGGTGGTTTGGAAAGTGAGAAATGCATTGGTAAACTTTAAAGACACTGTAAAGACTTCCAACTTTGTGCTTTATGCAAATGAGTTCCACAGGAGAAAGAAGGGTGGGTCACACTTTGTGTGTCCCCTCTGATGCCAGCAGCCAATCACAGCACTCGAATGGAGAAGCACCAAAATGCAATCTCCTCCTCATCGGAAAGGGATAAAGGTACCCTTTCAACAGACACTCCTTGTTCTGAGTCTGTCCGTCAAAGGGGATAGACATTAACAGATACACAGTTCTGAGTCTGCCCGTCAAAGGGGAAAGACACAACAGATACACGGTTCTGAGTCCCAACTCTGTAAGGAGTGAGACATTAACAGATATTGTTCTGAGTCTCCCATCGGAGGAGACATAACAGATATTGTTCTGAGTCCCGGCTTGCGAAGCTGAGACACAACAGATACATCGTTCTGAGTCTGCCCTGCGAAGGGAGAAGACATAACAGATATACCGTTCTGAGCCTCTGGTCCATCCAGAAGAGACAACAACAGATCCCATGATCTGAGCCTGCAGCTTGTGAGGCAGCAACAGAGATGACCACGTTCTGAGCCTCTAGCCTGTGAGGAAAGAGACATTGACAAACACTACGTTCAGAGTTTCCGTCCAGCGAGACAGTAACGACATCTGCAACAAGGTTAAGCTCAGCAGAGTAAACCTTCACTTCAAGGTACCTTCGTCTGCGTGTTCCAGATTGTTAAGGACCTTCTGCACCTACACCAGGGCCTCATCTGCGTGTTCCAGATTTTAGGACCCTTTGGTGCTCCAGGAGATCAGCATCCCACAGAGCTTTGTGTTCAAGACTGTTGAAACAGATTCTGGCTCCTCTCCCCACTGCATTGTTACCCAGCACAACCAGTGGAAGACGTCACCGTCATCGGACTCGACCAAGTGGAACGTAAATATCACTTAACCAAACCTCTTTCCAGAGACCTTGGCATTGTTGTATATTATCAGTATATAATTTCCTAATTTCCATTAGATGTAATATAGCTGATGTTAGTTAATAACAAATAATCTTTCATTTATTTGTTTGGTGCATAATAAGGTTATCCACCTTATTATTTTCAGAGAAACAGTTTATCTTTCCATAAGATAGCGTAACTCTTCCATAGCCACACCCAACTTAATCACTTGTATTCTATGCAGCTTATGCACTTTATTCCTTTATCATTCATGGTATTCATTTAGTAGTTGTGTTAGTTATTCTTGTTTATCTTTTTGTTAATAAAATTTATTTTATTACACTTGTGTCTTCCTTGTGCTGATAATACAGAAAAGGTTCTACAAGTTAGCAATTTCACCAATCTTTCAGATAAATCAGCTGACCACTTTACATTAATTCTAAATGAATGAAAGCCCCTGTTGGGACTCGGGAGTGTTCTCATACTGCCAAGGTAACAGACCTTGACTGGTGCCCTGAACTAGGGAAAAAGGGGGAAGTGGTCATCTGATGTACTCATAACCACACCTTAAGCGACGTGTGTCCAAAAATCACAACGTCAGCGGTGACTTGAGTACCAATCCCTATTTTACTTTGTGTCCTAGGATGGACAAAGTAAAAATCACTACAAAGTGTTTTAAATTTCTCCTGTTTCTCTTTCGTCTTCCGACTCGTATAACTTATAATTTGTCCACGTATAAAGGCCTTAAAGGCTTCCCATCTGATTATAGCTGATGTTTGGGTGGTGTTATGTTCAAAATAGTAATCAATTTGTTCTCTGTATCTGAAATCTCCATTTAGTACGATTATAAGTAAACTTTGGTTCAACGTACTGTATGTCAACGACACAGGGGCATGATCTGATATAAGAATACTACTGTACTGACAATTTCTGATACATGAAATTAGTTCAGCTGATATCAAAAAGTAATCTATTCTTGAGTATCCTTTAGAAGTACTCGACCAACATGAATATTCCCTTTTTATTGGGTTTTGAGCCCTCCATATATCCACCAAGCTGAGTTCCTTTATAAAATGTTGTAAAGCTTTTCTAGACCTTATATGAGTGTTATCGAACCCAGATGACCGGTCCTTACTGGGCTGCAAAACACAATTGAAATCACCTGCCACAATATGTTTTCCGGGCATTGTGGAAATTCTCAAAAATAAATCATTATAAAAATCTGCGTTATCATCGTTAGGTCCATATACATTAACCAGATTAATCCGAGTTGATAGAATGTTTCCTTGTACAATCAAAAATCTACCTTTGGGGTCTTTAATTATTTTATCAATGCGTAAAGGAATAGACTTATGTATCATAGTTATAACTCCTCTGGAATTAGAATAGTAAGCTGACGACAGTACCTGACCTGGCCATCTACGCTTAATTTTAATTATCTCATGATCTAACATGTGTGTTTCCTGCAGGAACACAATTTTGGCTCTTAACTGTTTTATTCTACCTATTACTTGTTTTATTTTAGTAAGTTTACGTAGGCCTCTACAATTCCAAGATACACATTCAACCAAAACATCTGTCATTTATTATAATGTCATAATTAACATAGAAAGAGATAAATTACCTTAGTGCAAGAACAGCAGAAAAAAATCTATAAAGGGTACCATTTGAGATAAAACCCAAAAAGAAAAGGAGGAGAGCGACCCACCCAGAACCCAAGCCTGCCTCACTAAAACAGCTCCCCCAAACCCCTAAATAACTTCCCTCCATTATCGGGAATAGGTCCACGCTATACTGAGGAACTATTCTCCAGTCGATCAAAACTCAGCTCAATTGCTTATCTATGTACAAAAAATATTCCAGTTAAGCTAGTTTATCTGTCAACTGAAAAAAAAAAAAGAAAAAAAGTGCGTCATATTACATGCATGTACTTCTCAACACTCACGTAAGAAGCACCTAATTGCTCTTTAAGAAGAAACCACAAGAAAAACAAAGTAAAGTATAGCTTTAACCAAGGCTTATTAATACTTTATACTATTATTTTAAAAGAATCAAATCTGTAAGTAGGTCGATGCCAGTCTTCCAGCAGAATTAGGCCCTACATACCTCTTAGTCTCCAGCAACCATTTTTAAAGAGAATGTACGCTTGTTAAGAGTTCTCATCAAAGCACACTTAATTTAGTCATCCTCAGTCGTTGGCTCCAGTTTTTTGATGTATTTGTTTACATCCGCTGGTGTATTGAAGACGACGGTGCGGTCATCGTTGGTCAACAGAAGCCGTGCGGGGTATATTACCCGGTGCTTGTCCAGTCCGAGTTCCCGTAACCGCTTTCTCACTCTGTCGTAGCTCCTCTGTTACTTATACACCTCCGTTGGCAGGTCAGGAAGGAAATCTTATTTTGTTGTTTTGGTATAACACGCAGGTTATTACGTCTACTCCTCCCTTCTAAGTCTTCGACTTTGTTATTGAGGACTTTTGTCTTGCTCTCAAGTTTTTCCATGGTTTCTTTCAGGGTTTGTATCTCGTCTTCTGCCGTAGATATCCGCATTTCGGCCTCCATGATACGCCCACTACAGTCTTTCACGTCCATTTGAACAATTCTTATTTCCGTCAATACACCGTCAATTTTTGTGTTAAAGTCTTGTTTGAATGAGGTTATAGCAAGCATGAGGTCCTTTGATGAGGGGTTATCCATGTTTATGACTTGTTCAGCGTCCGCGGAGACATCAGCATGTGACTGCTCCGGTGAACATGGCTCCCCTTCAGCTAGCTCCTGACCTGCATCCTCACAGTTCTCCATCGTTTTCTTCTCCTTAGCCACTTTCTTTGGCATGTTTTAAGCATTTTACTCTTATGCTTACAATTTTAACTCTTTATATGACCTCTCTCTGGAATATTATGCAGGATTTATTGAAAAGCAACTGAGCACGAGGAAAACGCTTCTACTCACTTGCCGCCATAACCGGAGATCCCATAGCTGTGTTCTTTACTTTGGTGAACCTATTCATACTGTATGTTTTTTTTTAAGGTTAAGTGCTCACAAAATAAATTAATTTTCGGTCCCCCCCCAATATTTAACATTTAATACTTTTGATAACACTGATATTCTGTGCAATTTCATTACTGTTCAATATTTAATACTTAATATTTAATATTTAATACTTAATACAATCAAAATCACACAATATACAAATGTAGGGACTCGTTCGACAGACGTTACCAAATGGCTTCATCAGCCAGAGGCATGATTGAACAAAGCTTCATTTGGTCCAAAAGATCCATTTCCTGAAGTGATGACGTGACTTCTTTTAACAAAGGACTCTGTCAAAAGGACTTCTTAGCTCATCAGCAATAAACTAATCAGAACCCATCACGTGGATTTGATCACATTAAATCTATTGATTCTCTCACAAAACCCTCTTGTATTATCGGACGGAACAGGAAAATACCCATCAACGGATTTAAAGACGAATCTGTCCTATCAATACCTCCCTTGTGTTGACCGTCCATCGTGACCCGGTCACTCGTGACTCCAGTCAAAGTTAAAACTATGCTGTCCGAACAAGCTAATGTCAGAAGCTGGAAGTCAGAAGCTGGAAGCCAGAAGTCGGTCAGAAATCGCTCAAAATCGGTCAGAAGCCGGTAGCCGAAACACCGCTACTTTGACCACGGCGGAAAAGTCGCATGGGTCATTGATAACTGATTGACCGGGGCTGATTTTCCATCTAACACCCGATTTCAACCACGAGCTGCGCCGCTGATCATTCGACAGCCGTCACATCCAGACTCCGCAACCCTCTGTGAAATATCTGACCAAAGTCTCCCAAGAAGAGAGCCGCTCAAGCCAGACGCTCAGAACAGCGCACCACACCAGCCAGCAGCATCCTTCAAAGCTTCCGCGCAACCCACAGGGCTTTCCCGAGAAGACGTCACCTGAAAGACAGCCAATCCAGAACGGGATTCCGCTGTACACGAGTCACGGAACAACCCGATTACCTCAGCTGTCACAGCAAACGCAGGTACAAGCAAACTTCTCTCTCTCTTGCTGGAAACTGGTGAAACGCCTTTAAACCTAAAGAATCAAGCCAAAGCTCTGCTTTTGTGATTTTCCTCAGGTTATGAGTTAAGTTAGCACTGAACTTGGGACTTTTCATAACTCATCAACTCCGCGAACGTGTGAATGTATGTGTGTGTGTGTGTGTGTGTGTTTAGCCTTAGTTTCCTGTAATCATTAGAAGTAGTCAATAAATCTTGTTTTGATTTTCACATACAGAGTTTCTTGTGCTGTGTATCAAATTACTGTCTTAAACTCAAAGATCAAGTTACCTCTTGCTTATAATATAATAATTACAATAATAACAATAATCATAATAAAATATTGTTACTGTTGGCCGCAGAATAATATTTTATCCAGAATTGGTAAAATACTCTAACCTCAATTTTCGCTGGACGAATAATTGATGAAGTGTTAAATATTAATTCTGAATCATTTACAGTGAATCATTTACAGTTGATTCAATTCTTATTCCCTGTAACAATTAAATTGAGCTAATAAATAGGCTAAGTCCTTACATATTAATGGTGGAGAAAAATTCGTGCAGTTTAATCTAATTTGTACACAAAACAAGTAACTTGTGTGATTGTATCTTTTCTTGATCCGGAAGATAGATTAGAAACAGAAACGAGGCTTTTTGATTGTCATAACAATGATTGCACATAAGGCGCTGTGGAGGAATGAAATCTGAACTCGAGTTGTTTGTCTGTACGTTTTGTTGTTGTTGTTGTTGTTAAAACTGCAGTAAATGAATCTAAGATTGTCTGCCAAGACAAAAGGAAAGTCGCCTGAGAGCGCACCAGGACAGAGTGAGCGTGTTCCTTGCTTTGTTCTTTAAGGCCTTAGCTATAGTGGATAATATTGCGTGTTCCAATGTTATTTCAACTAAGCTAAAATCCCTGCATGGTCACATTAGAGAGTAGCTACCTAATGTGCCGCCTATATCCGCTCATTCGTGAGATGAGATATTAATACTCTAAACACTATACGTGTCTGAGTTTGATTTGAATGGGATTATTTTGAAAATTCTTGATCAAGTATTGTTGCAGTAAATCCTGCATGTTGTTGCGTGTCCAGAAACTGACACGAACGATTCAGATCGCCGAGATCTCAGTAATGTTACTATTATTAATTGCAGAAAAATCTGTGGATTAACGTGCCTCACTCTAACGTGTGGGGGTTGTTCAGCTCGGAAACATGAGAAGCTGAATGGTTCATTGTCATTGAGAACTGCGCCGTCAGTTCAATGATTAATGTGATTTTTGTATGTTCGTTATCTGTGTGCAAAGAGTATAGAACAAGCGTACTCTTTTGTTGTGCGTCACGGTCACCACGACAGTGACAGCTGTAACCCGGAAGCCCTAAGAAACCTTTCCCGGGGTAACCTTTAAGTGCGCATGCGCAGTCTGCCAGCGCCATATTCAACTGTGTGTAAACAAAGCTTAGCACAAGCTGAGCTAGCTAAATCTAGCACGGTTGCATTACAGTCTATGTAAAGCTAGTAGCATTGCTAAAGGGCTAGTGGCTAGCATAGCATTTTGTGGTCTGAATGCAATGTTGCAATGTTGGAATGACTTTCTTACTGAACTTTAATTCACTCTAGTGCTTTCACCTCCCTCTCTGTCTAACTTACACATCTTATCTTTTCTCATCTCCTCCCATTTGAGAGAACGTGACAAATGTTAAATTTAATAAACCTGGTTTTTAATATCATTTGTTTGAGAGTTCTCTCTCCTAAATTTACTCTTGTCAGTTAAACACTGTTTTGTTTTAGTAGCAATCGTCCTAATTACTTTAATGACATTTTATGTTATTTGTAATTGCTCTTATTGACTTTAATGACATCTGGGAATATGAATTTTTGATTGGAAACTTTAATTCGATTTCAATTTTAAATATAGCTGCAAGCAGCAATTCGGGGCCAAGCCCCAGAAGGGGCAGTAGCGCAATACGGAGCAGGTAGAGCAAAAACAGCAGAAATTGAATGTACATGCAAAACAGCTGGTTCAGAAGGACAGGTGGAAATGAAATGAAAATCAATAGAAGTTCAGATGAGAATGAACACAGAATGAACTAAAAACACTTGTATCTAATTCAAGAGGAATAAAGATTAGTACAATGCTTATTTGGATAAAAAAGGAATCAAAATGACTCATTACACACAATTGCATAATGACCACCCAACACGGGATTCGAACCCACAACCTCCAGGTCCAGTGTCCATTGCGCATGTCATTGCACCACTGTGCAGGTGACTGTTGACACAACTGCCGAAGTTCACTAGTTTATGTGAAAATGGACTCAAAAAGAAGAATTTTTATGAAACTGCACTGAATGTTATATTTAATAACTTTACTTTAGATCATTCTGCAGCTCATCATGCTGTAGCGCAATACAGAGCAGGAAGAAGAAAAACAGCAGAAAATGAACAAACATGAAACACCTGGTTCAGAATTATGGGCGAGAATGAACTCAGAAAGTACAGAAGCTTAGATGAAAATGAACACAGCATGAAACAAAAAGCATTTATTTCTAATCTAGAGGCAATAACGGAATCAAAACACACTAATTTCATAAAACCACTCCACCCGAGGATTCGAACCCACTATCTTTAGGTACAGGGCTCGTCAGGTACCTGGCTTTACACATTGAGCTACATTATGACACATGTTCAACATGTTGTGGAAGAGAACTTTTAGTGTAACAAAGAATTTACAAAAAAAAGCATTTCTTAGCATGCTAACCATATTAGCATGCCAAGCTAACTTAATGCTAATGAAGCTCATGGTTAACTTGATAGCTGAAGAGCCACATTAAAAAGAATGACAACTGGTTAGCATGCTAAGCAATTAGCATGCTAAGCTAACTAGCATAAGATAACAATCACAAGGAAGGTCACATTCAGAGACAAATATCTCGGGAACGGTAGCGAATATCAAAAATCCGTTCAGTCATTTCTATGCGGCTCGGTCCAAAGATCTTCTGAGCTGATTGTTGGACAAAATAGGACAAAATTTGTGGGAGGAGTAGCGAAAAAACTGTTTTTCATTTATTTCAATATGGCAGACAGGTACATTTAAGGAAAATGACAAATGACACATCGTTGGAATTGGCATTAGCCAGGGAATAAAATGACATAAAGTATACACGTTTTGGAAAGTGTTTTCAAAAGTTATAAGCATTTTTGCAAAAAACATTATATCTGTGGAACAGTAGGTGGCGCTGTGTTGAAACTTCTCAGGTACCTTCGGGACCTACTAAAGGTCATACATACTAATTTTTGTGAAGATATGTCAAATAGTTTAAAAGATATTGAAATTTATGACAAAATTCAAAATGGCGGACATGCTTTTCATCCGATGTTGACAAATTCAATATCCCCGGATTCGGCATGGCCCAAGGAATCCATAGACACCAAGATCTTGATTTTCTAATAAAGTGTTCAAAAGTTATTGGCCAAAATATCCATTTTACAGATCTCATGACCTGTAGGTGGCGCTGTTCCCAAATTCGGCAAGGAACCTCAGATCATGGTCTTGATCAAGTGTACGAATTTTTGTTTTGATTGCTCAAAGTTTGGCTGAGATACAGCCTCTATAGCAATTTTGGGTAAACCTCATTAACTTCGTGACATCATAACTTTTGAACAAAGATGAATAAAAAAAAATCTGCTTCAGTCATTTCTGTGCGGCTCAGACCAAAGATCACCTGATCAAAGTCTGGACAAAATTGGACAAATTTTGAAGGAGGAGTAGCGAAAAAACGGACTACTGTACTTTTCAAAATGGCCGCTACTGTAATGGGTGGAGACTTAATGTAAGAATTTGAATAGAATCAGCATGAAGA
This sequence comes from Megalobrama amblycephala, assembly GCF_018812025.1. Lineage (NCBI taxonomy): Eukaryota > Metazoa > Chordata > Actinopteri > Cypriniformes > Xenocyprididae > Megalobrama > Megalobrama amblycephala. The sequence goes on from NC_063044.1 coordinate 25,428,651, forward strand.
GACAAATCAGATGTACTAAATTGTATTTTTCTAGAGCAAATGGTTCAAAAGTTATAACCTTTAGAATGTTGAATTTTTGAACTGGTGGTGGCGCTATAGAGTTGGTCCTAGAGACTCCAAAATTGGTCAGATTTCTAGACATGACCATCACTACAAGTGTGCCAAATTTCATCATTTTCTCATGTTCCGTTGATAGGGCTGCCATAGACTCCCATTCGGGAGGAAGAATAATAATAATAAAAGGGAAAACGTACAATTACAATAGGGGCTACAGCCCCTTTGGGGCTTGGCCCCTAATGAACACAGCGTAAATGAAAACACATTTCTAATCCAAAAGGAATAAAGATCAATACAATGGTGACCAAGATAAAGGAATCATTTCATAAAACTGCTCCACCATGGATACAAACCCACAACCTTTCAATAAGGCACTCATCAGGCATCTGGCTTTACAAGTTGAGCTACTAGAGCACACACATTCAATATGCTGAACTTTTAGTGTGAGAAAGAAAATACAAAAAAGTATTACTTGGCATGATAACCAGATTAACATGCTAAGCTAACTTCAAGCTAATGAAGCTTATGGTTAACATGATAGCTGAAGAGCCATATTACAAAGAATGACAGCTGGTTAGCATGCTAAGCTATTTAACATAAGACAACAAACTCAAGCAAGGACACATTCAGAGACAAATATCCTGGGAACAGTAGCAAATATCAAAAATTAAATTACCATCATTATAAGTGTACCAAATTTGATAATTTTCCTACTTATGGTACATTGACTACCATTTGGGGGGAAGAAGAATAACTATGAATTTGGACATAAATAAATTGCATGTGATAGCTTCAGATTAGACCAGTTTTAGGCACAATGCCTAAAACGGACACAGAGCATTCAGGATCCATGGTGTAACACTAATCAGCCATGCATGTTCATCAGTCTTCTAAGCAGAGGTTTCAGTGTGAGAAAGAGTTCACAGAAAAACAATTAACCTGATGACTGAAGACCACATTAGAAAGTATAGCAATAGTTTAGCATGCTGAGCAATTACTGTGCTAAGCTAACTACCATAAGACATCAAACACAAGCAAGATCCCATTCAGAGATGAATATCTTGGGAACGGTAGCGAATATTAAAAATCTGTTCACTCATTTCTATGTGCTCGGTCAAAAGATCATCTGAGCCGCTTAAATTTGAACCCATGACACAGGATTCAAACCCATGACCGCTGGTCCAGTGTCCATTTCTAATCTCATTGCACCACTGTGCAGGTGAATGTTTACACAACTGCCGAAGTTCAGTAGTTCATGTGAGAATGAACTCAAAATGAAGAATTTTTATAAAACTGCACTGAATGTTATATTTAATAACTTTAGTTTAGATCATTCTGCAGCTCATCATGCTGTAGTGCAATACAGAGCAGGAAGAGGAAAAACAGCAGAAAATGAACAAACATGAAACAGCTGGTTCAGAATTACGGGCAAGAATGAACTCAGAATGTACATAAGCTTAGATGAAAATGAACACAGCATGAAACAAAAAGCATTTATTTCTAATCCAAGAGGCAGTAAAGGAATCAAAACACACTATTTTATAAAACCGCTCCACCTGGGATTCGAACCCACTAACTTCGGATACAGGGCTCTTCAGATAACTGGCTTTACACATTGAGCTACTTGAGGATGCACATTCAACAGACTGTGGAAGAAACCTTTTAGTCTAACAAAGAATTCACAAAAAAAGCATTACTTAGCATGCTAACCATATTAGCATGCTAAGCTAACTTAATGCTAATGAAGCTCATGGTTAACTTGATAACTGAAGAGCCACATTAAAGAGAATGACAACTGGTTAGCATGCTAAGCAATTAGCATGCTAAGCTAACTAGCATAAGACAACAAACACAAGCAAGGTCACATTCAGAGATGAATATCTTGGGAATGGTAGCGAATATCAAAAATCCATTCAGTCATTTCTGTGCGGCTCGGTCCAAAGATCACCTGAGCTGATTTTGGACAAAATTGGACAAAAATTGTAGGAGGAGTAGCGAAAAAACTGTTTTCCATTTATTTCAATATGGCGGACAGGTACATTTAAGGAAAATGACAAATGACACATCGTCGGAATCGGCATAAGCCAGGGAATAAAATGACATAAAGCATACACATTTTGGAAAGTGTTTTCAAAAGTTATAAGTGGTTTTGCAATAATCATTACATCTGTGGAACAGTAGGTGGCGCTGTGTTGAAACTTCTCAGGTACCTTCAGGACCTTCTAAAGGTCATACATACCAATTTGTGTGAAGATATGTCAAATTGTTTAAAAGTTATTGCAATTTATGACAAAATTCAAAATGGCGGACACGTGGTTCATCCGATGTTGACGAATTCGATATCCTCGGATTCGGCATGGCACAGGGAATCCATAGACACCAAGATCTTGATTTTCTAATAAAGTGTTCAAAAGTTATTGGCCAAAATAGCCATTTTTCAGATCTCATGACCTGTAGGTGGCGCTGTTCCCAAATTTGGCATGGAACCTCAGATCATGGTCTTGATCAAGTGTACCAATTTTAGTTTTGATTGCTCAAAGTTTGGCCGAGATACAGCCTCTATAGCAATTTTGGGTCAACCTCGTTAACTTCGTGACATCATAACTTTTGAACAAAGATGAATAAAAAAAATCTGTTCAGTCATTTCTGTGCGGCTCAGACCAAAGATCACCTGATCAAAGTTTGGACAAAATTGGACAAATTTTGAAGGAGGAGTAGCGAAAAAACGGAATACTGTACTTTTCAAAATGGCCACTACTGTACTGGGTGGAGACTTAATGTAAGATATTGAATGTGATCAGTATGAAGAGAGGAATCAGTTGTATTGACATTCATTTTTCTGGAACAAAGGGTTCAAAAGTTATAACCTTTACAAAAGTGAATATTTGAACTGGTGGTGGCGCTATAGACTTAGTCCTAGATACTCCAAAGTTGGTCAAATTACTTTTAATTACTATCACTACAAGCATGCCAAATTTGATAATTTTCCTTCTTATGGTTCATTGATTACCATACAGGGGGAAGAAGAATAACTACGAATTTGGACATAAAGGAATTGCATGTGATAGCTTCAGATTAGACCAGTTTTAGGCAGAATGCCTAGAACAGACACAAGTTCTGCATCTTTTCCTGCCACAGTACCTCATGCGGTCTGGGCATGTGTCACACTGAGTTTCGAACCCACGATGCAGAGCATTCGGGATCCGTGGCGTAACACATTGAGCTAATCAGCCATGCAAGTTCATCAGTATGCTAAGCAGAGGTTTCAGTGTGAGAAAGAGTTCACAAAAAAAAAAGCTTCATAGCATGTTAACCATATTAGTATGCAAAGTTATTTAATGCCAACTAAGTTTTGGTTAACCTGTTGACTGAAGACCACATTAGAAAGAATAGCAATAGTTTAGCATGCTAAGCAATTACTGTGCTAAGCTAACTAGTATAAGACAACAAACACAAGCAAGGTCACATTCAGAGATGAATATCTTGGGAATGGTAGCGAATATCAAAAATCCGTTCAGTCATTTCTGTGCGGCTCGGTCCAAAGATCATCTGAGCTGATTTTGGACAAAATTGACCAAAATTTGTAGGAGGAGTAGCGAAAAAACTGTTTTTGATTTAATTCAATATGGCAGACAGGTACATTTAAGGAAAATGACAAATGACACATTGTCGGAATCGGCATAAGCCAGGGAATAAAATGACATAAAGCAGACAAATTTTGGATAATGTTTTCAAAAGTTATAAGCAATTTTGCAAAAAACATTATATCTGTGGAACACTAGGTGGCGCTGTGCTGAAACTTCTCATGGTACCTTCAGGACACTTCTGATGGTCATATGTACCAAATTTTGTGATGATATGTCAAATTGTTTAAAAGTTATTGCAATTTATGACAAAATTCAAAATGGCGGACATGCTGGTTCATCCGATGTTGACAAATTCAATATCCCCGGATTCGGCATGGCCCAAGGAATCCATAGACACCAAGATCTTGATTTTCTAATAAAGTGTTCAAAAGTAATTGGCCAAAATAGCCATTTTTCATATCTCATGACCTGTAGGTGGCGCTGTTCCCAAATTTGGCATGGAACCTTAGATCATGGTCTTGATCAAGGGTACCAATTTTTGTTTCGATTGCTCAAAGTTTGGCCGAGATACAGCCTCTATAGCAATTTCGGGTCAACCTCGTTAACTTCGTGACATCATAACTTTTGAACAAAGATGAATAAAAAAAATCTGTTCAGTCATTTCTGTGCGGCTCAGACCAAAGATCACCTGATCAAAGTTTGGACAAAATTGGACAAATTTTGAAGGAGGAGAAGCGAAAAAAACAAATACTGTACTTTTCAAAATGGCCGCTACTGTAATGGGTGGAGACTTAATGTAAGAAGTTGAATAGCATCAGCATGAAGAGACGAATCAGATGAACTAAATTTAATTTTTCTATGACAAAGAGTTCAAATGTTAAAACCGTTAGAATGTTGAAATTTTGAACTGGTGGTGGCGCTATAGAGTTGGTTCTAGAGACTCCAAATTTGGTCCAATCACTATTCATGAGCATCTCTACAACTGTGCCAAATTTCATCATTTTCTCATGTTCCGTTGATAGGGCTGCCATAGACTCCCATTCGGGAGGAAGAATAATAATAATAAAAGGGAAAACGTACAATTACAATAGGGGCTACAGCCCCTTCGGGGCTTGGCCCCTAATTGGAAATCAAGTTCATAATCAATTTCAGTTTAGCTTTCATATGGTATGGATATTTGTGGATTAATTTAATGGTAGTTGCTTACAAACATCTGGCAATTTTAATCATTAACTAATCATTATTGCTTTGAAATTTTAATTTCATTAGTCATTAATTAGGATTTGGGCTTCCCCAATTCAGATGATACTTGATTGATTAATTTGATTATAATTGCTCTCAATGTTTAATGCTGAACCCATTACAATTTTAATTCACAACTTCCAAATTTAAATTCAAAATTCATTTAAAATAAAGTTAGTCTCGGACTTTTACTCCCTTAGTCTTTGATTTAATTCATTTATTTAAGGAAAATTTTTGGGTCTTCCTCAATATTTGGGTCAGTTAACTTGTCCTGCTAGAGCAGCAAGCTAACCCCCTAGGTGTAGCGACTCCCTAGCGCCACCACTCTGGCAACCCTGTAATTTTCCCAAATTTTGGGTGCAAACTTCACTCTCTTTCTTCCCCCTCTCTTCTTCTTCTCTCTCTCTCTCTCTCTCTCTCTCTCTCTCTCCTCTCAGCTGTCCACTTCTGGTTTGACTACTGCTGCTGGTTTTTGGATTTGTACCTGTGAAAGTCATAAAAGCAGAGTGTTTGAGAAATATTTAACAAATATTTGGGAAACGGAACACTTCTTTTAAAATAGTATGACACTCACTTTACCTTCCCTCCTCATCCTGTTATCCTACCCAGCCTAGGCTCGAGCAGGTCGACAAGGAGACTGGTAGGCGTCCATAAACCCCGAGCACGCGTCTAGAAGCGCTTTGAGTGGTGCATGGTTGTCAATCCTACTAGCTGAGAAACCAATACTGTCATTGTTATTGTTTTTCTTTCGCCCTGAAGGGAATTTTAATAACAATCACAGTCCTGGTACTTTGAAATCCTTTTCAAAACCCCTGTCTAGAACCATCCTTCTAAATTAAATTTTACAAAACTCATTCTGCAAATAGTGTTAAAGACGACAACTTCATTTTATAGGGAAACTGGAAGCACCCCATTATTATTCTGCTCTTCGCTAAATGCTATTCTGTTTGTTTTGTGCTCCTCTTTTCTTCTGCTGTTCTCTAGCTGTGCTATCTGTGTGTGCTTACTGATTCTTTTCACAGAGACTCCGAGTTAGAAGCACATCCACGAGAGGACCACAGTCGAGAACCAGTCTTACCTGCACATTTACACACTCATTACTCATTCCCATTAGCTCACAGTTGACATTGCACACTTACACCTTTGATTTGCCCTGCTTGCTTGTTTTGTTTTGTTTTGTTTTGTTGTGTTTTGTTCCTTTCTTCAGGTCTGTGTCAGTTTCGGGTGTAGATCTCCCTCGCGGTGCCAAACATGTCTCGCACAACAGACCCTGCTGGACACTGGAAGGATCTGGAGACCTGGCTAAGTGTTGTAACAGACAGCCTCCTACCTAAGGCCGCTGAAACACTAAAGCATCAGACACAGGACCAGCTGGATGACAACATAGCAAGCCTCATGAAACAGGACCCAAGCCAGAGCTACAGTCACAAAGAACTAGCCAAGATCACCGGCTCCTTAAGCCACACACTCATCGCCACCCTCAAACTGAGCGACAGGCAAGCCGCCCATCGCCAGCAGGAGCTGACACATGCACAACGACGCATCGAACAGCTGGAGCTGGAGGCTCAGGAACGACGAGAAGGGCCTGATGAAGTGGAACAAGGCGCCAAAGAGGAGATCAACAGGCTAAAAGAGACCCTAGCAGCTACTACGCAAGAAATGGAACGAGGCAGAGCAGACTACGCTGACCTCTCCGACAAGCTACAGTACGCAGAACAGCTACTGGAAAAAGCAAAGGCTGACTTCAGAGACAAGAACAGCCGAATTAAAGCTCTTGAAACTCACCTGAATGAGTCAAGAAATGAGGTCAGCCGCCTAACACGTCAGCTTGACTACATCAAAGAAGAGTCTGACAGTATTAAAGAGGAACTCAAGCATGCATATGAATTGCGCTGTGAGCCGTCAAGAACACGTCGGACACCGACTTCACCTTTGCCAAGCAGGACCGGCTCCCCTGTTCCTGGACTGGCACATGATCAAAAGGGGGCAGTGCCAAAACAGTCACCTGTTCCCTCCGAAGAATCCTACCTCCCCGCTAAGCTAAAAGAACGTGCTCCAGCCAGCCACAGATCATCTCATGGCTTGGACCTCAGAGACCTTGACAAGCTTGCTAGAAACATTGGCAAATTCACTCCAAATGTGCCAGGTAGTCCAAATGTTCAGAGTTATCTGCAAGATATTGACTTCCATCTGGAAATGAGACCCAATGTCAGTGACAAAGATAGACTTTATTTGCTCAGAGCCACATCCAGCTCTGAAGTGCGCAGCTTCCTGGACCGGCAGCCTGCCCACACAAAGACTGATTACCACCTGCTCCGAGAAGCTCTCATCAAAGAGTTTGCCGACCCTGAGTCAGAACGAGGACTAGTGGCTGCCCTGGAAACAAAACAAGGTCGTCACGAAACTCCTCAAGTCTTCTATAGCCGACTAAGGCTAGCATACTTTGGGTCTCGCAACGAACAGAGCATGGAGGAGGAATTGAACTTCAAAACTCTCTTCCTGAGAAACCTCCATCCTGGGGTGAGCCACCATCTCGGCGTCCTTGCCTGTCCACGCACAATGAGTGCTCAACAGTTAAGAGACTTGGCGCACAAAGCCTACTGTAAACAGAAGATGGCCTTAGAAAAGGGCACCAAAACCACCACAGTTCTTGACTTCAACACCCAGAGTCGAGGGCTGGCCCTAGAGGGCACCCAGCGTCAAGACCTTGCCAAGCCGACACCCAAAGGGTGGAATGCATCCTCGTCCAACAGAGAGTGGGACTCCCACACTGGAACTCGACCTAAACCGAGAGACAACCGCTGGGATGGACCACGTGGACAACAACGCTCACCTGGACGTCACTGGGAAAATTCATGGAACCAATCAAGACCTCATGAGAGTCATTGGGAGAAAACTTGGAGTCAGCCAAGCTCATTTGGAAACCCTAGAGGGAAAAGCTCATGGGAATCCAAGGGAAAACGACAAACACACCCTGGAGCAACCAGCCCAAGGAATCGCCGAAAAAACTCACAAAGATTCCAAGCTGACCGAGCTCAAAATGAATCCATACCAGAACAAAAGACTTCACCTTGTTTCGACTCTCAAGAGCTGATGAAAATGATGATGAAAGAGTTCTTCCAACGAAAGGAGGACGACCGGAAGTGGGAAGAGAAAGCGAAACCAGATTCATCCTGACTAGCGGCCGGACGAGATGGCAGCGACCACCTGACTCAACACACCTCAGAGAACAGCACCTCATCTCTCTCTCAGAGAACCACAAGCACCATAACTTCAAACGGACAAGAAATCCCACCTGAACATCCTGCAAAACAGACAGAAACTGATCCAACACCTGATGGGTCAGATCACAGCAGTGTCCAACAAACACCTGCTGTGGAAACCACTCCAGTTCCTGAAAGTGCTGTCTTGGTCGTCTGCCACTCCTCCGAAGAAAATGAAATAAATGCTGACATCCTACCTCTATCATCCCAAACTCCAGTCCCCCAACTCCTGGGTGATCTTATTGAGAAAGGTATCGCAAGAAAGTTTTACCTCTCCATTATCATCGAACAACACATCAAGGTCGAAGCCCTCCTCGACACTGGAGCTGACATCACCCTAATGTCAACAGAACTCCTTGAAGAAGTCCAAAACAGAACAAAGAGGTCTAACGGAACCTTCAAACTTCAAAGGTGTGAGCTGAACCTCCAAGCATATTCCCACACAGGCCTACAACTAAAACATGTGGCCCCAATTCACCTAACAGTGGGACCAATGAACCTTGTTCACCCAGTATACGTCTCACCACTCAACACATATCCTCTCCTCATTGGGAAAGACCTGCTTAACCGCTTTGAACCCTTAATAGACTTCAAACACCTGAAGATGTGGACACAAGTCCATGAGCCTCTGCCCCTCCAGTCAGTAAACTCCAACGAATTGCAGTGTCAAGTCACAGACACCACCCTCCATCCACTGACTGACGATGCAAGTTCAAAGTCAAGAGCAAGTTCCACTCCAAGCAACAGGAACCAAGACCCATTCCTCTGCTCACTGCAAGCGTCAGACTCAGGTTCCCTCCGAATCATGACTGCCATAAATGTCCAAGACATATCAGTGCCTGATGCAGCATTAGCCCTGTGGGCTGAAAACTCAGCTATCAGCCTGAAGCTCTTCAGAACATTGAAGCAGACAAATCAGAGCATACCACACGTCTCGAAGCATAGCCGCTTCCCTCTCAATCCATGGTCAACAACCATGGCTACCTCCAAGATTGTCTGTGCTGCAGACATACGATGGAACGACAGACTCTTGAGTCACTACTTCCTGGTTGTCCCCAACCTGCCTCATGACATCTACATAGGAGCAGACATCATGGTCCGTCTCAACGCCTGCGTTGACACCGTGAATGACGTCATATGGGCTCCCTTGTCACACCAATTGACATCTTCAGTCAACCTCAAGAATCTTCGGTCTGGTCAAACAATACCAGATGCATGCGCCATGATCAACGAGCAAGAAGCCACAATCCCCGCTTACAGCAAGAGTGTCAGTGTCCGCCTCAACATGCGACCTGGCCAGACCCTTAACAGTAAGCTAGGCTTCTTCCAACCTTCCAGGACCTGCCTAAAACTAGGACTGACCTTGGAAGCCACACCTCTCATAGAAGTGTCATCTCGTGCTGTGTATGTGTTGTTCAACAACTGTACGGCCAAAGACATCAATGTGCCAAAAGCCAGTCACCTGGGATGGCTCATCAACCAGGCGTTCCATGACTTTGAACTGACAGTTCCTGTCATCGGCCACATACCAGTTGAACTAATGTCAGATGAATGCCACAACACCGTAACTTTCACAAAGCCCCATGAGATCATCGCCATCACTTCTATTCTGCCGGTGCCTAAAGAAAGTGTCTGCCAATCAGAACTTACAGATGACACTCACCTCGCTATCTATGCTGTGTCAACACAGACTACAACAGAGTCACCTGTAGAACAGATCGTCAAGGCCCACAGTCCCTCAAAGGACTCAGAGGAACCCTACATCGGGTTCAATGCACAAGTCCAACAAATCCTGAGCGAGGCGGATGCCCTCCACAGTGAAATGGATCGCCAAGGACTCAAAGAAGTTCTGTGCAAATACAAGGACTCCTTCGCAAAGGATTCCCTGGACTGTGGCCTGACTGATATCCACATGGTGCGCATCCCAACTCACCCAAATGCGCCACCGACATTTGTGCGGCAGTACAAGATTCCGATAGCATCATACGAATCAGTGCAAGATATCATTGACTCCATGCTACAAAAGGGGGTCATCCGACCCTGCAACAGCACCTACTCCGCCCCGATATGGCCAGTCCTAAAGCCAAACGGCAAATGGCGGCCCACCATTGACTATCGCAAATTGAACCAGCAAGTTCTCTTATCGCGATGGCCTATGACTCAATTGGACCAAGAGATTCCCAAAATCAAAGGCTCCACGATCCTATCCACACTGGACGTCGCCTCAGGATTTTGGACAATCCCTGTCCACCCTGATGACCAACACAAGTTGGCGTTCACCTTTGGCAATCGACAATTCACCTTCACAAGGTGCCCCTTCGGCTATGCCAACTCCCCAGCTGAATTCAACGGATGGAAACAGAACGGATTCAAGACAGCTAACAACAAGCCTGTCAAACATCAGGAACTTTTCCAAGCATGCGATGCCATTGTCACCACACATGACATGATTATCTACTGGAAAAAGGTCCGTGGTCATTCACGCCAACCAGGGCAAGACAAAGATCTCAATGACCAAACCGATGCCCTTGCCAAAGCAGGTGCATCACATGGAGAGCCTTGGAAATTCCCATCCCTCCCACCCAACCCTTCAGTTGCTGCCATAACCCGCCACCAGCACGCCACTGGCGCGCAAACCCCCGCCCATGTTGAACTCTCACCTCAGTTCACTGCGGATGATCTCCTCACCCTCCAAGCGTCGGATCCAACGCTGCAAACCATTGCCGCTCACATTTCCGACCCATTAACTCATCCCATTTCCACCTCCGACCTATCCAATTCCTCTGATCTCCACCACCTTCACTCAATCAAGCACATGCTGCATCTCAAGGACGGCGTTCTCACATATGTCCCTGAGCCCCTAACTGCGCCAAAGCTTGTAGTTCCTCAGAGCCAAAGGGGATAATGCTGACACACGCCCACGATGCACCATGCGCTGGACACCATGGCGCCAAGGCCACCTATGAAACGCTCAAACAAGTAGCATATTGGCCTGGCATGCAGCAAGATGTGACAGAATACGTAAAAGGATGCCTGGTGTGTTGCCAGTTCCATCCGGCAAACCCAAACCACAGAGCACCACTACAACGGAAAGGAATGACCTTCCCATGGTCAGACCTCCAAATAGATTGGGTAGGATCCCTGCCACGGTCAACACGGGGTAACAAATACTTCCTCACCGTGGTTTGCGAATTCACAAAGTGGGTAGAGTGTCTCCCAGCTCCCAACGATACAGCAGAAACAACAGCCTGCCTGTTAATGAACCACATCTTCTCAAGATTTGGACTGCCTCTAAAAGTCAACTCTGACCGAGGAACCCACTTCACCGCTGAGGTTATGCAGGATGTATGGAAACTCCTGGGCATACAGGCCAAGCTTCACATAAGCCATCATCCAATTTCCTCAGGGCAGGTCGAACGGGCCAACAAGACAGTGGCAAGCATGTTGAAGAAGTATGTGTCCGCCAACCAAAAGGATTGGGATATCAAGCTCCCTCTGGTACTGATGGCCATCAGGGCCACCCCTCACAGGTCTACCGGAGTAGCCCCATTCGAAATGATGACAGGGCGACAAATGACACTACCGCTACACCTGCTGTACCAACCTGGTGACATGAACCTTGTCACCGCCTACACCACTCACCAGTATCTGGAAAAGTTGCATCAGCACCTGAGAGCGACTTTCGCCTTCGCACAACAAAACCTCCAAAGAAGTGCGGAAGGTCGTAAAGCCTACTACGACAAAAGGGCCTCTTACCAAGAACTCAATGTCGGAGACAAAGTGTGGTACTACAGCTTTGCCCAGCCAAGGCAGAAAGCTCCCCATCGCCTGTCAAAGAAATTCCTACCTCACTGGACAGGACCACATGAGATTGTGGACAAGCTCTCACCTGTCGCCTACCGAATCAAAATCAGACAAGGCCGCAATGAGCCTGTCCTTCGATGGGTCCATCGGAACCAGATAAAGAGGCACCAAGGTTCCAACCGACAGGAAAAGGGGGAGGTTCAAACCCACTGACACAGACCGACAATCCCCTACTCTATACCCCACTAATGACTCTGTCATTCTAGGGAAAGTTTTTTTTTCTATTTTTATTTTACACAACACTTACACATGCTCCTCCACAGCACTGCTAGGAACAACCTCTAGTAGAAAGGAGTCGCTTCACACGTGACACTCACTTTGCTCTAGTAAACTCAGTGTCCTTGTGTCTCTTAGTGTTTTATTTTCTCTCTCTCCTCATGCTTTCTTTTTCCTCTTTCACTATCATTAGTCTTCCTCCTCAGCTTGCCCATTATCGATTCGAATAATATTTACAGGCTCAAAGACATTGTGAATGTTTGATTTTGGCAAAGGAACACCTATGTCAAAATACACACTCCTGAGGTCGTGGCGTACCATGATAACAACGAACAGTTGTATCTAGCCCCAAACCTAAAATTGTGTACGCTCACTAAAGACATTCATTACCTTTGCCCATGTAAACCATTCGTCCGCGACAATACCGAGGGCATCTGCGGCCTAGAATCAATTAGACCCGACACTAGCTGCCCCGCTGAAGCTACACCATGGTCTCAAGTCGAGGCAACGCAAGCCGAAATCATAGGAAACCAATGGTTAGTCAACACCCCTGCACGTACCGCTACCCTTACCTATGATCAACACGACACTGCCACGTGCATTATCCTGCCTAAACAAACTCTCTGGATCAATGTCCCTAAGGGCTCGATCCTCCATATTGACGATCTTGCAGTGTATCACGACGATGAGCACCAGGCGGAACTTGAAATCTCACCGTTCTTCAAACAGCATTCCTTCGTCCTCGATCCGGAATTGGAAGAAAGGATCAGGGAGGAAGGAACACAACTTATTGATCTGACTCCTGTTGATACAGCCTTAGAAGCTATAGCTCGCCTTCCGCCCGCTGGCGTGTCATTCATTCGGTCTTGGTCTGCTGCTGACACAGCACTTTGCATCTCTACTGTTGTAGGATATATTGTGACCTTGACACTGGCCTTCATCCTGCACAAGCGAATGAATGCCGTGCAAGAGTCTTTTGATAGATGCACGTCGGGCGTCCCGCGCATTTTCCGACGTGATAGAACTGACCAAGAACCTGAACCCGAGAACTCAACCAACCTGATTGAAATTACGCCTCTACCTCCTCGTCGAACCACTGACAATTAGATTAGTCGAAACCACCCAATCACAACTGATCTTAAACAGTACGCCCCTATGTTAGTTGAAGTGTTCCTAACCCGTTTACTCCAAGATACCCAAGTCCTTCACCAGGATTCAGCCAAGTGAGGGAAGCGTTGTTTGTGTTTTGTGTTTGTCTGTTCTCTCTCTCTGCCTCTTGTTCCAGTGCCTGCCGACGTTCGCACCAGGAACCTCGCCAAGCAAAAGGGGGACTCTGTAGGGACTCGTTCGACAGACGTTACCAAATGGCTTCATCAGCCAGAGGCATGATTGAACAAAGCTTCATTTGGTCCAAAAGATCCATTTCCTGAAGTGATGACGTGACTTCTTTTAACAAAGGACTCTGTCTAAAGGACTTCTTAGCTCATCAGCAATAAACTAATCAGAACCCATCACGTGGATTTGATCACATTAAATCTATTGATTCTCTCACAAAACCCTCTTGTATTATCGGACGGAACAGGAAAATACCCATCAACGGATTTAAAGACGAATCTGTCCTATCAATACCTCCCTTGTGTTGACCGTCCATCGTGACCCGGTCACTCGTGACTCCGGTCAAAGTTAAAACTATGCTGTCCGAACAAGCTAATGTCAGAAGCTGGAAGTCAGAAGCTGGAAGCCAGAAGTCGGTCAGAAATCGCTCGAAATCGGTCAGAAGCCGGTAGCCGAAAACACCGCTACTTTGACCACGGCGGAAAAGTCGCATGGGTCATTGATAACTGATTGACCGGGGCTGATTTTCCATCTAACACCCGATTTCAACCACGAGCTACGCCGCTGATCATTCGACAGCCGTCACATCCAGACTCCGCAACCCTCTGTGAAATATCTGACCAAAGTCTCCCAAGAAGAGAGCCGCTCAAGCCAGACGCTCAGAACAGCGCACCACACCAGCCAGCAGCATCCTTCAAAGCTTCCGCGCAACCCACAGGGCTTTCCCGAGAAGACGTCACCTGAAAGACAGCCAATCCAGAACGGGATTCCGCTGTACACGAGTCACGGAACAACCCGATTACCTCAGCTGTCACAGCAAACGCAGGTACAAGCAAACTTCTCTCTCTCTTGCTGGAAACTGGTGAAACGCCTTTAAACCTAAAGAATCAAGCCAAAGCTCTGCTTTTGTGATTTTCCTCAGGTTATGAGTTAAGTTAGCACTGAACTTGGGACTTTTCATAACTCATCAACTCCGCGAACGTGTGAATGTATGTATGTGTGTGTGTGTGTGTGTGTTTAGCCTTAGTTTCCTGTAATCATTAGAAGTAGTCAATAAATCTTGTTTTGATTTTCACATATACGAGTTTCTTGTGCTGTGTATCAAATTACTGTCTTAAACTCAAAGATCAAGTTACCTCTTGCTTATAATATAATAATTACAATAATAACAATAATCATAATAAAATATTGTTACTGTTGGCCGCAGAATAATATTTTATCCAGAATTGGTAAAATACTCTAACCTCAATTTTCGCTGGACGAATAATTGATGAAGTGTTAAATATTAATTCTGAATCATTTACAGTGAATCATTTACAGTTGATTCAATTCTTATTCCCTGTAACAATTAAATTGAGCTAATAAATAGGCTAAGTCCTTACACAAACCATATTTATCTTTCTATTTTAATGTATATAGCTTTTCAGAACTGTGCACCTTACCCCTCCACTTTTATCAGTAGTACCTAAATTCCTTATTAATATTACATGAATGCCATGACTACATTAAATTCATCACATACTACTGAAAGGGAGAATCACATGCTCAATTTAAGTCAGTTTTTCAATAAAGATTTACCTGGCCCGCAACTTGGACCCAGTTTTTAATTTTGGACCACCGTGTGTTTGAGTTTAACATGCCTGCACTAGGCTTTAACTGTGTGAAAGAGAACCTTCAAGTTGCATTTGGTGTTTAAACTGTTTAGAGGTCGGTAAACTCTATATTTCAGAAATCTGGTTTAAATCACCCTTTTCAAAAATAAAAATAAAAGAATTTGAAAAATATATTATGATCTTCTGTCAAAAATGTCACTCAATCAGGACTGGTAAATGTGGCGACACTATTAAAAAAGGTAGTGTTAAATGTACACACCAAAATGATGGCTTCATCCCGCATGGCTGCCTCATTGTGTTTTTTTTTTAAGATTGCCAAGCCACTCCCCCTTCTTCATATCAAGGGCCTGCAGCCTCTTCATCAAACGAGCCTTCTTGGGCTGCTCTGCCCCACAGGCCTTACAAATCTTAGTGGCACAGGGCATGACCTGGGGGCAGTTGGGGCATTTCTTTTTATTAGAAACCATGTTGTCTGAGAAAAAAAGAAACAAAAAGAGAAAGTTATTTATGTATAATATAGGCTACCCATAGAAACATTCTGAATTAATATCACACTATATGATTTAAAATCACACTATGCAAGGGATGCTATGTGTTTTCTTAATTTCAATGGTCAAATTGTCTTAACCAGTCATTTTTCTGAGTTTTGAACTTTGTTCGTGATGACATTGTGATAAGGGTAAACATTTCTCTGATTTTTAACTGCCATTTACACAATAATACAGTGTGTGTGTGTGTTGCCCAGATGAGAGACAGAACATAGTCCATAAAGGAAAGGAAAAAAGGAAAAATTTGACAATTTCATGTCTATTGCATGCCAAATGTTAATATCACATTATTAAATTACACGAGAAGCGAAAAGGAAGAGTTGAGAAAATGTTTGTGAACTAGCAGGCTACACTAACATGTGACATGCTAGGACATGCAGTTAGCACTTTATAGGGTTTTATATCAGACAAATGGAAACACCAAAGCAATGTCAAAAAAGTTAAAATAGGGCATAAGGCAGTCATGACAAAACCCCAGCAACATAACGTTACATACTTGACTACACTTTTGCATGTATATTTCATAAAAATGATATAGGCTACTTGTTCATGAGGTAATAATTTTAGCCTACCTTAATCAACGACTCCAGAGAGGAAGTAACTGGGGAGAGCTCCGTCATCCGGATATTGTTAAAAAAAAAAAAAAAAAACCTTACGAAAAATTAAATTAAATGAATTAAAATTATTTTTATTATTTCAACAGGGCATCAGAAGAAACTCCCTAGAGCTTTAAAATATATATATTTTGGAGCTTAACTTACTGTAATAAAACTGAGCAACGTACTGTATTGCTGGTGACAAAAACACAGATTAAATGTACTTTTTTTTTGCTGTAAGATGCGCAATGGTTCTTTTTTATTTATTTATTTATTTATTTATTTATTTATTGAATTTTTTAAATTACAGAATTCAATATCAAGTCCTTGACACATTACTTTTACACATTTTCACATTTAGTAACAATATAGTTTAAATAAAAAGAACAACAAAAAAAAGGGCATCACAAACGTATGTTAAATTCATTTAGCAGAGATAGGCCTACAGATCTTTGGGCTTTTCAATTTTTTTAAAAAAACTTTAGACTCTAAAGACTTAAATATATTGTAAAGGCTGACCCGCTGATCGCTGTCACATTCTGTGATATGAATGTCCGCATTGCATTGTGGCTAATGGGCTTAGAATGAGCCCCGCTCAGCCCGTGTTCTGGCTTAATAATAATATTATTAAAATAAAGAAATGAATGAATACAATGATAAGCTAACACACGACGTAACAGTTACGTAATGTATTCGTACTTTTTGGTAATTTCATGACTTACTAACTGACAATAACTACGACGTCGCATGCCAGTACCCAGATAGCAAACTGACTCCGCAACGGATCCGCCCCGGCGGTATCACAAGCTCCGGTACGGATCCGCAAAACGGGTCCGGAACGGAGTCCACTTGCACAGCGCAGCGGATCCGGAACAGATAAGGATTGCGGATCCAGTTCAGATCCGGAAGAGACCCGCCCCGTGTCCGCCGATAAAGTAGTTCATCCGCCGCGGATCCGATCTGGACCCGTTCATGAAGCAGCTGATCCGCCGCGGATCCGATCTGGACCCGTTTATGAAGCAGCTGATCCGCCGCGGATCCGATCTGGACCCGTTTATGAAGCAGCTGATCCGCCGCGGATCCGATCTGGACCCGTTTATGTGGTTCATTTGGTCTGGATACCTTTCAGATCACTCTCGAAATAGTATTCTGGCCAAAACTGGCTACACAGAAATATTTAAAATCTAATGGACCAACATCAGACAGACTGGATTGCTCTATAAAAGCTTGAATATTTAATGTTTACCTTTATTAATATTAATAAAACATGATGAAATCATTCAAAACTTTAGCCAGTTACAATAAAACTATAAAAATAGTTTGTAAATATATTTAGAGTATGTAATTACTATTACTATTTTTATAGTTTTATTATTTATGTACATTAATAGGTATTGAATAGAATTACAGAAAATGAAATGCAACCATAAATTGTACCAAAAACATTTTTTATTTAATGAAAAATAACACTTAAGAGTAAATATTCGAGCAACATTTTTGTTATTAATGTTGTAAACAGTTGTACTGCTTCATTTTTTTGTAGAAACTGGATTTTTTTTAAGATTCTTTGAATAGAAATTAAAACAATTAAAACATTTATTTAAAAATAAACTTGAACATTCTTTATTTTATTGTAACTGTTGCGATTTTAAATGAACACTTCAAAACACTGAAGTTAACATTGGCTACGTTTACATGCACCCAAATAATCCATTTGTAATCGGATTGACGGCTCAATCGGATTGAAAAACGTTCATGTAAACACCTTAATCGATCTGAATGAAATTTCGATCGGATTGGAAGGGGTGGTTTATTCCTTTTCTAATCCGATCAAACAGCAAAAAATAACCATGTAAACATTGAATCCGACTACTTTCTCAATAGTATTCAGAAGCCTCTGGGGCACAACAGTGCAATGCTGACACGCATTTAAAGTTAACGTTCACGTCTTTAGTTGTAAAGATGTATGTCAACAGGCAGTGGCGTATGTATCACTTCGTCACAATATTCTTCCGTTTTAAGACAAGACGGGGAGCCAGTGGATATCACACAAGAAGCAACGTCCAAACTTTGCGCAAGAGTTATGCTGATGAAAAAGTCTCAAACTCGGTCAGTATTCACCACAAAAAGTAAAAAGTGACTGAGCTGTCTGAGGCTGCTTTAACAAAGCATATTCTCAGAGACAAATTTCAACATAAAATGCTGATAACGGTAGCCTATGTAACTGTCTAAATTTATTCCATTATTTCACTTGTGGCCGTACATATAAGCTAGTGAAACAAATGAGAATAATAGTATTTCGTGTTAAACAGGTGGTTTGTTTTTTAAAGTCAGTGCTTGAAGTAAAGCTGCGCTTAATTTTCATTGACATTCTTAATAACTTTAATTATAGGCCTATAATTCATTGTATCAGACCTAAAAAAAGTTTAAATCATTTTCAAAGATAGCTAATAGCCTAATCTTATAAGTTATATTATTCTCAGAGCACGCCAGTTATGCGGCGATGCGCTATGAAATTGTGGGGCAAATTTATTATAATATTAATTTAATAATAAAAGAAAGAAGCCTAACCTAATAGTAATAATAATAGACTAGAAGTATGTAACAGGCCTACATTAATTGGAAATACCAAATCCTCTTAATATTGCCAAGATTTGCTGCATTTGACAATATCTCTGACTCTGTTGACGCAACCTGGGTTACCGCAAGTGTGATTGATATGACATCAAAGTTTTAATCGGAATGTATATAAAACAAATATAAATGGATATTTGAATCAGATTACAATGTTTATAGTACATGTAAACAGATCTGCAATCAGATTCAATTAATTCAGATTGACGAAAATCGGTGCATGTAAACGTAGCCAATGATACTCTGAAACTCTACTGTTGGGTGCTCACAGTGGGACGGTTCCTGGAGCTTCCCCTATCAGCTGCCAGGCTGAACCATCGTATTGTGTTTTGTAATGTCTTCATCAGTGGCGGTACGTGATACATGGTTCTTTCTCACAGCACCTGTAATACACAAGCAGATTTATTTAAAAAATTAATTCACATTGAAGCTACCAGTTTTTTTTTTTTTTTTTTAAAAAGGATACACATAACCACTGCTTTAAAAACAAAAGTGTACTATCTGACATTTATAGGTACACTATGTAACTTTTGGTGCTCTAGCGGTTAATAAACAGAACTACATGCATCTTGCGGAAGAACATTATAGCCGGAGCTATTTCTCTCTGTTTATGTCTATGACGAGTCACACAGATACTGTGCTACTCCACAGTGCTGCCGACCAGAACCAGTCTGAAATAGTCCCAGTGTGAACTCACTCGTTACATACATTTTGAACAACAACAAAAAAAGTTATGTGTTGGCAAAAAAATAAATGTACTTAAATTTTTTAGCCAGGCAAAACTTATTACATTTACTTACACAGGAGGAACTTCTTGGACTCCATGTGGTTGAATGCGGGAAAGGATGTTCCTTGTGACACATTTTGTGTCATGGCGCCCAACAGTTGCACGGGATAAAATAGAAAATGTAACAAAAATCTTGTCAATTTCTTATAGTTGAAGGGTTAGTTCACCCAAAAATGAAAATAATGTCATTTATTACTTACCCTCATGTCGTTCTACACCCGTGATGCCTTCGTTCATCTTCAGAACACAAATTAAGATATTTTGATTGAATCTCATGGCTCGGTGAGGCCTACATAGGGAGCAATGACATTTCCTCTCTATGATATGAAATAATGATCTGAAACAACATTACATGAGGTGGAGAATTGTCAAATGTAAACAAAAATAGACTCAAACTAGTATACTACAACTAAAGTTTACTGATACAAGTGGGTTTTTAAACTTTAACCCATCAATTATAGGTATAAATCTTTTAAAACGGCACATTTATTACATGTTAAAAGCTGTAGTTGTGGACCATTATCAGTATTTGACAAAAGAACTAGCTAAATCAAGTTTAAAACAGTTTTTAATCTTACTTTCCTCAGATGAAAGATGAAATAGAAAGAAGAAATACTCCAAAAACACACTGGCGGCACTTGAATGAGCTGTAAGCTGCAACAGAACACACACACACACACACAGTAACTTATTAATTATGAATTAATATATGAAATAATGATCTGAAACAACTTTACATATATTCTCCACCTCATGTAAACAAAAAAATAGACTCAAACAACTAGAAGTTCAGTGAAAAGAACAGGTAACGTTAGGCCTAACATTAGCTTATCTCGCTTGCTATTTTACTGGAAAGGAGTGAAAATTTGCGTTTAGGATTGGACTTAAACCCGGACAGCTTATTAAATCACCCCACCTCCCAGAAATATAAAGAAATTCTGTCCAAATAGCGTTGTACTCAAAAGGTTATTAGCCAAATTATTTTTTTACTCAAATCTAAGTAACGCTAATGACACTAAGAGCTAACTTGGCCACAGTCATTTTTAAAAACATCAAACAAAGCAATGAACGGTAATGTTACTGGATACAGCTGAACAAATAAAGCATATTTTAACTTTTCTTACCGTGTTTAGTCTTCACCGACCTGCCGGCTCCAGCTTTTCCACGGTGAGGAGAAGGATTCAGTGACGACGACAGTTGAAAAAAGGCGCGTCCGGTCAGTGAATCCGCCCAGCATCTGTAACGAGTCCGCGAGTTGACAGTGCGCTGTGCGGAGGCGGGGCATATCCTGTGCGCGTTGCCAAATTGAATCTGAGCGTACAGCGGAGCTGGCGACTTGAAGGCGGATCCGCCCCGGAGTCTGTTGCTATCTGGGTAATTTCATTACCTTCAGATTACCATCTCACAACGTCGTGAGAACGACCCCCTAACGTTATAAGATTACCAAGGACGTTCCAGATACGTACTCTATTCGTAATATATTGGTAATTCCATGACTTACTAGTAACGTAACTACAACGTTGTATGCCCGTAATATTATTACCATCAAATTACCATATCACAAGGTTGTCAGTACGATCTCCTAACGTTATAAGAAAACCAAGGACGTTCCAGATACGTCCTCTATTCGTAATATAATGGTCATTCCATGACTTACTGGCAACGTTACAGCAACGTCATGTGCTGGTAATTTCATTACCATCATTTACGCGTTCTTTATATGTTATTATTACCAGAATTTGCCATTTAAAATGTGTAATTAAACGTCAGACACAAGACTGAAATGTCCCCTAAGAAAAAAAAAAATTCTTTTCACCAAGTCAGAATATGGATGATTGCTTTTTATATATAGTGACGTGACATACAGCGCGCGCCTCCACAAATGGAGTGCGCGCCGCGCGCACAGTATGTTGACAAGAGAGTAAAGTTAATTTTTCTGAGAGAAGAATTCGTTTCCGAGGTGACAACGAATAAATGGCTTTCAAAAAATGTATAAAGTTAACTTTGGAAAGACGCAAAACCTTTTTTTATTGTTATGTTTACGTTAGTGCTGGTGGCTGTTAGAGTTGCCATGGCAACCGGGAAAACATTCAAGCTGCTGGAGAGGATGTGTCGACGTTTCTCCGTGTTTCTCGTCAGTTTTATAGCAATAAAGTTCAACAACTGCGTCAGATTGGTTAAGTAACATTACCCCACAGTCTACCTTAAGTACTTTATGTTAATATTTTTACCTTTGTGATTGAACGTCTGAAATATATGTTGGCAAAATGGTACGCTAGCATAGCATATGTTTTTAATGATACTGAGTGCAAAACGTCTTGAATGCTTTTATTTTATGTTTCGCTGTAGGCGATATGTTTTTATTTATAGTTTGGGTGTATTTCATTATTTTTATTTGGATTTTTGTTCATGTTCTGCATGTTTTTCAAAATAAATGAATTGAATTCATTTTGAGCTCAACATTCATTGTTCACAGCTGTTGGAATAGCCTTTAAATTAGTTTGGGCAAATGAGGACATAAATTAGGTTAAACTACTGCATGTCCGCCCATAGAAAAATAAATAAATATAAAAATTACCAACTGATTACCAATACACAACCAATGATACACAACGTTGCCACGACGTTGCAGTTACTAACTGGCAACGTCACAAAGTTACGTTGTGGCAACGTATCCGGGAATTTCACTTTTCCGGTTGAGACAACGTAGCTACGTCGCCACGACGAAAGTTTGGTCACCAAATTACGTTGAAGTTACGTAACAGTCACGTATTTTGGTTAGCTGGGTTAACATCTAAATTAATGTTGATAGATGTAGCGTTATAGTCTTAAAAATATCAATAAACAGCAAAGCAACCCAGCTTCGAAATAATAACCGAAAAAGACCGAAATAATAATACATAATTAATATACAGCGCCACCACGCGCATCACGCGCTGTGCGTAGGGAACCGACTTGCTGAGGGGGCACCAAAAATAGCCTAATGAAAAATCAATAATCATAGTCAGTAATTATAATGCCGATATTATTTCAGTATATATTATTAGGTACTTTTCAGGCATAACAAGACTATTTAATTGCTCTAGAGATGGTGCCCCCCAACAACTCGATATCCCATCAAGCCAAGTGGTCCGTTGGATTGCGCAATTTGCGTAGCACCTGACGAAGTTTGACTTAAACAGTAGGAGGTATATAAAGGACTGGCTTTATTTTTAAAATCATAAAAGAATTATGGTTAGGGCACCAAAATGGGTAGCAGCAGCACTGCACATATATAAACCGTGATAAGATCTCGTGAATAAATGTTGATTAAACAGTTTCTTTGCTGCAGCGCGACTGGCAGAAAGAATCGTGTTGTTGCACGAAAGATGCATCCAATTAAAATGCATTAGTTTAAAAAACGAGCTGAAATTACGAAAATAACGGAATAAACGTGTCCCTGCCACGAATAAATAGGTTAAATTACATGACCAAATCATGAACTGCCGTGAGACTGGGTTGGTTCAGACAAAGTGAGTACAAATACAGAAATTCGTTGCAATATTACAACATTTCCCTAAAAACTTACTAAAATGTAAAATATTTGAAAATCTTTAATTTCTACATCAGAGGCCTCCTAAAACAATATCAGAGGTAAAAAAAAAATTTTTTTCTATATTTGGGTTTTACAGGGTTAAAGTGAATGGGTTTTTAACTGAACATTTTAAAATAACAAGATCGATAAGACAAGGTTGCCCCATGTCAGCATTGTTATACACTTTAGTGGCTGAAACTCTAGGACTGGCAATAGAAATGGAAAAAAATATCAAAGGAATATCAATAAAAGAAGAAGAAACTGAACATAAGATATATCAATATGCTGATGACACAACAATGTTTGTTAAATATATTGAAAGTATAGAAAAAGCAATGGAGGTTTTGGGAAAATACTGCAGAGGAACGGGGGCAAAAGTTAATAAAGAAAAAACGACATACATGAGAATTGGTAGAACGAATGAATTACCTGTTAAAATACCATTTAAAGAACAGAAAGGGAATATGAAAATTCTAGGAATTAGGGTTGGAGAAAATGAAAATGTGATCAGGAATTTGGTATGAGAGGAGGTTTTAAAGGGAATGGAAAAGAGGTTGCATTTCTGGAAATTAAGAAACTTGTTTTTAATAGGGAAGGATTTAGTAATAAATTCTTTGTTTTTATCAAAAATGTGGTATGTATTAGGATCTGTGAGCATGTCATTATGTGTATACAAAAAAATAAAATCTTTAATTTTAAATTTTTTATGGGAAGGCAAACCACCGAAAATTGCATATGATACTTTAATTGGGAAAGTTGAAGAAGGAGGGCTGGGATTATTAGACCCATTAATAAGAATGAAAAGCATAAGAATAAAATTAGTAAAGAAATATTGGAAGGATGAAAAATATGATTAGAAAGGGGTAATGAGATTTTTCTTAAACCAGTGTGGTCAAATAGGAGATGTAGTGTTATGGATGAAACTAAAGGAAAATATGATGAATGGAATACCTGAGTACTATAAAGAAGTATTAAAAGCATGGGGAGATTATAGTAATCATGTTGTTTTCACGTCTTTTAATAAAGATGAGATTTTAAGACAACCACTGTTTTTTAAATAAGTTACTTAAAAGGGGAGAACACACATTTTTTTATAAAAAATGGTATAATGCAGGGATAAGACAAATCAAAGATATAATGTATGAAGTAATACCCCGTTTTTTGCTGAGTAATAAAAGATGCAGTTGTAGAAAATTATGAAGAAGAAAGTAAAGTAGTTTTAGAAAATCAATATGAAAAATTAAAGGAGATAATACCAAATGAATGGATACAAATTATAGAAGAGAAAATAAAGAATATATTCTAGAACAATATTCTTGTTTGGTTTTAAAGGTAAAGTCAATAATGTTTGTTTTTTAAATTTGATTTTGACAGTTGCAAGATTAAATATAGCTGCAAGCAGCAATTCGGGGCCAAGCCCCAGAAGGGGCAGTAGCGCAATACGGAGCAGGTAGAGCAAAAACATCAGAAATTGAATGTACATGCAAAACAGCTGGTTCAGAAGGACAGGTGGAAATGAAATGAAAATCAATAGAAGTTCAGATGAGAATGAACACAGAATGAACTAAAAACACTTGTATCTAATTCAAGAGGAATAAAGATTAGTACAATGCTTATTTGGATAAAAAAGGAATCAAAATGACTCATTACACACAATTGCATAATGACCACCCAACACGGGATTCGAACCCACAACCTCCAGGTCCAGTGTCCATTGCGCATGTCATTGCACCACTGTGCAGGTGACTGTTGACACAACTGCCGAAGTTCACTAGTTTATGTGAAAATGGACTCAAAAAGAAGAATTTTTATGAAACTGCACTGAATGTTATATTTAATAACTTTACTTTAGATCATTCTGCAGCTCATCATGCTGTAGCGCAATACAGAGCAGGAAGAAGAAAAACAGCAGAAAATGAACAAACATGAAACACCTGGTTCAGAATTATGGGCGAGAATGAACTCAGAAAGTACAGAAGCTTAGATGAAAATGAACACAGCATGAAACAAAAAGCATTTATTTCTAATCTAGAGGCAATAAAGGAATCAAAACACACAATTTCATAAAACCACTCCACCCGAGATTCGAACCCACTATCTTTAGGTACAGGGCTCGTCAGGTACCTGACTTTACACATTGAGCTACTTGAGGATGCACATTCAACAGACTGTGGAAGAAACCTTTTAGTCTAACAAAGAATTCACAAAAAAAGCATTACTTAGAATGCTAACCATATTAGCATGCTAAGCTAACTTAATGCTAATGAAGCTCATGGTTAACTTGATAACTGAAGAGCCACATTAAAGAGAATGACAACTGGTTAGCATGCTAAGCAATTAGCATGCTAAGCTAACTAGCATAAGACAACAAACACAAGCAAGGTCACATTCAGAGATGAATATCTTGGGAATGGTAGCGAATATCAAAAATCCATTCAGTCATTTCTGTGCGGCTCGGTCCAAAGATCACCTGAGCTGATTTTGGACAAAATTGGACAAAAATTGTAGGAGGAGTAGCGAAAAAACAGTTTTCCATTTATTTCAATATGGCGGACAGGTACATTTAAGGAAAATGACAAATGACACATCGTCGGAATCGGCATAAGCCAGGGAATAAAATGACATAAAGCATACACGTTTTGGAAAGTGTTTTCAAAAGTTATAAGTGGTTTTGCAATAATCATTACATCTGTGGAACAGTAGGTGGCGCTGTGTTGAAACTTCTCAGGTACCTTCAGGACCTTCTAAAGGTCATACATACCAATTTGTGTGAAGATATGTCAAATTGTTTAAAAGTTATTGCAATTTATGACAAAATTCAAAATGGCGGACACGTGGTTCATCCGATGTTGACGAATTCGATATCCTCGGATTCGGCATGGCACAGGGAATCCATAGACACCAAGATCTTGATTTTCTAATAAAGTGTTCAAAAGTTATTGGCCAAAATAGCCATTTTTCAGATCTCATGACCTGTAGGTGGCGCTGTTCCCAAATTTGGCATGGAACCTCAGATCATGGTCTTGATCAAGTGTACCAATTTTAGTTTCGATTGCTCAAAGTTTGGCCGAGATACAGCCTCTATAGCAATTTTGGGTCAACCTCGTTAACTTCGTGACATCATAACTTTTGAACAAAGATGAATAAAAAAAATCTGTTCAGTCATTTCTGTGCGGCTCAGACCAAAGATCACCTGATCAAAGTTTGGACAAAATTGGACAAATTTTGAAGGAGGAGAAGCGAAAAAACGGACTACTGTACTTTTCAAAATGGCCGCTACTGTAATGGGTGGAGACTTAATGTAAGAATTTGAATAGAATCAGCATGAAGAGACAAATCAGATGTACTAAATTGTATTTTTCTAGAGCAAATGGTTCAAAAGTTATAACCTTTAGAATGTTGAATTTTTGAACTGGTGGTGGCGCTATAGAGTTGGTCCTTGAGACTCCAAAATTGGTCAGATTTCTAGACATGACCATCACTACAAGTGTGCCAAATTTCATCATTTTCTCATGTTCCGTTGATAGGGCTGCCATAGACTCCCATTCGGGAGGAAGAATAATAATAATAAAAGGGAAAATGTACAATTACAATAGGGGCTACAGCCCCTTTGGGGCTTGGCCCCTAATAATTTGTAGAAGGAGGAATACAGTAAAGGAAAAAAAGAAGAATGTTTCTGTATGTAAACTTTTTAAGCAAAGGATGTGTTTTATTCTTCAAGTATTATTTGATTATTTTAAAATGTAAGCAAAAGAAGAAGTATTTAACAAGAATTTTGTTCAGAATAACCCTTTTATTGAAAATACATGGTTTAATTTCAATATAACATTTCCTGAATGTGATTCAGATTGTTTTTAAAATGTAAAAAAAAAAAAAAAAAAAAAAAAGCAGATAGCCCACTCAGATTTCGCTTATGGCCATACCACTCTGAGCACGCCCAATCTCGGAAGCTAAGCAGAGTCAGGCCTGGTAGGTACTTGGATGGGAGACCGCCTCATGACCCGAAGTGGGCGGCGGTCTTGTCGTGTTCGTGGAGAGAGCTGTCAGTGGCGGCGACCTTCTGCCTGAGGTCAGTCGGCACTAGGTGGTGGTCGCTGTTGTCGGCCAGTTCTAGGAGGAGCAAGGCCAGTGCCTCCACTTCCTCTATACCTGGCAGATGCAGATGTTGATGGCTCATCAGCGCGTCTTGCAGGGCAGGACTGTCCTCCTCTTCCACCTGTTCTGCCTGGGTGAGGACGACGTGCTTCCCACAGACTCTGTCTATCGGGTCCTCCTCTGTATCAGAAGACATGCCGAGACCTTCGTCCGCCATCTCGTCGTCTCCCTGCTCAGCCTCCTCCTCCTCCTCATGCGACTGCTCTTCCTCAACTGCAAATATGTAATCGTACTAATTACAAGCGTGTCTACACAACAATAGGTTTTTTTGCACCAGGTTTGTCATCATTGTTTAAGTGTGTGATCAAGTACTTTACCTTTTTGCACGTAGTACTCCCTGGCAGTGAAGCTGGTGGACTGGCACATGGCATACTCGACACCAAGGAGCTCCTCCTCGTCGGGGTGCTTGTACTCTTCTGGGACCGGCATCGTTGCAGCAAAGTTGGGCTCCAGGATGTGCTCCTTGCCAAAGAGAACCTCGGCCTGCTGGTTGATGCGCTGGATCTGCCGCTCGTCCAAGCACGACGTCTGCCGGCCATGACCACCAGCGTCACGGAGCGATGCCATGCGGTGGTTCCACTGCACGGCAAAGGACACCAAGTATACCTGAAACACATTTCCATTTTGACTGTTATTGTGTACAATGTTTACAAGTGATGACTGGAGCTGTGAAATAAAATGTATCATTGAAATTATCATTGACACTTTTCTTTTTAAATTATACTGTATGATGTGCTATATGAACATGTGTCTGCAATAAAGCTTTATATATATTATGTTTTAATCACTCACTTATGTAGCATCTGGACCAATCAGGCACACAAAATTATTCATTATATTTAAGGAATTACCCATAAACTCACTCTATCAAAGCTCTGTCAACCCATCCCCCTAAAACTGCAACTAGCATCCCAAACGTAGCTAAACTACAGGCAGAACTAGGTGTCCTGTTACAGATACTTGGACCTTTTACGATCAGGCAGAGACCAGTGACTCATTCTTTCTGAGAAGGACAAATAAACTCCTTTAATCCTATGTATTCTCTATATAACCATTTGGGAAATGTATAAACATGTATCCAAGTTTCCCATCTCATGACTTTTCTTTCATGGGCTTTATTCTATGTATTCATTTTCTCTTTTGAACTAGTTTGGTATTAATATTCCTGCGATGTATAGTTAACTGGAATCACATGGGTAGCATGTTTGGTATCTCCAACGGACTCCAACTTTCGATTCCTATTTGGTAATTTATGTTATGTCCATACCTGTGCAACACATCAGTATTACAAGAAACTTTAATAGTTCTTAATCAATAACTGAGCTTGTTAATCTTTCTTGGTCATAAAAGCCCTGACAGAAGGTGTGTTGTCACCTGGAAATACAACACCTTCATTGGCTACATCAACTTTAAGAGGTTGGACTTGGACCAGAGGTTAAAAGCTAGAGAACAATGCCACTCCCTCTCTTTTCCTTGCTTCTGGACGACCGAACGGATCTCCTTGCGGCCGGCCTAGGCCAGGCCCACAAGGCCGGTAGGCCTCGGCCTACAACACCCAGCCATGTGCTCATCACCCAACATAGGAAAGACTGGCAACAACTTCAGACGAAAACCTCAAATTTTTATACTCAACCTGCCGATCCGACACTTGAGCTTGTTCAGTCGGACGCCGTTCATCACCACCACCTTCACAGACAAATACAGCGGTATGCCAGGGGGATCCTGTAACACGCAACATACTACAAGGTCCTTATTTATTTTGGTGTCCTTTTGAAATGTTGCCATATACAAGTTTGAATGGTTTTGACACACGATGACCGCAAAGACATTAACCCACCTGCATGCAACTGAGGTGCTTGCTCGCAACTGCCCAGTGAGCGTTGACTGCCTCTGGCCACTTGAACAGGTGAATGCCATCGATGTCAAGGCCGGCTGGTCCCCGGAACTCAGCAAGGATGGACTCTGTCACCAAAGCGGTCTCCTGTAACACATAGGATATATTCTCAGCGTCGAGTGTTTAATCACATTAAACACATTCACACATTTAACACATAAATTTATTTTCAAAGCTGGATCTGACCGATACCAGAAACCAGTGTCATCTTGACCTTCTTGATTTGTGAATTTTTTCACAACATAGCTCTTGACCGTAAATACCCTGGTGAGCCTGCTAGTCAGAATTTGAAAAATAGAATTCAAGTTAAACATATTTTTTAACAAAAAATTAACATTGCTCAGCATTGCTCAACCATTGGACAGCTGACGATCACTTAGGTACTTGGAGGGGAATTTGCTTGGGAATACCAGGTGCTGTAAGCTTTATGTTTTTTCTGAAAATATAGAGAGTGTCTGAATGTCTTAAATAGCCCACTCTTGACTGCAGATTTCGCTTCCGGCCATACTACTCTGAGCACGCCCGATCTCGTCTGATCTCGGAAGCTAAGCAGAGTCGGGCCTGGTTAGTACTTGGATAGGAGACCGCCTGGGAATACCAGGTGCTGTAAGCTTTATGTTTTTTCTGAAAATATAAAGAGTTTTTTAATATCTTAAATAGCCCACTCTTGGCTGCAGATTTCGCTTACGGCCATACCACTCTGAGCACCCCTGTTCATTGCGCATAGTGGTACGTTCCAAGGCTTTTGCCAAAGTGGCAGTTTGGAGAGAAGTTCTCTCTGTTTTCTGTTAACAATTTTGGTTTTTGTTTATAAATTTAAGTAAAGGAATAGTTTTTTTCAGTTTTTTGTTTTAAACCACAAACCAGCAGCTTTGTGCTGTCTGGGGAGTGGTTTACTTATTTTTGATTTCTGAAAAATGAGTAAAGTTATAAAGGATGGACTACATGGATATGACGTGGATACGGAAGAGGAAAGAGTTATGATAAAAGACAAACAGGAAAGAAGGAAATATTGAAGTCTTTTTTACAGCCCAAAATAAAATTATGGATTTTTAGATCAGGAAATGTAAAAATGTTTTATCAGGTTTTTAGGGAAGAGGTTTTTAAGAAACCCATTTCAAATAATTTGTGGTTAAGACATTTTAATGGTTTGAAAGAAGAAGAGATATGGAGAAACATGACAGGAATAATGGTGAGCTCAGATTTGGAATGTCTTGATTATTTTATAAGACACAATGTGATTTTTTTCAGAAATGAAATTATGTATTATGAAGAAAGAACCAACTGCAATTTAGTGGTTTATGGTCTTAAATATTAATATTAATATTTTGTATTAATATTAATATTGAGTCAGATGATTCCTTCCAGTATTTTCGGGGCACCAGTCAAGTTTCACCTTGACAATAAAGAACAATCATGGAAGATTGTTGACTGAATTACAATCATATGAATTGGAGGAAGTTCATCATCTGACCAATCTGAAGGATTTGTGAGATATCGTTAACTTGTAGAGCCTCTGTATTATCAACACAAGGAAGACACAAATGTAATAAATGGATTTTATTAACAAAAGGATAGACAAGAGTAACTAACAA
This sequence comes from Megalobrama amblycephala, assembly GCF_018812025.1. Classification (NCBI taxonomy): domain Eukaryota; kingdom Metazoa; phylum Chordata; class Actinopteri; order Cypriniformes; family Xenocyprididae; genus Megalobrama; species Megalobrama amblycephala. The sequence continues at coordinate 25,459,611 of NC_063044.1, forward strand.
CTACTGAATGGATAAAGTGCAAAAAGACTGATAAATGCAAGTGAATGAGTTGGATGTTACTATGGCAGTTACAAGTTAATCTCATGGAGAGATAAACTGTAGTTTCTCTAGAAGAAATAAGGCAAACCTTATTCTGAATTCAACAAATAAACCAAGAGATTATTTGTTATCAACTGATATCAGCTATGCAAGATCTAATGTAAATTAGATAATCATATACTGACAATATACACTAATGCCAAGGTCTCTAGAAAGAGGTTTGGTAAGTGATATTTACGTCTGCCTGGTCGTGCTGAATCCGAAGGTGACGTCTTCCACTTGTTGAGCTGAGCAGCGTTGCAGTGGGAAGAAAGGAGTTGGAATCCGTTTCACAGCCTTGAACACGAAGTACTTGTGAACGCTGAACTCCTGGAGCACAGAGAAGGTCACGCAGAAGAAGAAGCTTTGAAGAAGCCTTGAAGGTTCTGATGTCTGTGCAGATGATCCTTATTCTCTGGAACACGCAGATGGAAGGATCTTTAGATTCTGAAGTAGAGTGCAGATCTGGAACACGCAGATCTGGAGGATCTCTGATGAGAGGATTTTGAAGTTGGTACAGAAGATATGTTGAAGATGGGGGGCTAAGCTTGTAGTCGTTGTCTCTGTTGCAGTTTTCAAACTCCCCAAATTCACTTCTTGCAGAACTTCCTTGTTTCTCTCTTTAGAGCTTCAGAGTCTTGAGAGAGCAACTTCACAACTCTGTAAAGTTGGACTTAGCTTAGCACATCTTGGGACGGGAACCTTGAACCGGGAGTGGAACAAGAACTGGAGCCTGGAACCAGAACGGGAGACTGCAGCAACCCGAAAAACTGGAACCATTATCTGTCCCAGAAACAAGTCTTTTAACCTGTCCTGAGAGGGAGGGAAATGCAAATTTGCACCTTTCAGATGCACTGTTTTGATTGGCTGATGCTGTCAGAGGTGGCCACTGGATGGCCCCCCTCTTGCATGAGGTTCATTTGCATAGCTTAAAGTTCACGTTTAGAACAATGTCTTTAAGGTTTTTCCTATGCATAATTCACTTTCCAAACCAATTTCAGATTACCTTAGGCATTGTGCTGAAAACATAAAGACCAAACATCATTGAGTTATATTGACCTTTTACCCATGCATTAATGTATACCTTGGTAGGCAAGTTTGTATAGTTTGCATGTACTACACAAACAACACTCATGAAGTATATAGAGTTCTTGATAATAAAAATGGAGAAGATTTGCTCCATTTTGTCCACTGTGTGTCTATTTTGTATCCTTTGTGACTTCAAGTCACATAGCAAAACCTGTCTGGCGAGTCCAGTTCACACCAGGTCTAAGGACTGAGGTGAACAATGGGGAAGAATGGTGATAGAATTAGCCTGCCCAATGACATGCTAATGTCATCGTTCTTCCTTTTCACAAATGGTCAGGGTGATTGTCTTGATAGGCTTATCTGCTAGCCTATCTATTCCCTTGTTTGTTTCTCTTGGAGGTGTGAGTTTTGGTGTCCTGTGCTTTTCATCATGGCTGATGAGGTGATAAGGGGAGTCTTCCCTCATGTCTGCCTGCTGATCACTACACTTTTTAAAAGTTTTAAAATAAATTGTGAATGTTTTAAAGGGGTGGTTCAATGCGATTTCACTTTTTTAACTTTAGTTAGTGTGTAATGTTGCTGCTTGAGCATAAAAAGTATCTGCAAAGTTACAGCGCTTAAAGTTCAATGCAAACGGAGATGTTTGTCTTTTTAAGTTATGGCAGTTTATTGCCTACAAAAACGACCGGTTTGGACTACAACGAGCTTCTTCCCGGGTTGGTGACATCATAAACCCTGCAAAACACGCCCCCGGGAACATGCAAAAAAGTGGACGAGGCCATGTCATGCAGCATAATGAAAGCAGAAGAGTTGTGTACACCAGACGCGAGCGGCGCGGCGCGTCAAAAGATAACAGAACCCATTATAATCTGTGATATTTTCTACACTGGATGCGATGCTGAAGACAGCTCCCAGAATCTACATGAGTTCAATGCTGGATTTGCACAAAGCTAGGCTTTTACTGAAAGATGAAGCAGTTACCACTTTAAAAGCAGAAGCTGCTGTTTATTGGCTTCAAACTGTAAGTCCGTTTTATTGTTTGTACATATTTTTTAAACGTATAGTTCTGTTGCTATTTTTTGGTTGCATCAAGGACATATACAAAGAGCAACTTGTTTTTGCTTCGCTAGCCAGTTAGATGTATTATATGGGGGTAAATTGATGCCAAAACCATTGAAAATGGACAGACTAAAAGTCACAAATAGATATTACAACTTGTAAACACAAAACAAAATCTACAAATAGATAAAAAATCCGCAAACAAAGTCCTCAAGATCCGCAAATGTAAAACAAGATCTACAAATAGATACAAAGTCCTCAAACAAACTCTTTGTGATCCACAAATATAAAGCATGATCTACAAAAAGATTAAAAATCCACAAATAAACACATCCTGATTCACAAATATAAATCAGTGACTTGTACTTGAAAACCAGAATTTGAATGAATGTAAAGTGACTTGTTTGCAGGTGAAGATCATGTTCTGTTTGTAGATTGTGTCACATTTGATTTCATAATTCTGACACTATTGTTTCGCTGTTGTGACAAAATAATGCCATAATCATTGAACATGAAGAGACTTTGAGTCAAAAATGCATATTACAATTTGTAAACACAAAACAAGATCTACAAATACATTTAAAATCTGCAAATGCAAAACACAATCTTTAAATAGATTCCAAATCTGCAAACAAACTCCTCATGATCCGCAAATGTAAAACAAGATCTACAAATAGACTCTTCATGATTCACAAATAGAAATCAGTGACTTGTACTTGACAACCAGAATTTGAATGAATGCAAAGTGATTTGTCTGTGCATAAGGGTCATTATTTGTTTGTAGATTGTGTTGCATTTGTTTTCAGAATTTTGGCACAGCTGTTTCGCTGTTTTTTCCATTAAAAAATCTACAAATGCCCTCCTCACAATTTGCAAACAAACACGGTCTAACTTGTATTTTCAAACCACTGTAAAAAGACATTCTTACACATTCTGTACAAAGCTCAGCATGCAAGTGTTGAATCTGTGTTTGCAGATCACAGGGCATTCACAGATCCCTCTGCACACGTCTACAGATCTTTTTGGCACTATCTTTCTGCAGAGTGTGTGTAAGCCCTTTTCAAAATAAGAGCTGACACTTCTCTGATGGGTGGGCTGGGCTCACTGCCATTTACCGTTGCCGGTGTCACAGCGCTGACAGGCGGACAGAGCCTGGGCAGCGCTGGGAAAGGACGGACCGACCGACGCTCACAAGATGGGTTGTCAGGTAAGCGGTCACTCGACTAAGTAGCTGTGTGACATTTAACCCTTTCGAGCGTGAGTTTAAAATATTCTAACTGTCCCCCCAGAGTGAGTTTTTTTAAGGAAACCGTTATTTTAGAACGTTTGCCTTTAATGTTTCCATAGCGACGCGTCTTGCGTGTCACGAGCGCTGAACGCAGCCACAATAATACTGTATGACAGATGGATCGCTATTATTTTGTTTTTCCTTGTTTATTTAAAATATTCACAAACTTGCTTACCATGTCATCAACTATCTGATATCCCGATCCTCAAATATGTGTAAGTGAATGTGTTTTGTTGTTTAAAAGCCTTTATAAATGATCTTTATCTTGATCTATGTCGCGAGATGGGCGCCGCCATCTTAATCTCAATAACTTGATCGCACCCCAGTACGTTAACGTCGTTAAAACTGCCCAGAAACAGGTGTTGTGCCAAAAAACGCACCCCTGCCATGCGCATTTGAAGATAGCCGCCTTAAATGAACGACAACTGACATCAATCATTAGCGTTCTCATTCTATACCACATTTTGTTCTCATATATATCCATATATAAGTCCATATATATGAGCTTATATTTATAAAGCTTTTTCCGCCATACGCATAATATATCACATTTGTGTCTTGCATTTATGTAAAATGTAAAACAAAATGTATTCACATTTAAATAGAAACAATGTAATGGAACCAACTACTTAATCCTATAACCTGCAATGCGACCCCTCATATGTCCCAATAGGAAAATGTCACATCCATGAAATTCACCCCACTTAATTGCAGCATTCATATTACTATACTCATGAAATGATGTGAAGCTGGAACCAACAGAGACAATTTTTGGAGGGGGTGCTTTTCACGGCAAGCCAGTCCACCAGGATATGCACCCCCTCATATGTCCCACTAGGAAAATGTCACATCCATGAAATTCACGCCACTTAATTGACAGATTATAGCTCATTCAATCCTTTTTACCTGTTGTAATACCTTTAAATGGTAAATAAAACTCATAAATTGCAGTAAGTTCTGACAACAAATGTTTTTATATTAACTGACTAAAATAAGCATTTTTTCAGATTTATGTCAGTTTAATGGAATAGAATGAATCGAATAAAACAAAAATAAGACAAATAGGCCTACATAAAATAAATAAAATAATAAAATATAACAGCCATGAATGAAATCAAGTCATTTTGAGACAGAAAGAACAGTTCACTCAATAAATAGAGGCAGGGGCGGACTGGCCATCTGTGTGATCTGGAGAATCACAGAACGGCCGGTACTCCAGGACGGCCGGCGGGCCGGCCCACCACCCGTCACGCACGCAGTCATCATCTGTTTTTTTCCCCCACTAATCTGTTTCACACTCCAGTAGTACTGTAGGTGGCAGCAATGTACCTTTAAGTTGGATGCCAGCTGCACTGGCCGTGGCAAGTAAGCAGTAAGCAGCAAAGACGTTAGATCAGTGGTCTCAAACTGCCGGCCCGCCCACCCCCTCTACCCGGCCCGCAACTGATCTCAAAAATAAAACATAATCCAGCCCGCTAAATTATTATTATTATTATTATTATTATTATTATTCTCTAGTTGCTACCTGTCTGATATGCAAAGAAAAAGTCACCGTTCTAAGGGGTATTCACATATCGCGCCGCATTCTCCTTTCCAATGCGCTTTCGCTCCAGTGGCGTCTGTCGTTGCTATGCAACCATGAGCCGCGCACTCAATCGCTTCTATTATGAACGCGCTTGCCTAAATTACGGTAAAAGCACTCGACTTTAAGTCACGAGCGGCGATTTAAACCACCGAAACGCGTCCGATGCAGCCATTAAACGTTACCGATGCTCAAACAGCATCTTGGACAAATGTGGCCCAGCTGTGTGAGCACAAGCGCTGCAGGTGTCTGTCAAGAAACAGAGGAGTGTACAAATGTATTCAGGGATTGTATTTGTTCAGTACAGTGTTGTTTAGTGCAAGATTTTAATATTATTTTAGATAACATAAAGTAAGGGAAAATACTTCCACTAGATGTTAAAAACTAATAATGTATGTAACAATGAGAGTTTTTTTTTTTTTTTTGGCAAAATAAAGTTGATATATATAGCTCCAGTTTTTTTGTTTCTGACCCCTCCACGCCACAAGTGTTGCTGGTTTTGTTCCTAAATTACTGATTTTTTATTCCATATATCTTGTTGGATGTGAGAAGTCGCACCAGACTATTTCAATTAATAGTATTATATTAGTAATAGTATTATATAATTATATTACACTCTGTAACAATGAGAGAGACACTGCTGTTTACATTTAGTATGGTAAATAAGATATTTATAGTATAGGTATAAAAATATTTTAGTAGGCCTAATGAAATTTGAAGTAAATGAGAAATAATGCAAAGGAAAGTAAATTTTCTGAAATGTTGCGCTTTCTTGCGCTTGAAGGATAATATGGCCCTCCTATGAAGTGTCAATCACAGAAACGGCCCCCGACAATTTGAGTTTGAGACCCCTGCTATATGAGTATTCAAGTTAATCTAATATGCTTTTAACACAACATCTAGTCAACATCAGTGCTATTGCTATAATTTGGATGGTATAGTATCATGAGCCACAATTAAAGTCTTGTGACACTCATGCCAGGCTTTATTGTTGTTGTTGTCGAGTTTCCGTATGCTGATTGCTTTGGGCCGGGCCTAGTCAAAGTCCAGGGCCGTTTTTTAGTCCCAGTCCGTCCCTGAATAGAGGCTGTAATCACTTTTTGGCACTTTCTGGCTTGCCGTGAAAAGCACCCCCTCCAAAAATTGTCTCTATTGGTTCCAGCTTCACATCATTTCATGAGTACACTGTTAAATGTTTCTGTTAATTTACACCCAAATTTCAACATGATTAACCTGTTATTTTTAATAACTGCGCCTTACTGTTAATTTTAGGAAATATACGTTAAATAACACCTCATTTTTGTTATTTAAGACCTCATTGTTAAATAACACCTAACTTTTGTTATTTAACCGCAAAATCGAAAATTCAAGCAAAGATGTCGGATAGAGTAAGATGGTCTGGTATGTTTGGAGATAAATGCCGATATGCAATTTTATGCTTATTATAAAAAAGTTATTATTTATCAGTGGAGAAGTTAGCAATTACATTTCGTTTTTTTAGGTTGCTAAACAACGACAGATTCAATTAATAGTCGACGGTGCAATCCATTACTAACAAGCTAAATATTGTATGCATTTACTGAATGAAGATTAGACAAATTAAACATCTGATTTCTCTACTGCAAATGTTATAAAGAATAATCTTGCATAGCCTATTCCACAGACAGAAATATGAAAGTTTGCGGTGTTTTCTGTGCATGTGCAAATGTGTTATCGTGGGTGTAATAGCCTTTTATTACCCTATTAATACCCTACACTCCGGATTTTACGCGAGACGGCCTATACATTTAGTTGAGGAACTGCGCTCCCAATGTGTGTGTGTGTGTGTATGTCTCCCCTGTTCTTTCTGAACACGGTGTAAATATCCGTATGACATGCAGCACGCTGGCAGGCGCCACTTTATTTGGCGCCACTATCTGAAATACAGTATTTTTTTTTTTTTTTGCATTCTGGGAAGGAGCGTAGAAGAAGGCATTTGAACTTGCAACGAACACGGAGATCCATGTCGGAAGATCGCGGTGGTTACATCGACCAAAATCACAATAATCCAGTGAGATTAAAGAGTTTCTTGAAAGTCATGCATATGTAGCGTGAGGGCAACATAAAACCTAAGCCCAATCAAACATAGCCTGACTACGCCACCCTGAATCTCTCTTCAGGGAATGTTAGGTTAAATTATAGAACACAGATCCAATGTGGAACAAACTAAAAGAAACAGAGATGGATTTCTCAAATACAAAACTCACAATTTATTACCAGAAAGTACTCTTTAAAAAAAGACATAGACATAGAAAAAAAGACACTCAATTATGAAGCATAATTCTGGTTGGTTTAATACACGATATTATGTCTTAAAAGAGAACACCAACTAAATAAACAAAAGAAAACAAACCAAAAACATAACTAGCGGACACCAGAGGAGTACTGACCAGCCACCGGTATGAGCCCACACTATGGTCCCGGTAAATTCACCCACAAACGTACCTGTGAAAAACCACATGCAATGCGCACACACACACACACAAAGAGAAGAAAATATACACAACACAGGTGGACATGCAGTGCAATCGTAGACTATCCACCAAAGAGACCACACCCGAGATCCAACCAGCACCTCTCAGTGACCCGCTAAAATAACAAAGAAAAGAAAGAAATAAAATTAGTTGGGTCTCAGAGTAAAAAAATACATGGAAAACTGACCATTCAAGGGTTAATCAACCATGTATAGTTTCAGTACAACCATAAACACTGCTAAACACATCACAGTATCAAATTAAATCAAACCACCATGGCAAACAAAAGAAAATAAAAATACATATCCAGAAAAGAAAAAAATAAGGGGGAGGAAAGACAGCAGTGGCAACTAAACAGCAAATCCAATGCTTTATTGGGTTGAACGGCACTACAACGCCATTTTCACTGGTTACTAACCATACATCCACCAGCCCCAGGCCCAACAGAGAGATCTAATCAGCCTAAAATAAAACCCTACAATGTTAAACACGAGTCACAAATTACAAACTAAATGAAAATCAGTCCAACCTACCTCGTACTTAATACCCAGCGCCTGCACACAAAGCAAGTGAGGAAACTGCCTACAAGATAAGAGAAAGAGTAATTACCCTTAAAAAGATATTACCCTTAAAAAGTAATATCTACATTTTTTTTTACTTGGAAGCACTAACTACTACGGAAAAAGGGAAAAATAATATTAACAATTACCTGATTCGGGCAAAGAACAAAGGTCTCAATGGAGCGCAAAGCTTGTGGCCCACGCAAACCACTACTCCTCTCTGCCTTATAAAGCGTGTGGAAATCTACTACCATACACACTTCTGCTTACGGAGACCTGCTCTTAAAGGGGTCGTAGCACTTTCTCATAAAAGTCACTTCTTAACCTCACTACAATCTTTCCCCTGCTTTGTATCGCGTCCCAACGATATTACAAAATAATTTAAGAAGGGACTATAAAGGAAAAAAACAAACAAAAAAAAGGTTCTAAACCCAAGGTTTAAAAACAGCCAACGTCAAATTACTAGACCCAGGGATTTGAGAGACTGCAGCCCCAGATGCCCTAGCCCTTGTTCCCACTGGCAAGTGATAGACGTTAGAATGCTTTCCTGCAGTCTTCCGAGTACTCCGTCTAGGTTGGAACCCACTGGCACAAGAAGCCCCATCACTGACCTCCCCTTGATCACTTCCTGTTTCCTCAGCCACCTGTGATGGGGTTCTTGGCCGAACATTAAAAAGTGAGGGGACTCACCCGTGGACTGATGAATAGTAGTATTATACGAAAAAAAAATCTGGGGTAAATAAAGAGGCCAATCGCATTTCTGGTCTGGCTGGAGTGTTCACAAGAGTCCATGAAGTGTTCTGTTGAACCTCTCACATTGTCCATTCCCCTGTGGATGATAAGGGGTTGTATGTGTCTTCTGAACCCCATAAAGTTCACACAGTTGTTGAATCAAGGCACTTTCAAATTCCGACCTTGGTCAGAGTGAATACGGGCCGGTACGCCAAACTTATAGAACCATTCGCGAACAAACACTCCAGCCACTGTGTGGGCCCGCTGGTCTCTGGTAGGAACCGCCTGAGTAAACTTAGAAAAAACATCAGTCATTATCAAGACATGCTCTCTTCCATCTCTGGAACGATCAAGAAGTGTGAAATCTATAGCCAAAATATGATTTGGTTTAGAGGCCGAAAGGTGTCCCATTGGGGCATGGGCGGCGGACTGCATAGGTTTTGCCATAATACAGCGCTGACAGCGATAGCACCACTGTTTTACCTGTTTGTACATGCCAGGCCAGTAGCACCTCTGTCGCACCAACTCTGTTGTCCTCTCAACCCCCTGGTGCCCATGGCCATGATGCAACTGCTGTAATACTTCTTCCCTCAGTGCTTCAGGTAAAACTAACTGGTGTTGTTGCTAACCTCCATCAGGCCGAAGAACCCGGCAATGTAAGAGCCCTTCCAAGTCAATCAGCCGATCTCATTGCCGCACCAATTCTTGCACAGGCTTGGGGAGCCCCCTCCGTTCAAGTCCATCCGGGACCCTCTTTCGACGCCAAAACCGAAGAAATGTGCCAATTACCGGATCCTGTTGTTGGAGAGAGACCAGATAGTCAGTAGAATATGTCGGCAATACAGAAGTTGCCATATGAGTTACCTCAGTAGGCCTTAAATCAGGATGTTGCTGCAAACTTTTGGGAAGGGAGGTCCCTGGCAAGAGAGACTCTAGCCTGGAAGAATCATCGGTAGAATGGACTTGTCTAGAAAGAGAGTCAGCATTAACGTTTATTAGGCCAGACCGGTAGTGGATCGTAAAAGTCAAAAGCAGACAGTTGAGCCACCCATCTCTGCTCAGTGGCCCCCAACTTCGCCGTATTCAAATAGCTAAGAGGGTTATTGTCAGTCCATACAACGCACTTATGCCCCAACAGATATTCCTGAAACTTTTCCGTCACAGCCCACTTTAAGGCCAGAAATTCAAGCTTCATAGAGCTGTAATTGGACATATTTTGTTCTGAGAGAGAAAGAGCTCTGCTAGCATAGGTGACAGGTCTTATCCTTCCTTTATCTTGGGACAGCACTGCTCCCAGGCCTCTATGACTAGCGTCAATCTTTAAAATAAATGTCTGAGAGAAGTCAGCATATGCCAACACTGGTGCTGTAGTCAAAGAGGCTTTCAAGTTCTTAAAACCTTCCTCACATTCTTCAGTCCATGCTGCTCCTATCACCTGTTCTGTCCCCTTCTTATGCTTGCCACCAAGAGCAGCAACAAGGCGATGCAATGGAGCTGACAATCTAGCGAATCCTTCCACGAAGCGCCGATAATAGCTGGCGAACCCCAGGAAAGACCTCAACTCAGACACTGTAGTAGGACAGCCCCAGCTGGACACTGCAGACACCTTCTCAGGATCCGTAGAAACACCTCCTTCGGAGATGACATGACCGAGGTATTTCAATGCAGTTCGAATGAAGCAGCACTTTTCCAACATTACCTTAAGCCCCTCCCTCTGCAGACAGGACAACACAGATTCCAAACGAGTGAGATGTTGATCAACAGTAGATGAAAACACAATGACATCATCAAGGTACAACAGCAAAGACTGGAAATGTTGTGCCCCAAACAGACATTCCATAAGCCTCTGAAATTTACTCGGCGCATTACACAATACAAACGGCATATGATTAAATTCAAAGAGGCCAAAGGGGGTACAAAATGCAGTCTTACTCTTATCCTTTTCGGCCATGGGCACCTGAATATATCCACTCGCCAAATCCAAAGTGGAAAACCACTTGGCTCCCGATAGTGCATATAGAGATTCTTCGATGCGGGGCAGGGGAAAAGCATCCCAACAAGTCTTGCTGTTCAACTGCCGGTAGTCCACACACATCCGTAAGCTGCCGTCTTTCTTCTTTACAAGAACTATAGGGGAGGCATAGGGACTGCAGCTCTCACAAATCACCTGGGCCTGGTTGATATGGGCTTTAACCGAATCATAATCTGAGGGAAGGATACGTCTGTACCTTTGTTGAATAGGGACATCATCAACCAAAGGAATTTCATGAGCTATAAGATCTGTACACCCCAGGTCCCCCTCATGGGCTGAAAATACAGAAGAATATTTATACAACAAATCCCTCACCTTTAGCTGCTCTGACTCAGACAGGACCTGCAAGTCTATAGCCTGAATAAACTCACACACTGGATTAATTTGGCCTACCTGAGAATTCACTGTAGCCACATTCGAACCAACTGATTCAACACATACTTCTGAAACACCTGCAGGTAGACTGACAATTTGTGCCTGGTGTAAAATACCTACTGGACACCTGGGTTGAAGTTTTGTGGCAGTTCTATTAACATTCACTATAGGAACATAAGCGGTACCCCTGACCACCTTAACCTCAGCTGGGTAAAGTAACACACCTGGCGGAAAGGGACTACATCCTATAGAAGGCTCAAACAATGCAGTATTACATGTAGAAAATACCTGCTGAGGACAGGTAACTGCAATAAACTTCACTGATTCAGCTGGAACAGAAACAGCACATCTACCCCTAACTCTTGCCAACCCTCCTGTACGATCAACAGACTGGATCTGATGACAAAACTGCAGCGCTTGCTGTAAGACATCAGGAGCTTGGGCGACTTGGGGAAGATTAAAGAGATCAGAGCCATACTGTCCAAACAATTCAGAATAACATTCCCTTATAATGTTAATACCTAATACCTCAGGCACACAAGTAGTGGGCGAGGGAGTTTGGGAGCTCTGCACCACCAAAATCCCCCACTTGGGAATAACTTTACCCAAAACCTGAACATCAAGTTCCACATACCCAATATAAGGGATGTCTAGGCCATTAGCAGCCTTAAGCTGTAACCATTGGCATGCATGGGGGCTTTCCACAAAATTTTGAAAAAAAAAAAAAAGATCAGAAATGGTAGAGACCATGGACCCGGTATCTAAAAGGCACTTTACTTGCACCCCTCCCATAGACACAGTGATCGATGGACATACACCCACTAGGTGTAAGTCTTTACTTACAGGCGTGTGTACACTTGAGCCAGTAATATCCCCTCCTGCTCTGTGGCTCTGCAAAACAGAGGGTGCTAGTTTTCCGTCGGCTGATTAGAAGGGGACAAGGTCCGTGGGGGACGAGGCCGATGGCGGGGCTGGTGGTGGTGAACCTGAGAAACAACACGCTCATTATCACAACTACTGGCAAAATGGCCTGGTTGTTGGCACCACCTACACACTACAGGACCATTACGAGAAAACGAATTATGCCTAAAAGGCTGTTGTAAAGACATAAATCGTTTAGAAAGTTCATTAAGCTGTTGCTGTTGTTTAACCATCATCTCTTTTAACTCAGCAATCTCTGTCATCTGAGGTGAGGAACACATACGAGTATCAGAGACCCTAGAGGTCTGCAACGCACAAATAGATGGTACTGAATAACTCCTAGTTCTATCAGTTACTGGCCTACCTTCCTGTTCCCAATGGATGGCTTCAGCCCTTACATCAAGTAAGGTGCAACCTGGTTTAGTCCAAACTACCTGCTTCAAAGTCCTACGAAGATTTGAGTCATTAACATATTCCACAAACTGGTCCCTAAGTAGAACAGCAGAATTGGGCAGTCCATTGGGTGCACACTTGACCACCCATTCCATTAAACTGAAGACAGCATGGGAATATTCTTTAACTATATTTAACTGCTTTCTGGAGAAAATGTCCTCCTGTAAGGCAACATAAGATTGAGAACAACCATATAATTCCTGCAGAATGGACAAAATCTTTTCGGGATCTTCCCTTTCTTCCCTGGATCGATAACGTATCTCATTCTTAGCTTCCCCCTCTAAATGATCATAAATGAAATATGCTTGATCTACTGGAGCTAGATGCCTAGCCCGCATACTTGCACGTACTTCATCAATCCATTCCACAACATCAAGCCCCATGTTCCCACGAAATAATGGACATTTTCTTTCTCTTGGCACATATACCAGGCACTCAGGAATTGTGGGAGTAACAGGCCTATCAGATAAAACAGAATTACCCATGGAAGCCCCCCCTAGGGGGGCCGATACCTCAGTTCGTTCTTGCATGAGTCTCTCATTGTCCGCCCTCAGTTGTACCACCATATCTCGCAGTTCCTGTAGTTCGTTTTCCATCTCAATGAAATGGTCTCTTTCCCAACGACCACTGGTGGAAGAGTTGACGTGTGTTGTCTGAAAGAGCTGCTGTCCAAAGATGAGCTAGCCAACTGCTGTCTTTCCTTTTTAAAAAAAAAATTAAACACCAAAAGAAAATATAGAGAAAAACGTCTCTGTGTCACACAAACTCCTGCCGACTGCGCCAATTGTAGCGTGAGGGCAACATAAAACCTAAGCCCAATCAAACATAGCCTGACTACGCCACCCTGAATCTCTCTTCAGGGAATGTTAGGTTAAATTATAGAACACAGATCCAATGTGGAACAAACCAAAAGAAACAGAGACGGATTTCTCAAATACAAAACTCACAATTTATTACCAGAAAGTACTCTTTAAAAAAAGACACTCAATTACGAAGCATAATTCTGGTTGGTTTAATACACGATGTTATGTCTTAAAAGAGAACACCAACTAAATAAACAAAAGAAAACAAACCAAAAACATAACTAGCAGACACCAGAGGAGTACTGACCAGCCACCGGTATGAGCCCACACTATGGTCCCGATAAATTCACCCGCAAACGTGCCTGTGAAAAACCACACACAATGCTCACACAATGCTCACACACACACACACACACACACACACACACACACACACACACACACACACACACACAAAGAGAAGAAAATATACACAACACAGGTGGACATGCAGTGCAATCGTAGACTATCCACCAAAGAGACCATACCCGAGATCCAACCAGCACCTCTCAGTGACCCGCTAAAATAACAAAGAAAAGAAAGAAAGAAAATTAGTTGGGTCTCAGAGTAAAAAATACATGGAAAACTGACCATTCAAGGGTTAATCAACCGTGTATAGCTTCAGTATAACCATAAACACTGCTAAACACACCACAGTATCAAATTAAATCAAACCACCATGACAAACAAAAGAAAATAAAAATACATATCCAGAAAAGAAAAAAATAAGGGGGAGGCAAGACAGCAGTGGCAACTAAACAGCAAATCCAATGCTTTATTGGGTTGAACGGCACTACAACGCCATTTTCACTGGTTACTAACCATACATCCACCAGCCCCAGGCCCAACAGAGAGATATAATCAGCCTAAAATAAAACCCTACAATGTTAAACACGAGTCACAAATTACAAACTAAATGAAAATCAGTCCAACCTACCTCGTACTTAATACCTAGCGCATGCACACAAAGCAAGTGAGGAAACTGCCTACAAATAAGAGAAAGAGAACCCTTAAAAAGTAATATCTACATTTTTTACTACATTCTACTATGGAAAAAGGGAAAAATAATTTTAACAATTACCTGATTCGGGCAAAGAACAAAGGTCTCAACGGAGCGCAAAGCTTGTGGCCCACGCAAACCACTACTCCTCTCTGCATTATAAAGTGTGTGGAAATCTACTACCATACACACTTCCACTTACGGAGACCTGCTCTTAAAGGGGCCGTAGCATTTTCTCATAAAATTCACATCTTAACCTCACTACACATAGTTTTAACATCTATCAGTGATGTTGATGTATACTTAACGCCACGGACTTAACGTTACACCACATGAAATGAAGTAATTCAAGCTAGCAACATTTCGATAGTTTGTCTATTAATTTTAGAAACAATGCACTTATTTTAATGTCCATTTATGTATACGATCCAAATCTATAAACAATAGGCTAACGTTAGGCCTATAACGTTTAAGTAGCATTCCCGTGGTCAAGTTTGTGTGGCATTCTTGCCATGTGCAATTCTGGTTAAAGCAGATTCATCCTGAAAATCAAACGGCTAACATAAATCTATTTACTGATAGCTGTTTATGATGCTGGATAGTTGGTCTAAGACTGTATTTGATGAATTCATGTCAGCTGCTCGTCTTTGCTGGATTATAGCTGTTTGGGCTACCAGACATGCTGATGTGACTATTTTATGTGCAGGTTTTAGCCTATCAATGAGGTAAATCCAGCAAAAACAGTACTGATCAGGCTAATGCAGTATCTATGTGAACAGCTATTCTCTTTTAATTGTATTGACATAGTACACTCTATTTTGTGTTTTTTTGCTGTTTTGATTATCATTGAGTTGTAGATCAATGTTTACATTTGTTTTTTTTTAGAGATGCAGATGCAGGGTACCATCCCTGATCACACTGCTGTTCAAGATGATATCCCAGGTTTTATATCTCAGAACCAGGTGGAAATTTGAATGGTTTCTTACTTGCTTTAATCTAGTAATTTACTGCTAATCTATCAATAAGTCTAATTGGCTTGCATAATGTTTTCTTGCCAAATTTGTGGACAACAGTCAGCCACCTCTGTGGCCTATGTGAGGCACATAAAAATTCACAGCAACATACCCAATTTAGTACTGCAGTGCTGTATGCCTAATTGTCAAAAAACATTTAAAAAATGTGCTGGTCTGAAGGGACATATTTACAGACATCATAAGGATAGTATTGTTCAGCCAAGATCGATTAGGCTAGTGGAACTTACGTGTCATGTTTCCTCCTGCCGTGCCAAATGTGACTCCTTGACTGAGTTTTATTCTCATCTTAAGGTGCACATCAAAGAAGGACGAACTATTGTTTGTCCCTTCAAGCAATGTGATAAAACATTTACTGTGGTTTCATTTGTGGAGACAACTTGGGGTCACATAACATTGACGGATTCTTTGAGAATTTCAGCACAAGTATCCATTTCTGCAGATATTGTGAAATGGAGAGAGAGAAATTCCATGCAGATCCACTCAGTAGGGCCGCTACTCGCACACTACAGTCATACAGAGAACATGTGCAGTGAATTGAAGGGGGGTTAGCCCATAGTGGAGGTATCAAATTTGACTCCTTGTTCAATGAGTTATCCTATTTTCATGTATGTCAACCTGGATTGCCACCATGTATTGGACATAATTTGTTTGAAGGCATTGTGTCCGCTGACCTCTCATTGTGACCTCTCACTAAATGACTACAGACCTGTGGCTCTAACGTCTGTGGCCATGAAGTCATTTGAAAGACTGGTTCTGGCTTTTCTGAAGGACATCACTGGACCCTTACTGGACCCCCTGCAGTTTGCTTACCGAGCAAACAGGTCTGTGGATGATGCAGTCAATATGGGACTGCATTATGTTCTCCAGCATCTGGACAGACCAGGGTCTTATGTGAGGATCCTGTTTGTGGACTTCAGCTCTGCTTTTAACACCATTGTCCCATCACTCCTCCAGCCTAAACTAACTCAGCTCTCCGTGCCCACCTCTGTCTGTCAGTGGATCACCAGCTTCCTGACAGACAGGCAGCAGCTAGTGAGGCTGGGGAAATTCTCATCCAGCACCCTCACCATCAGCACCGGCGCCCCTCAGGGCTGTGTGCTCTCCCCACTGCTCTTCTCCCTCTACACCAACGACTGCACCTCTAAAGACCCCTCTGTCAAGCTCCTGAAGTTTGCGGATGACACCACACTGATCGGCCTCATCCAGGACGGTGACGAGTCTGCTTACAGACTGGAGGTTGAACAGCTGGCTGTCTGGTGCAGTCTTAACAACCTGGAGCTCAACACGCTCAAGACAGTGGAGATGATCGTGGACTTCAGGAAAAACCCACCTGCTCTCCCCCCACTCACCATCATGAACAGCACTGTGACTGCAGTGGAGTCATTCAGGTTCCTGGGCACCACCATCTCCCAGGACCTGAAGTGGGACAACCACATCGAGTCCATTGTGAAAAAGGCCCAGCAGAGGTTGTACTTCCTTCGCCAGCTGAGGAAGTTCAACCTACCACAGGAGCTGCTGAAACAGTTCTACTCTGCCATCATTGAATCCATCCTCTGCACTTCAATTACCGTCTGGTTCAGCTCAGCTACCAAATCTGACCTCAGAAGACTACAGAGGGTAGTCCGGTCTGCTGAGCGAATCATTGGCACAACCCTCCCCACTCTCCAAGAACTGTACTTATCCAGAGTGAGAAAAAGGGCAAAGAAGATCACTCTGGACCCCTCACATCCAGCACACTCCCTCTTTGAACTGTTGCCATCCGGTCAACGCTACAGAGCCCTGAGCACCAGAACGACCAGACACAGGAACAGTTTCTTCCCTCAAGCAATCCATCTCATGAACACTTGACAAACACGGAACACACAACACTATTACATATTATTTACTTAAAACACTTATTTATATCTCAATTTGCACACATAATTGTACATACAATTGTCTATAATATATATTGTCTTTTGCTTTTTTTGCACTTTGTCTATCTTGTAAATTTGTATATTATTATTTTATTCTTTTTATTATGTGTCTTGTCTTGTCGCTGTTACTCTGTTGCACTGTGGAGCTTCTGTCACTAAAACAAATTCCTAGTATGTGTAAACAACATACCTGGCAATAAAGCTCTTTCTGATTCTGATTCTGATTGTACACACTGTTGTACATTGTACAACAGTTTACATACCTTGAATTAAATCGAAGAATTAAACGGTTTAAATATCTCAGCAATGATGCTAATGACAAACCATGTGAGGTTAACCCAGGAAGTGACAAACTCAGTGGCCATGCTGTACAAAACTGGTGCCTGCTCAGGTTATTACCACTACTGATTGGAGAGAAAATTCAGTCCCCGAGTGAAAACAAAGTTTGGCAACTTGTCTTACAACTGCAAGAAATGGTCTCTCTCATTTGTGCTCCAGCCATTTCAGCTAGACAGATAGCATATCTGAGGGTCCTCATTGATGAGTATGTGTTTCAGGAGCCAGGCTTTCCCAAATCACAAACTGAAGCCTAAGCACCATTATGTTTATCACTACCCTGAGCTCATAATGTGTTTTGGTCCACTAATTAGGTTATGGACACTGAGATTTGAAAGCAAGCACACTTACTTTAAGCAGTGCTCCAGAAAGCTCCACAACTTTAAAAACCTCTGCTTAACTCTTTCAGAGAGGCATCAGCTTTTCCAGGCTTATCTGCAGGCTGGTAGTCTCTTTGCACCCGTTGTTGTAGCAGAAAAGGCAACTGAGTTTTTTTCTTGAGGACTTCAATGACAACATCAGGGAATCTGTTTCAAACTATGATTTTGGCCCTCACAATACACTGATTGCCAATGAGGCAACTGTCAAAGGCACAAAATACAAGAAAAACATGCTTGTGTCAATAGGTGAGAACTCTGAGGGTCTTGTCATTGGAAAGATTGTCATTATACTGATACAGAATCATTCAACAGTATATTTTCTCACTGAAAAATGTAGGACTGTGTTTCTTCATGATGTCTGTATTTATGGCTTTACTCCAGTGCAGGGATGTTGCTGCTGTGTTAAGCAAGATGACTTTATTGATTATTATCCTTTACCAGCATACACATTCTCTGACATGGCAGTAATTGTACCACATCATTCCTTTCTTTCAGTGTACAGCCACGATGCTGGAGCAAACAGTCCCACAGGCCTTGCCAGGATAATCTGAAGCTGTTCAATAGATCTCTCTTATTGGTAGACAGGCTATTTTACTGTAATTTTGGGTTGCTGTTTTGAATATTTTGCCTCTCTTCCATTGCCAATGCATTATTAATAATCAACACCCCAAAATAATGTACTGTAGCATGTTTACCAACCTTTCCTTAAATGACGGACAACTTCTATTTTCTCTCAATAGCTCGTTCATTGGTTGAATCCTAATGGGCTGTAAGACATTTTTTCTCTGATGTTACAAGAGTACACATTGTCTGATATGACAGTAATTGTTATTTTCTTTCTTCTCAGTATACATCAATGCCTACTTTTCTGGATAAAATGATGGAGATTGTGCCAAGGGCACTGCTGAATATTCCAGAATCTATCCACAACACTATAATTGATAAAATTGTAAATGCTGGCGGCTTTACATCAACACAAGAACTCAGATATGTAAAAGAGGACGACTTTGCAGACTTACTGTCTCTTGTTAGACAACGACAACTTTTGTAAGTATTACAAATAGGTAAGCTTGCTTTTTAAGTTACAGTACTATTCCATTACATAATGGCTTGCAGAAGTTCATAACCAATGTATATTTCACAATTTAACATTACTCAGATTTGGATCTGGATTGATTTTCTGGGGGAGGAGAGGATTCTGCAGTTGTTATATTTTGTTGATGCCTTCAATTAAGTTCACATGACCCATCTCATATTTTTTGTCATTTTTAGAGAGTAAAGTGATCACAGGAAATCTTGAAATCGTCCCATCCTCCACCACTGAAGTCAGCAGCAACTGTCTATCAATCATCAGTCTATCTGGAATTGAGGACAGCCTGTCTGCCTCCCAGCCTGTAAGAAAATCATGGCCAGAGTCTTTTAAGGTGCCACGGGATGTTATGCCTGCAGAGATTCGCACTGCCATTTCATCTTGTAAGAGAACTTCACCAGGTGCACGACGGCAGATGGTCAGGATAATATCCGATGAGATGAGGAAGTATGAGCTGAATCCAACACGAGCGCAGTGCCTTGTAGTTTGCCGGAACATTGTTCACCAGTACCCAGAAAGTTTTGCCGATCAGCAAGACAATGGACAGCTTCTAGATAGTGGATACACATCTTTGCTGATTCAAATGAAAAATCGCATTGAAAATCTGAACCGTGCAAGCAATTTTCATCAGCACCGTTCAGCTAGCCATGGACAAAAGAGAGGGCCTACTGACATATATGGATGTACAAGATTCCAGCCCAGCCTCCCTGCAGAAGAGACTGAGGAAACAATGGAGACCAAGCGTCAACAACTGGAAGGGATCTACAGTCGAGATGGCACAGCTGGTGCTGAGAGACCAGAGATAAAGAAGCTAATGGATTCTACTTTCTACCTGCAGCTGTCCCACATCAATGTTGTACCTACACCAACCATTGCATCTTTAAAAACCAAGTGACCGTACTTGTTCAGTCAGAAAGGACTGTACTCCCACTTTGAGCTTCTTACTGATATTCCTGTGCTGCGTAGCCTTGAACTTGCCATGGAAGAGTGTGGCAAAGCAATTGTGGAAATGTTCAAGACTAAACCAACAAATGCAAGGATGAAGGAAGTTCTTCGTCAGCATGATGATGATGTCGAGCTGTCCTATCAGGTCATCCATCTTCTGTCTCACTTTTCTGAAGATGTCTCAGGGCTCATTGTTCTTGCAGATGTAAGTTCCCCTGTTAAGTTATGTTTTCCCTTGTACATACGAGGTTTTGTGTGTAATGCGATGCTTGGAGTATTCTGGGAATTCGCATGATATCTGCTGGCCACTGTGTGTGTAACTGGTGGGCAAACATGATGGCAATAAAAGTTACCGCTTAAAACAAGTCTGTTTATTGAATCAACATTGGTAGCAGAGGATGGCTGCTGCTGGTAACTACAAAATTCCGCCGCCATTTGACGAGAAGACGTCCTATGAAACTTGGAAAAATGAGATTGAAATCTGGAGATCACCGATCTGGACAAAAAGAAGCAAGCACTAGCTGTTACCTTGTCGCTAATGGGAAGAGCGAGGGAAAGTGCACTGGAGATTCCCACTGGTGATTTGAATGCCGACACTGGTATGTCCGCGCTTCTGGAGAAACTAGACTCTGTGTTTTTAAAAGAAGAAAAGGATCGCCAGTATGAGGTGTACACAGAGTTTCCAGAGAGTGCGGTGTGTCCATGGTGGAGTTTGAACGCAGGTACAACAGGCTACGCAAGTTCAAAATGGAGCTCCCAGATGCCGTGTTAGCCTTCAAACTGCTGGATGCGGCCGGACTCAACATAAAAGACAAACAGTTAACACTCACAGCCTGTCCCAGTGTCTCCTTCGCTGATATGAAGTCAGCTTTGAAAAGAATTTTCGGAGACGTCACATCACCACGCGAGGGCAGCAGTGCGCAGCAGATGAGTAATGACAATGAGTGCGCCTATTATACGAGATATACAGACAAAAGAGAAAGTAAATCAAACATTCAACAGAGCCATGCGGTGGTGCAAGGCACGAACCCTCTTGATAAACATGGCAGAAGAACAAGATGTGCAGTTTGTCAGAGCACATTTCACTGGGCAAAGGACTGTCCAAACAAAAGGGAACATGTTAAAGTGACAAAGAATGAAGAGCCAAAAGGTGAATATGATGAGTGCAACATCACTCTGTTTTCTAATGAGACTCTGTCTGACACAGATATCTTCATGGTGGAGGCTTTGGGGTCAGCAGTGATTGACACAGCCTGCACAAGAACAGCGTGTGGAGAAAAATGGCTTTAACAACTACTGCTTTGGTAACGGCATGTTTGAAGAGCGTGTGCGTGGTGATAGAGGAAGAGGAGGAATGGGGGGTCATGGTTACAGCAGCGATTCAAACTCAGGCTTTCACAGCGGCCATTTCGTGCACATGAGAGGCCTACCGTTCCGCGCTACGGAGGCAGATATTGCACATTTCTTTGCCCCTTTGAACCCTGTGAGGGTGCACATTGATGTAGGACCTAATGGAAAGTCTACAGGAGAGGCAGATGTTGAGTTCAGATCTCATGAAGATGCTGTGTCTGCCATGTCAAAAGACAAGAATCATATGCAGCATCGTTACATTGAGCTTTTCCTGAATTCAACTTCAAGTTGGCCATCTGAAATGGGCCGCGGAGGAGGTTTCTATGGCAACTCTGGTGGCATGGGCTCTCGAGGAAGTGGACTAAGGGGAATGTACTGAGGATGCTTGCAATACATGCACTTTTCAACTCAAAGTTGGAGCTTCCAGCTTGGAATATCTTTTTGATATGGTGGTTTTGACAACTACAATGGCAAAGTTGTTCATTCCACAAGAAAAGTGACCATACCAGTAAATATAGGTCAGACCAAATGCAAAATAGAAACTGAGGTTGTTCCAGCAAACATACCAATGCTTTTAAGCAAGGCCTCACTGAAAAGGGCAAGTGCCGTGTTAGACATTGCACATGATAAAGCAACAATGCTAAGTTATATAGTAGTGAATATAAACAGAATGATGAGTTATCTGCCAAATTTTATAATGGCTTGAAAAAATTACTCAGGACTCTGTAGTAAAACTTGAGAAGCCTCTTACGGAGCAGGAGCTTCTTAATGCTTTGAAAAATATGAAGACTGGTAAAGCACCCGGTATTGATGGCCTCTCCGTTGAGTTTTATAAGGCTTTTTGGGGTGTGATGGGCAAAGACCTTTTGGATGTTTTAAATGAAAGTTTGACTGTGGGTTCCCTCCCTCTAAGTTGTAGGAGGGCAGTGGTCACCTTACTGCCAAAGAAAGGTGACTTGCAGGAAATTAAAAATTGGCGACATGTGAGTTTACTTTGTACAGATTTAAAAATTTTCTCTAAGGCCTTGGCTAATAGATTAAAAGATGTGCTGGGACAAGTGGTTCATTCTGACCAGACCTATTGTATACCCGGAAGGTCGATTATGGATAATATTAATCTTATCAGAGATATTTTGGATGTCTCTGATTATCTTGATCTTGATATAGGGTTTATTTCAATTGATCAAGAAAAAGCTTTTGATCGAATAGAGCATCAATGTCTTTGGAATACACTTGATTCTTTTGGCTTTGGGTCTAATTTTAGTGGAATGATTAAAGTATTGTACACAGACATTGAGAGCGTACTGAAGATCAATGGTGGTTTGAGTGCCCCTTTTAAAATTGGTAGAGGTATAAGGCAGGGATGTGCTCTCTCTGGAATGTTGTATTCCTTGGCAATAGAACCAATGTTAAATAAGTTGCGTTCTTGTATTCAAGGTTTTAATTTAAGGAATTACAGTGTTCAACATTGTAGGGCATTGCTCGACAGAACTTACCAATGACTTTATCAATGAACAACATGATTGAACAAAGCTTCATTTGGTCCAAAAGATCCATTTCCTGACAGGAAACGCCTAGCCTTAACAGAAGTGATGACGTGACTTCTTTTAACAAAGGACTCTGTCTAAAGGACTTCTTAGCTCATCAGCAATAAACTAATCAGAACCTATCACAGGGTCTGATCACATTAAGTCTATTGACTCTCTCACAAAACCCTCTTGTATTATCGGACGGAACAGGAAAACACCCATCAACGGATTTAAAGACGAATCTGTCCTATCTATACCTCCCTTTGTGTGGAGGTATCCATTTTGACCCGGTCACTTGTGACTCCGGTCGCTGTTCAATGACTTTATGCTTACAGACTCAATCTTGAATTTCAAATGGACCATCATTAAGAGATCATTTTAAACTATATACAGAATAATACATGCCATGATGTAATTACTAACATGTCTATTCAATGTATTCAATATGTGGGTTTTCTTCAAATGCATTATTGTAATCATTGTTTTAATTAGGTCAGTCTAGTAATATGTGTGGAAGAAGTGTGTCATGTTTGAGTTCTAAATGCAGAATTTATAATTCTCTGTAATTCTGTGTGAATGAAACATTGAAATTCAGTATCAGGAAAATATTAAGAAACATTATAAAGTTGTTAATAAAACAGGAGAATGTTCCACAGATATCACGCGATGTGATCAATAGACAATAGACGAGGCGTGTCTAATCTCCGTAGCAACGTCTCATTGGAGGATCGCTCCTTAAAACTATGCTGTCCGAACAAGCTAATGTCAGAAGCTGGAAGTCAGAAAAAGCCAGAAGACGGTCAGAAATCGCTCGAAATCGGTCAGAAGCCGGACTGAAGCACCGCTACTTTGACCACGGCGGAAAAGTCGCATGGGTCATTGATAACTGATTGACCGGGACTGATTTTCCATCGAACACCCGACTTCAACCACGAGCTGCGCCGCTGATCATTCGACAGCCGTCACATCCAGACTCCAAAACACTTCGTGAAATATCTGACCAAAGTCTCCCAAGAAGAGAGCCGCTCAAGCCAGACGCTCAGCCAGCAGCATCCTTCAAAGCTTCCGCGCAACCCACAGGGCTTTCCTGAGAAGACGTCACCTGAAAGACAGCCAATCCAGAACGGGATTCCGCTGTACACGAGTCACGGAACAACCCGATTACCTCAGCTGTCACAGCAAACGCAGGTACAAGCAAACTTCTCTCTCTCTTGCTGGAAACTGGTGAAACTCCTTTAAACCTAAAGAATCAATCCAAAGCTCTGCTTTTGTGATTTTCCTCAGGTTATGAGTTAAGTTAGCACTGAACTTGGGACTTTTCATAACTCATCAACTCCGCGAATGTGTGTGCATGTATGTATGTGTGTGTGTGTGTGTGTGTGTGTGTGTGTGTGTGTTTAGCCTTAGTTTCCTGTAATCATTAGAAGTAGTCAATAAATCTTGTTTTGATTTTCACATATACAAGTTTCTTGTGCTGTGTATCAAATTACTGTCTTAAACTCAAAGATCAAGTTACCTCTTGCTTATAATATAATAATTACAATAATAACAATAATCATAATAAAATATTGTTACTGTTGGCCGCAGAATAATATTTTATCCAGAATTGGTAAAATACTCTAACCTCAATTTTCGCTGGACGAATAATTGATGAAGTGTTAAATATTAATTCTGAATCATTTACAGTGAATCATTTACAGTTGATTCAATTCTTATTCCCTGTAACAATTAAATTGAGCTAATAAATAGGCTAAGTCCTTACAACATCAAATGTCTGCCTATGCGGATGATGTCATGATTTTAATTAATGGAAAAGATGATGTTATTAATTTGGCATCAACTGTTAATGAATTTGGTGTAATTTCTGCTGCAAGAGTGAATTGGGAGAAAAGTGATGCACTGATTAAAGGTAAATGGAAGAATGGTTTACCGATTTTACCTGGTGGGTTGAAATGGAAAAGGGGAGGACTTAAGTATTTGGGTGTGCATCTTGGAGATGAATCTGTGCAGCAGAAAAACTGGGATGGGATTATAGAAAAAATGGAAGGCAGACTAAAGAAATGGAAATGGATTCACTCCCAGTTATCTTTTAGAGGGAGAGTACTAATTCTGAATAACTTAATAGCCTCAACTATGTGGCATAAGCTCTCTTGTGTGGAACCTCCCACAGGACTATTATCACGTTTACAAACAATTTTAGTGGACTTCTTCTGGGACAGGCTGCACTGGGTCCCTCAAAGTATGCTTTTTTTGCCAGTGAAGGAGGGAGGACAAGGTTTGGTGTCTCTGTCAAGCAGATATGCAACGTTTCGGTTACAGTTCATTCAGAAGTTTTTAACAGGCTCCGTGGATGTGATGTGGAGAGAAGTTGCGAAAAGCATTCTTCACAGAGTGGATGGACTTGGACTAGATTCTGCTTTGTTTCTAACGGATACCAAAAAGCTACATTTGAGTGGACTATCTTCATTCTATCATGGATTGTTTAAAGTGTGGGGATCTTTTATCATTAAAAGACGAGAAAATACTACTTCTCTGTTCTGGCTGTTAGAAGAGCCTCTAGTTAAGGGGGCTCGTTTGGACATTACAGATCAAGTGCCGAATCTGTCTCAGAGATTGTGTGACACTCAGACTGTAAAGCTTGGTCACATGATTAAAGTGGCCGGATCGGAGTTGAAAAACATTGTGGCTGTGGCATCTTTATTGGGACAAAAGTTCTTGCGACAAACCTCAACAATCATGGAGTTATGGAGAAAGAAACTGAAAGCAGAGGAATTGTCATTTCTTAAAAGTTTTGAGGAAGGACATTTGCTTCCTGATATGAGAGACCCTTTTCCTGAGCACTGGATTACGCCAGATTTAAAGGAGATGTCTGGTATTTTGTTCAACTTGGATGGGCTTCAGGACTTATTATTAAAAGAAGTAAATGGAAAAGTGATTTACAAATGTTTTGTTAAGATATTGTACAAGTCCACACTGTGTGATAAAAGTGATAATGTCTGGAGGGAGAAATTTGACATTGGGAATGAAGTTAAACCATTTTGGAGGGTTTTATACAAACCACCATTGATGAAAAAATCAGGAGACCTACAATGGAGGATCCTGAAGGGGGCTGTTGCTGTTAATGCTTTTGTTTCAATTATTAACTGTTAATGAAGGTTGTGTTTTTTGTGGGTTAAGATAAACAATTTTTCATTGTTTTCTTGAATGTATTAGGCTTAAGCCTCTTTTTGTATTGTTAAAACAATTGTTTTTAGGCTTTAAGGAAAGTTTTACCCCTAAGGCTTTCATTTATGGGGCAGGATATACCCGCAATCAAAGATTTAAATGGCAGTTGATTAATTTTATGGTCGGCCAGGCAAAAATGGCCATATATATTTCAAGGAAAAACAGGATTAAAAGTATACATGGCTAAGATTGTGTATTGTTGTTTAAGGCATTTATTAGGTCTAGGATCTCAGTTGAGTTTAAATATTATAAAGAGATGCAGGATTTGCAGTTAATTTTTAGTCTTTTGTTGTGCTGATTGTTTTTGTGATAATGGTTTGATGTTTCTTTGTTATTGATGTAATAAAAGTATGGGTTAAAAATCAAAAAATCTCTCTCTCTCTATCTCATATACAGACCCAAGAATTTGCAAAGGATCCTTATTGTGTGCTTTGAGAAAATGGTTAGTGGTCTAAGCAGTGACAGTGTTTTTGTTTATTGCTCTTTATTGATGAAGAGTTCCATTAAGTGTTAAGTATTCGTTTGAATGTATTCATACATGTTGAATTTTAGTTTGGTTTAGGTGTTGAGGTTCAGTATTTTGTTATAATGAACAATGTATTTGGGTTTAAAAATGTATTTGCTACTTTTTAAGCCATGAACATGAGAAAATGAGATTTGTTTGTGATTAATCTGAGCCTATGTGTAACATTGTTATGTGACCAGGAGTCACAGTGTATATCCTTGGTTTGAGTCTTTTTAGTTGAATTTTAGCAGTTCAGGGAACATTAAATGTTGAGGTTTAGGGCCCTATCTTGCACCGACGCAGCGCAAAGCCAAACGCAAGTGTCTTTGCTAGTTTAAGACAGACGCAGTTGTTATTTTCCATCCAGCAACCACAGATGTCAGCAATGAACATGATATACAATATATTTCTGTGATTGGTCTGATCCATGTGTGCCTACATTTGTAAGTATTTACCTTTCAGTAATAATAATTTCAACACGGAACTATTAGTTTTCTTTCACTTAAGTGTTATCTGACGGATTATGCCTTGAGTATTAACTCAAGCTAGAATATGTCTATAACAATCAGTGGTACACGTTACTATGCTCAAAATAATTAATATTTAATGGAAACAAAATAAATGGCGATTTAACAGGAAAATAATGGTAACACTGCTGCCAGTTGTTTCCTGTTTTTTTCTGTGATTCACAGTAAATTCCTGTTGAAAAACATTACGGGGAGTGCACTGTAAAAAAAAAAACATTAACAGGAATTAACTGTTAAAATAACAGGAAAATAATGGTAACCCTGCTGCCAGTAATTTCCTGTTATAGGGAAATAATTAACAGTGTATAGTAATATGAATGCTGCAATTAAGTGGGGTGAATTTCATGGATGTGTCATTTTCCTATTGGGACATATGAGGGGGTGCATTGCAGGTTATAGGATTAAGTAGTTGGTTCCATTACATTGGTTCTATTTAAATATGAATACATTTTGTTTTACATTTTACATAAATGCAAGACAGTATAGACAATTTCAATATATTATGCATATGCATTGTTACAATATATCAACATGCCACAAGTGCAAGTTACACACATATAGATATAAATAAACATATATATATATATATATATATATATATATATATATATATATATATATATATATATCAGAGGTTGGGTTAACCGAAAATTATCGTCATTGACAGAATTTTTTTTTATCAATGACGGAAAAATCTGAAGGCCGTCCGTCACGTTGACAGATTACACTGAGGGTGATCTATTGTAAATTGTAACTGTAATTCCCACCCTGACCAGTTGGTGACGAGTTCGCTCCAATGTAGCAGCAGAGCACTGGATCCAGAACAAAAATTAAACTGGCACAAATCTTTTGCTATGCGTTTGATAACGCACAGACGAGTACCCAGAAGCTATCTATCACGCCACATTAAGGAGCGCCAAAGCGGTATTAATTGCTTGAATTTCTTAATGAAATGGACAGAATTTGAAATCTGAGACTTTGTTCCATATCAAAAGCAACACAAAGCTTTAAGCCTATTGCGATTTATTGGGTGGGAGGCGCACTATGTAGCTACTGTTTATTCATCAACTGGGATTTACGAATCGATATTGGTCTTATGAGACGCGTTCCAGTTCACACGCCAGTGATCGCGCCCGCCCTTCCATGTCATGATTATATTGTCTGCTATATTTGCTTCTTATTTTTAACATCCAGGCAATTGGTTAATGAAACGTAGATTAAAATTAAGATACAATTTTTACAAAATGAAATTCACTTTAAAGAAAGGCTTTCTACAAAAAAAAAAAACTTAATGAAGTGGTCAAAATCATGTCTTGACACACTCCATGTCTCCCGATATATTGCGCATCTTATGAAGCATCTTACTCATGCTCTTCACTTTTTATAATCAAATAGATGAATTCAAAACATAACATAGGACTATTTAAACATAAATATGAAACTACGTTTTCTTTAATGGCTACCAACACGTAGCCTATTGTACAGTACAGAGAAATGTCACGTGTGAATTGCCCGTCATTTTAATTTTCATATTTTAATTATAATAACACAATTGCTTTAATTTTTGTTCACATATAAAAACAATTAAATGTGTTATTATAATTAAAATATCAAAATTAAAATGACGGAAAAACGTCAGAATTGTAATTATTCGCAATTATTCATTTCTTGTTTTATATTCAGTGAAAAAAAGCTTTATAAATATAAGCTTATATATATGGACTTTAATGAGAACAAAATGTGGTATAGTATGAGAATGCTAATGATTGATGTCGGTTGTCGTTCATTTAAGGCGGCTATCTTCAAATGTGCATGGCAGGGGTGCGTTTTTCGGCACAACACCTGTTTCTGGGCAGTTTTAACGACAGTGCATAACGTTAACGTACTGGGGTGCGATAAAGTTATTCTTTAAATGTCACACAGCTACTTAGTCGAGTGACCGCTTACCTGACAACCCATCTTGTGAGCGTCGGTCGGTCCGTCCTTTCCCAGCGCTGCCCAGGCTCTGTCCGCCTGTCAGCGCTGTGACACCGGCAACGGTAAATGGCAGTGAGCCCAGCCCACCCATCAGAGAAATGTCAGCTCTTATTTTGAAAAGGGCTTATTGAGGGGGCGTGACATCACGTTGAAGCAATACCCCTGATTAGCTGACTACACGTGTGGATCGTAGTCACACACTCTGTGGAAAGATAGTGCCAAAAAGATCTGTAGACGTGTGCAGAGGGATCTGTGAATGCCCTTTGATCTGCAAACACAGATTCAACACTTGCATGCTGAGCTTTGTACAGAATGTGTAAGAATGTCTTTTTACAATGGTTTGAAAATACAAGTTAGAACATGTTTGTTTGCAAATTGTGAGGAGGGCATTTGTAGATTTTTTTAATGGAAAAAAACAGCGAAACAGCTGTGCCAAAATTCTGAAAACAAATGCAACACAATCTACAAACAAATAATGACCCTCATGCGCAGACGAATCACTTTGTATTCATTCAAATTCTGGTTGTCAAGTACAAGTCACTGATTTCTATTTGTGAATCATGAAGAGTCTGTTTGTGGATTTTTTTTAAATCTATTTGTAGATCTCATTTGCGGATCATGAGGAGTTTGTTTGCAGATTTGGAATCTATTTACAGATTGTGTTTTACATTTGCAGATTTTAAATTTATTTGTAGATCTTCTTTTGTGTTTACAAATTGTAATATGCATTTTTGACTCATAGTCTCTTCATTTTCAATGATTTCAATGATTATTTTGTCACAACAGCAACAGTCAGAATTATGAAAACAAATGTGACACAATCTACAAACAGAACATGATCTTCACCTGCAAACAAGTCACTGATTTATATTTGTGAATCAGGATGTGTTTATTTGTGGATTTTTAATCTTTTTTTAGATCATGCTTTATATTTGTGGATCACAAAGAGTTTGTTTGAGGACTTTGTATCTATTTGTAGATCTTGTTTTACATTTGCGGATCATGTGGACTTTGTTTGCGGATTTTTTAATCTATTTGTAGATTGTGTTTTGTGTTTACAAGTTGTAATATCTATTTGTGACTTTTAGTCTGTCCATTTTCAGTGGTTTTGGCATCAATTTACCCCCATAGTATTATAGTGCATACTTCTCCAACAAACACCAACAAACTTCCATGTTCATAAACAAACAGTTGTTCATGCTGTAAATTAAACGCTACCTTTACAAAAATGCGACTACTCATGAGTAGTAGGCCAAAAAACGGAATCCGACGCACCCGGGCGAAGGTTAACGTGTGTATGCCTTTTCAGCGTCTCTATTACCCAGCCAGCAATGACATGTGGGGCCCAGATGAGGGCTTCATGGGCGGCAAATGTGGGCCCCATTATGGGCTTGCACCCGGGATCCACATTGGGGCAAGCCGTGGAAGCCCAGACGTACTAAAAGTGGGACCTGTAAGGGTACTGCATGGGTCTTAATTGGGCAATTCATGTCAGATCCATTTGGGCCCCACCTGCCCAAAGGGGTCCAAAGTGGGCTTTGCAACATGGCTACACAGATGGGCTTTAAATGGGATCTGTAAGAGTCTTATGCGGGTCCTAACTGGGCAATTCATGCCAAACCCATTTGGGCCCCACCTGCCCAAAGGGGTTTAAAGTGGGTTTGCAACCGGGATCCACATGGGGGCCAGCCGTGGATGCCCAGATGGGTTTTAAGTGGGATCTGTAAGGGTCTTATGTGGGTCCTAACTGGGCAATTCATGCCAAACCCATTTGGGGCCCACCAGTCTGAAGGGGTTTAAAGTGGGCTTGCACCCGGGATCCACATGGGGGCCAGCCGTGGATGCCCAGGTGGGTTTTAAGTGGGATCTGTAAGGGTCTTATGTGGGTCCTAACTGGGCAATTCATGCCAAACCCATTTGGGGCCCACCAGTCTGAAGGGGTTTAAAGTGGGCTTGCACCCAAGATCCACATGGGGGCAGCCGTGGATGCCCAGATGGGTTTTAAGTGGGATCTGTAAGGGTCTTATGTGGGTCCTAACTGGGCAATTCATGCCAAACCCATTTGGGGCCCACCAGTCTGAAGGGGTTTAAAGTGGGCTTGCACCCGGGATCCACATGGGGACCAGCCATGGATGCCCAGATGGGTTTTAAGTGGGATCTGTAAGGGTCTTATGTGGGTCCTAACTGGGCAATTCATGCCAAACCCATTTGGGGCCCACCAGTCTGAAGGGGTTTAAAGTGGGCTTGCACCCAGGATCCACATGGGGGCCAGCCGTGGATGCCCAGGTGGGTTTTAAGTGGGATCTGTAAGGGTCTTATGTGGGTCTTAACTGGGCAATTCATGACAGACCCATTTGGGCCCCACCTGCCCAAAGGGATTTAAAGTGGGTTTGCACCCGGGATCAACATGGGGGCCAGCCATGGATGCCCAGGTGGGTGTTAAGTGGGATCTGTAAGGGTCTTATGTGGGTCTTAACCGGGCAATTTGTGTCAGACCCATTTGGGCCCCACCTGCCTAAAGGGGTTTAAAGTGGGCTTGCACCAGGATTCAACCGTGAATGCCCATATGGGCTTAAAGTGGGCTCTGTAAGGATCTTATGTTGGTCCTAACTGGGCAATTCATGCAAGGTAAGCCCAGCCATTCATTTAAGGAAACAATCTAAGAAAAATTAAAAATGAAGAATGAATGTAAGTACAAGATAAATACAAGACACTTGATGCTTTGAACTGCAAGAAATATATTAAATTGAACAACAAAATTTATCTTTAAAAAACAATGTCACAACATACGGTAAACTAAAAAAAATATTTTAAAAAAATCTCTGAAAAAAAACCCTCCAAAAATACAATACAAAATACACTCATTATATAATACATTGAACAACAAACATAATCTTTAACAATTTAAATTTTACAACGTACTGGTAAATAAATAAAAAATATATATTTTTTAAAAATGTCTGAAAAAAAGAAAACAAAACATCTCTCCAAAAAATACATCCAAAACAGTCATGGCGTTTGTGTTGTTGATGTTCTTTTTTACCCATAGATATATGAGCAATATCACACGAGTAGCCATGCGATATGGCTGTATATCAGCACGCTTTGATTCGTCCGTAGGTAATCACTGCGTGCTGATATACAGCCATATCGCACGGCTACGAGTGTGATATTGCGTTTATACAACAGTTCGACGGCACGAGTGTGTAAATAAATAAGAACAACAACGGAGTGTCTTTAAAACCCTCTTTTGTGCAGCACTACTTCCTTCCGCCACGGATTCATATCTCAAGTTGTCAGTTGGACCAAGCCTCCGTTACTAACTCTAAAACGTCACTTTAGAACTAGTAACGAAGGAACGTCGAGTCGCTTCATTGAAACACATTGAATTTTATACAGTATTAGAGAGAGAGAGAGAGAGTAGGCTATTACCTGTCTGATATATTGCATTACATTCATTCTTCAAGTCAATGTCCATAATATTATATCCATTATAAAAGTCTGTTTGAATGTCCTCTGAGGAAAACGATTTTGTATAACACCACAGCGTTAAAAACAACTTCCTTTGCAAAAGTTCCTTTCAATTTAAAAGTCTCTTGTGCTTCACTGACTCATTCTTCCTGTAAAGTGTTGCCGCCATCTAATGGCGTATTAATGTAACTTTCACTCAATCCATATTACTTACTAATGGACATATTTATATAAAATAATATTTATTGAACAACAAATAAGCACAATTGTACAGTTCAGTCAAACAAAGCACTAGTTATTGGCATAAACATTTACGCTTGTATGTGGGTTTTACAAATATTTAACGAATGAAAAGGATTTTAAAGAGCTTGTGACAAAACCTCTTAACTCCATTGGATCCTCAAACTGTCAATCAAACCTCATTACATTAATCCGCCTCCCCTCGTGAATGAAGTGCGCACGCAGTTTGGACATCTCCTCTATGCAATGCCAAGGTAAATAAAGATCTGATGTTTGAAAAAAAAATGTAAAGCGTTTTCTTTACTCAAAAAACCCTATGTTTATAAAGTTTAACGTTTTACCTATTTGAAGAGCGGAGAAGAGTCTTCGTCTGATATGTCCCGTCTAGTTGAAGCCAATATACTATATATAATGATGTAACATAACGTTGTTTATTATTATCAAATTTAACATAGCACAATTCGACTTGCTCTGGAACAAATAATAGATTAATAAAGACCAAAGATTGCCTGTTCTATGTACTCAAATTGAATAATGTCTCATGTTTAACCACTATAAGAGCCAGCGGCAAATCCACGAAGCACTGGCCGAGATTAAGCTGTTCTCAGCAGTTACAGAAGCACTGAATGGCCGCTGACGCCCTGGAGCTCACATCTCCGAAAACGTCAAAACAAGTTGTAAAATAGGTGCTGTTATTAAATATGAGTCACATATTTCAGGTCTAAACAACTACATTCTTGCCTAAAAACTATTAAAACTACAGTTTGTGGTACAACAAGTAGTATTTGTAAAAATTGCGGTTGATTTGGTCGGCCGCCATGACGGTCACTTCAAGCGGAGTGCCCACTCCATGCCCACTTGATCCATAAAAATTCTATGCAGGACCCATATGTGCATTCCCAGTTCAAACCCATGCCCACTTGACCCATAAATATGCCATTCAAGACCCATAATTGTATTCCCAGTTCAAACCCATGCCCACTTGGCCCATAAAATTTCTATGCAGGACCCATATGTGCATTCCCAGTTCAAACCCATGTCCACTTGGCCCATAAATATGCCATTCAAGACCCATATATGTGTTCCCAGATCAAACCCATGCCCACTTGGCCCATAAATATGTCATGCAAGACCCATATATGTGTTCCCAGTTCAAACCCATGCCCACTTGGCCCATAAAATTTCTATGCAGGACCCATATGTGCATTCCCAGTTCAAACCCATGTCCACTTGGCCCATAAATATGCCATTCAAGACCCATATATGTGTTCCCAGATCAAACCCATGCCCACTTGGCCCATAAATATGTCATGCAAGACCCATATATGTGTTCCCAGTTCAAACCCATGCCCACTTGGCCCATAAAAATTCTATGCAGGACCCATATGTGCATTCCCAGTTCAAACCCATGCCCACTTGGCCCATAAATATGCCATTCAAGACCCATATATGTGTTCCCAGATTAAACCCATGCCCACTTGGCCCATAAATATGTCCTGCAAGACCCATATATGTGTTCCCAGTTCAAACCCATGCCCACTTGGCCCATAAAAATTCTATGCAGGACCCATATGTGCATTCCCAGTTCAAACCCATGCCCACTTGGCCCATAAATATGCCATTCAAGACCCATATATGTGTTCCCAGATCAAACCCATGCCCACTTGGCCCATAAATATGTCATGCAAGACCCATATATGTGTTCCCAGTTCAAACCCATGCCCACTTGGCCCATAAAAATTCTATGCAGGACCCATATGTGCATTTCCAGTTCAAACCCATGCCCACTTGGCCCATAAATATGCCATGCAAGACCCATATATGTGTTCCCAGATCAAACCCATGCCCACTTGGCCCATAAAAATTCTATGCATTACCCATATGTGCATTCCCAGTTCAAACCCATGCCCACTTGGCCCATAAATATGCCATGCAAGACCCATATATGTGTTCCCAGATCAAACCCATGCCCACTTGGCCCATGCCTGTCCCTTATGGGGCCCATGTAATCAGCTCATATGGGCTTCCTATGTGGGACTCGTACTACAAAACCTACATGAGACCCGCTGATTTCACCCAGCCAAAGCCCATGCCCACACAGTACCCATGGAACCCGTAGTTAACCCATCTGGGCCCCACGTGTCATTGCTGGCTGGGTAAGTTCACTTAATTTCACTCGTTTAATCTGACTCCAATTTCAAATGATTCTTATTCTTATGTTGTGTTTCCAATTAGGAATTAATCATTTGCTATGTATTAATTTAGATATTTGATTATTCTGATTACCTTATATTTTCAACTATTTCGTTCACTGCAGTCCCGGTATCGCTTTAGAAGAGTCACTTTGGCCAACTTTGCTCTTCCCGGACACAAACTCGTCAGTTCTGACCTTAAACATTGGATGCAGGGTAAATATCTACCTTTAAGTCGGTCACGCTCTGCTTACTCGTAACAAAAAGCATAGTTTTTATATATTTACGAAAACTGCAATTTATTTAAGGCAGTGATTGTCAGAAATCGAAATGGACTTAATCGATGTGCCCCATGCTCCATCTATTAAACCTTTCGTATGAACAATCCTGAACACAGATTTGAGGTAATACCTTCGCTTTAATCTACTAGAAATAATGAATTAAGAATAATACAGAATAAACCATTTTATTTGTCAAGTAAAAATGTATCATGCCAATTACATTACAGTTAGACAATTAGAAGCCAATTCAGAAATGATAAATGCATAACATCGAATTACTCGAAGAAATGCATATACACACAGTGATGTGTGAATGTTTCTGGCTACAGAAGATCCCACATAACTGCTTTGCACTTTAACTTTTATACCAGGACTGTAGGATTGTACATTTTTATTACACCAACACCTGTTTTGGGGGGGGGGGGGGAGGAGTGGGTTTTCACAAAAGGCACCACCCAAAGATAGGACAGAATTTTCCTTAGTTGTCAATCTTCTTCATAATACCAGTGACTGCTGTGAAATTGAGACCATTTTACCAATCGCACTGAGACATTTAAAATGATACCAAACATAAAAAGGGAAAAACAATAAATACACAAGTTACATTATATGTCTTGAAGAATTTTCAGTGACTTGAGTCAAAGGGAAAGGAAGGAAGGAAGGTGTGTGTGTGTGTGTGTGTGTGTGGAGGGGGAGGCATTGTCCTTTTGGGGTTAGGGCAAGGCGTTGTCCATTGCTATTTCTTTGAGATCTTCTTCTCTAGGCGAGTTTTATTGCTTTATTGCAGGATGCTTGATCTCAGTTTTCGTTTAGCAGGAAAATCAAGCCTTACAAGGAAGAGGATATTGAACAGCTGAATGAAGGATTGATGATTAAAGGAAAACCATGTGAAATTAAAAAATTTAATAACAGAGAATTTGTTGTCTCTTTTATGCATCTGCCTGCTTACCTGGATGACGCAGAGATTCTACAGAAGCTGGAGGGATGGGGGGTAACTCCGGTCTCTCAGATAAGGAGAAGATTCTACACCGGCACCAACATAGAAGATGGAACAAGGTTCCTTAAGGTACAGTTCCCAAAAGAAGTGGTCTCCTTGCCCTACAGTACTCGAATTGAAACAGAAGACGGTCCACAATACTATAGGGTGATACATAGCAAGCAGGTGAGAACCTGCAGGTTGTGTATGAGCCCTGATCATGTGATGAAGGACTGTCCCGATTTTAAATGCGAGGAAACAGGCCACTTCGCGAGGGACTGTAAGGTGGTGAGGTGTCCGGACTGCAAGTGTGTACTGGACAAATGCTGATGCTGGTATGGAGACCAGCAAAATGAAGAAGAAAGGGGGAATGGGCTGATGCATGAGACAGACAATGAAGAGGAGCAAAGGGAAGACACCAGAGCAATGCAAAGAGAGGACAATGAAAGCACGGACAACGACAATGAGATTGAAAAGACTGAGCTAACACAGGACAGTGTGGAAATGGAGGTACGGATGGAGTTAAACGAGGTTTGACAAACAGAAACAGAAGAGCCAGAAGAGAAAGAACGGATAGGTGAGAAGGACAGAAAGGACAAAGACAATGAAAACATGGGTGGAGACGGCACTGCAGGTACATCCAATAAAGAAGAAGAAAAGTCAAGGTAATACCCAATTTAGAGAAAGCTAAAAATAAAATGTGGAAACAAAGTAATGAGGAGAAACAGGACTGTGGAAGAAGTGCAAAGGAGGGGGAGGAAATGGAATAACTAAATTACGATGCTAAAGTTTGTCTTTTTATCTT
Organism: Megalobrama amblycephala; assembly: GCF_018812025.1. Taxonomy (NCBI): domain Eukaryota; kingdom Metazoa; phylum Chordata; class Actinopteri; order Cypriniformes; family Xenocyprididae; genus Megalobrama; species Megalobrama amblycephala. The sequence goes on from NC_063044.1 coordinate 25,496,854, forward strand.
TTTTAATTGTGTTGAAAATTGTTACTTTTAATGCAAGAGGGTTAATGAATGGTGTGAAATTTGAAAAAGTCAAGGAACTGTGCAGGGATGAAGATGTGATTTTATTGCAAGAACCAAAAAAAAAAAAAAACGATGGGAAGGGGAATTATTTTTTTAATAATGTGGAGGGGAAAATGGGAGGAGGAGTTGCAATGTAATAAGAAAAGATAGAGGTATCAGGTCAAAGCAAATGTATAATGACACAAAAGGAAAATGTTTGGCTGTAGAAATTAAGATAGATGAAGACGATTTTATTTTAGTAAACGTACATGCTCCAAATGAAGAAATAGAAAAGAAAAAATATTTTAATGTAATAGCTGAGTTAATGGAAAAATGGAAGAGGGTAATAATTGCGGGGGATTTTAACACTGTTTTTAATAAAATGGATATGGCTAACGGAATGGTTTTTAAATCGGATGGGGGAAGAAAGGAGTTAATGTCGTTGGAGGAGAAAAACATGACTGATGTGTGGAGAGAAAGAAATGGGAAAAAGAGGGAATTTACAAGAAGACAGCTGGTAGGGAATTTTATGTGTCAAACTACTTCTTAAGTACTAGGAATTTGGAATGTTTTATTGATGGACAAATAAAGAAATTTGTTTTATAAAGAAAGACCCATAACAAAGACGTTTTATAAAGTTTTATAAAGAAAGACCCATAACAAACAAAGAGTTCAACCAAATCTCAGCATAAATACTGTTGTGTCAGTAATTTCATCGAGAAAACAGATAAGCTAACCACACGGTACATTGAAACTGAAGCTTGCTGTACTTATCATCAATATTGTTTACTGTGACATTTGACAGTAGGCTGCATGTGTATTTTTTTATGCAGTAATTTTTATTTGTCTACAGATTTTATTTTTGTTTCATTGATTTCATTGTTGGTTGATTACTGTAACTGATTATGGTAAAAAATACTGTAAGTATTGAAATACATACTTGAAATATTCAGTCTGCAGCATCAGTGTTGTGCAGTGCTTGGTAAGTTTATAGTAGGCCTATTTGTATACATTCTCCCTATATCTCAAACTAATCATGAAGAATGTTGTGGGTTTGTCACTATTTGTTTTGTTTTTTTCCATCTAAATTATGCCTTACATAACAATGTCTGGCCAAAACTGGCTGCAATAGTGTCTGATCATTGAGGACTGTGTTGGTTAAATGAAAACTAATAGCATTTTCACAAATATGTGTATATGTTTTGACTGAAGTGTGGCATTTTGCAAACAATCTAGGAATTATGTAAACTGAGTGTGGTGTTTGGATAATTGTGATTATATTTTGAAAAAAAGAACCCGGTTTTCAAAATTGTGTTTAAACAATTGAAAAAAAACTGTAAACAGATGGTAGAAAATTATGTGGAAATGTTATACAATTATTTTAAAATGGAAAACAAGATGGGGGATTTTTATAAAAATTTTTACAAACAATGTTATATGTATTTTTAAACAAAAGCACTTTTACATGCCAGGAGAAGATGAACACTTTTTGTTTCAGTTTCAGGGTTAAACTGTGTTATAAAGGTGTTAAAAAGATACGTATGTGATGTGAATTTTATTAATCAGCAACCATTTTTAATTGCGATTTTAGTTTGACTACTGTAAGCTTTATGTTTTTTCTGAAAATATAAAGAGTGTCTGAATGTCTTAAATAGCCCACTCTTGGCTGCAGATTTCGCTTACGGCCATACCACTCTGAGCACGCCCGGAAGCTAAGCAAAGTCGGGCCTGGCTAGTACTTGGATGGGAGATCGCCTGGGAATACCAGGTGCTGTAAGCTTTATGTTTTTTCAAAAAAAAAAAAAAAAAGAGTATTTGAATATCTTACATAGCCCATTCTTGGCTGCAGATTTCACTTACGGCCATACCACTCTGCGGGCGCTGTTGAGTCCAATGGAAGCGAGTTGGCAGTAGTTGGGAAAGGAAGGCTCTCCCACACCTCTGAGTGTATGGCGGGCCGGAAGGTCCAAAAATATGGCTACCGACTTGTCGCGGGAATTCACTATACAATTGCCAGTAGCCACTGAGTTTACCACTGATAGGGCGGCGGTGCATCTGCATACACACTCTCCTCACGCAGCGAACGACTCACTTTCCTCACACAGCTGACCACTGACTCTCCTCAGCCGGCGAATCACTTTCCTCACGCAGCCGGTGACTCACTTTCCTCACGCAGCGGACGAATCACTTTCCTCACGCAGCCGGCGACTCACTTTCCTCACGCAGCGGACGAATCACTTTCCTCACGCAGCCGGCGAATCACTTTCCTCACGCAGCGGACGACTCACTTTCCTCACGCAGCCGGCGAGTCACTTTCCGCAGCCGGCGACTCACTTTCTGCAGCCGGCGACTCACTTTCCTCACGCAGCATTAACTCTCCTCACGTTTCTTTTCAAATACTGTGATGGTGCAATAACTAACTACATCTAGTAAAATTGATCATTTTTGTGTTGTAAATGTAATTTATTCTGAAGCAATATTCCCATCAGTGTTCTGTAAACTGTTACTGTTAAGATGTAAACTGTTAATCATCAGATTTGTATATGCCCCTTAAAGGGATAGGTCAATCAAAAATAAAAATTCTGTCATCATTGACTTACCTTCTAGTTGTTCCGAACCTGTATGAGTTTCTTTCTTCTGTTGAACTAAAAATATATTTTGAATGTCAGTAAACAAACAGCTGACTGTAGAGAGTGACTTTCATAGTAGGGAAAAAAAAAAAAAAAAAAAATGGAAGTCACTGGCTACCATCAACTGTCTGGTTACTGACATTCTTCAAAATATCATCCTTTTTCTTTCTTCTGTTGAACTAAACTCATATAGGTTTGGAACAAACTAGACTGTAAGTCAATGATGACAGAATTATCATTATCATTATTATCATCAATTATCACAGGTTTAACGATCCCTTGAAATTGATTGTCATGGCATTTTTTTTTTTTT